>NC_133666.1:13433737-14034240 GCF_037893015.1 Macrotis lagotis
TCTAAGATACTTCTAAAGACTCCTTGGATATTTCTGATAAAATTTTCTACAAAACAGAACCTAATACAAGATTTCAATACTAGTCACGAAGTATACATCTCTAAAAACTAGTGCATGTGGTAGAACCTACTGGAGACCCTCATGGTTCTGATCTAATCAATAAAAGAGATATAAGGGGGACATCAAATCAGAGCCACAGTTCGCCTGAAACTTCAGAGAATTTAGGTTTTAAATCCCCTCCCCATACTGTTCCTGTCCTTATCTAAATTTTGTATCTGAAACAAACATTGTTAACAATAAGGTAAAGAGTTACTATTACAAATACACTTACACACACACACACACACATCATCATCATCATCATCATCATCATCATCATCATCAAATATAAACTAAATATTTTAAATACCACAGAAGGCAGAACTATAAAAACCTCATAAATTGCATATATATTCATTTGATCTTGTTTTCTTAACATTTTAACTCAATTTTTACTTCAGAATTTTTATTTTGAGTGTTAATTATTTTAAAACTCCACATTTCAATATCACCTAATTCATTTAAATTCCAATTTAATTCCATGCAATTATTCAATTCCCCTCCCTTAGGAGGAGCAGTGACATAGATAAGTATCTATTCCTGAAGCAAAAACATATAGAACACTTTTTTATATAAAAAGATCTATAATACACAAATTAATTTGCATAAAATAATAAGTTAGCTTCAATTGAAGTAACTTGCTTAAGGTCACTCAGTTAACAAAATGTAAGATTCATCTATTTTCCCCATTTGTCTTATGTTAAATTGTATAATAAATTCTGACACATCATAAACATCACTTAAAATAAGACAAGAATAAATTCATTTATACCTGGATTTATTTTCCAAATGGTAATGAGTCTCAATTCATAATTTTAATTATGTAGTATTATATTTTACATAATATTTATTCCAAGCATTTCTGATTATGGGGCTCACTATCTCTAGCCAACCCACTGCAAAAGATAGTAAAACTGGTCATCTAATTTTAGGTTTTAATCTACCTCAATTCTCACACTTAAGAGTACATTTTAATTTAGTTCAAATCTTATGAATTTACTCCTAGCCTCTTTTACTGTTTTCAAATATACTTCCACATCAAATAACAACTGTTTTTTACTATAGCTCCCAATAAGATAAATACATGAAGTTACAAACAACTTTTCCACTTAAACAAAGCCAAAACTTTTTGAATCCTTTTCTGTCAACATACTCAAATCTTGTCAACATGCTTAAACGTTCTGAAGCTGGCACTCAGAGCAAATGTCCAAGGACAGGATATGTCTCCATACTTTCTATATTTTCCCTCAAGCCTCTACTTTTATTTGCTAAAGCTTCCAAATCAATTACTCAGTCTACACAACTTTCCTTTACTCAAATCCTGCATTTCAACCATATTCCAAAATATATTCACTCCACTGAAGATTTTCTTTTATAATTTTAGCACACATTGCTTATAAACATAATGATGTATTAAATCTTTACTTTCCCTGCTGTGTAGCTGTAGAAGGTAGTGGAAAGAACTTGGCTACAATTCAGAAATTTGAAAGGAGATTATTCTGAAGATTGCAGAGAGAAGCCAAGAACTTCCCTAAGTTCTTCCAGACTTCCCTCAAAGACAATCAAGCCTCTAAACGGATTCTGGAGCAATAGAACCCACAAAAAGGCATATTGGAGCAATTTCCAGCATAAGATACCTTGAAAGAACATCAGGAAGGGCTGTCTCATTCAAGTGGAGAGGAAGCTTGTACCAGCCCAGGGAGCAGAGCCTGGCACAGGGAGAAGAGACTAGTTCAAGCTAGATGCAGAGAATAACTGAGATCAGCAATCAAGACCCACTCTGACCCTGACTCAACAGACCCATGGCAGGCAAGCCAGCGATGAGAGCTACAACATATGTACCTACACCAAATTGAGAGTGCTAGCACCTCTGCTCAGCTAGCCAGCCAAATCAAGTCACCAGCACTGGAGGGCAGAAGGTCTCTCCCTCACTACAAGAAGCTTGGGAAAGCACCACCTGTGGTCCAGGAGCAGAGCTGAAAATGAGCAAAACAATATCAAAGAAAGGCCCTGCCCACAGAAAGCTCCTTTGGCAATAAGATCACAAACACCATCTCAGAAAAAGACAACGGAAAAAGTCCTACCTGTAAAGCCCCAGAAGGGGATATGAATCGGTCGCCAGATCAAAAAGACCTCTTGGAAAAGCTCAAAAATGATTTTTAAAAAATCAAGTAGAAAAATTGGGAAAAGCAGTCCAAGAGCAATTCATTAGCTTTGAAAAAGGATGCACAAAAATTACATTTAGCTAAACGCAAAAATGTGAAGGAATGGAATAGAATCCTTTTAAAACCCTAGATTAGCTAACAAGATACAGATATAGCTTTGTTGGCAAAGTCTTTCATTCTAAGCTCCATGAGCACAATTAAAGAGTGAGACACATAAACACATAAAAAAATACAGACAATACAAAAATAACTCTTCCTTCCCTAAGCTGCTAATTATCTCCAGAGGGGGCCATGTTGTCTTATCACATGAAAGAATAAAACACAAGTCATCTACAAACCAATGTCATTAATGAATATTATTTAAAAACTTGAAATAAAATTCTGTCAGATAAACTACAGCAATGTATCCAAGAAATCATTCCTTATGACCAAAGTGAATTTCTATCAGTAAAGCAAGGATGGTTCAACATTAGGGGGGAAAACCTAATTGTTATAAATGAAAAGAAAAACCTGCTAGAGTGAGAGAAAATTGTACATTTTATTCACAAACCTTGCAAGATACACCTTACAAGGTACGGGTAGCTCAAATGGGTGTGAGGCATGAATTGGTCTTGGAATGTCAGGTAATTTATGGCCTTCAGAAATTCTTTCCCCTCCCTCTTGGATTTTCATAGTCTCCCAGAGTTTGAGTTACAATCTAAGAGGTCCACCCATTCCCTGACATGCCCTTAATATGTTCCCCCCCACATCATACAAGGCATGATATGCTGATGAACCCCAATCGTCACAGGGGGTGTGTGGGTTAATATTCAATTACCTAATTGCACAAACTCAGTTTATATTAGGTCAAGATCTCTAGGTCACTTTTGAGGGGTTGAGAACCGGTTTGGGGTTTGCTATCCCTTGAATGGGATTAGGAAAACTCTTCCAGTCTTGTGATTTGCTGGGCCATTCCCCTTTGTAATGGATTCCCTAAGGGCTCCCCTCCACACCGTGTGAAGACCAATACCCTATATTCCTCACACTAGCTATATTAAAACCAGAAACATTCAGAATCACACAATTATCTCTTGAGGTTTGGGAAATGTCTTTGACAAAGTGCAATGCCCCTTGATATTATAAACCATGCAGAGTATAGGTAGAGGGTTTTTAATGTATTAAAAATTATCTATCTAAAACTAAAAGCAAATATTGTATACAATGGGGATACACTAGAAGGAATCCTGTAATGTCTTCTAGTGTAGCCCCATTGTATATTATTTGATAGAGTTCTAGAAATGCCAGAAAACAAAATTAGATGAGAAGAAATAGGTATAGACAAATAAAAAGGAGATCAAACTATCCTTCTGCTGATGCTATAAATAGAACATCTTGGGAATTACCAGATACTAATGCAGAAAATAGCTTTAGTAAAGTTACAAATATAAGCATCAAAGGGGGGCAGTTGAAAAAAACTTTGACCTACAGAGGTTAAATTGTAACACACCACAATTTTAGGATGTCTTCAGTTACTGTCTACCTGCTTCCAAGGACAAATCTACATCCTGGAAACAATCCAGAACAGATTGTCAATTTCATGCCTATGTTATCTAGGCCCTTAGGCTCTGATAACCTTAGCAATGAAGAAATAAAGTGTCAGCAGTTTTAAAAAATAGTTGTATCGAAATAAATTGTGAGAAAAAACTATTGAAATAACTTTTGAGAAATAAATGCTCTACACTCAAGATATTTCTTAAATAATTATAGATGTTACTGCTTTGTTAAGTGTGGTGGATTTCCTTTGTAGGCTCTCTTAGTTTCTCTACATAGAGACACACTCTCTTGATGCTCCTATTTTCTCCTTTCAACTTTTTATTATTTCAATGATTGTTCCCACCCAGGTTCATTTCAACTTAACAATTAGGTGTAGTTGGCAAGATCCTAGGACAGTGGAGGAAACCTGAGCAAACTCCCTGCGTGTATTTGTTTCTTACAGGTAAGAGGTCCTAACTTGCTAAAAAGTTTCCAAGATGGGACTTTGTACTTTGACCAAGAAACTAGAGACTAGACAATGTATATTGGGAAAAAGGAAGCATATGCTATAAAGAAATCCCACCTGCATCTTCACTGACTTTGAGGAATGTAGGGTGTTGGTCTTCACAGGGAGCGGAGGGGAGCCCTTATGGAATCCATTACAAAGGGGGAATGGTCCAGCCAATCACAAGGCTGGAAAAATTTTCCTAATCCCATTCCAGGGATACCAAACCCCAAACCGATTCTCAACCAGTCAAAAGTGACCTAGAGATCTTGACCTAATGCTACTGAGTTTGTGCAATTAGGTAATTGAATATTAACCCACACACCCCCCTGTGACGATTGGGGTTTATTAGCATATCATGCCTTGTATGATATGGGGGGGGTCATGTTAGGGGCATGTAATGGAATGGGTGGACCTCTGAGATTGTAATTCAAACTCTGAGAGTTTCCGAAGACCATAAATTATCTGAGGTTATAAGACCAATTTGTGCCTCACACCCAGGTGAGGTACCCTTACCTTGTAAGGTGTATCTTGTAAGGTTTGTGAATAAAGCGTACAATTTTCTCTCACTCTAGAAGGTTCTTCTTTTCATTCATTTAAAACAATTTGGGGGATCGTGTTCAGGATCTGCAGAACCACTTGAGGAAGCCCCAGAAGAGACCGGAGGAAGGAATGCTCATAGCTTTATTTCAAGCCAGCTCCCCATTTTTTTCCAGGGATACCTTGAGTGGATCTCTGAATGGACCTGAAACCCTGCCATTGATGGGGAGAGTGATGGAAAATTGTGGATATGACCCAGAAAGGTAGGGAAACTTCAGTTTTTATCTGTTGAAGCTGATTCTAGACAATTCCAGGAAAGGAAGTGCTAGATGGGAGGACAGGGGTCGAAAAAGGCGCCTCAAGGAAGGAAGAGACCCCCCCCCCCCTGCATTCAGTACCCAAGGAGAGGCCCTTAAGTACGAAATGAGCTAGCTGGGACAGCAAGGATGTTGTCTGTCCAGGGTCAAGAGAAGAGTACGTTCATCAGATATTGCTGGTTTAAATGGCCACAAATCCCCATCCAAGGATAGTCTCTCTGGTGGCCCAGGGTTAGGTCTGATGAACAGTGAACAATAAGGTACCTTTAAAAAAAGAGGAGGTGGGATATGCAGCATGCTGGATAATTGGGGATGCTAAATTATGTCTAAGTTAGAAAAAAATTAAAAAAATATATATAGGTGGGATCCTTTCGCTGCTCCTAGAGAGGAGGCTAACATCGGGGCCCAGGGAAAGTCTGGAGAGAGGAGAAAAAGAAACGTTTTCTAAATTAAGGAAGGTGATTGGATCCGGTGCTGTATGAGTGAGTTTGAATGTTCCCGCGGGAGTATATATATTTGTTCTACGTCCTGTCTTATGTAAGTGTCTATTTTAGGCATTTCTGAGTCTGAGGACCCAGCTTAAGTTTTTTTTTTGTTTTTTTTTTTGGTGAGGCTAATGGGGTTAAGTGGCTTGCCCAAGGCCACACAGCTAGGTAATTATTAAGTGTCTGAAACCGGATTTGAACCCAGGTACTCCTGATTCCAAGGCCTGTGCTTTATCCACTACGCCACCTAGCCGCCCCCCAGCTTAAGTTTTAAAGGAGGGATGAATGGGAGTTAGGCCCAGGAGTTTCAGAAGGTGCGGGAGAAGGAAGTAGTGTGCACTGGCCCCCACAAGAAAATCAGCCCTTCCCTCACTGAGTCAGTGATAGCTCTGCTTGGTGTATAGAGTTAAAAAGAAGGGAGGGGAAATTCTTAAAGAGAAAAAGCTACAATATGGGGAGAGTTTAGAAGAGTTTAAGGGAAGAAAGAACCTGTAAGGGAAAAAGTGAGAAGTTCTAGGAGGGAAGATTTTTATCCTCATGAGTGTCTGGGAAAGTTCCCATGCTTTCTCCCTGGGGTGGGGGAAGGGGTGGTGGGTGGACCCATGGTGGTCTTGATCCCATCCACCATCTTGTTAAGACTTGAACCCTAGACTGGATATACTAAGTCCCTCACCCACCCGTGGAGGGAGGGGGGGATACGTATCACAGGAGAGCTCAAGTGCTTAAGACTTAAAGGGAAAGAGACCCCTCCACAGGTGGGAGATGTGATTGGGAAAGAAAAAAATATATAAGATCTAGGGGTTAAGAGACTAGTTTATTGAAAGGAAATCACAGTTAATGAATATCTGCTGGCCACGTGGCCTCAATGATGACTCTCATTGTTTTTAAAGTTCCTGAGCTAGAGTTTTGGAAAACACGCTGAAGGTTTTAAAAGTAGGATACTAGTGTTATAACATTCTGATAAAATTTGTACAGAATGGGAAGAATTAAATAACCCAGATTGTAAAATTAGTTTGGGATTAAATTATTTTAACATGGGGGCAACTAGGTGGCATAGTGGATAAAGGACGGACCCTGGAGTCAGGAGTACCTGGGTTCAAATCTGGTCTCAGATATTTAATAATTACCTATCTGTGTGGCCTTGGGCAAGCCACTTTAACCCCATTTGTCTTGGAAAAAACCTAAAAAAATAAATAAAAAATAAAAAATAAATTATTTTAACACAATTGGAAATATTGCAATGAGTTAAGTGGTTTGGGATTTTAAACTCTATTGCAACAACTTTGGGTTAAAGAAAAGTGGTATTGTGTTACTAAGAAGAGAAATACCTAGGTTATCAGGGATAAACATGATTTCTTTTGGGAAAAATCATTAATTGGTTTTAATGTTAAGCCTAATACTGCTAACAATTGTATTTTTATTTTGGATAGAGCTTTGGGAATATGAGTGCTGGATTCTCTGGGTAAGGCACTCTAAAGTTTTTATCAAACTAAACTGTGAGAAAATTAGTTGAGTTGTAATTACATAGGGGTTTTAAATGTGTTATATGTATAAGACAGGATTCTGAGAATTTGGATAGAGACAAAAGTGTAAAGAACATGGGGTATTCATTTTGCTCTTGTTCTAAGGGAAATGAGATGTTTAAATAAGAATCTTATGATTAATGTATATTAACAACGTATGCTTAACTTTAAAGAAGTTCAGAATGTGGACTTCTCTCTTGGTAACTGCAGGCAGCTGATGGGGGATTCTGAACAAGTTGCCATTGTGGGCCCTATTGTAAGGTAACTTATTTATGAATAAAATGTTTATCAGTTATGTGATGTTTTCTAACTGCAAAGAGAATATATTTGCAATATTTAGTTATCTCTTGTGAATATTATTTAAATACTGTATTGTTAAAGCCTGGGAATATTGTGATTGCTTTGAAGGGCAATAAGCAAAATATGAGAAAGTATGACCCTTTCTGGGATAGATCTGTGGGTTCATGAATAATGTAATAAGGGAAGGATTGCTTTGTACAATCCAGTAATTTGTGGGTTGCTCTGTTACTCTTATTGCTATTCCGTTATAACAAAATTAATGCTGGAATTTTAAAGCTACCAAGATGTTTTAATGGTTTTAAGGAATTCTGAAAAGTAATTTGTGTGTTAGGGGCAGCTAGGGGGCTCAGTGGATAGAGCACTGGTCATGGAGTCAGGAGACCTGAGGTCAAATCAGACCTCAGATAGTTAAGTGAACGTTTAGCTGTGTGACCTTGAACAAGTCACTTAATCCAATTGCCAAAACAAAAATAACCATTTGTATGATGAGAATGGCTAGTAGGTAAAGAGGTTTATGTATGGAGGTTTCTAGCTATGTAGGTGAATTGGGAATATTTTGGATCTATAATGTATATTCTAAAGCAGTGATTGTTTGCTTTGAAGTAAAAGCACTATATTATAATATAGGAAAGATAAACACAAGATCATTTGATATTTCTCTATGCAATCTCCTGGACAAAGGAGGCATTTATTTGGTGTAAGATACAGCAGGCTAGAAGGAAGTTTCTCTAGTCAAGGGGAATCTGATATGTTGTCATTATATAGAGATGGAGTAGATATTATTTCAGACAAAGGGATGTCTCTAGTAAGAGGTAGGAGACAGGCCTGTAGGGCCAGTCAGAGTTAGAATACCAGGTTTTAGGCAAAGACCCAGGAAGGATAATCCATGCTTTAGGTGGGGGCTTCATTAATTGGTACCCCATTAAGATTGGAATTTAGTGAACTGTATTCAGTGGAAGTTCTTACTAGGTAAAATAACTTTTAGATTACAGGACTCTTAATAGATTTTCTCTTATGTCGGATACCAGGATGGTCAACAAAAAGAAATGCTTCTGGGTAAATGTTATGTTCTTGGAGCCAAGGAAGCCAATGAGCCAAGGATGCCAGGTGACAGGGATAGGCAGCTGAAGGGGCAGCTTCTCAGTATGGGTGAGGTTGGACCCCTTTGACTTTATTTCCCCAAAATGACATTTGTATAATACCTCACCTGGAAGAATAAGTCTGGCCTAAGTCATTTGACTTAGCTACATGACCTCTGCCTGGACACTGACATTCAATACTCATATCTATAGAGGAAATTTCCTTTAATGTCCTGCAAAGTTTTAGGTAAATTAGATCTAATAGCCAGAGATGGGTTAGGTGTCTGGCTCTGACACCTGTTTTCAACTACATGCTAAAATAGGAATTAGATTTCCTTAGTTTTTGTGTTAGAGTGGATAGTTAGGTAAGAAGAATGGGAAACTCTCAGGA
The DNA here is from genome assembly GCF_037893015.1 of Macrotis lagotis. Classification (NCBI taxonomy): domain Eukaryota; kingdom Metazoa; phylum Chordata; class Mammalia; order Peramelemorphia; family Peramelidae; genus Macrotis; species Macrotis lagotis. The sequence goes on from NC_133666.1 coordinate 13,442,654, forward strand.
TAATTACAGTTTCAAGTTCTAGTTTAAGGAAATGAGTGTGTTGGAGAAATACACCAGGAAAAGGAAAATATGGGAATATTTGGGGAAAAGGGGGGGTGAGGAATGTAGGGTGTTGGTCTTCACCGGATGTGTAGGGGAGCCCTTAGGGAATCCATTACAAAGGGAGAATGGCCCAGCCAATCACAAGACTGGGAGAGTTTTCCTAATCCCATTCAAAGGATAATAAATCCAAAACTGGTTCTCAACCAGTCAAGAGTGACCTAGAGGTCTTGACCTAATGCTACTGAGTTTGCGCAATTAGGTAATTGAATATTAATCCACACACCCCCTGTGACGATTGGGTTCATTAGCATGTCATGCCTTGTATGATATGGGGGGAATCATATTAGGGGCATGTCATGGAATGGATGGACCTCTTAGCTTGAGAGCCTATGAAAATCCAATAGAGAGGGGAAAGAGTTTCTGAAGACTATAAATTGCCTGACTTTTCAAGACCAATTCACACCTCACACCCAGGTGAGGTACCCATACTTTGTAAGGTTCGTCAATAAAATGTACAATTTTCTCTCACTCTAGCAGGTTTTTCTTTTCATTCATTTATAACAATTTGGGAGATTGTGCCAGGATCTTCAGAACCCCTTGAGGAAGCCCTAGAAGAGACCAGGGGAAGGAGCGCTCATAGCTTCATTTCAAGCCAGATCCTCATTTCTTTTCTGGGGTTCCCTTGGGTGGATCTCTGAATGGACATGAAGACCCTGCCATTGATGAGGAGAGTGATGGAAAATTGTGCAAAGGACCCAGAAAGGTAGGGAACCTTCGGTTTTTATCTTTCGAGGCTGATTCTAGACTGTTCCAGGAAAGGAAATCCTAGATGGGAGGCCAGGCCAGGAGTCAAAAAGGAGCCTCAGGGAGGGGAGGAAGAGACCCCTCCCATCCAATACCAGAGGAGAGGCCTTTAGGTAGGAAATGAGATAGCTGGGACAGCAAGGATGCTGTCCAGGTTCAACAGAAAAGTAAGTTCATCAGATACTGCTATTCTAAATGGCCACAAATCCCCATCCAAAGACAGTGTGTCTGGTGGCCAAGGTTTGGGTCTGATGAACAGTGAACCATAAGGTACCTTTAAATAAAGAGGAGGTGGAATACGCAGCATGCTGGATAATTGGGGATGCTAAATTATGTCTAAGCAAGTTAGAAAGAGATAAAAAATATAGGTGGGATCCTCTGGCTGTTCCTAGAGAGAAGGAGGCTAACAGTGGACCCCAAGAGGAAAGGAAAAGTCTGGAGGAGAAAAAGTCATGTTTTCTAAATTAAGGAAGCCGATTGGATCCAATGCTGTGTGAGTTTGAATGTTCTCGCAGGAGTGTGTGTATTTGTTCTATGTCCTGTCTTGTGTACATGTCTCTTTTAGGCATTTCTGATTCTGGGGACCCAGATCAAGTTATAAATGAGGGTTATCTGGGAGTTGGGCCCAGGTGTTTCAGAAGGTGGGGGCAAAGGAAGAAGTTGGCAGTGGCCCCCACAAGAAAATCAGCCCTTCCCTCACTGAGTCAGTGATATTTAGCTGTGCAAGGTGTGTAGAGTTAAGAGAAGGGGGGGGGTTGTAAAAGAGAAGAAGCTGAGGTTTGGGGAGTGTTTAGAAGAGCTTAAGAGAATAAAGAACCTTTAAGGAAAAGACTGAGAAGTTCTAGGAGGGAAGCTTTGTTTTTATCCTTACAAGTATCTGGGAAAGTTCCCATGCTTTCGCCCTGGTGTGGGGGAAGGGGTGGTGGGTTGGACACGTGGTGATCTTGATCCCATCCACCATCTTGTTAAGACTTGAACCCTAGAATGAGTCTACCTAAGTGCCGCACCTCAAGGGAGGTGGGGATAGAAGAGAGAGCTCAATTGCTTAAGACTTAAAGGGAAAGAGATTCCTCCACAGGTGGGATGTGTGATTGGAAAGAAAAAACAATGTATAAGATCCAGGGGTTAAGAAACACATTTATTGAAAGGAAATCACATTTAATGAATATCTGCTGGCACGTGGCCTGAGTAATAACAGTCATTGTTTTTAAAGTTTCTGAACTAGAGTTTTGGGAAGCTCGCTGAGGGTTTTAAAAGAGGGATACTTGTGCTGTAACATTCTGACAAAATTTGTACAGAATGGGAGGAATTAAATAACCTAGACTGTTAAATTAGTTTGGGATTAAACTATTTTAACACTATTGTATTGCAAGGAATTAAATGCTTTAGGATTTTAAACTATTGTAACCCCTTTGGGTTAAAGAAAAGTGGTATTTGGTTACTAAGAAGAGAAATACTTAGGTTATCAGGGGTGTTTACAGATTTCTTTTGGGAAAAAGCTCTAATTCATTTTAATGTTAAGTTTAATGATGCTAACAATTGTATTTTTATTTTGCATAGAGTTTTGGGAATGTCAGTGCTGCATTCTCTGTATAAGGTACTCTAAATTAGTTTTTATCAAACTAAACTGTTGGGTAGTTACCTGAGTAGTAATTACATTGGGGTTTTAAATGTGTCACGTATGAGATTGGATTCTGAGAATTTGTGTGAAGAGACAAAAGTGTAAAGATCATGGGATATTCATTTTACTCTTGTTCTAGGGGAAATGAGATGTTAACTAAGAATCTTAATGTTTAATGTATATTAACAATGCATGTTTAATTTTAAAGAAGTCCAGAATGTGGACTTCTCTCTTGGAAACTGCAGGCAGCTGATGGGGGATTCTGAACAAATTGCCATTGTGGGCCCTATTGTAAGGTCACTTATTGATGAACAAGATGTGTTTATCAGTTATGTGATTCTTGTGTAACTGCAAGGAGATCTGCAATATTTGCAATATTTAGTTATCTATTGTGAATATTTTATTCAAATACTGTATTGTTAAAGCCTGGGATTAATGTGATTGCTTTGAAGGGCAAGAAGGAAAATATGAAAAAGTAATACTCTTTCTGGGATAGATCTGTGGGTTCATGAATCATGTTACTACATGGAGGGATTTGTGTGTTACTCTGTTACTCTTATTGCTGTTCTGTTATAAAGAAATTAATAAAGCATGTTGGAAATGTAAGGCTACCTAAGATGTTTTAATGGTTTTAAAGAATTCTGAAAAGTAAATTGTATGTTGGGAGCAGCTAGGTGGCCAACCCCAGAGTCAGGAGACCTGGGTTCAGGCCAGTCCTCAGATACGTAGTGATTGCTTAGCTGTGTGACCTTGGACAGGTCACTTAACCCAATTGCTCCAGGAAAAATAACCATTTGTATAATGAGCATGGCTAGTAGGGACACATGTTTAAGTATAGAGGTTTCTAGCTATATACATGAATTGGAAATATTTTGGATCTATATATGTATATGCCAAAGCAGTGTTTGTTTGCTTTGAAGTAAAAGCACTATATAATATAGGAAAGATAAACACAAGATCATTTGAGATTTCTCTGCGCAATCTCATGGAAAAAGGAGGCATTTATTTGTTGTACGATACAACAGGCTAGAAGAAGGTTTTTCTAGCCAAGGGGTATCTAATATGTCATCTTTATATAGAGATGGAGTGGAGAGTGGATATTCTTTCAGATAAAGGGATATATCTAGTAAGAAATAGATGAGGCCTGTAGGGCCTGTCATAGTTATAAAGACCCAGGAAGGATAATCGAGCTTTAGGTAAGGCTTTCATTAATTGGGACTCCATTAAGATTATAATTGGAATTTAGTGAATTGAATTCACTGCAATTTCTGATTAGGTAAAACAACTATTTTAGATTACGGGGCTTTTAATTTTCTCTTATGTCAGATACCAGGATGGTCAACAAAAAGAAATGCTACTGGGCAAATATGTTCTTGAAGCCAAGGAAACCAATGGGCCAAGGATGTCAGGTGACTGACAGGGATGAGCTGCTGAAGGGGTGGCTTCTCAGTATGGCTGAGGTTGGATCCCTTTGACCTGATTTCCCCAAAATGTCATTTGGATAATATCTCACCTGGAAGAATAAATCTGGCCTAAGACATTTGACTTACTCATATGACCTCTGCCTGGACATGGACATTCAGTACTCATAAAGGGATTTTCCTTTAATGTCCTGGAAAGTTTTAGGTAAATTCGATCTAATAGCAAGAGATGGGTTAGGTTTCTGGTTCTGATACCTGTTATCAGCTACATGCTAATATAGGAATTAAGCTTCCTTAGTTTTTGTATTAGAGGGGATATTTAGGTAAGAAGAATGGGAAATTCTTAGATAATTAGTTTCAAGTTCTAGTTTAAGGAAATGAGTGTGTTAGATAAGTATACCAGGGAAAGAAAATATGGGAATATTTGGGGAAAAGAAATTCATTTTGGTTAAGGATATCATTAAGGAATCGTTGTTGTAATGAGAGCAAAGGTTAAAATTGTTTTATTTTAAGACAAATGCTGGGTACTCGTAGGACAAAGATGACTGTTGAATGTATGTATATGGAGCAAACTCCCCGATGAGAATGATCACATTGACTCAATCTTGTGAGTTTGCTCATGTAGTAAAATACAAATGGAAGTTTGTATTAAAAGTGAACTATGTGTGTCAATATGGCAATAAGGCAAAATGTATATTGTAATAAGCTCCAGAATCTCATTGTTTAGTGATGAAAGGATGTGTTTTGATCTGAATAAGATGTTAAGCAGTTTCTCTACCAGAAGACAAGGTCTCAAGGAGTCAGAGCTGGAAAGGACTTTTTTGGAACAGATTCAGAAGATGCTGACGGACATTGGATGCCTCCAAGGGAGAAGAGAAGAGAAGAGAGGAGAGACACTGGACCAGTTATCTCCACCATCTCTCACCTATGTGTACATTGTTTATCTGTAACTTACCCTTGACTAAGTGTGACAGCCCCTACTTATGCCCTTCTCCTTACAGGAAAGGAGGAGGGGAGGCAGGGTGAAAATGTTCTCCTTGAGAAAGAAAGAGAGAGATTATTAGTTGGCATTATTATAGCTAGGTGAGTCTGTATAGGGAATGAGTCCTATCTCTGATTTAGACAACAAGGTGTTAGTAAAGGTGGAAGGACAGTCTAGCTGGCAGAAGTCAATGCCCAGTCTTTTGGTGTGGCTGTTGGACTTGCCATAGTCCACAGCAGTTTGAGAAGTGGCCTTGGGTACCCCTGGGTCTGGCCTAGATTCTCAGTCGTTGGTCAGGAGTGCACAGTGGCACAGGATTCTGATACAGAGGAAAGAGATACCAGTGGCATGTGACTGAGTCAGTTGACGGTGACTACTGTTTAAAACTGACTGGCCAGGATATTTGCCTGCAGAGTAGCAAATGTCTGGACATGTCCAGAAGCAGGGTACATATATTCAGGACTCAACAACAAGATAGGTGGCCTCAGACTCATGTGAAATGAATGATGGTAGCTGGTTCCCTTGTAAAGATGTGCAAACTGGGGCATTTCTTAAGGGAAGCTGATTATGAGTTAGTATGGACTTGCAAGGAATGTGCTGAAGTGGCCATTTGCAAGAAAGATAATTTAAGGAACATCACTAGGTATATTAGCTACTCTTAGGGTTGATACAATGGCACAAAATCAGGAATTTAGTTTGGATTTTGGAGCCAGGAAGACCTTTCTAAAGACATTGGTATAAAAACTTGCAGTGGGAGGAGGTACAGCAACGTTGGAAATTTACCTATTATCATGATGATTATATGGCCTATTTAAGAGGGCCTCTTGGAAGTAAAGAGGAGGAACAGTATTATCCATTTGATGGAAACTATTCCTGGAAGACCAACTAGCACTAGAGGGACATTATTGGATTTGTAGGACTACTGCCTAGACTCAGTTGTGTAAAGAGTTGGCCAGGGAGTTATCTAGACTTGAGGGCCTACTACCTGGGCACAGGATGGGAGTTGGGGCTATGGAACTCCAGTTTATCCTGAATAGACTAATAAGACTCCATGTTGCAGTGGAAAAATTACCATTCACACAGCTAGGGCCTTGGACTTGCTGGCTGACCATACAAGAGAGGCGAGTATTCAACATAGATTGGTACTGGACTACCTGTTGGGCGAGGAAGGAGGAGGCTGTGGTAAACTGAACTTGTCAATCTGCTGCCTAAAGAGAGATGACAATGGGCAGGTGGTAAGGAAGATAACTAGGGATATTAGAAAGTTGGCACATGTTCCAGTCCAAACCTGTCTCAAGCCCATTTAGTACCTCTTGAATGAATTGGTTTACTGGTCCATGGTGGAAACAGTTACTGGGTATCTTACTACTGGCCCTAAGTGAGAGAATCCTATTAGCTGTGTGCGTCTCCCATGTATGATCCAGTTAATAACTCAAATAGTACAAGATTTTTATCAGCAAATTAGGATTGGTGTATGGCTCTAATAAGGAAGAGGTAAAGATATTGACAGGGAAAGTCAGTAGTCTTATCGAAGATGAGGATTGTGAATTTATTTGAGGAAGACACTGCTGGTGACCTGCGAAGACCAAGTGGTTATTAAAAAGAAAAAGGGGGAGTTGTGAGAAATGTAGGGTGTTGGTCTTCACAGGGTGTGGAGGGGAGCCCTTAGGGAATCCATTACAAAGGGGAATGGCCCAGCCAATCACAAGACTGGAAGTTTTCCTAATCCCATTCAAGGGATAGCAAACCCCAGAGATCTTGACCTAATGCAACTAAGTTTGTGCAATTAGGTAATTGAATATTAACCCACACAACCCCTGTGATGATTGGGGTTCATCAGCATATCATGCCTTCTATGATGTGGGGGGGGGATCATATTAGGGTCATGTCATGGAGTGGGTGGACCTCTTAGATTGTCACTGAACTCTGAGAGCCTATCAAAATCCAAGAGGGAGGTGAAAGTGTTTCTGAGGACTATAAATTACCTGACTTTCCAGACCAATTTGTGCCTCAGGTGAGGTACCCGTATCTTGCAAGGTTTGTGAGTAAAATGTACAATTTTCTCTCACTGTAGCAGGTTTTTCTTTTCATTCATTTATAACAGGGCAAACTGGAAGTATTAACAAAAAAGAATGGATATTAATAATATAATAAAATTTTACATTTTCAAACCACTTTAAATGAATTTTATCTTTTTTGAACTTTTCATAATTGGGAGATTGATTTTTCTATCTCTATCTCTATTCCTTCTCCTCTTCCTAGCTCTTTCCCTGCATTCCTCCCTCTCCCTCTCCATCCTTACTCTCTCTCCTCTCCACCTGTCTCTCCCTCCCATCTTTCTCTTTGTCTTTCTCTTCATGTCTCTCACTTTCTCTTTCACTGTCCAAATCTCATCTCACAATCACCCTCTCCCCTTCTCCTTAAACTTCTTTCTCTACCTCTCTCTGTCCTTCTCCATCCCTTTCCCTCTCTCTTCCATTCCTCCTTTTCTCTTTCATCCTCATTCTCTTTCGCTCCATCCCCTCCATTCTCACTATCTCTATCATTTTCCTTACTCTCTCATCCCCTCCCACCTCTGTTCTCTCCCTGTCTCTGTTTTTTGTATCTCTCTTTCTGCAATCAATTTTTTTCTCTACCTTTTTAGCTCTGCTCTCCATCCCCCTATCCTTCCTTTCATATCTATCTCCCTGTCTCTTATTCTCTATATATTTTTATGTCTCTTTCATTGTCTCTTCCTCCATTCTTCTCAATTGTCTGACTCTTCCTCTCCCTCCTTCTCTCTCCTTCCTGTGTCTCTCTGTCTCTCCGACTCTCTATCTCTCTCCTTTACTCCCTTATCTTTGTTTCACTCATGCTCTCTTGCTCTCTCTTCTAGCAGAGAGGCTCTTCTCCATTTCTTCCTCTTCCTCCCCCCTTTTCTGTATCCCTCTATCCCTTTATTTCCCTAATTCCCCTGTCCCCACCCTCTCCCTCTGTCTCAGTTTCTGTTTCTCCTTTTTCCCTTTCCAGTCCTTACTCTTTCCCTCTCCTTCAACTTCATCTCTCTCTTTGTGTATCTGTTTTTCTCTATCATTCTCTCCTTCATCATTCTTCCTTTCTCCCTTTCCTTCTATCTCCCTCTCTTTTTTCTCCTATCTCCCACCCTTCCTCTCTTTTTCCTCTCCTCCTCTCCTCTCCTCTCCTCTCTCTCTCTCTCTCTCCTGCCTGCCTCTGTCCATCCCACTCCATTCTTCTCTCTCTCCTTCAACCTCCTCCCCAGCTCTGTCCTGTCTGTCTATCCTTCTCCATCATGCTCTTTCTCTGCTCTCTCTTCCATTTCCCTTTCTCTCCCCTCTCAATCCTTTTCTTTCTCCCTTACCCTGAACATTCTTTCTTTCCCTCATTACCTGTCTTATTCTTTCACTCCAACCTTCTCTCCATATGATGCTCTTTCTGCCTTTTCCTCCATTTTCCTTTTCTTTCTCTCCCTTCTTACCTCTCTCTCCTATTCGCTCTTAATCTCTTTTTCTGTCACTCTCCCCTTCCATGCTTTTCAATGTCTCTATCTCTTTTTCTCTTCCTCTGCATGTTTTTGTCTTTTCTTTCTTCCTTTCCCCATATTTCCCCTTCTCTTTCTCCACGTCTGACCCTCCATCTCCTTCCATTTTCTCTTACCCTGTCACCTCTCCCTCCCTCTCTCAATCCCTCCCCTTCCCCTTCCCTTCATGTCTTATTCTCTTTCCAATCTTCTCCATATCTCTTCTTCTTTATTCCCACCTTTGTTATCCTTCTTTGTGCCTCTTTTCCCCTCTCCATCATTTTATAACTTTCTCCCCGTTGTCTCTTTCATTTTTATTCCTCCATCCTTCTCTCTTCTTCTCCTTCTTACCTCTACTCTCTACCTTACCATTCATCCCTCTCTAGCTCTTTATATTTTCATGCTCTCTCCCTCTCTTTCTCCATTTTTCATTGTCTGTCTGTTTTTCTCTATCCTCCTCTCTCCATTACCTTCTCCATCCTTATGTCTCTATCTTTCTCTCTTCAACTCCATCCATATCACCCTCTCATCTTCCCTTTCTAACCACACCCCCTTCCTCTGTATTTTTTCTCTAACTCTGTCTTGCCTGTCTCTCTTTCTCTTCTTTTCCTTCTCCTTTCCTCTCTATCTCTCTCCATGTCTCTCCCCCTTCCTCTTTTCCTTCTTTCCCTTTCTATTCCAACATGACAGAATTAGAAACCTGTACTTTAAATAGACATTACCCGAATGCTGCATGAAAGTGTTCAGCTAAAGTCTTAACATTATCCAGCATCTGAAATACAATGGGGAATTAGTGAGTTAATTTCAACGATATTTCATGAAAGCAACTATTGTTATAAAGAGTTTGATTCATCCTTTTATAATATTTTATTACTTTTGTTAGTTACCGCACTGCACTGCACATATTGGTTATAAAGACATGACAACTGTATGATCATGTCAGTATGATTATTGAAAACATCTATAATTCTTTAAATAGATACAAAATAGTATCAAAACCGTTGCTATAAGGTTAGGTGAGAGTTAAATTCTAGCACAGTCCTAAGGAGATTAAATTGTAACATAGCACAGTTTTAGGGAGTAACCGTGTATAATTCCTTACATCTCACCAAGACCACGTCCATCTAATGGAAGCAGACAAATAGATTGTTCTGACAATGTGTAAACCAACATTATAAGGCACATAGGTCATGTTAAACATGCCAATAAAAAAATAACTACATGAAAATCCTCAAAATTAGCTATGTATATTAGAATAAATTTTGTGGAAATAATATCTGAAGAACAATTATACTGCACATGAGTTACTTTTAAGTACCTAGAGATTTCTCTCATGATCTCTCACAGGGTGCCTACATACATAAACTCTGAATGCTTCTATTTTGTTTTGCAAGACAATGCAAAAGTGATTTGCCCAAGGTCACATAACTAGATAATTATTAAGTGTCTGAGACTAGATTTGAACTCAGGGCCTCCTGACTCCACTGTGCTACCTAGCTGCCCCATGAATGTTTCTATTTACCTCTTTTCAATAAACTATTAATTTTTTCAAATAGGGCCCTCAGATTCATTTCAACCTAAGACAAACTATAAAATAAACCCTCAAAAATCAACTAAATTTCTATGTAATAATAACAAAATACAATAGGCAATAATAGAAAAAAAATCCCATTCCAAATAACTGGGAACATCTCTGCATCAATCTACAATGACATACAAGGAACACCTATATAAATATTATATATTTATCACCACATGAAAAAAATTCTCCAAATTGCTGTTAAGAGAAATGCAAATACGGGGCGGCTAGGTGGTTCAGTGGATAGAGCACTAGCCCTTGAGTCAGGAGTACCCGAGTTCAAATCTGGCCTCAGACACAATAATTATCTAGTTGTGTGGCTTTGGGCAAGCCACTTAACCCCATTGCCTTGCAAAAAAACCTAAAAAAAAGAAAGAAATGCAAATAAATACAACCATGAAATCCTATCTCACACCTTGAAATTTGACAAAATAGCAAAAAGATGGGAATATAAATATTAGAGGGGTTGTAGGAAATTAGGAATGGAATTATGCAAAGAAAGTTAATAAAATATTCATGTCCTTCAAACCAGAAACTCCATAATGGGGTTTATTCTTCAAGGAAGTCACTGACAAGAAAAGTTCATATAGGGAAAAAAATTTATATTACAACTTATGGAGTTAGACAAAAATTAAAATAAAATAGATGTCCACCAATTGGTGAATAGTTAGGCAAACTGTGGTGCATGAATATAAGGGAATATTACGGCATTATAAAAAAGGATGAAGATGAATACAAAGAACTACACAATGATCTAGTCAAGAAAGCAATATACACAAATATTTCAACAATATAAATGGAAAAAAGTAACCAGAAATCTATATCAAAATTATGAAAAAATGTCTTGAAAGAAGAGATATAAGAATGTGTTCATAATCCAAACTTTAGAAGAGGTGGGAGGTCCACAGGGATTGCATACTATATATATTTTCAAACTTTTTCAATGTACTGATCATTATTTTCCTCTGTTTTTTTTTAATTTTGTATATATCTCACCATTGTTGGAGAAAGAGATAATAGCTTGGCAGTCAAAAATACAAAGGGTAACAGTTTGCAAGATATAGCATGCTTTCTCTGGCTCAATAAATACTTTGTATAGTAGAAGCGGGGGGAGAGATAACTCCACAATTAAACAGGGCACTAACATTTGGGAGATACAGCCAAAGCAGTCATGTAAGGGAAATTTTAGCTCTTTAAAAATTTATATGAATAAACAAGAGCAAATCAATGAATTAGGCACACAAGTAAAAACAAAAACAAAGTCAAAATGAACAAATTCTACTTAAATTCCAGAATAAAAGTCCTAAAAATCACAAGAGATTAATGAAATTGAAACTAAAAAATAAATAGAAGCTGGTTTAGATAGAAACAGAAAAATTAAATAGAAAAAAACTATATATAAAATAAATTATTGATTCATTTTTAAACAAATTAAAATAAAAGGAAACAAAATTACAAGTATCAAAAATGAAAAAGATAGATGCACTACCAAGGAAGATGAAATTAAAGCAATTATTAGTAGCCATTTTGCCCAATTATATGAAAATAAAATTGAAAATCTAGTTGAAATGGATAAAAACTTATGAAAAAATAAATTGCCCAGATTAACATAAAAGGAAATAGAATCTTTGAATAACTCTATCTTAGAAAAAGAAATAGAATTAACAACAAACTAATTCCCTAAAAATACTCAGTAGGACCAGATGAATATGCAAGTGAACGCTTCCAAACATTCTCCTATTTAACAAAATAGGCAAAGAGGGAGTCCTACTAAATTCCATGACACAAATAGTGTTGATATCTAAACCAGGGAGAGCAAAAACAGAGAAAGAAAACTATAGACTCATTTCCATAAATTAAACAAAATATTGGCAAGAAGATTATAGTAATAAATCACAGAGATCATACCCTAAGGTGAAATGTTATTTGTAACAGGAATATAGGACTGATTAAATACTGGGAAAGGTATAAGCACCTTTGACTATATCAATAACAAAACAAGAAAAGAAATGATTACATCAATGGGTACATAAAAACATCTGGCAAAATAGAATATTCTGGAAAAATGCTAGAAAACATAAATAAGTGCTAAGTTAAGTGCTAAAAATTAGAAGCAGCATTATCTCTACTGGGGAAAAAGTAGAACCTTTCTCCAAAAACTTAGGGGTGCAGCAAGGACATCCATTATTCACCACTATCATTTAATACTGTACTAGAAATGCTTCCTAGAAATAAGGCAAGAAAAAGAAATTGAATAGAAGTAGGTAAGGAGAAAACAAAACTACCATTTTCTTTGAAAGATATAGAGAACCCTAGAGCGTCAATACAAAAACTATTGGAAACAATGATCAACTTCAGCAAGGATTTAGATTATAAAATAAAGCAACATAAAGTTTCATTTCTGTATTTTGCCCCACTTCCGAATCAGTAGGAAGAGCTAGAAAGAAAACTTTCATTCTGAAAAGCAATTCAAAATAATCTGTGTGGGAGTTTATCTGCAAGATAAGCCTAGGAACTACATGAACACAATTACAAAACACTTTGTACATAAAGATAGATCCAAACAATTGAAGAAATAACAATTGCTCGTGGAAAAACCAAGTGAATATAAGAAAAATGACAATTCTACCTACATTTTCAATGCCATACCAACCAACCTAAGAATAATTATTTTACAAAGGCAGAAAATAATAATAATATCCATCTGAAAGCTCAAAAGGTCAAGACTATCAAGGAAAATAATGGAAAAATCTGTGGAGATCTCAAATTGTGTCACAAAACAGTAATCATCAAAACAATCCGTTAATGGCTAAGAAACAGAGTTGTGGATCAGCAGTACAGCTTAAGTACACAATACACTGAAGCAAATAACTATAGTAATACAGAATCTGAGATACCCAAATATCTAAGCTTTGGGAGGAAAAACTCAGTATCTGAAAAAAATTGCTGGGAAAACTGCAAAAACGTTTAGCAGAAACTAAGCAGAGACTAACAACTCACACTGTCTACCAAGATAAAAATGGGTAAAGGATTTAGACAAATTTGGGGAAAATGGAAAAATTTACCTGTCAGGCTTTTAGATAAGGAAATTAAGCTGAACTGATTAAAATAAAAACCATTTCTCAACTGATATGAACAAGCAATATTGAGAAGAAGAAATGAAAGCTATCAATAGGCATTTTAAAAAATGCTGTTAATCACTTTTGATCACTTCCAACTCGAGTGCAGATGGAATCATAATTTTTTTCATTTTATTTTTCTTACTTTTATGTTATGATTATCATATCACTTGCCTTCGCAATGAGTAGAAGAAGGGAGGGAGGGAGGGAGAGTATTTGGAACTCTAAAAAAAAAAAAATTAATGCCATTTTTTTTAATTCAGAAAAAAAAAACCCTGAATTCTCCTAAACATTCAATTATGTAGAATACTATATAAACTGTTTGAAAAAAAATGTTAAAGATGGGATTCAATGAAATTCCTTCTATAATAAAAATGTGGTAACTAAATATAGAGAGTGAAAAGAAGAAAGAAAACCATGGAATCAATTTTGATAATAATTATTAATAAGCAAACTTGCAATATGATATTAACAAGGAAGCTACATTAATGTGTATTAGGATCAGGATCCATTTATGCCAGGAATGCAAGTCTAGTTTAATATTAGGAAATGTAGGGGACAGCTAGGTGGTGCAGTAGAGAGTCAACCCTGGATTCAGGAGGACCTGAGTTCAAATCAAGTCTCAGACAGTTAATGATTGCAAGTCACTCTAATTTGTTTAATTGTAGGGTTTTGTTTTGTTTTTTTGGCAAGACAATGGGGTTAAGTGCCTTGCCCAAGGCCACACAGCTAGGTAATTATTAAATGTCTGAGGCCGGATTTGAACTCAGGTCCTCCTGCCTCCAGGGCCGGTGTTTTATCCACTATGCCACCTAGTCACCCAGGCAAGTCACTCTTAAACTTCAATGCTTAAATAAATAAAAAGATTTAGTCATATTACCAAGAAAATTTACAATATCATATAATTATTTCAATAGAAGCAGAGAAAGGGTTTTATCAATAGCAATTCCCGTTTAACAAAGAAAAAAAGCATAGAAATAATTGGAAAGTACCTTAAAATATTAAGAAGTATCTATCTAAAACTAAGAGCAAGCAATGTTTTAAATAGGGATTTGAGAGAAACCTTTCCAATAAGATTAGGGTGAAACAAGGTGTCCATTAGTCCACTGCTATTAGATATTCTAACTATAAATTCTGGGGATAAAAATAAAATAGACATTTTGAAGAAATAAACATTGGCGAAGAAGAAACAAACTATCACTTCACTGGTGTGATGTAATGGTTTACTTTAAAAAATCAACTAGAGGGCAGCTAGGTGGTGCAGTGGATAGAACACCGGCCCTGGTGTCAGGAGAGCCTGAATTCAAATGTGGCCTCAGACATGTACTAATTACCCAGCTGTGTGACCTTGGGCAAGTCACTTAACCCCATTGCCTTGCAAAAATCTACAAAAAAAATCAAGAGGCTCAGGGTATTCTTGGGGACATAAAGCATTCTTAACAAAAGATATACGATACAATAGAAGTACTCATTTCATATAATTTCTAGAAGGATGCTGAGTTCAACCCTGGTCATTAGGTACAAATCTGATGCTATACTCATTATAGCATGAATTTATGGTGTGAACCCTCCTAGGAATTCTAAAGTTGAACTGTGTTGTCTTTCATTAGAGAAATCTTGAAATACTTAATCCTGGAACTGAATGGGAAATGCCTCCTATTTTTTTCCTATCCATAATTATATGTATTTTGACCCCTTAAAGTGCAGCTCTGTCCATGTGGCAGCATTATTCACACTGTGTAGGATTTTAAAAAGAGAGTCTGAAGTGTGATGCACTATGGTCAAGAGAACACAGAAATTAGAGGAATGGGTTAAAAATTATTAAAATCACATCTGCAGATAAAGTAAGTGGTCATAAGAAAACCAATTATAAAGACAAACACTGAATACAAAATGAAAATGTGGATTGCATGAAATTGAAAAGCCTTTTGCACAAAGAAATCTAATGTCATTAAAATTAGAAGGGCAACAGGTTAATACTGAAAAAAACTTATAACTTATAATTGTGCCTCAAAAATTACTAAACTGCCCAATTGTACCACCATGGGGCTCATACCACATAGGGATCAAAGAAAAAGGAAATGGACCCATACATAGAAAAATAATTACAGGAGCAGTTTTTGAGTGGACAAAAACTTGAAATTAAGGGGATATTCATCTAAAGGAATGGCAGGATAATATTTTATCATGCATTAAGAAATCTACTGTTTCAGAACAAACTGGTAAGAACTGTTTAAGATATGATACACATTGGGGCAGCTAGGTGGCACACTGGATAGAGCACTGGCCCTGAAGTCAGGTGTCCCTTAGTTCAAATCTTACCTCAGACACTTAATTACCTAGCTGTGGGGCCTTGGGCAAACTACTTATCCCCACTGCCTTGCAAAAACCATAAAAAAATTGTTTTTTAGATTTTTCAAGGCAATGGGGTTAAGTGGTTTGCCCAAGACCACACGGCTAGGCAATTATTAAGTGCCTGAGGTTGGATTTGAACCCAGGTACTCCTGACTCCAAGGCTGGTGGTGTGCCACATAGCCACTCCTTAAAAATTTGTTTTAAAAAAGATACGCAACAGATTTTAGTGAGCAGAATTAGAATTACTTACTCCATAGCAACAATATTATATAGGGAAAAAAGTTTAAAAGCTTTTAGAACCCGGATTAATAATAATAATCATCACCATCACCATCACCATCACCATCACCATCACCATCACCATCACCATCACCGTCACTGTCACCATCACCATCAGCATCAGCATCAGCATCAGCATCAGCATCAGCATCACTATCAGCATCAGCATCAGCATCAGCATCAGCATCACTATCAGCATCAGCATCAGCATCAGCATCAGCATCACCATCATGATCATCATGATCATCAGTCCTGAGGACCACAGATGAATCATGCTACCCGCCTCCTGCAGGAGGTGATGGACTGAAAATCCAGGATGACACGTGCCATTTTGGGCCCGTAAACATGGAAGCTGATTTGGCTAGAATATGCCTATTTCTTGCCATGGTTTTTGTCACTGTCACTGTGTTTGGGTGGGGGTGCCACCGGGAGGAAAGGATAATAAATGCTAGTAAAAATGGTTTAAAAACTTTAAAATAAGAGAATTATTCTTCCAAGTCCAATTAAATTGATTAGCTGCCCCTTATAGGACCCATCCGTGTGTGTGTGTGTGTGTGCGTGTGTAAATATTTAAGAGAAGGGGTTTTGCACAGGTGCCTGCTCCCAAAGCTATACCAGCTCTGCGTCCAGGCCAATGGACTAAGAGGGTGGGCGCTGCCCTAAGGCTGATCGGCAATGCCCAACCGAGGTCCTAGGAGCCTGAGCAGGAAGCACTGGCCCCACATCTCGACAGAGGAGGAAACAGAGAGACAGAGTAAGACACACTTTAAGACAGCTGGAGAGGAGATGGGGTGGGGGGTGACTATGCACATTTCTTACACAGACGTTTTCTGTTTCGGGGCAGGGGCTGGGGGTGGGAGATAGGAGACAGAGAGCTGCGGGGAAGGGACAGCTAAGCCCCGCTCAGGGGAGCGTCTGAAACAAAGCAGCACATCGCGGCCCGAACCTGAGCAGAGGAGAACAAAAGGCCGGAGAGAAGCACCTGGCACAGGCCAGGCTGAATGGGGAGCTAGTGGCGGCCCCACGCCGGGCCGGGCTAAGCAAGCTCAACAGGTGCGCGGCCAGTGCCGTCCGCCACCGCATGAGGCACACGCAAATGCGCATTGGAGCGGGCGGCTGGGCAAGTGGAGGACAACGAATGAATGAATGACAATGAAAAGGCACCAAAAGAAGAGGGATTTCCAAGACCGATTCTGCCTTTCCCACCCCCACCAGTCCCAACCGGCAGGCCCCGTACTGTGAAGGGCTGGGGGAGGGGAGAGGGGGGCTGGTGGCGCTGCCGTGGGGAGCGGGGCCGCGCGGTGGGTGCACAGGGGTGGGGGGGCCCCCAGGCCTCCCGGGACCCGTTCGGAGCCCCGGGCACATGCAGCTGCCGAGCCATCCGTGGGGGAAGCCCGCCAGGCCCGGGACCGGGGGGGGGGGGGGGGGGGGCGCACCTACACGCCCCGAGGGGTGCTGGGGAGCGAGTCCGAGGGACGCCCCGGGGACCGTACTTACCTCCCACACACAGCGGCTCCCGCGGGGGATCGGCAGGCCCGGGTGCGTGCCGTGGGGCGGGGAGGGCGAGCCGGAGGCTGAAGCGCACAGAGCTGCGGGCTGCCCTCTTCTGCAGAATGCGCAACAGCCCAGCCCAGGTGAAAACCGCAGAAAGGAGGGGACGGTGACGTCACCCGGGAGGCGGGGCGGGGCTCGGCCAATGGGACGCAGGGCCTGACAATGGGCCCGGGGGGGGGAGCTATGGCCCCCTCCTAGCAATCAGTCAGACTGTCAATCAATATTTGGGGAGCTCCTCCTAAGTGTCAGGCATCTGGCCAGAGCTGGCAATCAGTAAAAGAAGACATTTCAAAAATTAAAACTGACTAAATATCAAAATATGCCGAGACTTACAGGTCTCAGGCGAAGCACTCTGTTTTACACTTTATCTTCCCAAATACTTTCATAAATAAAAAAAGAAAAACCTGAAAAAAAACCAAATACAAAAGAAAATAACTGAACCTTAAGACAAATTCTGGAAATTAAAAAAATGCATAAAATGTGGGCTAAAAAATACAGTTAATTGATTGTTTTTTATTTTTTCAATGTATTAATCTTCTTTTATTTTTTACTTAGTATTTTATTTTTTCCTAGGTGCATGTAAAAGCCATTTGTAACATTCTGTTTTTAAACTTTAAGCTTCACATTTTCTCCCTTTTCCCTACACCCCTTCATTCAGAAGGCAAGCAGTTTGATATAGATTATAAAGGTTAATGCAAAACATTTCCATACTCGTCATATTGGGGAAAAAAACTATAGGGACCCCTCCGAAAAAGAACCCCAAAAAGAATAAAGTAAAAAAAAAGAATGCTTCAATCTGTAATTAGATATCATCATCTCTTTCTCTGGGAATAGCTAGCTTTTTGTACCATAAAGCCTTCAGAAATGTCTTGAGCCACAGAATTGCTGAGAAAAACTAAGTCATTCACAACTGAACATACTGTTACTTTGTACACACTGCATTGCACTTTGCAATAGCACAAGGGTTTCAAGGTTTTTCCTAAGAGTATCCAGCTCATTATTTCTTATAGCAAAATAGCATTCCATCCTAATCACATACCATAATTTGTTCAGCTATTCCCCAACTGATGGGCATCGCCTCAATTTCCAATTCCTTGCCACAGAAAAGAGCTGCTATAAATATCCTTATACATAGAGTTCCTTTTTCTTTTAGTTTTTCATCTCTTTTGGAATACCTAGTAGTGGCATATGCACATTGGGCATAGTTCCTAATTACTCTACAGAATGATTGAATCAGTTTGCAGCTCCACCAGCATTGCACTGTTTCAAATTCCCTATAAATATGATTGAGATAGCATTGATAACCTCATCTGAAAATTGTTCATATCGTTTGATCATTTATCAGTTGAGGAATGGCTCTTATTTCTGAAACAACTTTGAATCTGTTCTCTATGTTTCAGAAATGAGGCATTTATCAGAGAAACTTGCTTCAAAATTTTTTTCACAGTTACTATGGCTAACTGTATTTCCCTTCATGCTATTCCCCCATCCCATTTATTCCAATCTTTCTTCCTCCTCAAAAGTATTGTTTCTCACTAGTCCTCCCCAAATCTGCTCTCATCCTCCCTCTTTTTCCCATCCCTTTCCCTTCCTAATTTCCTAGGGTAAGATAGATTTCTAAGATCAAATGAGTGTGTATGTTATTCTCTCTCTGAGTCAATTCTGATGAAAGTAAGATTCACTCACTTCCTCTCTTCTACCCACCTTTCCATCCACTCCACTGGAAAAGTTTTTTCTTGCCTATTTTATGTAAGGTAATTTATTCTTTCTACTTCCCCTTTCCTTTCTCCTACTACATTCCTCTCTCCACCCCTTAATTTTCTTTTTTTTTTACTTTTCATCCTTTGAGATTCAGCTCACACCTTTGCCTTCTATTTCTGAGAAAGTTCATATTATTGCCAGAGAAGTTGGTGCCTCAAATAAAGATTGAGAACTCTTGTGAAAGTGAAAGTACACACTACTACCCCTGGAGTTAAAATAGCTCAGAATTTCTTATTTTACAAGACTGCAAAGTTCACAGATTAAAACCTTTTACTGAAAAGGGAGAAAGCTGCTTGTAAGCTACTTGAGACAGGGTGAATAACAAAAGTTTTAGCAAGATTACCTGAAGATAAGAGTGAAAGGAAACAGCCATACCAGGTGGCTTAGTTTCAAGTGAGTCTGGTCACATGAAGTGGAGGTCATAGTTCTGCAGCTGCTTAGTCCAGGGGCACATGGTTCTAGCTTAGAGAAAGAAAGTGGCTATCCTGCAAAGGGGAGGAAAGAAAGAAGAAGAGGCTTCTTTTCCAGGACCCTTTACTTAAATGCATTTCCATTGTGGGCTGGACAAGGGTGGCATTTGGTGAGTGGTTTAGCACCTGGCTCCAGGTACTCTTCAATACTCAGGCTACAGGAGCCTGTACAATCCTGTAAAGAGTAGCTAAGAAAGTACTCATTGTGCATGGGTGACAGTCCCTTCACCAGTCCTTCCTGCCCGAAAGGGTACAACATGTCATCTCCTGTCTCCTGCATCATTAAAAACAAATCATCAGATTTGTTTCCATGTCTTCTTCTAATCCTTTTGTCTTTTCTTGTTTGTTTTATATTTTCTTCTCCCTTTCTTTGATATCTCAGTCACTTTCCACTAACTCAACTGCCACCACCTATCCCAAAGCTATAAAATCTTCATCTTTATATTATTTCCAGCAGGAAGCACCAAGAGCCCTATCAATACCCAGTAAGTACTCAGTAAATGGTTTGAATTAACTTCAAAAGTCCTGTTTGAAAGAGGTCTCAGAGATTATCTAGGACAAGCCCACCCCTCATTGTATAAGTTTATTTTGGCTTTTCTCAAAAAAAGGGCACACTCCAAGTCTCACAAAGGCAGTGAAGATCAAGGAGCTTCCCGGAATTGATAGTCAAGCAAGATTATATGGCCTAACATGATCCCCCCTATTGTCCTTCTCTGTGGACTCATTGGTTAGTCTAAAGAGTTACATTCTACTTGTGAAAATCTACCCCAGCAACAAAGAAAAGAATGAAAGGTTTTCATAAAATATTGCCTCACTATCCAGATAGTGAGAATAACCTTCAAGATTATAACTATCTATTGAAGTAATGTAACTTGTCTTGGAAGCAAGGTCTAGGAAATCTACTTATCATCAAACAAGAGGAGTCTTATGAACTTTGTAAGAATGCAAAGTTTTTCTCATGAGAACAGTTTACTCTTCTCCCCGTTAAGATACTTTTATCATCAGATAATTGACTAATGAAAAATGCAAGGTCTTTCTGGAAATAGTCCACTATTTCACCACTGTAACAGAATCAGGAGGGTGCCTGGTTTGGAATGCAAGATCTCGCTCTCCCTCTTTCTTCTAAGAATATTCTAATAGTAATAGTCTGTCGTTGTGTTAATGATTTTTAACCCCGAGAGGACTTCACTACGAATATTAACTCTTAAGAGGGAATATTCCACATTCCACTCAGAGCCTTATCCCTTCATCAACCTCACCCCCCATATCCCAATCCATAGAGAGGAGTCAGGTCCCTTGAATACATGACCAGGGAAGTTCCAGATATACTACTAGATGCTGGATCAAGCTCTGAGAGTTCAATTTCCCTTTGGAAAGCCCACTACTGGTCTCAGTCAAGGTTAATTACTTCCAAAGCCTCTCAGGATCCCAAACAAAATCCTCTAAGCTTCATCTCAGACAGCTCTTCCTCATGCTAGGTGTCTGGAATCCTTCAGAAACAATCTAAAGACAGCCTTTCCTGTCTTCAATACCTGGAGGAAGGAGGTCATGCCTGGCATTAGCATTTTAGGATGTCAGAGTTGGAGGAAAATGCGGAGATTACTGAGTACATTACAATTATTTTTTTCAGTAAGCAATTTTGCAGAGAGAGTTATTTTCCTTCCCAAAACCAAACCAAAGATGATTCTTGCTCTGGAATGGTACATTACAAGACAAAATTATACAAAAGAAAACATTTCAAACTATATAAAATGTTTTCTTTTTCTGTTCTATTTTGTACATGAACATATTCTTTTGTAAAATTCAGAATAAAACAAGTAAAATGTAAACATTACTAAAAAGGAATAAATGACTTAAAAGTTTCAACTTGGCTTCTTTAGGAAATCTTGGTGACTCTCCTGAAAAGCAGTGCACTGAAGAGCATAGGAAGAAATGGAGCTTTCTTTAAAATGATAAGCAGTATCTATTTAAAACCATCAGCAAACATTGTATGTAAGTGGATAAGCTAGAATGATGCCCTTTAAAATCAAGCATGAAATAAAGATGTCCATTATCACCACTATTACTCAATAGTTATATTAGAAAGGTTAAACCCTGGCAATGAAAGAAGAAAAAATATTTATAGCAGTTCTATTTGTACTGTCAAATAATTGGAAATTGAGGGGAAGCCCCTTAATTGGGGAATGGCTGAACAAATTGTGATATGTGAATGTGATAGAAATATTATTATATTTTTTTGTTTATGCAAGTCAATAGGTTTAAGTGACTTGCTCAAGGTCACATACCTAGATAATTATTAAATATCTGAGGCCAGATTTGAACTCAAGTCTTCCTGACTTCAGGGTCAGGGCTCTGTCCAATGCATCACCTAGCCACCCCAGGTAACCCAGGTTAACCTTTCTGTGATATAGGCAATTCACATTTCCCTCTCTGTCCAATTAGTTAATACAATAGGCATAAATTACTAACTCAGAATTGTTTTAATTTGCATTTCTCCAATTTTTAAGAGGAATTTTAATATGGTCACAGATAGCATTGATAACCTCACATGCAAACTGTTCTTTTTTTTGATCATTTATCAATTGGGGGCAGATCTATTTTTTTATAAATTTGACTCAGTTCTCTGTGTTTGAGAAATGAGGTCTTTAACAGAGAAACTTGTTTCAATATTTTTTCCTCACAATTCCTACTGCTAATTGTATTTCCCTCTATCCTTCTCCCAGAAAAAACCTGTTAATTCTAATCTCTCTCTTTTCTTCCTGTCCCTCCTCAAAAGTGTCTTTTGACTTCTATCACCTCTATCACCACCCCATTTTTCTCCCATCCCTTTCCCCTCCTACTGTTCTGTAGGGTAAGATAGATTTCATGCCTAGTTAAGTGTGTATGTTATTCCCTCTCTGAATCAATTCCAATGAGAGTAAGGTTCACTAACTTCCCCTTACCTCTCTCCTCTCCCGCTTCACTGAAAAAATATTCTTTCTTTCCTCTCTTATGTAAAATAACTTATCCCAATCTATATGTCCCTTTCTCTTTCTCCCGGTACATTCCTCCCTCATACACATTAACTACATCTTTTTAATATCCACTTTCCCACCTAACTGCCCCCCACCATGATTTCTTAATGAATAATATTACTAGGGGATAGAGCACTGGTCCTGGAGTTAGGAGGACCTGAGTTCAAATTTGGCCTTAGGCACTTAATATTTACTTAGCTGTGTGACCTTAGGCAATTCATTTAACCCCATTGCCTTGCAAAAAAAAGTAAAAAAAAAATCATGAGTGACCCAACTTTAAAAAAAAGCATAGAAAAACTTTCATGAAGTGATGCTGAGAGGGGTGAGCAGAGGCAGAAGAACATTGCACACATTTACAGAAATACTGTCAGATAATCAGCTATGATGAACTTAGCTCCTCATAGCAGTTCAGTAATCAAGGACAACTCTAAAAATCTCTGGATGGCAAATTCCATTCACATTCAGAGAAAAAACTGTGGAAATTGATTGTAGACCAAAACACATTATTTTCATTATTTAAACCTTGTTTTATATTTTTTCTTTCTCATTTGACCCCTTTAGTTCTGATTCTTCTTTCTTGATATGATTAATATGGAAATATGTTAAACATGATTTTATATGCATAACATATATCAGATTATTTGCTGTTGTGGGGAGGGGGAAAGGGAGGAAGGTAGAAAATAAGGAACTCAAAATCTTACAAAAAGAAGAATATTGAAAACTGTCTTTGCATGTAATTGGAAAAAACAAATTAAAATAACTTTAAAAAAAAGAAATCAAAGATGGTGGAGAGAAGACAGGCACTGTGCTAAGGTCTCCTGATCTTCCCTCAAATATAATATGAAACAAACCTTGAAATTTGATCAACAAAATGCAGAAAGAGAAGGTAGGAGAAGAACATCTACCTTAAGGTTTGTCTTCCGGGATTGTGGATGAGCTGGGCGCAGAAAGCAGAGACTCTGCCAAGAGCACAGGACAGGGTAAGAGCCAGAGAGCAGGACTACCCTGATCAGCTGCAGAGGCATGAGGCAAATAGGGAGCAGAAGTATTGGCTGTGGGACAAACAGTATGGTGCTTACCTGCAGAGCTGGAGGGCAATGTCTGTCGCAGGAGAGTTGCAGACATCAATCCATGGGTTCCTCAGGTCTGGAGGAACTCAGCTGAAGCCTCATCCCAGAACAAACACAATTGCAGCCCACTACCCCGCCCCCCCAGGCTCAGGTGTGAGCAGGGGAGCTCCCTCAGGGCATAGCGCACCGTTATTCAAAAATAAAAGTATTCAGCAGCTTCAACCACCCTGTCCAGGCCAAGGGAGAGGGCCTCAGATCAAGCTCACAGATACTCCAGAGAAAGCAATCAGCAACCCCTACTCTTCTGCTCACTTAGAGTTACTAAACCCAGTGAGTAAAGCCTTTAGGGATCTCAACAGAAAACCTCTGTGAACCAGCTCCTCCCCAACACAAGATCTTAGGAAAATGAAGAAAGACCAGCAAAAAGGAGGGTCCATAGAAAAATTTCTAGAGTGTAAAGACCCTAACTCAGAGAGACCTAGAAGTTTTGAGGAGAATATGATTTGGTTTCTAGCACAGAAGCACTTCCTTGAAGAAATCAGGAAGGAGTTTAAAAATTTATTGGAAAATTTGGGAGAGAAAATTAACACCTTGCAAGAAGAAAACAAATCTTTGGGAAATACAATTGGACAAACGTAAAAAGAAAATAATTTTCTCAAAACCTCAATTGTTCAAATGAAAAACTCTTTCAAAAATAAGAACTGACCAATTGAAAAAGGAGTTGCAAAAGGTAAATGAAGAAAGTTCTTCTTTAAAAAAATGGAGTCTGTGTAAAGTAATGACCTCATTAGACAGCAAGAGTCTGTAAAACAAAACCAAAACAGTCAAAAAAAGAAGAAGAAAATGTAAAATACCTCATCAACAAAACCACTGACCTCGAGAAATATCAAGAACAGATAATCTAAGAATTATTGGTCTTCCTGAAAACAATGAAGAGAAAACAAAGCCTGGACTTAATATTATAGCATTTAGCGATGGAAAACTGCCCTGATATCATAGAACCAGAGGGAAAAATAGTTATTGAAAGAAGACATCAATCCCCTCCAGAAAGGGATCCGAAAATGAAAACACCAAGGAATATTGTGGCCAAATTCCAGAATTATCAGATAAAAGAGAAAACCTTACAAGCAGTCAGAAAGAAACAATTTAGACACCAAGGAGCCACAGTAAGGACTTCACAGAACCTGGCTGCATCAACATGAAGGGATTGAAGGGCCTGGAATGCAATATTCCAAAAAGCAAGGGAGCTTAGAATGCAGCCAAGAATTCACTATCTGGCAAAACTGAGCCTTCTCTTCCAGGGAAAAGGATAGATATTTAATGAAACAGGAGAATTCCAACGTTTACTGATTAAAAGACAAGATTTTAATTGAAAATTTGTACTTCAAATAGGAGACGCAAGAGACACATGAAAAGGTAAAAAGGGGGGTGGGTATAAAAAAGAAAAATAACTGCTATCCAATAAGATAAAACTAACTACATACCTACCTGGGAGAAAAACTTTAATAACTTGAGAATTGTAACTCTGTTAGAGAGAATATATTTAGCCAGAATTGATGGACACTCATAACTTTTTTTGTGACTCAGATAGAATGATTTAAATACAATACTTCCTTAGAAGGAGGTTAGTAAAGAGATGGGAGGATGGAGGAGACTGAATAGGGTAAATTTCACTACATTAACAGGTACAAAGGACCTATTGGCAAAGAGGGGAAGAAGGGAGGAGGTAAGAACCACGTGAATCTTTCTCTCATCAGATCTGGCTTAAAGTTAAAATACATAAACTCAGTTAAATTAAGAAACTTATCTTATCTTTCAAGTATTAAAAGGGTGAAAGGGGAGTGGGGAGGAAAAGGGGAACCAACAGAAGGAAGGGAAGGAAGACAGGGCAAAGGGAAATGGGAAAAAAGAGGAGGGGGTTGGATACAGGAGGGCAAACACACTGAAGGTGATGGTAGTCAGAAACAAAATAAAAAAAATAAAAGGAGAAATTAAAAAAAGAGAAACCCAGAAAAGTATTGAACTAATAAATACAACCAAGAGTTTGTTTTATGAAAAAAAAAACTGATAAACCTTTGGTCAATTTGATTAAAAAAAGAAAGAAGAAAATGAAATTGCTAGTATCATACATGAAAAAAGGTGAACTCAACACTAATGAGGAGATTAAAGTAATAATTCAGAATTATTTTGCCCAACTCTATGCCAATAAATTTGAGAATCTAAGTGAAATGGATGAATATTTACAAAAATATAAGTTGCCCAGGTTAAATGAAGAGGAAATTAAATACCTAAATAACCCTATCTCAGAAAAAGAAATTCAACAAGCCATTATTGAACTCCCAAAGAAAAAATCTCCAGGGACTGATGGATTCACAAGTGAATTCTATCAAACATTTAAGGAAGAACTGGTTCCAATTCCACATAAACCCTTTGGAAAAATAGAATATAGAACTCTGCCTAACTCTTTCTATGACACCAATATGGTGCTGATACCTAAACCAGGAAGAGCTAAGACAGAGAAAAAAAATTATAGACCTATCTCACTGATGAATATAGATGCAAAAATCTTTTAAAAATCCTAGCAAAATGACTACAAGTTATCACTAGGATAATACATTATGACCAAGTGGGATTTATCCCAGGAATGCAGGGTTGGTTCATTATTAGGAAAACTGTCAGTATAATTAATTATATCTCAATAAAAACCTATCAGAAATCACGTTTATATCAATAGATGCTGAAAAAGCTTTTGACAAAATACAGCACCCATTCCTATTAAAAACACTAGAGATCTTAGGAATAAATGAATTGTTCCTTAGAATGATAAGCAGTATCTATCTGAAATCATCAACAAGCATTATATGCAATGGGGATAGGCTAGAAGCATTCCCAATAAGATTAGGGGTGAAAGAAGGACTATTCCATATCATATTAGAAATGTTAGCTTCAGGAATAAGAGAAGTCAAAGAAATTGAAGCAATTAGAATTGGGAAAGAAGAGAGAAAAGTCTCCCTCTTTTCAGATGACATGATGGTATCCCTAGAGAATCCCAAAATATCATCTAAATATCTACTAGAAATAATTAGCAACTTTAGCAAAGTTGCAGGATATAATATAAACCCTCAGCAATCCTCACCAGTTCTATATATGACTAGCAAGATGCAGCAGAAAGCGTTAGAAAGAGAAATCCCATTCAAAGTAACTTCAGACAGTGTAAAATACCTGGGAGTCTACCTGCCAAGGCAGACTCAGAAACTTTTTGAAAACAATTAAAAACACTTCTCACACAAATAAAATCAAAGGTAAGTAACTGGGTAAATATCAAACTGCTCATGTATAGGCCGAACTAATATAATAAAAATGACAATTCTACCAAAGTTAAACTGCTTGTTTAGTGCCCTACCAATAAAAATTCCAATAAATTATTTTAATGAGTTAGAAAAAGTTGTAAGTAAATTCATATGGAGAAAGAAAATGTTGAGAATCTCCATTGATTTACTGAAAAAAAAGTGCAAAAGAAGGTGGCTTAGCTCTACCAGATCTAAAATTATATTATAAAGCGTCAGTCGTCAAAACTTTCTGGTATTGGCTAAGAAGTAGATTGGTGGATCAGTGGAATAGACTTGGTATAATATCAGGAACTGATTATAGTAATCTGCTATTTGATAAACTCAAAGAGTCCAGCTATTGAGATGAAATCTCTCTTTTCTTTAAAAACTGTTGTTAAACTTGCAATTTGGTGTGTCAGAAACTTGGATTAGAACAACACCTCACACCTTATACCAAGATAAGATCAAAATGGATACAAAATTCAGACATAAAAACAATATTATAAACAAACTAGGAGATCAAGGAATAGTTTACCTGTCAGATCTATGGAAAGGTAGAAGTTTATGACCAAGGAAGAGATGGAGAACATCATTAAAAGTAAACTAGACAATTGTGATCACACTAAATTAAAAAGCTTTTGCATAGACAAAACCACTGTAACCAAGATCAAAAAGAAATGTAGTAAATTGGAAAACAATTTTTACAACAAGTATTTCTGACAAAGGACTCATTTCTCAAATATACAGAGAACCGAGTCAAATTTTTAAAAAGACAAGCTATTCTGCAATTGTCAAATGGTCAAAGGAAATCCAAAGGCAATTTACAGATAAGGAAATCAAAACAATCCATAGTCATAGGAAAAATTGCTCTAAATCATTACTTATTAGAGAAATGCAAATTAAAGCATCTCTGAGGCATCACACCTCTCAGACTGGTCAATATGGTCAGTCAGAAAGGACAGTGATCAATGTTGAAAGGGATGTGGGAAATCTGGGTCTCTAATGCTTTGTTGGTGGTGCTGTGAACTCATCCAAGCTTTCTGGAGAACAATTTGGAATTACGCCCAAAGGGCAACAAAAATGTGCATACCCTTTGATCCAGCAATACCTCGACTGGGTTTATAACCTGAAGAGATTTTGAAAAAAGGTAACACCATCACTTTTACAAAAATATTCGTAGCAGCCCTCTTTGAGGTGGCAAGGAATTGGAAATTAAGTCAATGTCCTTAAATTAAGGCATGGTTTAATAAACTGTGGTATATGTGTGTGATGGAACGCTATTGTTCTATTAGAAACCAGGAGGAATGGTAATTCAGGGAAGCCTGGAAGGATTTTGCATGAACTGATGCTGAGAGAGATGAACAGAACCAGAAAGACATTGTACACCCTCACAGCAACATGGGGGTGAAGATCGAACTTAATGGACTCGTTCATTTTATCAGTGCAACAATGACACAAAATTTAGGGGTATCTGTGGTATACAGTTGGAGTATACCATCTGTATCCAGAGAAAGAATTGTGGAGTTTGAACAACGATCAAAGACTACTACATTTAATTTAATTTAATTTTTTGATTTATTTTGAGTTTTACAATTTTTTCCCCTAATCTTCCTTCCTCCTGCCCCCACAAAAGGTAGTTTGTTAGTCTTCACAATGGTTCCATAGTACCCACTGATCTAAGTTGAATGTGATGAAAGAGAAATCATATCCTTAAGGAAGAAAAATAAAGTATAGGAGATAGCAGAATTACATAGTAAGATAAAGGGTTTTTTTTCTCCTAAATTAAAGGTAATAGTCTTTGATCTTTTTTCAAACTTCATGATTCTTTCTCTGGATACAGATGATATTCTCCAATGCAGATACCCCAAAATTGTCCCTGTATGCACATTTTTGTTGACCTTTGGGTGTAGTTCCAAATTTCTCTCCAGAAAGGTTGGATGAGTTCACAGCTCCACAAACAATGTATTAGGGTCCCAGATTTCCCACATCCTTTCTAATACTGATCATTGTCCTTTCTGGTCATGTAGGCCAGTCTGAGAGGTTTGAAGTGGTACTTCAGAGATGCTTTAATTTGCATTTCCCTAAAAAGTAATGGTTTAGACAAATTTTTCATATGACTATGGATCACTTTGGTTTCCTCTTCTATAAATTGTCTTTGCATATCCTTTGACCATTTGTCAATTAGAGAATCACTTTTTTTTTGAAAATTTGACTCAGTTCTCTGTTTGTTTTAGAAATGAGTCTTTGACACCTTTAATTAAAAAAACCCATTATCTTATTTGGTAATTTTGCTATCTCTCATACTTTATTTTTCTTCCTTAAGGATATGATTTCTCTCTCATCACATTCAACTTGGATCAATGCATACCATGGAAGCAATGTAAAGACTGGCAAACTGACCTTTTGTGGCTGTTGGGGGGAGGGAACCAAGATTAGAGGAAAAATTGTAAAAAATTGTAAAATTCAAAATAAATAAAATCTTTTTTTAAAAAAAAGGTGGGCAGCTAGGTGGCACAATGGATAGAGCACCAACCCTGGAGTCAGGAGTACCTGAGTTCAAATCTGGGCTCAGACACTTAATTGCCTAGCTGTATAGCCTTGGGCAACCCCATTGCCTTGCCCCAAAAAAAACCTAAAAAAAAAAAGAAAGAAATCCGTGTGGGATGTGCTGAAGCCAGCTCACAACAGCTATACAGAATCAAGTGTGAAATTTACAATGTGAACATTTACACCACAAAGACTGGAAATCAGCATCTTATTTATTGTTTGATTAATTGTCTAGACTTGAGAAAGTGATAGAAAAATGTTAATAGTTTAAATTTTTATGGCAGTGGATTGAAAAATGTTGTGCAAATAAACAAATTAACCAAAATCAGAAGGAAAGCAGAAAATCTGGGGAAAAAAATTGTAGTTTATCTCATAAAGATTTCATATACAAAATATATTTTCATTAAATATATAAGAATAAGAATCATTACCAAATTAATAAATGTTTAAAAGATATTTACAGGTATTTTTCCAATGAAGAAATCAAAACATTTTATAATCATATGAAAATAGTCTAAATCATTATTTATTATAGATATACAAATTAAAATAACTTTGAGATATCATTTTATAGCTACCAGATTATCTAAAATGAAAGTAGGGGAAGGTGAAAAATATTGCAGAGAATGTGGAAAACCTGTGACAATTATTATTGGTGAAATTGTGAACTGATACAACCATTTTGGAGTGCAATCTGGAATTATGCCCAAAGAGTTATTAAACTGTCTTAGCTTTTTGACTGGCAATACCACTAATTGATCTATTTCCAAAGATAATTAGGGAAAAGTGAAAAGAACCTATGTTTAAAATGTTTGGGGCAGTATTTTTTCTTGTGACAAAGGACTGGAGGTTGCAGGGATGCCCATCAATTAGGCAATGGCTGAACAGTTTGTGGTGCATGATTGTGATAGAATATTACTTTAAGAAATGATGAGCTCAATGATTTTAGAAAAATATGAAAAGACTTGCATGAAATACTGAAGAGTGAATTGAGCAGAACCAGAACACTGTATACAGTAACAGCAATATTGTTTTAACAATGACTTTGACTGAATAAGTTATTTTGACTATTATAAATACCCAATAGTGTGAGTACCAGAGACAAGATGGCCAAGGCAAGGACTCATTTAGCTCTTCCCCAAACCACTCCAAATACCTTTAAATAAAAACTCTAAATAAATTCCCGATGGTAGAACCCACAAAAAGACTGAGAGAAACAATTTTCCTGTCTAAGCCAACTTGGAAGATTGACACGGAATGTTTTGTCACACTATGGTGAATGAGGGACACAGTTCAGCTCAAATCGCATATTCCTGGTGCAACTCAGACAATCCAGGAACAGATAGCAGGGTGCCTAGACCAGTGGCAGTGGTGGTGGTTTCCAGAACCCTCAGCCCAGACTGCAAAGGACAACTTGGAAGGTCAGCAGGAAAAGTCTGCAACACCAGGGTGAGACTGGAGCACAGTCCAGTGCAGACCTCGGAAGTCCAGACCTGACCCTACCAGAACAATGAAGAATCCTTAGAAGCCACTGATTCAGTGGCTTCTAGAATGGCTTCCAGAGATCTCAGTCCACAGACAGTAAGGGGAAGGAGAAGGAGATTTCAGGGGCCTCTTTGGTATCACTGAGATAGGATTCTGTTGCTTTGTCCACACTCAGATCTTGGTCCAAGTATTGGATCACAGCCTCAAGAGAGGAGGAACAATAGCACATTAGAGCTTGCTGCCCCAGAGGAGCAGGAATCCTCCCCTCATAGTTCCAGAGGTGAAAGGATTGCTTGTGGTCACAGATCAGAATACACGCCAGGACAGTAGTAAACACATCTCTGCTTGAATCATGCCACCTTGAAAGAACTAAAAACTTTCCAAATCCTAGAAGTATCTCTGAAGATAGCTGTCAAAACCCCCAAGGCTTGGGACAATATGCTTCCCCACCATGGAAGCAGGGCCCTAACTTAGCAAAGAGTTAAAAGCAAGTCATAGGCTGGAGAAAGAAATAAACAACAGAAGGAAAAAACTGACCATATAACATTACTATGGTGATAGAGAAGATCAAACACACAGCTGATTAGAAGATAATAAAGTCAAAGCTCCAATATCCAAAACATCTGAGAAAAATATGACTGTCTCAGGACAAGGAAGAGTTCAGAATTTTGAAAATCAAATAAAGGAGTTAGAGGAAAAATGAGATTGATGCAGGAAAATCATGAAAAATCAGTCAACAGCTTGGTGAAGGAGACATTCACACACCACAAAAAATACTTTAGAAAATAACATCTTAAAAACGAGACTGGGCCAAATGGAAAAAGAGATACAAAATTGTAATGAGATTTTTTTTTACAAAAAAACTTCTTAGAAAGCAGAATTGGCCAAAATGAAAAGGAGGTACAAAAGCTCATTGTAGATATAGAAGGGAGCAAAGGGAAGCTGTTGACTTTGTGAGAAAGTAAGAAGAAAACCAAAAGAATAAAAAACTAGAAGACAATGTGCCATCTCTCTTGGATAAGAAACTAACCTGGAAAATAGATCAAGGAGAGAGAATTCAAAAATTATTGTACTATCTGAAAGTCTTGATCCTAACAAAAGAGCCTCAATATCATCCATCAAGAAATTATCATGGAAAACTCTCCTCATATTCTAGTACCAGAAGGTAAAATATAAATTGAAAGAATCCTGAAAGAGATTCCAAAATTAAAACTCCCAGGAATATTATAGACAAATTTCAGAGCTCTCAGGTCAAGGAAAAAATATTGCAAACAACCATAAAAAATCAATTCAATTATCATGGAGTCACAGTCAGAATAACACAAGATTTAATAGCTCCTACATTAAAGGATCTTAGGATTTGGAATATGATATTCTGGAAAGCAAAAGAGCTTACATTACAAGCAAGAATCAACTACACAGCAAATCTGAAATGAAAATAGGGGACTTCAAAATGTTCCTGATCAAAAAGACCAGAACTGAACAGAAAAATTTAATATTCATATACAAGATTCAAGTGAAGTATAAAAAAATAAACAGGAAAGGGAAATCATAAGAGACTCAGTGGTGTTGAACTGTTTATATTCTTGCATGGGAAGATGGTACTGATACCTCAAACAAATTTCCTCATTTATTGGGGTATTTAGAGTATATATATATATATATATATATATATATATATATATATATATATATATAATATATATATAGACAGGGTAGAGGTCTGATTGAAGATATATATTTAAAAGAGAGTTAAGGGAGAAAGGGAAAAAGGGTGGTAGAATGAGGTAAGTTATGTAACATATAAGAAGCAATAAAAAGCATTTGCAGTGGAGTGGAAGAGAGGGAAGGTGAGGGAAAGTGAGTGAGGTTTTCTCTCATCAGAAGTGGCTCAGAGAGGGAATAAAATATGCTACTCAATGGGAATAGAAATCTATCTTAACCCTAGAGAAAGGTAGGAGAGGAAGGGGATGGGAGAAAGGAGGGAGGTGATAGAAGGGAAGGCAGATTGGGGAAGGGGTTAGTCAGAATCAAAATGCTTTTGAGAAGGGAGAGGGTGAAATGAGCCAAAAATAGAATAAATGGGGGTGGGGAGTTAAGGTGGAGGGAAATGCAGTTTGCAATTGCAACTGTAGAAAAAAATATTGAAACAAATTTCTCTGATAAAGGTCCCATTTTTCAAACATAGAGAACTGCGTCACATTTATAAAAAAGAAAGAGTCATTTCCCAAATTGAGAAATGAGCAAAAGATATGAACAGTTTTCAGATGAGATTATCACTGCTATCTATGGCTATATTAAAAGAAAATGTTCTAACTATTGCTGTAAAAATGCAAATTAGAACAATTCTGAAGTATTACTTATTAAATTAATAGGACAGAAAGGGAAAATGACAAATGATAGAGGGTATGTAGGGAAAATGGACATTAATGCATTGTTGGAGGAGTTGTGAATTGATTCAATCATTCTGTAGAGAAGTTTGGAAATAAGCCCAACATGCATCTGCCATTATTGAGTATTCCCAAAGAGATGAAAAACTAAAAGGAAAAGGACCTCTATGTATAAGGATATTTATAACAACACTTTTCTGTTTGCAAGGAATTGGAAATTGAGGGAATGCCCATTGGTTGGGGAAAAGTTGGAAAAATTTGGAACTATGTCTAAAGGGATAGAAAGAAACAAAATTATTTTGAACTCAGTTTTAAAACTGAGTGTTGAAACTTCTTTTTTTTAATGTAACCAAGGAAAAATTTTTAAAAAATAAACCAAATAAAAGCAATAAAATAAATAAATAAATATTATAAATGACTAATTTACCCATAAAAGGACAAATGAAATCATGATCTGCATCCAAAGAAAGAACTGATAAATAGAAGTGTGAATAAAATAATTTTTCATGGACATATAGATACACACATATTTATGCCTAATGGTAACCATCTCTAGGTAATGGGATTGGGGGAAGAGAAGAAGAAAAGAAATTTACATGATGATTTTGTAATATTTGAAAACACAGGAAGATAGAACACCAGCCCTGGAATCAAGAGGATCTGAGTTCACATTTGACCTCGAACACTCTAATAATTACGCAGCTGTGTCACATTGCACAAGTTGCTTAACCCCATTGCCTTGAAAAAACAAAACCAAAATATTTTAAAGCATCGTTGTGCATAGTATGCTTGCAGTTTCATGTGTAATTATACTTATTTTTGTTCTATGTTATAGGAAGGCCTATTTATGCCATAAATTAAAAATAAAATTTAAAAAAATAGTTCAGATAAAATTTCAAAGTAGATCATACATACATTTTTGGGAAAGCTATCTGTTATACATTTACTTGTATGGATTAATCAGGCTTCTGGAATGTCAGAGTTAGAAAAGTTCTTGGAGATCAAACATTTCCAGGAACCTGCTCACTTGATAGATGAGGACAGGAAGATCTGGAAAAGGGAAGGGACTTGTCAAAGGTCACACTGCTAAGTGGGTGACAGAGGGTGCATTAGACCCCAGATCTCCTGGTTCTTCATCTAGTACTCTTTCTGGAATTTTCAAGAAACCTCTTCTTTAAAGCCTGGAAAGGTCTTGTATTAACAGATAAAGATTTTTATTATAAGGAAAGAATTCAGTGGTCCTGGGAGGGTATTTTGTAATCCTGAGCTGAACCAATATGCCCAGGATCTATATTTCATATAGGGAGGTATATTCACCTCCACCTCTTAAATAGCACAAATTAGTCCTTGGTATTTAAGAGTTGCTCTGGCCACAAAAACCTTTCCCCTGCAGACTCTGAAGGGGAATCATGTTAGAGAAGGTCATTATGATTATCTCCATGGAGATTGGCTAGACTAATTCTCAGGCTTCACTGGAAGCTTTTTGGACTTGCTAGATCCTGCCAGAAGGTCCATACATCTGAGGCCCAGAGAATCTTCTATTTCTTCTGCTCCCTTTGCACCAGACACCAGGAGGAAGCTACAAATGAAGTTTATAGACATAGCAAGACAGCCTGCCATAGGATGCGACATTGCTTTGCACATGGGAACCTTTCAGAGATCCCTCTACCTGTCAGTCAACACTTCTGCTTGTTTTATCCTTCATTCTTTTTGTAGGTCCTTTTTTTTTTTGCAAGGCAAATGGGGTTAAGTGGCTTGCCCAAGACCACACAGCTAGGTAATTATTAAATGTCTGAGGCCGGATTTGATCTCAGGTCCTCCTGACTCCAGGGCCAGTGCTCTATCCACTGCGCCACCTAGCCGCCTCATTATTCTTCATTCTTGAGTAGGACCAGAGTGACATCGCTATGTTGGGGTTGAAGTACAGTGACTGATAAGACCAAGAAGAGCTTGCAAGGCTCTACCACAGGTCAGATGGTGCATCCCCTCCCTCCTCCTGAAAATATGGAAGTGGTTGAGGTGGAGTGCTTAAGGGAGTGCTTTGAGGATTAATGTGCCCCTCCTGTGTCAATTCATG
The DNA here is from genome assembly GCF_037893015.1 of Macrotis lagotis. Taxonomy (NCBI): domain Eukaryota; kingdom Metazoa; phylum Chordata; class Mammalia; order Peramelemorphia; family Peramelidae; genus Macrotis; species Macrotis lagotis. Next base: position 13,478,070 of record NC_133666.1, read on the forward strand.
CCAGTTTATATTCTAATTATTTTGTCCTTGTCCTGTGGGAAGGGGGACAGGGGATTGCTGGCAAAGTCTTTGGAGAAAGAGAGGACTCTAATATGGGCTCTAGGCTGCAGCCCCACCCTTCAGGCTGGGAGGCCCTGCTGAGGAAGAACTGTGTTGTGAAAGCTGCATTAGTGGGGCCTGATCTCCGGTTGTCATGGTGACTTGTCTGTTACCAAGGAAATCTTATATCCTCAGATGCAGTCTGTGACACTAGCTTTTTGTTAGGCTGGAATTATGACAGTCCCTTGGCCAAGAAGAGAATGGGCTTCTTTCCCTCTTTGCTTTAAGCAGTCATCTGGGCAGAGACCTAAATCCCTAGGTACTAAAGTCTCATGGGAGATAAAAAACATCCAAAATTACATATATGTGTATAAAGAGACAGAGATAGATTGAAGCTAACTGCAGAATAGTGAGTAAAAGCAAATAAGCAAACTACCTGCGACTATGATATTGAGTCAGGAGAAGGAACAAATATGGAATCTATCATTTCATTTAAGGATTTAAAGGTGCCCATAGGTCTGTTCCCTAGGCCAAATATATGCCTAAAATCTTGAATTCCCAAGAGTGTTTCATGATAAAAAATATCATATGAGCCTTAAGGATTATAAAGAATTTTTTCACGTGTCCTTTTTGGTTTTCACAAGAGCCCTGGAAGAGCTCTCACCCTAATTCCACAATGAAAATTGCAAGTCTTATGTTTCCCATTGGCAGGAGGGAGGAAAAGAAGTTCAGAGAATGGAAATGACCTGACTGGAAAGGGAGTTGGTACAGAGGTAGCCATGGAAGTAGGGTTAAGTCACACAACTTCACTTTACACACCAACTTTACTCATATCAGACAAACATTGGGAGGGAAATATATATTTTTTTGTTTAACCTTAGAAATAGAATATATAAGATAATTCAGGGGAGAATGAAAGGATCCTGACCAGAAGGGAAATAGCCCATATGAATACATAAATCTTTGACTGCATCAGGTAGCTACAGATCTGTCTCTCCAGTATCTTTCTTCTCTCAGACAGTACAGGAAATTTTGTATGTTCACACTAGTCCATGTTCCATTGTTTCTGAGTTCATTGAGGCCATGACTATCCCAAAAGAATTCCAGAAGAATAGGGGAGCCAGCATATAGAAATCAGAGTTGACTCAATTCTGCCAGTGGCAGTGAAAGAGGAAGGAAGGTGATGTAATGGCAGCATAATAATGAAAACAAATTATCCCGAGAAAAGGGTCTAGCAGTACCAGTTCTCAAACTGTACAATGCAGTAATCATTAAATTCACTTGGTGTTGGTGAAGAAATTGAGAAGTCAGTCAAACATATTAATATACAATAAGCAGCAGAAAGCAGTCACAATGGCATCACGTTTGACCACAGTTACAGGGGAAAGATTATTTGTAAAAAGTGACGAGAAAAAGAGGCAAAATTTGTCAGAAATTAGCCTTAGATGCACACATAACACAATATACTAGCATAAGCTCCAAATAAATGAATTACCCATATAAAAGGTCACATCAATAACAAACAAACAAACAAAAACAGGAGTTAGGGATAAATTACTTTTCAGATTTATAAAGAGGGGAAGAGTTCATGATTCACCAAACAATAAATAGCATAAAATGGACAAATGTAATTTACCTAATATGGGTAAAATTAGAAAGGAACGGTTAAGTGAGGGAAAAAATACACAAAAACATTTTGATTCAATCCTGCTAGAGCTAGTGGAAGAGATACAATGAGAGCATAATAATGAAAAGAAAATAGCCAAGAAAGGGGTCTATCAGTACCAGTTCTAAAACTTTACTGCAATGCAGTAATCATTAAGTTTCCTTGGTGCTGGTGAAGAAATTGAGATATCTTTGCATCCAATATAATAAGGGACTGATTCCAACTTATAAGACCAAAAGTCATCACCCAAAAGAAAAGTAGTCCAAAAGATTAACAAACAGCTTTGAAAGGAAAACACTCAAATAATAAGTAACCATATATTAAGATAAAAAATTCCATGAAATCCCACCTCACTCACATTGGACTGACAAAGATGACACAAGGAGAAAACAGCCAATCCTGGAGGGATTGTGGAATAACAGGAGCACTAGCTCACCTGGGGTGAAGCTGTGAATTGGTTCAGGCATTCCAAAAAGCAATTTGGAAATTAATTTATTTAAATTAACAAATTAATAACTTGCACCTGCACTTTGACCCTAATATATCACTACTGAGTCATTACGCCAAACAGATCAAAGAAAGAAGGAAATGTTCCATATGTACAACATTTATGATTGCTCTTTATTTGGTAGACAAAATTAGGAACCTAAAGGGGTGTCTTCCTGTTGGGGAAGGGCTAAACAAAGTGTGAGATAGGAGGATCATGGACCTTTATTTTACCCTAAGAAATGATCAAATGAACAGTCTCTGAAGAAGTGGGAAGGCCTGTAAGGCTCATTGCAGAACAATGTGAACAGAAGAACTAGGAGAATAATTTATTTAGTGACAATAATATATAGGAGTGAAAAAACTATGTCAAAAGACATTAAGGTAAATGTCATGATAAACTAGCAGGTCCAAAGAGGATGAAAAACTACTCCTCCCATCAGAAAAAGGGGTCAAGTTATAATGTACAGGGAAAGACATACAATGTCAGATGTAGTCAGTGAGGGAATTGTTCTGTAAATTAATTCTTTTTTAAGAGGAATTCAATTTTTATTTGTTGATGGTTTAAGGGAGTATTAAGTGAGAGATAATATAAATGATTATAACAAAAATGAATAAATTTATTTTTTAAATAGCTTTCAAGTCTATGTCCTAGTCTTTTAAAATCTCATCCTTTTTGGTTGAAATCTGAATTCATCTTAGAGACAAATGGAGAAATTTTAGAAATGTGAATTGCCTATAACACAGAAAGGTGAACCAGGCCCAGCTTGGTGGTGCAATGGATAGAGCACCGGCTTTGGAGTCAAGAGGACCTGAGTTCAAATCCGGCCTCGGACACTTAATAATTGCCTAGCCATGTGGCCTTGGGCAAGTTACTCAATCCCATTGCCTTAAATAAATAATTTTTTTTAAAACAGAGAGAGGTGAACCAACTTGTCCAAAGACTCCAGTTTGTTGGAGGAAGCATTAGAACCCAAGTCTTCCTGCTTTCCATGTGAGCTCAACACATGAAGAGACTTTGCCTCTCATTAAGTCTTACTTATAGTCAACCATTATTCTCTCAGAATGATAGTATTTCTTTCTTTATACAATTTTTTTTCCAATTACATGCAAAGATAGTAATCAACATATATTTATTTATTCATTCATTCCTTTATTTATTTATTTTAGGTGTTTGCCAGGCAGTGGGGTTAAGTGGCTTGCCCAAGGCCACATGGCTAGGTAATTATTAAGTATCCGAGGCCGGATTTGAACTCAGGTCCTCCTGACTCCAGGGCTGGTGCTGTATCCAACCCCAACATTTATTTTTCAGAATATTTTTCTCCCTCTCACGTTTCACTCACCCAACTCCTGACTGCGAGAAATTTCATATAGGTTATAAATGTTAAACATATTTCTATATTATTCATACTGTGAAAAAAGAATCCAAACAAAAGTGAAAAAAATGAGTAAAATAAAAAACAAACAATAAACATAAAACAAATTATAAAAATTTAAAATAGTATGTTTTGATCTGCATTTAGATACCAAAGTTCTTTCTGAGTCATTGCTCTGCTGAGAAGAGCTAAGTCTATCAGAGTTGATTATCACACAGTTTTGCTGTTAATATGTTCAGTGTTGTTAATATGTTTGGTTGTTGTTAATATATTCAATTGCATCAGTTCCTGCAAGTCTTTCCAGGCAGTGGTGATATTCAAATAAATTAGCAATCAGTTCTCTGCCCTAATGATCATTTTAGGGATTCAAAAAAAATACCAAAAAGTAGTTTAATATTTCATGCATTTAATACTCAAATAAGAAAAATAAAAGAGCTACACAAAACTAGATTGTGTTATATTACTCACAGTAAGCAAATATATTGTTATGGAGCAAAAGCAGCTACATGACCACAGCAGTCAATGTTGGGACATGTGCAGAACAAAAACTCATTCTACCTATTCTAACTCTTTTTTTCTTCTACTTCCATGGTTCAGAAATGGGTGATAAGATAACCCTTTAAATCTATATTTCCATTGGTTCATTATGTCCCAGATTCCTATTGGTTTCACCATTCAGGGAACACCAGTGCACTCATTATATCTCTGGGGATCTTTGGGCATAACACAAAATGAAAGCAAATGACAGCGTGTCATCCTCTGGGTATTTGGTACTTTTTCTCCTTACACTATATATTTGTTTACTGGAGTAACAAAAATGAGGGAATTAAATGTAGTATTTCATCAAAGGTATAATGAGTTTTAAGAAATGAATAAATAAATATTACAACCATAGTTCTGTCAAATTTTCTTCATCTGTGGACAAAATGAACATTACTATGGGTGCTTAGAAAACACTGTTACATAGATGAATATTTAAAAAGAATAAAGATTGTAAATTTGTGATTTCCACATCAGGCAGCTGCCCAGGAACCCACCTTAGAGAGAATCCTGATTACATGTTCCATTTTAACAACTGGTTCACCGAACTCGATGTAAAATTAGGTATTGGTTCTGCCAAACTGGTGCTAACCAGCTGAATCCCACTGCTGTTTCCAGGATATTCTGAAGTCCATCCACTCATAGTATCTTACAGAACAATAATTATATATATTATATATATATATATATATATATATATTTATATACAGAACAATAATTTATATTCACATTTTGTTTAGACATTCCCCAACTGATGGACATCACCTCTACTTCTAGTTCTTTGGTGCAACAGAAAGAGTTGCTATAAATAATTTTTGTACATGTGGGTCTTTCCTCCTTTTTATGATCTCTTTGTGATACAGACCTAGTATTGCTGGATCAAAAGGTATGCACAATTTTATTGTACTTTGGACAAAGTTCCAAATTGCTCTTCAGAATGCTTGGCTCAGTTAACAACTCTATCAATAATACATTAGTGTCCCAGTCTTTTCATCACCTCCAATAATCATCAATTTTATTTTTCGTCATATTGGACAATCTGAAAGGTGTGAGGTGGTATCTCAGAGTTGTTTTAAATTGCATTTTTCTAATAAAAGTTATTTGAAGCAATTTTTTCACATGACTATAGATAGTTATAATTTCTTCATCTATAAAATGCTTGTTCATATCCTTTGGCCATTTACCAATTGGAGATGACTTGTATTCTGATAAATTTGTCTCATTTCTCTATTTTAGGACTGAATTCTTTATCAGAAATATTAGCTGTTATTATTTCCCAGCTTTCTGGGTTCCTTCTAATCTTAGTTGCATTGGTTTTATTTGTGCAAAAACTTTTTAAATTTAATGTAATAAAAATCATCCATTTTGCATTTTTCAAGGTTCTCTATCTCTTGTTTGGTCATAAACTCCTTCCTTCTCCATAGATCAGACAGATAACCTTTTCCTTGTTCTGCTAATTGGCTTAGGTATAAACTTTGATATATAAATCCTGAACCTATTTCAATCTTCCCTTGGTACACCTTGTGAGATGTTGGACTATGCCTAATTTTTGCCATACTATCTTCCCATTTTCCCAGCAGTTTTTATCAAATAGTGAGTTCTTATCCCAGAAGTTGAGGTCTTTGTGTTTATCAAGCAATGAATTACTCTATTCATTTGCTCCTTTCTCATTTGTGCCCAATCTATTCCACTGATCTTCCACTATTTCTTAGCCAGTATCAAGTGGACTTGATAACTGCTACTTTGATCACTCTTTATTGCCCTCCATGCTATCTTGCCTCTGTTTGAATTTTTCCCCTTTTTTCACTTTATACATATTCCCCAGTTTTTTGTTTCAGAATACCACCACCTTCAGTGTGTTTGCCTTCCTATATCCAAACCCACTCCCCTTTCTTTCCCCTTTCCCTTTGCCCCTTCTTCCTTCCCTTCTTTCTGTTAGTTGCCCTCTTCCTCCCCCACTCCTCTTTTCCAATTTGAATACTTGAAAGGTAAGATAAGTTTCTTAACTTAACTGAGTGTATGTATGTAACTTTAAGCCAAATCTGATGAGAGTAAGATTCAGGCAGTTCTCACCTCCCTCCTTCTCCTCCTACAAAGAGGTCCTTTGTACCTCTTAATGTAATGAGATTTACCCATTTGATCTCCTCCATCCTCCCATCTCTTTACTATCCCTCTTTTTAAGGAGGTAAAGAAAAAAACCTGAGATTCAATAAGATGAAACTGACTATATCCCCTCCTGGGAGAAAGACTCTAACAACTTTTGAGAACTGTAACTCTATTAGAGAGAATATACTTAGCTAGAAGAGATGAACACTCATGAATTTTCTGTGACTAAGAATGATTTACAAGCACTACCTCTTTAAAAAGAAGATTTCCGAGTATTTTATGTTGTTTATAGTTACTTTAAATGAATTTTCTCTTTCTATCACTTGTTGCTGGCTTTCCTGGTAAAATACAGAAATGCTGATGATTTATGTGAGTTTATTTTATATCCTGCGACTTTCTAAAGTTATCTACTATTTAAAGTAGTTCTTTAGTTGATGTTCTAATATTATCTAGGTATAACATCAGAATATCTACAAAGGGTGAGTTTTATTTCTTCATTGCCTGTTCTAATTCCTTTGATTTCTTTTTTTCTCTATTGATAAAACTAGTATTTCTAATACAATATTGAATAATAGTGTAGATATTGGGCATCCTTCTTTCACTCCCATCTTATTGGAAATTATTCTAGTTGGTCCCCATTACATATAACGCTTGCTGATGGTTTCATATAAACACTTCTTATTATTTTAAGAAAAACTCCATGGTTGTGCCTGTATAACATATATTGAATTGTCCTCTGTCAGTGGAGTTTGGAGAGCATCTGAGGGAGAAAAATGTAAAACTAAAAACCTTATAAAAATGAGTGTTGAAATCTATTTTTGCATGTAGTTGGAAAAATAAATTAATTAATTAATGAAAAAAATGAAAGGGGGGGAAGAAAAGCTCTATTTACTCAAAAGCTCTCTAGTGTTTTTTATTAAAGATTTTATTTGAGTTTTACAAATTTCCCCAATCTTACTTCCCGCCCCCATGAAAAGCAATCTGTCAGTTTTTACTTTGTTTCCATGCTGTACATTGATCCAAATTGAGTGTGTGAGAGAGAAATCATATCCTTAAGAAAGAAACAAAAAGTATATGAGATAACAAAATTAGACAATAAGATACCTGTTCTTTTTTTTTTAATTAAAGGAAATAGTCCTTGAACTTTGTTCAAACTCAAGAGCTGCTTATCTGGATACAGATGGTATTCTCCATTGCAGAAAGCCCAAAATTATCCATGTTTGTTGCACTGATGGAACGAGCAAGTCAATCAAGGTTGAACATCACCCTCATGTTGCTCTTAGAGTGTACAGTGTTTTTCTGCTTCTGCTCATCTCACTCAGCATCAGTTCATATAAATCCCTCCAAGCTTCCCTGAATTCCCATCCCTCCTGGTTTCTAATAGAACAATAATGCTTCATGACATACATAGACCACAGTTTGCTAAGCCATTCCCTAATTGAAGGACATTTACTTGATTTCCAATTCTTTGCCACCACAAACAGGGTTGCTATAAATATTTTTGTATAAGTGATGTTTTTACCCCTTTTCATCATCTTTTCATGGTATAGACCTAGTAGTGGTATTTGGATCAAAGGGTATGCTCATTTTTGTTGCCCTTTGGGCATAGTTCCAAATTTCTCTCCACAAAGGTTGGATGAGTTCACAGCTCCACAAACAATGTATTAGTGTCCCAGATTTCGCACAACCCTTCCAACAATGATCCTTATCCTTTCTGGTCATATTGGCCAGTCTGAGAGGTATGAGGTGGTACCTCAGAGGAGTTTTAATTTGCATTTCTTTAATAATTAATGATTTAGAGCAATTTTTCATATGGCTATGGATTGCTTTGATATCCTCATCTGTAAATTGCCTTTGCATATCCTTTGACCACTTGTCAATTAGGGAATAACTTTTTTTAAAAAATAATATTACACAGTTCTCTGTATATTTGAGAAATGAGTCCTTTGTCAGAATAATTAGCTGTAAAGAATGTTTCCCAATTTACTACATTTCTTTTGATCTTGGTTACAGTGGTTTTTATCTGTGCAAAACTTTTTAATTTAATGTAATCAAAATCATCTAGTTTGTTTTTGGTGATGGTCTCCATCTCTTCCTTAGTCATAAAATACTTCCTTTTCCATAGATCTGACAGTGCTTGATCTTCTAAATTGCTTATAGTTTTGTGTTTTTTTAGGTTTTTTTGCAAGGCAAATGGGGTTAAGTGGCTTGCCCAAGGCCACAAAGCTAGGTAATTATTAAGTGTCTGAGACCAGATTTAAATCCAAGTAATCCTGACTCCAGGGCCAGTGCTTTATCCACTGTGCCACCTAGCCACCCCTATAGTGTTGTTTTTTATGTCTAAATCCTGTAATCATTTGGATTTTATCTTGGTAACATGTGTGAGGTGATGGTCTAATCTAAGTTTCTTCTATACTGACTTCCAATTTCCCAGCAGTTTTTATCAAAGAGAGAGTTTTTATCCCAATAGCTGGACTCTTTGGGTTTATCAAACAGCAGATTACTTTAATCATTTCCTGCTATTGCACCTAGTCTATTCCACTGTTCCACCACTCTATTTCTTATCCAATACCAGACAGTTTTGTAGACTATACTTTATAATATAATTTTAGATCAGGTAGGGCTAAACCCCCTTCTTTTGCACTTTTTTTCACTAAATTCCTGGAAATTCTTGATTTTTTATTTCTCCATAAGCATTTACTTACAACTTTTTCTAACTCATTAAAGAATTTTTTTGGAATTTTGATTGGTAGAGCACTAAACAGGTAGTTTAGGTAGAATTGCCATTTTTATTATATAAGCTCTACCTATCCATGAGCAGTTGATATTTTCTCAGTTATTTAAATCTGATTTAATTTGTGTGAGAAGTGTTTTATAATTGTTTTCAAAAAGTGTCTGAGTCTGTCTTGGCAAATAGACTCCCAGGTATTTTATATTGTCTGAGGTTACTTTGAATGGGATTTCTCTTTCTAGCTCTTCCTGCTGTATCTTGCTAAACATATATAGAAAAGTTGAGGATTTATGAGGGTTGATTTTATAACTTGCAACTATGCTCCTATTGCTAATTGTTTCCAGTAGTTTTTGGGATGTTTTCTTGGGATTGTCTAGGTAGACCATCATGTCATCTGCAAAGATTGAGACTTTTGTCTCTTCCTTCCCAATTCTACTTCCTTCAAATTCTTTTTCTTCTCTAATTGCTGAGGCCAACATTTCTAATATGATATTGAACAGTAGTAGTGATAATGGGCATCCTTGTTTCACTCCTGATCTTATTGGGAATGCCTCTAGCCTCTCCCCATTGAATATAATGCTTGTTCATGGTTTCAGACAGATACTGCTAATTATTCTAAGAAACAGTCCATTTATTCGTACACTCTCTAGTCTTTTTAATAGGAATGGATGCTGTATTTTGTCAAAAGTTTTTTCAGCATGTATTGATATGACCACATAAGTTCTGATAGGTTTGTTTTTGATATAATTGAGTACACTAATAGTTTTCCTAAGATTGAACCCAACCCCGCATTTCTGGGATAAATCCTACTTGATCATAATGTATTAGACCAGTGATAACTTGTAATCATTTTGCTAATGTTTTATTTAAGATTTTTGCATCTATATTCATTAGGGAGATAGGTCTATAATTTTCTTTCTCTGTTTTAACTCTTCCTGGTTTAGGTATCAGCACCATATTGGTTTCATAGAAAAAGTTAGGCAGAGTTCCATCTTCCCCTAATTTTCCAAAGAGTTTATATAGACTTGTAACCAATTGTTACTTAATTGTTTGGAAGAATTCACTTGTGAATCCGTCAGGCCCTGGAAATTTTTTCTTAGGGAGTTCAATGATGGTTTGTTGAATTTCTTTTTCTGAGATAGGGTTGTTTGGCTATTTAATCTCCCCTTGATTTAACCTGGGTAATTTATATTTTTGTAAATATTCATCCATTTCACTTAGATTATCAAATTTATTGGCATAGAGTTGGGCAAAATAATTTCAAATTATTCATTTAATTTCCTCCTCATTGTTGGTGAGTTCACCTTTTTCATTTATGATACTAGCAATTTGGTTTTCTTCTTTATTTTTCTAATCAAGTTGACCAGAGGTTTATCAATTTTATTGTTTTTTTCATAAAACCAACTTTTGGTTTTATTTATTAATTCAATAGTTTTTTGCTTTCAATTTTATTAATTTCTCTTTTAATTTGTAGAATTTCTAATTTGGTATTTAATTGGGGATTTTTAATTTGTTCTTTCTCTAATTTTTTGGTTGCTTGTTTAGTTCATTGATTTCCTCTTTCTCTAATTTATTCATGTAAGCATTTAGAGCTATAATATATCCCCTGAGAGCCGCTTTGAGTGAATCCCATGGGTTTTAGTATGTGGTTTTGTTATTGTCATTATTTAGGATAACATGATTAATTCTTTCTATAGTGTGTTTTTTGGTCCACTCATTCTTTAAAATGAGGTTATTCAGTTTCCAATTGATTCTGGGTCTATATTTCCTTGGCCCAGTATTACATATGACTTTTATTGCTTTGTGATCTGAGAAAGATATATTCACTATTTCTGCCTTTCTGCAGTTGATCATTAGGTTTTTATGTCCTAGTAAATGATCAACTTTTGTAGATATGCCATGTACTGCAGAGAAAAAGGTATATTCCTTCCTTTCCCCATTCAGTTTCCTCCGTACGTCTACCATATCTAGTTTTTCTAACAATCTATTTACCTCCTTAACTTCTTTCTTGTTTATTTTATGATTTGATTTATCTAGATCAGAGAGGAGGAGGTTGAGGTCTCCCACTAGTAGAGTTTTGCTGTCTATGTCTTCCTGTAGTTCTTTCAGTTTCTCCTCTAAGAATTTGGATGCTGTCCCATTGAGTGCATATATATTCAGTATTGAAATAACTTTATTGTCTATGGTACTTTTTAGGAGGATAAATTTTCCTTCCTTATCTCTTTTAACTTTATCTATTTTTGCAGCTGCTTTGTCTGAGAGAAGGGTTTCTACCCCTGCTTTTTTCACTTCAGCTGAAGTTAAATATATTTTGATCCAATAGTTTACCTTTACTCTATATGTATCTCTCTGCTTCAAATGAGTTTCTTGTAAGTAGCATATTGTAGGATTCTGGATTTTAATCCAGTCTGCTCTTCACTTACATTTTAAGGGAGAGTTTATCCCATTCACATTCAAAGTTATGATTGCTAATTCTTTTTTGCCCTCCATGCTATCTTCCTGCTGTTTGTATTTTCCCCCTTCCCCCCCTTTATCTGTATTCCCCTGTATTTTTTCTGAATACCACCACCTTCAGTGTTTGCCGTCCTGTCACCCCTCCCCTTTCGTTCCCCTTTCCCTTTTTCCCTTTTCCCTTCCCTTCTTTTTGTTAGTTTCCCTTTTTCCCCCTCCTCCACCCTTTCTCCATCCCCCCTCCCTCTCTAGTGGTTTTAAAATGAATGGATGGTGGACTTTACCAAAAGTTTTTTCAGTATTTCATGATATAAAATATAATTTCTGTTATATTTGCTACTGATATGGTCAATTATGCTAATAGTTTCCTAATATTGAAGCAACCCTGCCTTCATAGTAAAAATGCTACCTGATTATTGTGCATTATCCTAGTGATGATTTGCTATAATCTCTGCTAAAATTTTATTTTAAACCAATAATATTCTTTAGGGAAGTTGATTTTCTTTCTCTGTTTTGAATCTTCCTTGTTTAAGTATCATCACCATATTGGGGTCATAAAAGGAATTTGGAAGAATTCCTTCTCCACTTATCTTTTTAAATAGTTTATATAGAATTGGAATTAATTGCTCATTAAATGTTTGGTAGAATTCTGACCCTGGAGATTTTTCTTAAGGAGTTTATTGATGGCTTTTTCAATTTCTTTTTCTAAAATGAGCTTATTTAAATATTTTGCTTCCTCTACTTTAATCCAGGCAATTTATATTTTTTTCAAAGCAATTGCCTTAAGTGACTTGCCCAAGATCATATAGCTAGGCAATTATTAAATGTCTGAGTTCATATTTGAACTCAGGTCAGACTGACTCCAAGGCCAGTGCTCTATCCACTGTGCCTCCTAGCTGCCCACAATTTATAATTTTGCAAACATTCAACCATTTGAACTGGCTTGTCGGATTTATTAGCATACAGTGGCCATAATAGCTTCAAATTATCATTTCAGTTTCTTCCTCATTGATCGTGAATTCACCCTTTTCATTTCTTATTTTGGTAATTTGGTTTTCTTCTTCCTTTTTTAATGAAAATAAACAAAAGATTATCTATTTTATTTTGTTTAATTAAAAAAACTAACATCAATGATAATACAGTTGGAGATGGAATACCAGGTTGCCATTTCATCATTATATACATAAAGGATTCAAAAACAAAGTGTTATGAAATATTGAGCAGTACCATCAATGTATATCTAGAATGAATTTATCATCTTACCTAATTTTGATAAAAGCAAGCTATCACTTTCTACTCCATTATATTATTATTATAAGGGAAAAACCCCCAGCATGTGAGTGTGTTTCTATGTCTATGTCTGTATACATATACATAGAAAATACCTTTTAAGAAATTCTGAAACTTTTGGTCTAAAGTGTTAAAAAAAGATTTTCGGGGACAACTGAAGCCTCCTCCCTCCCCTACGACACATACCTGCATAAAAGTCCATGTAATTTCTGCTCCCAATTGAAGAGCTATTGAGTCTCAAGATGCCTGGACTCTTTAAGTTGACCAACCATAGGCTTGAACACAAATGTTTGAAATTTCACCTGGTCTGCAGTTTGAACATTATGGCTAATTTCTTCCTCCATGTTAAGAATAGGACAATGGGGGCGACTAGGTGGCACAGTGGATAGAGCACTGGCCCTGGAGTCAGGAGGACCTGAGTTCAAATCCGGCCTCAGACAGTTCATAATTACCTGTCTGTGTGGCCTTGGGCAAGCCACTTAACCCCCTTACCTTGCAAAAAAACTAAAACTAAGGTTCGGACAACTGAGGCTTTGCAAGGGGGAGGAAAGGGGCATGGAGGGCAGAATTTGGATCCAGGCTTTTCCACTATACCCAAGTAGGCTTAGTCATGTTATTGTTGTGGTTGTTGTTGTTGAGTCATTCCATCCTGTACAACTCTTCTTGACCCCACGGACCATAGCGCGCCAGGCCCTTTTGTCCTCCACTGTCTCTGGAATTCAGTTCAAATCATGCTATAATTTATAGCCAAATCCATACTGTTCTTTTCTCAGGCTAGTTGCATACCCTGGGCTGTTAAGTAAGGATCTTTTGTTTCATTATTGCATAATAGGCATGGCTCTAACAGGCACCCCCACTTAAAGAGTCAGGGAGATACGTTCTCCCAGTGAAGAGGTTCCAGGTGTTGCTCACTGACCAACAGCCTGTGTCAAGAACTTATATACACTGATCTATCCCTATCCAAGGAATGGAGCCGTTGCTGACCTTCCAAAGTAGTCCAAGGACCCATGAGAGTAGGTGATGGTCTGGTACAAACAAGTCAAGAGGTACTTTAAATAAGAGGGAGCAAGAACTGTGCAACCATGAAGGATGCTGTCGCCAACATTGATGCACCTTGGAGGGCACATCCCTTCCCAGCCCCAGGACTTGAATCTGCTAGACGTCACCCACTGACTGAACCTAGTAGCCCCATGCACAGGTCCAGAAGCATCCTTAGCACCCTGAAGCACAGCTATGAATACCCCAATAGCCACATCAACAGCTTCAACTACCCCAACTTATACATTCTCTGCTACCTCCTCTATGATTTATATACCAATAGATGCCTCTGCAGCCCCAGGCTCTCCAATAGACACAGCATCTTCCTGTCTCCTCTGCAATCTCAGGCATCCCTTCCCCTAACCCTAAATTCCAGGCACTTTGGGACCAGTGGTTCTATCTCCAGTATGTATGAAAACAGTAAATGGTTAAATGGAGAGGACCTGAAAGGACCAATATTTCTCTTTTTAAAGCACTGCATTGCTAAGGTATATATAAGAAATTAATCTTTAAAAATACATTTACTCAAAAGTCACCAGTTTTGCATGTCACAAGAAAGTGAGGCCTTAGAATCTTGAATGTCAAAGCTTGTAGAGACCTAAGGATACACAGAGAATGTTTAGGTTAGTTATTGTCATAGAGAAGAGAATGTCAGAGCTGAGAGGGTACCTAAATAGAGGGCTATCAGAGATAGAAGAGACTTTACAAAAGGGGTAGCATTTCTAAAGTGCTTGAAGGATGAAAAAACTCTTTCCATTATTAGTTCAATTTATCCTCATCAGAAATCTAGCTGCTAATTTTATTCCTCATTTTAGAGAAGATAGGGAAGGTTACAAAGCTAGTCACAATCCTAGTCTGTATCTGAAGGTGGATATAAATGAAGCCCTTTCTGATCCTATGACAAGGGCTTGAAGTCCTGAGCCACTAATGTCCCTGACCTCAGAACTTTGAGGTAGGAGGAAGAATGTCCTACTAAATAAAAAAAGTACTCATGGAATTCTGATGTTTTCACAAATTTTTTTTCTGCTGACTACTCCAATGTGTAGATATGGATAATTTAATTATAAAAATATATTAATTAAGGGGCAGCTAGGTGGCGTAGTGGATAAAGCACCGGCCTTGGAGTCAGGAGTACCTGGGTTCAAATCCAGCCTCAGACACTTAATAATTACCTAGCTTTGTGGCCTTGGGTAAGCCACTTAACCCCATTGCCTTGCAAAAAACCCCCTAAAAATATTAATTAAATATAGTTAGGCTATGATAAAAAAAACTATTTATTTCAGAAAAAAGTTAACAAAGAGTTGATATAAAATAAACCTCAGGAAAGGAAAGAGGTGAAAGACCTGAAACATTTTTGCCAAAGGCAAAATTGTGAACTATAAAAACTTCCATGTAGGAACTTGAAATCAAACAAATTCAGTATTGTTAGCTCCATTCTCAACATGAAATTCATAGTATTTTATTACATAATGTTTTATTTGACATGATTGGAAAGAGCATTTCTCTGTGCTTTAAATCACAGTATTGCTCAGAATAATAATGAGTGAATTGACAAGAAAATACATTGACTCTAAAGTCCCAAAATTGTAGCCAGTCACAAGAGACCTGAGAACAGATTTTATGTAGGATTTTAAGTTCCTAGGATAAGAGACTGTCAGGCGATAGGGAATTGAAATAGTTGCATGTCAATACCAGTAGGGACCTTTCATCTGTGAAAGATTGGACTTAACAGCGGTCTTTTAGTCCACTGAATTTTAAGGATGGAATAAGAGTCATGACATTACTAATAGGAAGCAAATGTAAAATGCTTTCGGGTTAGAAAAGCATTTTGAACTGTGTATCTTTCCTCACTACAACCAGCTGAGCTAGTTGCTGTTACTTTTCTTCCTTTTAGAGCAGCTGATAGCTCGAAAACTACCCCAAGGTCACAAATCAAGTGAAGTGTTTAAGGAACACTGGGATGCAACTCTTTATCACTCTAGTTCTGGGTATCTAAGTCCAGAGGCTCAATCGACCCTGGTAGGAAGATCTGTGGGGAGTCCTAGAAAACCCCAAAATGCTTCAGGGACACATGTTGCTCCAAGTCTTATTTTTATTTTTGAATTGTGGGAATATATAGGCAGGGATAAGAATTTAAATAAAACAACCAAACACACTCAGAATAAGCAGCATTTATTTTTATAAAATGTATATTGACACTGTGAACATTTCTGAATTAAAAATCAGGCTTTGGTCTGGGGCGGCTAGGTGGTGCAGTGGATAGGGCACCAGCCCTGGAGTCAGGAGTCCCTGAGTTCAAATCCGGCCTGAGACACTTAATAATGACCTAGCTATGTGGCCTTGGGCAAGCCACTTAACCCCATTGCCTTGCAAAAACTAAAAAAAAAAAATCAGGCTTGGAAACACCCCCAAAATAATTAAAAGGAATGTAACATAAGTGAATTTTGCCACTTTAAAGTGAAGAATAATAAAAAAATATGCAGGGCCTTGATCAAATACCCAGGTATTGGTATTTTTATTCTTGACCATGAATACAGGTTATTTATTTTATTCAAAAAATTAAAAAGGGTTCATTGAAGAACATTTAAATGATCCTCCCTTTGTCTTTGTAACGCATGGCATTTGTAAGACATGTTGAGAGGCCAATTTTCAAGCAAATACATTTGCTTAAAAGACAGAAAAGTTTAGAATATCACAATGAGTGAGACATTAGAACATGGAATATTGCAGCTTGCAGAGTCCTGAGAACACATAGAGAATGTCCAGGTTAGCAGTTGCCATAGAGAAGAGATTGTTAGATCTTGGGGGCACTAAAATGAATGGACTATCAGAATACAAGGGGAAGTAAAAGTGATTTTTAACATCACAGAATTTTAGTGATAGAATAACTCATGATATACATTAAAGCTAGCATACATAAAGTGCTTGAAGGTTGCAACTGAGACTGCAGAATCACCATGGAGCAGGGAAGCCAATAATATTGTTCATCTTTTATTCCTGAAAAGGACCAATAATATGGGGATGTCTTAACTTATGAGTGGATTAGATTTTAGTGAGGCAGAGCTGTCCAAAGTTTTCAGCTTAAATTCTCCTCCAGATCATCAGAGTACAGTAGCACAAAAAAGAATCAAGATGACTGGGGGTGCTCTAGGGCCAATAATAAGAAATGTTTAAGTAACAGCATACAGTTTTAGCAATGCACAGTTTTAATAATCTGAGTTCCAAAGACAATAACAGATCGTCAAATTTAAATTCTGTTAACCCAAACCAGGTTTTCAAAGAAGATATAAGATTTATTTTTTTTTAAAAAAAAGCATAGAAGAATCTTCATTGTCATGTTTCTTGGAAGAATTTTCAGAGTGATACATCAAATTCGGAGGGGAAAAACAGATTAAAGAGACTGTCTGGGATCAATGGCACTTATGCCCTTCAGAAAACGACTAAAGAAACTTCATTATTGTTTCAGAAGTCAACATCAATTTTGTATGAGTATTTAAAAGAAACTTTTGGATCTACCACCACTTTTCCCACAATTTCTATCAACTGGCATTAATCTACAACATTCTAGTTGTTGTAGAAAATCCATTTTTGGATCTATTCACTCATATCAAGGTAGGGGCTCATCTGAAGCAGTGCAATAATACACTTTTCAAATTACATGGCATTGGAGTCTAGATAGAGAAAATAATTAATTCTGATGAAGCATAATTTAAATTCTATTTTAAATACTTCACATAACTACAACTATATGTTAAAGGAGTGGCAGTTCTGTAGTGTCATTTTCATCTTTAAGAAATAGAATAAAATCTGCCATGCAACTGGAGATATATCTCTCCACATGTCCATTTAGAAATTGTGAGGTTCCAATTGGTGAAAAATATGTGGAGTCCTTTAATAGTGAAAACCATGATGTGGGTGTCCTAGCAACAATTTCTATCAATGAAAGTCATCATCATCATCATCATAATGATGATGATGATGATAATAAATATGGAAGAGTGAGGGTAGAGTCAAGATGGCAGAGAGCAACCAGGAAGTTATCTAAGCTTTTTCCAATTTCCCTCTGAAACAACTTTAAAGTTGTCTTACTTGGACAAAAGGGGAGTACAGCCCAACACAGGCCAAACCCAGGAAAGGCAGCCAAAGGCTCTTAGCCACAGCACAGATCATTAACCAAGGACCCTGTGTCTCACCTCAGCTCAGCAGTACACCAAGCCAGCAGTGAAGACCCAAACCTCAATGTAGTAAACATATTTCAAGCACCAGTACAAAACAATAGTGCATAAAGGCTGGACAGGCAGGGCTACCCCAGTGCAGGGACTAAGCTGCCAGCAACTGAGGAACCACTAGGGAAAATCAGTGACCAGACTTATGACCTCCAGCATGAGAATTTTGGCATTGTGCTCCAGGAGTAGAGTTCAGTTTTAAAAATGAGGGAAAATAAAACAAAAAAGTCCTAAACATAGAAAGTGACTATAGCAAAGGGAAGATGAAAACACCATTAAAAGAGGAATGTAAGTGGCAAAAGGCTCACATGTGAAACCTCAAAAGGGATTATTAACTGGTTTCAAGTTCAAAAAGTTCACTTCAAAGAACTCAAAAAGGATTTTAAAAATCAAGTAAGAGAGGAAGAAGAAAAATGGGCAAAGAAATAAAAGTTATGCAGGAGAATTTTGAAATGACAGTAGCTTAAAAATGAAGGGCAGCTAGGTGGGGCAGCGGACAGAGCACTGGCCCTGGAATCAGGAGGACCTCAGACACTTAATAATTACCAATCTGTGTGACCTTGGGCAAGACAATTAACCCCATTGCCTTGAATTTAAACAAAGTTTAGAAATGTAAGAACAAAAATTGAATGAAGAAAACAATACTTTTGATAGTAGAATTAGCCAGATGGAAAAGGAGATAACAAAACTAATTGAAGAAAATAAATCACTAAAAATTAGAATTGCATAAAGCTTCTCTGAGGTACCACCTCACACCTCTCAGACTGGCCAATATGAACAGAAAGGGTAATGCACATTGTTGGAAGAGTTGTGAGAAATCTGGGACACTATTACACTGTTGGTGGAGCTGTGAACTCATCCAACCTTTCTGGAGAGAAATTTGGAACTATGCCCAAAGGGCAACAAAAATGACCATACCCTTTGATCCACCAATAGAACTACTGGGTCTATACCCTGAAGAGATGATGAAAAGGGGTAAAAACATCACTTGTACAAAAATATTCATAGCAGCCCTAGTGTGGTGGCAAAGAACTGGAAATCAAGTAAATGTCCGTCAATTAGGGAATGGCTTAGCAAATTTTGGTATATGTATGTTATGGAACACTATTGTTC
The DNA here is from genome assembly GCF_037893015.1 of Macrotis lagotis. Taxonomy (NCBI): domain Eukaryota; kingdom Metazoa; phylum Chordata; class Mammalia; order Peramelemorphia; family Peramelidae; genus Macrotis; species Macrotis lagotis. The sequence goes on from NC_133666.1 coordinate 13,497,132, forward strand.
TATTAGAAACCAGGAGGGACAGGGATTCAGGGAAGCCTGGAAGGATTTGCATGAACTGATGCTGAGTGAGATGAGCAAAAACATAAAAAACACTGTACACCCTAACAGCAGGTCTAGGAGAGATAATTTAAGAATTATTGTATTACCTTGATCAAAAAAAGAATCTGAAGAACATCTTTAAGGAAATTATTGAGGAAAAGTGTCTTAAGATCCTAGAATGAGAGGATAAAATGGTTCTTGCCCAAAATGACATCATGGTGTTAAAGAAAAGTTACAGTGTCCGACTGTGACTGATCAGACCAATATGAACTTGGAATGCTCTACCACAGCCCTGCTACAAATAGTCCATGTGAACACGTGGGATGGGTATTTTAAACTTATGCATCTCATGTTTCCTATGAGCTGCTTCAGTTTTGCCCTGCCCTTAGATCACAGTACCTTTTCTGATGAGGGCATGCCATGCTGGATGGTCCTTATGTCAGATGTCTCCCATACTGCACAATCAATTTCAGATTTCCTAAGAGAGACTTTCACAGGGCAGCTAGGTGGCATAGTAGATAGAGGATTGGCACTGGAGTCAGGAGGACCTGAGTTCAAATTCGGCCTCAGATACTTAATAATTACCTAGGTATGTGACCTTGGGCAAGTCACTTCACCCTATTGCTTTGCAGCTAAAGCCATCTCCAGTCATTTTGATTTCATATCTGGTCACTGGACCCAGATGGTTCTGTAGGTGAAAGTGAGGCATGTGACCTTAGCACAAACACCCTCCCCTCAAATCTAATTCATATGCTTTTCATGGCATCACCACCCTGATGTCATGGTATTCTTTGAGAATAAAGGACAAACTTTATCATCATCATTCTGACTCTGCTGTGATCACTTGTTCTATGTGAGTTCTCCATAAAATAGTCTTTTTGGCAAACAAACATTTGGTATTCATGACTGGCCCATCATAGTTTTGCTCTCCATAGTAACTTTTGAATGCTTGACAGTTTAGCTCAAGATATCGGTGTTTGATATCTTATAGTGACATATGATCTTTAGAAAATTTAAATGGATGTGATTCAGTTTTAGGGCATGGTATTTATAGATTGTACAGACTTCATAGGTACATAACTATGAGGTAAGCAGAATGGCCTTTGTAAACTTTCAGTTTGGTATTCACTCTAATACATCTTCTTTCTCATTCTTTCTTTCAGAGTTTCCCAAATACTGAGTTAACTCTGGCAATGCATATGTCAATCTCATTATCAATGTGTATCACCCTGGAAAATATACTACCAAGAAAGTGAACTTATCCACATTATTAAAAAATTTCTCCATTTGCTGTAATTAATGGCTGCACATATGGATGGTGTGGTGCTGGTTGATGGAGCACCTGTATTTTTAGTGTTAATTGTTAGGTCAAAGTTAGCACAACCAGCAGAAAATTGACCCATTCTTTGTTGCATCTCATCTTCAGAGGTTGCATTGAGTGCACAATCATCTGCAAACAGAAGATAATGCACCAACACTCATTCCACTTTGGTCTTATCTTGTAGCCTTTCCAAGTTAAAAAATTTACTGGTCATGCAATAGCTGATCTTGATACCAAGCTCATCCTCAGTGAAGCTGTATGATAACATGGCTGAAAACATCATACTAAAAAGTATGGAAGCAAGGACACATCCTTGTTTCATCCCACTCACTCTCAAGAGCATCATCCACTATCTAGAACCTGGGCAAGCACACCATCATGAAATTGACATACGATACTGATGAACTTCTCTGGGCAACCAAATTTTGACATTATTTTCCATAAACCGTGACTGATGGTTTTGAAGGCTTTGGTCAGATCTATAAATGTTATATACAGACCTCTGTTCTGCTCCTGGCATTTTTTTCTGGAGTTGTCAAGCAGGAAACACAAATATCAACTCTCCTTCCACTTTTCTGCTATGCCTTTTGTCTGTTTGTTTTGCAAGTCAATGGGGTTAATTGACTTACCCAAGATCACACAGTTGGGTAATTATTGAGTGTCTGAGGCTGGGTTTGAACTCAGGTTCTCCTGACTCCAGGGCCAGTGTTCTATCCACTGCGCCACCTAGCAGCCCCTTTTCTATCTCTCTTTCTGCTTTAAAGAATCCATTGATCATAATACTACTATCTCTTGAGGACTGTATTTCAACTAAGACTGTTAGAAGAGGTATACATAGACAGAGGGTGTGGGTACAAGTCAAAAGGAGATGATATTATAAATATATTAAAAATGGTTTTACTGAAAGAAGAAGGGGGAATCAGAAGAGGTTAAATCACATCATATGAAGAGGCACAAATGACCTATTATAGTAGAGGGAAAAAGAAAGGGATTGATCAGTGATTGAATCAGTGATTATTCTCCATGGATTTGATTCAAAAAAAGAAAGACTCATACCCAATTGTATTTAGAAATTTATCTTACCCTAGAAGAATGTAAGAAGAGAAAGAGGCAAGAAAAGAGAAGGGGAGTGACTGATAAAAGGGAGGGCAGAAGGTTAGACAGAAGGATGAGAAGAAGAAAAAGGGGGGGTTGACAGAAGGGAAGATTTAGGAAAATAGGGATCAAAAACAAAATACTGGTGAGGTGGGATAAGGTGAAAAGAGATAGAAAATTATAAATGGGGAAAAATAGAATTGAGAGAAATATAAAGCTAGTAGTCACAACTGTGACTGTGAAGGGGATGAACGTTCCCCCAAATGGAAACAGATAAGAGTAGATTATAGAGCATAATCCTGCAATATACTGTTTACAAGAAACACATTTGAAGCAGATAGATAAATTCAGGGTAAAGGTAAAAGACTGGAGTAGAATATAATATGCTTCAGAAAAAGCAGAGGTGGCAAATCTGATCTTAAGCAAAGCAAACGCAAAAATAGAGATAATTGAAAGGGAAAAGGAAGAAAACTACATGATGCTGAAAGCTGTCATAGAAAATGAAGTAATATCAATAATAAGCATATATGTACCAAGTGATATTTTTTAGAGGCGAAGTTATGTGAGCTATAGGAAGAAAATGACAGAAAACTATACTAGTAGAGGACCTCATCATCCCCCTCTTGCAATTAGATAAATCTAACTACAAAATAAAGAAGAATGTAAGGAGGTGGATAGACTTTTAGAAAAGTTAGATATGATAGCCCTTTGTGAAAACTGAATGAGGACAGAAAAAAATACAGTACATGACACCTACACAAAAAAGAACATGTATTAGGGCATAGAAACCTCACAAAATCAAATGCAGAAAAGCAAAAATATTAAATTCATTTTTCTCAGATCATGAGGCAATAAAAATTACATGTAATAAAAGGACATGGAAGGATAGACTAAAAATGAATTGGAAACTAAATACCCTAATTCTAAATAATGAGTGGAGCAAACAACAAATCACAGAAACAATCAATTACTTCATTCAATAAAATGAAAATAAACAGACAACATACCAAAACTTGTGGGAGGAAGCCAAAGCAGTAATTAGGAGAAATTTTATGTCTTCAAATGCTTACATGAATAAAACAGAGAAAGATCCAAACTTTCTGGAGAGCAATTTGGAACTATGCCCAAAGGGCAACAAAAATGTGCATACCTTTTGATCCAGCAATACCACTCCTGGGTCTATAACCTCAAGAGATGATGAAAAACGGTAAAAACATCATTGTACAAAAATAGTCACAGCAGCCGTGTTTGTGGTGGCAAAGAATTGGACATTGAGAGGATGTCCATCAATTGGAGAATGGTTTAGCAAACTGTGGTATATGTATGTCATGGAACACTATTGTTCTATTAGAAACCAGGAGGTATGGGAATTTAGGGAAGCCAGGAGACATTTGCATGAACTGATGCTGAGTGAGATAAGCAGAAGCAGAAAAACACTGTGCATCCTAACAACAACATGGGGGTGATGATCAACTTTGATGGACTTGCTCATTCCATCAGTGCAACAATTAGGGACAATTTGGAGCTGTCTGTGATAGAGAATACCATCTGTAATGAGGTAAAGAACCATGGAGTTTGAACAAAAACCAATGACTGTTAACTTTAATTTAGAGAAAAACCTGATACCTTATTGTCTGATCTTGATAGCTCTCATATTTTATGTTTCTTCCTTAAAGAGATTATTTCTCTCTCATCACATTCAATTTGGTTCCATGAATACCATGGAAACTATGTAAAGACTGGCAAATTGCCTTCTGTGGGGAGTGGGGGAGAGAAGTAAGATTAGAGGAAATACTGTAAAACTCAAAATAAATAAAATCTTTAAAAAATAACATAAAACAGAGAAAGAGGAGATTAAAGAATTGAGCATATAACTAAAAAAAATTTAAAAGAACAAATTAAAAATCCCCCATTAATTAACAAATTAGAAATCCTAAAAATCAAAGGAAGATATTAGTAAAATTGAATGTAAGAAGACTATAGAAATAGTAAATAAAACTTAGTTGGTTTTATAAAAAACAACAGTAAAATAGGTAAACCTTCAGTTAATGTGATTGAATCAAAGAAGGAAAACCAGATTACCATGATCAAAAAATAAAAAGGGTGAACTCACCACCAGTGAAAAAGAAATAAAAACAATCAACATAACTGTGTTACCCAACTCTATGCCAATAAATATGCTAATCTAAGTTAAATGAATGAATATTTACAAAAATGTAAATTGCCCAGATTAACAGATGAGAAACTGAAAGTACTTACTAGTCCCATTTCAGTAAAAGAAATTGAACAAGCCATCAATCAACTCCCTAAGAAAAATATCTGGGGTGGAGCCAAGATGGTGACAGGAGAAGAGGCTCTCCTAGTGCTCTCTCCACAATATTTCAAAAATCTTAGGGGCGGCTAGGTGGCATAGTGGATAAAGCACCAGCCTTGGAGTCAGGAGTACCTGGGTTCAAATATGGTCTCAGACACTTAATAATTACCTAGCTGGGCAAACCACTTAACCCCATTTACCTTGCAAAAATTCCTAAAGAAATATTTCAAAAATCTTAAAATTATGACTCTAACTAAATTTTTGAGAGACAGAACCCACAGAGGGATCCAGTGAGGCAGTTCTCCAGATCAAGGTAACCTGGAAAATAGTGGAAAGGCTCCGCTCCATGGGATTAGAGGGGCAGACAGCCAGAGTGAGGAAACTTCAGCCTCCTGGAGGCAGTCCCAGTATGCCTAGGAGCCACAGCTCAGCAATGGGGTGTTTCCTGACCTACACCCCGGGGAGCACCTGGCACAAATTGGAGGATCAGTGGAGGGGACCTCTGCCAGATGAAGCACAAAAGCCCAGGTATTGAGGGAAGTTGGGGCATTCAGCATGGTCAACTCAGCAGCAGCTGCCACATGACAGCCCAGATCCAGGAAATGGAAGCAGACATGGAGCCAACAAACAGCCAGTAAGCAAGAGCCCTCAGGCAACTGAGCCTTGAGTGCTCAGTTGACCAAAGGTAGGGGAATAGAGAGAGACTTCAAAGGTCTGTCCTCTGTATGTGGAACAGGACTCTGGGGCTCTGACCACATTCAGATCCTGACCGCAGTCTATGCCCTCCATAGAACAGGGGTACCCCCAAATCAGCCCCATGGCAGAGGGGTGTGCTTGTGGTCATTCACAGACTAGGAGGGGAGTCAGAGCTTTACACAATAAGATCCTTATGGGAGGAGGGTGTCCCAATAGTACTCAAAAACTCAGAAAGCACCCCTAAACCAGGCACAGCCTGCAGAAACAAGTAAACAGAGAAAAAAAAAGCATAACACCATTAAGAAATACTTTGCCTGTGATCCCAAGAAGGATCAAAAAGAAGTACAAGCTCCTACATCTAAAGACTCCAAGAAAAACAGAAATTGGGCTCAGGCTATGACAGAGTTCAAAAAAGACTTTGAAAATCAAGTAAGGGAGATAGAAGAAAAATTGGGAAAAGAAATGAGAGAGATGCAGGAAAAACATGAAAAAGAAGTCAGCAGTTTAGTCAAGGAGATTCCAAAAAATGCTGAAGAAAATAACATGTTAAAAACCAGCATAGGCCAAATAGATAAAACATTTCCATAAGTTATTGAGAAGAAGAATGTTTTAAAAAGCAGAATTGGCCAGATGGAAAAAAGATATAAGAAAGCTCTCTGAAGAAAACAAATTCTTCAGATGAAGAATGGAGCTAAAGGAAGCTGATGAGAAGTCAAGACACAATACTTCAATACCAAAAGAATGAAAAATTAGAAGAAAATGTGTAATATCTCAATGAAAAAACAACTGATCTGGAAAACGAATTGAGGAAAGATAATTTAAAAATTATTGGAATACCTGAAAGTCATGATCAGGAAAAGAGCCTTGACCTCATTTTTAAAGAATTCCTACAGAAAAATTGCTCTGATATCCTAGAAGCAGAGGGCAAAATAGAAATCAAGAGAATCCACTGATCTCCCCTGGAAAGAGATCCCCAAAAAACCCCAACCCTCAGGAATATTATAGCCAAATTCCAGAACTCCCAAGTCAAAGAGAAAATATTACAAGCAGACAGAACACAATTCAAATATCATGTAGCTGTAGTCAGGATCACATAGAACTTAGCAGCAACTGCATTAAGGGCTCATAGGGCTTGGAATATAATATTCCAGAAGGCAAAAGAGCTTGGAATGTAACCGAGAATCAACTACCCAGCAAAACTGAACATTCTCTTCCAGGGGACAAGATGGACTTTCAATGAACCAGGGGAATTTCAATTGTTCCTGTTGAAACAACCATGGCTGAACAGAAAGTTTGACCTTCAAATACAGGACTCAGGTGAAGCATAGAGAGAAGAGAAGGGTAAAATATGAGGGACTTAATGATGATGATGAACTGCATGTATTCCTGCATAGAAAAATGATACTGATAATATTCATATAAAGCTTCACATTTAATAGCAGGTAGAGAAAGCTTTTATAGATGAAGCACAGGAGAGAGCTGAATCCAAAGATATAATATATTGTAAAAATGGACTTAATTGCCAAAAGAGAAATGCACTGGGAGTAAGAGAAAGGAGAGGTGGAAAAGGCTAAGATATTTCATATAAAAGATATATTTTTACAATGAGCTTTTGCAATGATATGGGAGGGGGGAAGGCAAGGGGGAATGAGGGAACCTTCGCTGTCATCAGAGTTGGCTTGGAGAGGAAACAGCATATACACTCCATGGGGTAGAGACATCTAGAGTAAAAAGGAGAGAAAGGGGTTGGGGGAAAGGGTGGGGATGTGAGTGATGGAAGAGAGGGTGGAGCGTGGGGGAGAGTGGTCAGATATATTTTTTACTTCTTTCAAGGGCCTGGGATTGGGTGGTCTGACCAGGGTCATTGGGGTTGGGTGGTTGCTGGGCCTTAGGGATGGTATGTGGGCTCGGTGTCTCTTGGCCCCAAGGCCCATGATCAATCTGCTGTTCCACTTAACTCCCTACAGCACATTTTAGAAGAGGAACAGAGTGAAAGGAGAGAGAAAATATAGTATATGGTAGTGGGGAAGTATGAATGGAGGGAGTTGCGATCAGCAACAGCAATGGTGGAAAAATATGGAAGTAACTTTAGTTATGGACTTATCATAAAGAATGTGATCCATCCAAGACAGAGCTGGTAGTGTTGGAACACAGACTGAAGCACATTTTTTTCTCTTTCCTTTACTTTATTTCTCATGAGGGTCTATATTTTTTAGGGGGAGGAGGTATTATGTTTACTCTTAAACAAGAATATTTTAGTAATGTATAAAAAACACATAATTTGTACAAAAATAAAAATAAATAAATAAATAAATAAATAAATAAATAAATAAATAAATAAATAAATAAAAAGAATAACATAAAAAAAGAAAAAATCTTCAGGACCAGATGAATTTACAAATGAATTCTATCAAAAATTTAAAGAATAATTTATTCAGTTCTATATAAACTATTTTTAAAAAGAGGCAAAGAAGCTATGCCCAAAGGGCTATGAAACTGTGTATATTCTTTGACCCAGCAATACCACTGGTATTTTATCTGTGTCCCAAAGATTTCTATCCCAAAGAGATCAAAGATCAAGAAACAGGTCCTATATGTTCAAAAGTATTTATAGCAGCTCTTTTTGGAGGCAAAGATTGGGAACCTGAGCAAATGCCCATAAATTGGGCAATGTCTGAACAAGTTGTGGTATATGAATATATTGGAATATTATTGTTCTGTAAAAAATGATAAACAGGCAGATTTCAGAAAAATCTGGAAAGATTTACATGAACTGATTCTGAGTGAAGTGAGCAAAACCAAGAGAACATTGTACATGTTAACAATAATATTGTGTAATGATCAACTATGACAAACTTAACTCTTTTCAGCATTACAGCATTACTTTTTTGTTGTTTTTTCTTTTTGTTTGTTTTTGCAAGGCAATGGGGTTAAGTGACTTCCCCAAGGTCACACAACTAGGTAATTATTAAGTGTCTGAGGCCCGATTGGAAGTCAGGTCCCCCTGACTCTAGAGTTGGTTCTCTATCCACTGTGCCACTTAGATGCCCCTTAGCAATATAGTTCTAAAAGTCCTGTGATGTAAAATGCCATCCAAATTCAGAGAATAATGGAATTTGAATGCAGATCAAAGCATGCTACTTTTACTTTTTAAAATTGTTTTTGTTGTTTTCCTTTTTCGGTCTTTCCATTTTGTCCGGATTCTTCTTTCACAGCATGACTAATAGGGAAATATGCTCAACATAATTATACATACATTGCTTATATCCAACTACTTGTTATCCTAGGATGGAGGAAAGAAAGGGGAGAGGGAGAAAACTTAACAAAAATGAATGTTTATCTTTACATATAATTGGAAAAAAATAAATAAATTTATTTTTTAAAAAGGGATTGAACTCAGACAGAACCATTGTAACCAAGATCAAAAGAAATGTAGTCAATTTGGAAACAATTTTTACAATTAGTATTTCTGACAAAAGATTCTTTTCTAAAATATACAGAGAACTGAGTCAAATTTTTTTTAAAAAAACAAGCCATTCCCCAGTTGACAAATGGTCAAAGTATATGCAAAAAATTACAGATGAGGAAATCAAAGTGATCTATAGTCATATGAAAAATTGCTCTAAATCATTACTTCTTAGAGAATGAAAATTAAAGCATCTCTGAGATAATACTTCAACCTCTCAGACTAGCCAATATGACTAGAAAGGGTGATGATCAATGTTGGAAGGGTTGTGGAAAATTGAGGACACCGATACATTATTGGGGCAACTGTGAAATCATCCAACTTTTCTGTAGAGTAATTTGGATTTACGCCCACAGGGCAACAAAAATGTGCATACCCTTTTACCCAACAATACCACTACTGGGTCTGTACCCTGAAGAGATGATGAAAAAAGCCAAAAACGTCACTTGTACAAAAATATTCATAGCAGCCCTGTTTGTGGTGGCAAAGAATTGGAAATTAAGTGAATGTCCTTCAATTGGGGAATGGCTTAACAAACTGGTATATGTATGTCATGGAACACTATTGTTCTATTAGAAACCAGGAGGGATGGGAATTCAGGGAAGCCTGGAAGGATTTGCATGAACTGATGCTGAGTGAGATGAGCAGAGCCATAAAAACACTGTACACCCTAACAGCAACATGGGGGTGATGATCAACCTTGATGGACTTGCTCATTCCATCAGTGCAACAACCAGGGACAATTTGGGGTGTCTGCAATGGAGAATACCATCTGTATCCAGAGAAAGAATTGTGGAGTTTGAATAAAGACCAAAGACTATTACCATCAAATCAGAAAAAAACACATTATCTTATTATGTAATTTTGCTATCTCATACTTAGATTTCTTCCTTAAAGACATAATTTCTCTCTCATTACATTCAACTGAGATCAATGTATATCATGGAAACAATGTAAAGACTAACAGAATGCCTTCTGTGGGGAGTGGGGAGAGGGAAGCAAGAATAGGGGGAAAATTGTAAAACTCAAAATAAATAACATTTTTCTAAAAATAATAAAAAGAGATGAAATAAAAAATTACTGGACTATCTGAAAATCATGATAAAAAAGAGTCTACATGTCATTTTTCAAAAAATGATTAAAAGAATACTACACTTGTATTCTGGAACCAGAAGATAAAATAAAAATTGAAAGAATCCACTGATCAGCTCCTGAAAGAGATCCTAACATGAAAATTCTTGGCAATATTATAGCCAAATTCCAGAACTACCAGGATAAAGACAAAATATTGCAAGGAGTCAGAAAGAAAAACATTGAAGTATTATGGAGCCACGGTCAAGATAACACAAAATTTAACTGCTTCTACATTAATGGATCTTTGGACTTGGAATATCAAATGCCAGAAGGCAAAAGAGCCAAGAACCAACCACTCAACAACATTGAGCATATTCTTTCAGGGTTAATGATAGACAATCAAAGAAATAGGGGACTTACAAACTTTCCTGTTTAAGAAAAACAGAGCTGAACAGAAAATTTGATCTTCAAATACAAGACTCTAGTGAAGCATAAAAAGGAAAACAATGGATTTAATAATGTTGTACTGCTTATATTCCCTCATGGGAAGATGATGCTGAAAGTCACATGAACTTTGTCATTTAGTAGAACAGTTCAAAGGAGTATATATAGACAGGGCACAGGTGGGAGCTGAATATGAAGAGATAATATATTAAAAAGATATAGTTAATGTGTGAGAGAGAGGCATGTACTAGGAGAAAGGGAAAGGAAAAGACAGAAGGAATTAGTTATTTCACATAAAAGAGGAAAGAAAAACCTTGTGCAGTGAAATGGGAGAGAAGAGAGATGAGGGTAAGTGAATGAATTTTGCTGTCATTGGAATTGATTCAGAGAGGGAGTAACATACACACTCAACTGGGCATGAAATCTGCCTTTACCCTACAGAAGAGTAGGAGGGGAAGGGGATAGGAGAAAGATGGGGTGGTGATAGAAGTGATAGAAGTCAAAAGACACTTTTGAGGAGGGACAGGAAGAAAAGAGAGAATAGAATAAACAACGTTTTGGAGGGAGGATGGAGGGAAATACAATTAGCAGTAGTATTTGTGAGGAAAAAATATTGAAACAAGTTTCTCTCTTAAAGACCTCATTTCTCAAAAGCAGAATTGAGTCAAATTTATTTAAAAAAAACTGCTCCCCAACTGATAAATGATCAAAAGAAATGAACAGTTTGCATGTGACGTTATCAATGTTATCTGTGGCCAAATTAAAAATCCAATTAAAAATTGGAGAAATGTAAATTAGAACAATTCTGAGGTACTAATTTATATCTTTGGGGTTATCTGATTGGATAGAAAGGGAAAATGATGAATGCTAGAGATTTAGGGGGAAAAGCACTGTTTGAGGAGTTGTAAAATGATTCAAATGTTCTGTCACAATGCCCAAAGGAATATAAAAGCCAGCATAATTTTCGACTAGCAATGTTATCTGTAGTTGCATTCCAGAAGAGAGAAAAATTTGGAAGGAAAAGGACCTATACATATAAAGATATTAAGAAACCTTTTCTCATAGTGAGGAATTGGTAATTGAAGACATGCTCATTAGTTGGGGTATGGCTGAACAAATTGTGTGACGTGATTGTGATGGATTGCTATCTTGCTATAAGAAATGATGATCAAGATGCTTTCAGTAAAACCTGGAAAGACTTACATGAACAGATGCAATGTGAAATGTACTGTATACAAAGTAATAATATTGTAGGATGATCAGCTGTGAAGGACTTAGTTTTTCTTAACAGTGCTGTGACCCAAGACAACTCTGAAGGACTTATGATAAAGTTGCTATCCATCCCCAGAAAGAGTGCTGATGGCGCCTAAGTACAGATTGAAGTATACATTTTTAACTTACGAAAACAAACAAACAAAAAAAAAACAGCAGCATCATATGATGATCAACTATGATGGACTTAGCTTGTCTCAGCAGTTCAGTGATCAAGAACAATTCCAAAAGACCTGTGATAGAAATGCAATTCACATCCAGAGGAAAGGAAAAATTATGGAGTCTGAATGCAGACGAAAGCATCTGATTTTCACTTTTTAAAATTTGTTTTTATGTTTTCTTCTTTTTCTCATATTTCTCCCCTTTAGTTCTGATTCTTCCCCACATGAATAGTATAGAAATATATTAAATATTATTATACATATATAGCCTAGATCAGATTATTCACTGTCATGGGAAAGAGGAAGGGAAGGGAGAGGAGTAAAAAATGTGGAATTCAAAATCTTACAAAAAGATGTTAAAAACTATTTTGCAAGTAATTAAAAAAATATCAAAAAAAGTAAAAGTAAAGAATGTAAACTGAAATTATTCATCTTTTCATTCCAAATACCTAGTCGAGCAACTTTCCACATAAGTATTTGATAATTAACTTCTAAATGAAGACATGTACATCACTAGAAAATTAGGGTTTATTAACTGCAAAGTATGAAGAGACAGGGATAAGTACAAATGCCATGTATTATCTCTATTAGTAATTTTTGTGTTTCTAAATTATCTCTACTTCTGCTAGTGTTTTGTTCTTTTCTTTGTAAATTCATTTTTCAATGAACATAAATCGATTGTTCTCCCTTTCACTTCTGCCCCACCATTGGGAAAATAAACCTCATAAGAAATATGAATAGAATGGCAAAACAAATTTCTGCATTGATTATGACCAAAATATATGTGCCTCATTCTGTCAGGAGGCTGAGTATGATTGATCATCATTCCTCTAAATTGTGGTTGGTCATTGTGAGGATTAGAACTCTTTAGACTTTCAAAGTTGTTGCTTTTTTACAGTGACGTAAATTAGATAAATTGTACTGTTTATGTTTAATTTACTTCTCATTCTTATACAAGTTTTCAGTGAAATAATCTCTTTTATAATTTCTTATGGCATAATAATTTTCTATTACCTGTATCTTGCTCAGCCATTTTCCAAACTGATGGCCACTCCCTCAGTTCCCTTGTCATTACAAAATAAGCTATTATAAATATTGTGGTGTGTTTGGGACCTTTTCTTCTTTCTGGGATCTTTTTAAGGATATAGGCTTAGTAGTAGTAACAGGAGGTCAAAGAATATTCCCAAATGAGTGATTTATGAGATAGAGTTCCAAATTTCTTTCCAGAATGAATATGTCTGCTTTCCCACAGGCCCTTTGACATTTGCCATTCTTCTTCCTTCTCAACTTGGACAATCTGATATTTGTAAGACAGAATTTCAGAGTTGCTTTAATTTTAATTTTTCTAGTTATTAGTGTAGTTTATATTTTCATTAACAACAACAAAAGATTAAGATGTCCCTACTAAGAGGGTGGAAGGGTGAGGCGGAGTGGCGGGGTAGTGGTGAAAAGTCGCCTGGGCTGGGGCGCGAGCCAGTGCGTCCTCAGACCAACCCTACTCTTTCCTTGGGTCACCTCGTGCCCCACCCCGCGCAGCAGTGACTCTTGGCACGCTCAAGGCTGACCCGGATGGGAGTGCAAGTGGGAAGGGCACACATTCCCCAAGCGCAGCCAGACCTGCGTGGTTCACTACACCGGGATGTTTGAAGATGGGGGAAAGTTTGATTCCTCCCGTGACAGAAATGAGCCTTTCAAATTTATAATGGGCAATCAGGAGGTGATTCACGGCTGGGAAGAAGGAGTTGCCTGGACACATGTGGGTCAGAGAACAAAAATAACCATCTCTCCAAACTATACTTATGGTGCCACTGGTCATCCAGGCATCATTCAACCAAATGCTATTCTCATCTTTGAAGTGGAACTTAGAAAATTGGAATGATACGAATGATTTCTTCCCCTAGCTCCGTTTCTTGAATTGGACACATGGAGGAATCCCTATTCTCAGCTTCAAGAAGAATGCACGTTATTTACATGGAGCTTTTCTCTGGTATTCCAATGCATTCATTGTAGAGACATATACGCCAATTGAATGTGTTATCACTTGGCTTTGCTCCTCCTCTTTGTACATGTGTTGTCTCTAAACTATACAGGTAAACCTCAACTTACCAAGTCCATCATCGTTTTGGTTTTGTGGTCTAGATTTAAATTGCAATCTTTTGGGTAGAGAATCAAGATTAAGTGTATGATCACGTATAACAGCACACAGATGGGTTAACCTAAGAATAGGACTTATTTGGACAGAGAAAAACTTTTTCCCTTTTTTGGATGAAATTTATCTATTATGTATTAAAAAAATTTTTTTTTGCTGCTGTTGTAAAGTCATAGCAGATGGAGGAGTTATTGAGGGCTGACATATTCTCCACGTGGAATCATTTCCTTGGAGTGTTATCAGTCACCCTGTTCAAAATGAAGGTAGGGAAGGAGAAGCTGCTTTAACCACCCAATCCTCCTTCCTCTCCCTGTTCTTAGCCTCTACCGTGTTGGACACACCACTTGGTGTCTTATCTAATTCGGGTTAATAGAAACTTACTTTGTTGATGCCTGACTTTTTTTTCATCATGTGGTTTTCTAATGGATTTGGAGGATTTTTTAAAATCTCCAGTAGCCATCAAAGCTCCACAACTACCTGAATTCTAAGAACTTGACTTAATTGTTAAAATGAAGGTGCTGTATATAGAAATTTTCAACACAATGTAAGCCCAGTCATTGTCACAGGAAATCATTGCTTTTAACAATCTTCTTTATTATTCTTCAGTTTAAAGTGGCAAAATTCACTTGTTACATTCCTTTTAATTATTTTTGGGGTGTTTCCAAGCCTGAGTTTTAATTTAGAAATCTTCTCTACAACAACCAAAACCAAACCAAACCAAAACAAAACAAACCAAAACAAAACAAAACAAAACTGATGCTGGTCATCACAGCGTCAGCATCTGATTTTGATGCTCAGCTCCCCTACTGCTGATACCCTTCTCTCCACCCCTACCTTTCTTCTTTTCCACTCTCACCCCACCCCCTTTGCTGTCCTATATAGTGATTTTGTAAGAGCAGCTGCCACCACTCACTTTCTTTCTATCACATATGAGTTTCAAGTTTTAATATTGCAATGAAATGTTTTATTCTGACTTTTCTCAAAAAAGATATTTTTATTAGAAAATCCATTCTCATTCTTCAATAAATATTATAAAGATATAAAAAAGGTCTTTGTGATCTGCCATCAATATTGGGAGTGAAAAATGGGGTTTCTACATATTCTAAAATATAGCATGTGACTTTATGGTTGTCTAATCTTAATTCACAAAATGGGCTCCTAGAACTTACATTCTGCTAGAAACTCTACATTTCTGTTTAATTTTCCATGGAGGAAGATACTTCTTCAGTACGCTACTAGGCAGAGAGGAAATAAGCCCCCAATTCCTATCCAACCTTCAGGGGTTTTGTACTAAAAGCCACCATACAACTACTGGACCAAAAAACCCTCAAGTTGATTGTTCTGTTCTTTGGTGGATAGGGTTGTGGTGAGGGATGGAAATATTGTCCTTTTGTCTAAATATAGGGTGGAAGGTGGAGAAAATGAAAGGGGATAGAAATACAAATTAACAATAGTTCTTGGGGCCACTAGGTGGCGTAGTGGATAAAGCACCGCCTTGGAGTGAGGAGTACCTGGGTACAAATCCAGTCTCAGACACTTAATAATTACCTAGCTGTGTGGCCTTGGGCAAGCCACTTAACCCTATTTGCCTTGCAAAAACCTTAAAAAAAACCCCAAAAAATAATAGTTCTCTTTCATGTCCTAAGATAAGTCATAAGCATGTCCTTTGTCCAGTCTTTTGGGGAATCCAAAGCATTCTTTTGCTATTGGGCAGTATCCCACTGAGCCATCTCCCCACCATAGATATGGAGATAGAATTCTCAGAGTCAGTCCATTATGCTACCCTACTCTGCCCCAAAGTCTTCCTCACAGGCTAAAATTCATGTAAAACACCTAGAAAAATCCAGGCCCCCAAACTTTGGAGGGACAGGGTCTTGAAGATAGGCCTTACTGAATAATCTGCTTGTGAATGTCCCAACTCTTTCAATTTATGAGCAAAACCAACCACAGAATAAACCATATACAAAAGAATATTCTTCTCTTAGGAGTCTGATAGAAATAAATTATGAATTTGCTATTTTCTGTACTGCAAATTTTAGTCTGTTTTTTTTTTTTTAAATTTAAGGCAATGGGGTTAAGAGACTTGCTCAAGGTCACAGAACTAGGCAATTTTTAAGTGCCTGAGGTCAGATTTGAACCAGGACCTCCTGACTCCAGGGCCAGTGCTCTGTCCACCACTCCACCTAACTGCCCCTGTCTTTTATTTTCTATGGCAATTCTGAGTAAAGATTGATTGTACTTATGCTTAAATTCTTCCCCTTCTATATTTCTTCTCTCCCTGCCTCTCATTTATCTCTTCCTTTCTTTCTTCCTTGTTTGAATGGTAGCTTGGAGGCACAGTAGTAGATTCCTCTCCTTGGAATTGACTCTGGGTAATTCACTCAACCTCTGTTGGCCTCAATTACCTCAACTATAAAATGGTGATCACTATAGTTCCTACTTCTAAGGGTTGGTCTGAAATTAGATATTTGTAAAATTCTTTGTACAGTGACACAGTTGCTTCTTATTTCTTTCTTTCCCCATTCTTTCTCCTGGGATTGATCATTACAATTACACAGTGTTAATTTGCTTTTGTTGTCTATATGTTTTGATTTACATTGTTGAAATCATTGTGTTAATGTTTTCATGGATCTGTTTCCTTCACTCTATGCCAGTTCACACAAGTTTTCCCATGACTTTCCAAATTAACCATATTTATTCTTTCTTAATGAGTATTAATATTACATTACATTTGTATGGTATAATTTGTTTTGACATTCTCAATAGATACCCATTTTATTTTATAGTTTTTGCTACTACAAAAATTGCTGATGTAAAATTTTGAAATTTATGGAAATTTTTATTTCTACCTTACCTACTTAGGATATATATATATATATATATATATATATATATATATATATATATATACACTCTGGATTAGATCTCTAAGTAAAAAAGGTAAAACAATTTAGTCACTTTTTTTCATAACTCCAATATTTTTCCAAAATGGTTGAACCAATTCACATTTTGATCAATAGCCTCCCCCTAGCACCTTCAACATTAACTATTTTTTATTTTGTCATTTTTGCCAAATTTCTGAATGTGAGACAAAACCTCAGAACTGATTTAATTTTCATTTCACTTACTAGTGATATGGAGTAATCTTTACTGTATTTGTAAATAATTTGCAATTCTTCTTTTGAGACTTTTTTATGCCCTTTGATCACTTATTTATCCTGTTTACTGTCAAATTATTACAGCGTGAGAAGCAGTAAGCTGAGAAAGATTTGCTGCATAGTTGGTTAAAGTTTACCCCAACTCATCAATTCTTCAAACAAATTGGTCTTATATTCATCTCTTGGATCACTGCAGACTGAATCAGGCACTCAGATTTATTGAGTGCCACTGTGTTCAGAGCAGAATACCGGAAGATGTAACATCTGCAATACTGATCCACATGTCACCCAAGGTCCAAATGAGTTATAAGTGCAAATAGTGGAAAAGCATGACAGGGATATTGCGGAGGAATTTTTTTCTCTAAAGTTATGCCTGCCAGCACATTAATTAAAAACATGAGAAAAAATCAACGTATTTGAAATAATATGAAAGGTGATGAAGAAATGAAAAGTATTAAAATATTCAATTATATAATACTGGGTAAAATGTAAAAACCAAACTGAACTTTGGTATAAAATGAATTATGCAGAAAGCTAGGATACAATTTTCACAGCTAACAGTTCTGATAAGGGTCTCATTTCTAAAATATATGGAGAATTGACTCAAATGTGTAAGGTTAAAAGTCAACTGATAAATGGTCAAAGGACATGAACAGGCAGTTTTCAAAATAAAAAATTAAATCTCTTTATAGTCATATGAAAAATACCCCAAATCATTATTTATTAGAGAAATGTTAATTAAAATAACTCTGTGGTGCCACCTTATACCTATGGAAAATGGAAAATGATCAATGTTGGAGAGGTTGTGGGAGGATTGGGATCTTAATGTACTGTTGGTGAAGTTGTGAACTGATCCAACCATTCTGGAGAGCAATATGGAACTATGCTCAAAGAGCAGTAAAACTGATCATACCCTTTGACCTAGCAATATTTGACCTATATCAAGAGAAGAAATCAAAAAATGGGAGAAGTCCCACTTGTTAAAATATTTATAGCAGCTCTTTTTGTGGTGGCAAAAAATTTGAAATTGAGGGGATACCTATCTATTGAGGATTGACTGAACAAGTTATGGTTTATGAATGTTATGTAGTACCATTGTTCTATAAAAACATGAATGTTTGGACTCTCGGGATACATAAAAAGAATTACATGAACGGATCCTGTGCAAAGGGAGCAGAACCTAGAGAACATTGTACACTTTAACAACAATATTATGAGTTGATCAACTATAATGGATGTACCTTCTCTCAGAAATTCAGAGATGTAGGAAACCCTGGTAGACCTGTAATGGATAATGCCATACACATCCAGACCAAAAAAAAATCTGCAAAATTGAGTATCTAAATGAACAGTATGCTCATTTAAAAAAAAATGTTTCTCTTAAAAATATTTCTCTTATGCCAATTGCATGGTTTTCTTTCTTTTCTCTTAGTCCTAATTACTCATATACAAAATGACTATCATGTAAGTATGTCAAACACAAAATTAGATATATATGACTTTTATTAGACTGCCCCCAAGGGGAGGGAGATGGGAAGGAAGGGTGGTAGAAAAATATATAATTTATAAATAAACAAGTGGATGAATGGTGAAAACCTTCTATAACCTGTAATTGGGGGGAAAAATAAAATATCAATTTATAAAAATAAAATGAATTGACATATAATTCAATATAACCTGACTACAGAATGGTGTTTACTCATTGCTATTCCCCTTCTAGTTTATTTGACATGAAACGACATTATCCCACCCCCATGTGCTTATCAGCTCTTGCTCAGAAATCTTTGACATCTTATTATTGCTTTTTATTTTACTAGCCAAGGGGGAGAGTCTGCATGAGACATTTTGTAAAACAGTCAAAAAAAAGGAAAATGGAAACTTAAATATGAGGCAGGTCCTTAAACCCTCTTAAGAGCCTTAGTTTCTTCATCTGAAAAAAAAATTCCAAAAGGAACAGTAATACTTTTCTACCAATTTCAAAGGGTTCAAATGAGGCAAAGCAGTTTATAAAATGTCATATAAATACAAATTGTCATCAAGTGTATAAATTGGGATACCCTTAATAGAATATAATCTCTTTCAGGGTAGGGACTTTCTTTTTTTTCTCTTTATAATTTCAGTACTTGTTTAATGGTGTTTAACAAATGCTTGTTGATTGATATGTGGGGAAGAACCACCCAAGAATAATTTGTAGAACATATGACATAGTTTAATTGCTCTACACATGTGAAATTTGTCACATGCCACTTCATGTTACAGTTATTTGCATGTACCTCCTATCTCTCTTATGATATTATAAGTCCCTTGATGTCAGAGTCTGTGTTTTCAGCTTTTTTTGCATTCCCTGTCATGCTTATCACATGCCTTGGATATAGTAAGGGCTTAATCCATATTTGTGGAATTAAAGTATTTCATTGAATGTTGTCATTTGCATGAGGAAGGGTCAGATGTGCAGGTCAAAATGTTTCAGTGTATACATAATATTCCTATTTATCTATACAGGCTTAGTTGCTAAAGCATGCACCCCAAAGAAGCAAACCAGGTCATGATATCTCTACATGTTCGCAAAGCAGCCACACAATCCAATAGTTAACAATCAAAGTTAACTATTCCTTGACTATTTCATTGGTGATGCTCCCAGACATTCCCTTCCTTTCTGACCATTGGGATCATGGGATATCTGAGTTGGCTACTTCAAATCATCTGATTGGTTGGTTGGTTTTTATTCTTTGCTATCTTAGTAGACCAAAATGACACCACTATGTTAAAGACAAATTACAGCAAGTACAACTATGGCTGATTAGACCAATAGGAACTCAGAATGCTCTATCCCAGTCAGGCACAAATAGTCCCGTGAACACCTGGGGTGCTTATGTATGTCACACTTCCTTTGAGCTGCTTCCATTCTGCCTTCCTCGGAGAGGACAGCACCCTCTCTGTTGAGGGCACACTATGCTGGCTGGTCTTGTGCCAGAGTCTTTCATCCTGCCCAATCATTTCTAAAGTTCTGAAGAGAGACCTTCAGGGTGTCACTGTATCAGTTCTTCAGACCCCCTTGTGGACACTTGCCCTGTGTGAGTGAGTTCTCCATAGAATAATCTTTTTGGGAAGCCTATATCTGGCATTCTAAAAATGTGTCCAGCCCAGGTTAGCTCAAGAAAAGACCTCAGTGGCTGGAATCTTGCCCTGCCAGGGGATCTTCATAATCCTCCTAAGACAATTTAAATGCAAGTAGCAGAGAATTGATCCATACTTTGCTGTATCTCAGTTTCAGAGGCTGCATTGAGAGCAGAATCATCTACAAACAGAAATCATGCCCCGAAACTTCATCCACTTTGGTCCTGACTTTCAGCCTTTTCAAGTTGAAGAATTTGTCATCAGTGTGGTAGCTAACCTTGAGGCCATGTTCATCCTTGAGGCGTTTGATAATGTGGCTGAAAATATCATGCTAAACAGTATGAGAGTATTGGACAAATCCTTGGTGACCAGGAAATGTCAAGAGTATCATCCACCCGAGTTTGTATGCCATCATGAAACAAATGAACAATACTGATGAATTTCTCTGGGCAACCAAACTTTGATATAATTTCCCATAAATCTGCATGACTGATATTATCAAAGGCTTGGGTAAGATCTGCCAATGTTGTATACAGACCTCTCTTCTGCTTCTGGAATTTTTTTCTGGAGTTTTCCTCTCTTGGAGGACAACAAACGCCGTATCAACCGTTCCTCCACTCTTTCTGAAACCACACTGGTTCTCAGGGAGGTGACCATCTTCCACTGAAGGATCAGGCTATTGAGAAGGACTCTGGCAAGAATCTTACCAGCAATTTTCACAGAACAAGGTATTCCCTTTACCTTCAGAGAGATGGATAATGGAGACATCTTTGAATTCTGAGGGATAACCTCTTCATGCCATATCATATGGAAAATTTCAATTAGCTGGAACAGAATCAGAACTTGTTTCTTTGCCACTTGAAAGGAGCCTAATGGCATTCAAAACCCTCTTCTTCAGTTGTAACTTCAGTTAGGGACAGATTGGCTTCAACTTAAGGTAAATGGTCAATGACTTCTGCATTATATGATGCTAGTCTGTTAGGAATATTATGGAAGAGTTCAGTACTTCACTCTAGGATCTTGTCCCTATCATTAATCAATATGGCTCCATCAGTACAGAGTAATTGAGATGCACCATATGTCTTTGGCCCATAACTAGCCTTCAGGGTGTCATAAAAGCACTTTGGATTGTTACTATTCACATAAAACTGAATTTCATCAGCCTTCTTCCTGAGTCAAGAGTCCTGCATCTCTCTAAGCTTCACTTGTACTTTACTTTTGAAGGAATTAAATGCTACCTTCTTAGAAATGGATGAACTTTTCTGCTGGTAAGCTCTGTGGAGTTCTCATTTTTTCATTTAGCAGCTTCTGTATTTCCCATCATTTTCATCAAACCTGTCTTGGTGTTCTGACCAAGATAAGCAAATGAAACGCTGTATACCAAAGCTCTGAAAGCTGACCACTCTTCTTCTGCTCCACTGTTCCAGACTGTGTATTGGCTCAACTTTCCCTCCAAGTTAACAACAAACTGTTTCTGCTCGGAGAGGCACTCTAATCTCTTGACTTTAATTCTCATCCATTCATTTCACCATGCATGGCATGGAAACTTCCCACCCCCAACTCACCAATGAGTCTGAGACTCCCTCAGTTAACTTCAACCTTGTTTACCCAGACTGCAGAAACAGTTTACTGGGGTGTACATACTACAACTTCCTGGAGCCACAGGTGAGAGTTTGGTGACTCAGGTGGACAGCAAAAGTGGAAAACAGCCCTGAAAGGGCTTGGCAGCCCTCACACAAGGTACTAGTCTTCCTAGAACACACATTATTGATGCTGCCAAGCTTCTACTAAAAGCTATGGTGGAAATTCCCAAACTGCATATACATCACTTAAGTCTAACTTTCCTTTTGGAGTTTATACTTTCCAGATTATGAGTATATGAACTATAAGATTCCCTGCCACCATAACAGCTTTTTATGCTCAAATTCTCTTTTTGCTGTTTGATCATTTTTTCAATCTATGTCTTGACTTTATGTTAGAGTTGGGGATCTGCTAACCTTGGGGTGGGAAGGCACTATTTCAAGAGTCAGGGGTTTTTTGTACTTCTGTTTTTAGAGTTGGGACTGAGGGACTAAAGGTTTTTGGTGCTTCCACAATGTTGCGATCCTGGGAGAGCAGTGGTCATTGCTCTCCTAATCTACATTCAGGTTTTTATCCAGCAAGGCCCCTGGTTCCCTACTTTTATAAGCACTAGCCCTCCTCTCCACATTGGAATTGTGACCCAGAGTTTCCTGGAATTGCAATCCAGAATAACGAATGGGTAATAGGGTTGCCAATCAGTGCCAGTTGTATTCAGTGCCCCAAAAGGCTCCCTTGAAATCCCTTTCTGACCAGTTATCTCACCCCCTACCATTTCTGGGCTGACAATTCCCAAAGCTATTGATGCTGCTGCTGCTGCAACCCCTGTGGCTGTCACGAGCTCTGGAAAGGCTTCCACCTCAGTGTTACAAACTCTTGCTGCCAACTTCCTACGTTTTCTTAGGTCAGAAAAATGTCTCACTCTGACCTTTAGTTGGGTCCAATACTACAAAATTTGACATGAGGTATTATTTTAAAAGTATTTAGAGGAGAATGTTGAGAGAATTCAACTAGGTTGCTTCTAATCTGCCATTTTGATTTCCACCTTCCTATCGATTTGAATCTTACAGTTCATATATGCATACACTGGAAAGGACTATAAACTGCAAATGCTTTCCTAAAGAAAACTATTTACTCAGAATTTTGTGATTTTAACTCTATAATTTAGATAAATACTCCTATGTATCCAAGAGTTACTATTCTACCTAACAATGAAGAAGATATGGACATAGTGAATTAACATCAGGGGAGCTTGTCAATGAAAATAGATAAATGATTTTTTAACATTTCATATGATAAAATTTTATTAGACATCTACTATATGTAAACACTTTACTAAGCAATGGTGAGACAAAAGCATTTCTATAGGATAGATCTTGCTCTCAAGGAAGTTACAATCAAAAGTACTTATAAATAACAAAATTAACTATAAAGGATATATGAAGAAATATATGAAGAAATGATAAATGGAAGCATTTATAAAATAAAATTTCATATATATTCTATATTGTCATATAGAATATATATATAAAATGATAACATTTCATATATAACCATACATATATGTACATAAAATATAACCTATTCATAATAGTGGCCATCTCTAGGATGGGGGGAACCCTAACCCTAACTTTGTTGTATTTAAATTTAAAAGGAACAGCGATTGAACATAGAAGATTTGTAGTTTCATGTGCAATGATCTTTTTATTATGCTATATTATGGAAATGCTTGTTTTATTCCATAAATTACAAATAAAATAATCTATAAAAATAAAATTCATACATACAGCGTACTTACCTGACTTTGCTTGTTATGTTCCCAAAGGGATGATTGCTTGCAGAGTTTAAGGTATCCTTTGGGGTTATCCTTCTAAAACTATAACCAATGAACCCTCACTTGTCTGCCAGTTCTCACTGCTCTCTCCTATTTATGATTCTGTCTAATTCAAGCTTCTCAATTTTCTTTGCTGGAGTCTCATCTAGTTCAAGTCCACTAACCCCAGGAATTCCTCAAGACTGTTCTAGACCCTCTTCTCCCTCCAACTATTTCATTTGGTGATCTTATAGACTCTTATATATTTTCTTATTCATATATGTATATATATATATATATATATATATATATATATATATATATATATATATATATATAAAATCATGTCACTCACGACCTCTAGTCCTGCATCTCCATCTATCTAAAGGACATCTTGAATTGGATGTCTTGTATACATTTTATTTTTTTTTGTCTTTTTTCCTTTTTCTTTTTGTGCAAGGCAATGGGGCTAAGTGACTTGCCCAAGGTCGCATAGCTTAGGCAATTAAGTGTCTGAGGCTGGATTTCAACTCAGGTACTTCTGACTCCAAGGCTGGTGCTCTATCCATTATGCCACCTAGCCGCCCCTATCTGTAGACACTTTATATCAAAATGTTCAAAACTGAACTCATTCTCACTCCAAATACTTCCCTCTTCTTCATTTGCTATTACTGCTAAAGGTAGCACAAATTTCTTAGTAAGGCTTGAAACCTAAGTGCCAACTTGGGCTTTTCCCTTTCTCTTTATGTTATTTTATTTTATTTTATTTTTTTCCAGTTACATGAAAATACGAGCTTCAACATTTATGTCCACAAACTTGAGTTCTAAATTCTCTCCCTTCCTCCCATACTACTCCCCCATTGGGAAAGCAAGTTACTTGGTATAGGTCAAAAATGGGGAGCAATGAAAAACAATCACTACAATAATTGTAAAAGTAAACATAATCTAACCCCTCCCCCCCAAAGAAAAAGATACCTCAAGAAAAATAAAGTGAGGGGAAACATATGCTCTAGTCTCTATTCAGACACCATCAGCTCTGTCTTGCAGATGGACAGCATTCTTTATCACAAGTCCATCAGAGAAATTCCTTCAACATTTTTCCCACAGTTGCTATTTACTAACTCTATTTCCCTCAACCCTGTTTCTCCCCAATCCCATTTATTCTATTTTCTCTCTTCTTTTACTCTGTCCCCCCCTCACAAGTTTGTTACATCTGACTACTCTCTCATATGATCTTCCCTTTCTTCTCTCACCTACACATCCCTCTCCTTCCCTGGTCCCCTTTCTCCCATCCCTTTCCTCTCCTATTTTCTTCTAGGGTAAGATAGATTTCTATAACCAATTTAGTGTGTATATTATTTCCTCTCTGAGCCACTTCTGATGAGATTAAGACTCATTAACTCCTCTTTCACTCCTCTACAAAAGCTTTGCCTTCCAGGACATCATATTCCAAGCCCTACAAGCCTTTAATGTAGAAGGTGCTAAACCTTGTGTTATCATGACTGTAGCTCCACGATATTTAAATTTTTTCTTTCTGGCTGCTTGTAATATTTTCTCCCTGACTTGAAAGTTCTGAAATTTGACCATAATATTCCTGGCAATTTTCTTTTGGAATCTCTTTCAAGAAGTGATTTGCATATCCTTTCAATTTCTATTTTACCCTCTGCCTCTAGGAAATCAGGGCAGCTTTCCTAGAGAATTTCTTGAGAAATGAAGTCTAGGTACTTTCTTTCATAATGACTTTCAGGAGATTCAATAATTTTTAAATTATCTCTTCTGGACCTGTGTTTACAGGTTGGTTTTTCCAATGAAATATTTCACATGTTCTTTTAGTTTTTTATTCTTTTGGTTTTGTTTCATTGTTTCTTGATTTCTCACAAAGTCATCTGCCTCCTTTAGCTTCATACTACATTAAAGGCATTATTTTCTTCAGAATTTTTTTTGCAAGGCAAATGGGGTTAAGTGGCTAGCTCAAGGCCATACAGCTAGGTAATTTTTAAGTGTCTGAGGCCAGATTTGAGCTGATTTACTCCTGACTCCAGTAACAGTGCTCTATCTACTGTGCCACCTAGCTACCCCAAGAGTGGTTTTTTTTAAACTTCTTTTATCTTCTGACCAGTTCTGGTTTTTAGACTGTTTTTTGCATTTGATCCAAAGGGTTTTTCAGATGCTATTGTCTTGAGTATTGTTTTTTGCATTTCCTTCACCAAGGTGCTGACTTGGTTTTCATGATTTTCCCACATTACTCTAATTTCCCTCCCCAATTTTTCCTCTACCTCACTTACTTGATTTTCAAAATCTTTTTGGAGCTCTTCTATAGCGTGAGACTAATTCATATTTTCTTGAAGGTTTTGGATTCAGAAACATTGACTTTGTTCTATTTTGAGTGTGTATTTTGATCCTCCATAGGACCAAAGTAATTGTCTATGGTCAGATTTTTTTTTTCCTTCTGTTATTTGCTCATTTCTCCACCTATGATTTGATTTTACTCTGTTAAAGTGGGGCTCTGCTTCCAGAGTGGAGGATAAACTGTTCCAAGCCTTTGAGGGTTTTGCAGCTGTTTCAAGGTATATCCCCCAGGGTCCTGCAAGTTCTCAATTCCTCCAAGGTCTTATGAGAGGCTATGACTACTTTCCTGGCCTGTGCTCTGGTCTGTGGATGACCCAAAGCACACCCCTCTGCTCAGAAACTGTGAAGAGGGTCTCTGCTCCACTAGCTCTATTGTGCTTCTGCTCTTCCTCCTGAGACTTAGGCCCTAGACTGTGACTTGGATCTGAGTATGGGTGAAGCAACAGAGTCCTGCCTCAGGGATCACAAAGGGTCCTTTACAATTTCCCCCATCCCATTTATTGCCCATGGGCTGAGCACTCTGGAAGCAGCTGCCTGGTGAATCCTGAGGCCTGATCTTGGAAACCTGGGCCCAGATCTTTGCTGATGTCTCTGCTGGACTGGACTTCACTCTCATACTGGTGCCACAGTTTTCTCACTGACCTCTCCTATTGTACTTGGTAATCCCTGGGCTAAGAGGACTGGAAAATGCCACCACTGCCACAGACCCAGGGACCCCCAGGGACGCAGATGTCTAGTCAGCTGTGCCTGGATGGCTGGAGTTGGTTCACTCCAGTGCAGTAGGGGATGCTCTGTGGGCCCTGTTTAATCCCAATGTAACAGACCATTCCCATGGATCTTCCAAGTTGTCTTGGGTTGGGAAATTGTTTCACTCAGTCTTTTTATGACTCTAGAAGATGGTTTGAGTCATTTTTTAATTGATTTATTTTTGATAAAAGAAATATTTTATTTATTTTAAATTTTACAAAATTTCCCCTAATGTTGCTACCCTCCCTGAAACATCCAAAAAAGACAGTCTGTTAGTCTTTACATTATTTCCATGGTATACACTGATCTAAGTCGAATGTGATGAAAGAGAAATCATATCCTTAAAGAAGAAAAATAAAATATAAGAGCAAAATTACGTAATAAGATAGCAATTTATTTTTTTATTAAAGGTAATAGTCTTTGGTCTTCGTTCAAACCCCACAATTTTTTCTCTGAATACAGATGGTATTTTCCATCAGAGATACCCCAAAATTGTGCCAGATTGTTGCACTGATGGAATGACCAAGTCCATTAAGTTTGATCCTCACCCCCATGTTGTTGTTAGGGTGTATAATATTCTTCTGATTCTGCTCATCTCCCTCAGGATCAGTTCATGCAAATCTTTCCATACTTCCCTGAATTCCCATCCCTCTTGGTTTCTAATAGAACAATAGTGTTCCATGACATACATATACCACAGTTCGCTAAGTCATTCGCCAATTGAAGGATATTCACTTAATTTCCAATTTTTTGCCACCACAAACAGGGCTGCTATGAATATTTTTGTACAAGTGATGTTTTTACCCTTTTATATAATCTTTTCAGGGTATATACCCAGTAGTGGTATTGCTGGATCAAAGGGTATGCACATTTTTGTTACCCATCGGGTGTAATTCCAAATTGCTCTCCAGAACAGTTGGATGAGTTCAAAGCTCCATCAACAATGTATTAGTGCTTGAGATTTCCCAAATCCCTTCCAACATTGATAACTGTCCTTTCTGGTCATATTGGCCAGCCTGAGAGGTGTGAGGTGGTACCTTAAAGATGCTTTAATTTGGATTTCTCTAATAAGTACTGATTTAGAGCAATTTTTCATTTGATTATGAGTCTGTGGGGGCAGGGGCAGGGGCAGGGGCAAGGAGGTATTTACTGTGTTTGTTCTGGGAAGAGGACTCTGATGAAATGAAAGTATGGAGCCCATGATCCTCTAGACCAGCCAAGCCCAGCAGTTCTATGTCCATCTGCACTCTGTATCTCTCTGGGCTGGAACTCACCCTCCAGCCTGAATGGGACTCACCAGACTTCCACTCCCTCAACCAAAGATTCCACAGCTAAAGTTGGTCGTTGGACCTGCCACTCACCAAAGCCTCCACAGCTAAGGCTGGTCCTCTGGCTTCACCCTACCTCCCGCTGGCTCTCTGCTCTCTGCTCCTGGTTCACCTACAGTCCCTTAAGACAGACCTTTTGGTAGGCTTTCTATTCCTAATTTCTCTTTCTGGGTTTTGACCATTGAATTTCTGTTAAGATGTTTCTTTCAGGTTATTTTTGAGGGGAAACCAGAAGACCTTAGCACAGTGCCTGTCTTTTCTCTGCCATCTTGGCTGGAAGTTCTAGAGTCATTATTTAAAGGTTTCTGGAGTGGTCTGGGGGAGAGTTTGTGGGAATTTCTGCCTTTACTCCACCATCTTGATTCCACCCTATTTTGCCCCTTCTCTTGTCTCTATATCTAATAAAATGTCTTATTTATTATACATTCATTGTTGTTGTTTAGTTGTTTCATTTGTGTCTGATTCTCTGTTACCCCTTTGTTATTTTCTTGGCAAAAATACTGGAGTGTTTTACCATTTCTTTAGCTCATTTTAAATATGAGGAAACTAAGGGTGAATTTTACCTCAGGTCTTCCTTAGTCCAGGCCCAATGTTCTATGCCCTGTGCCACTTAGCTACCTTTTTGCTTTATATTTTCTTGACATAATATCTCTCATATATGGCCCCTTTACTCATATGACACTGATACCTCCTTGGCCTAAGATCTCATCAACTCACATCTGGACTATTGCAATAACCTGCTAATCCCATTTTCATTTATCCTCCACTCAGTTGTCAAACAGATCTTCCATCTCATCCCCCTCTCCTACAACTTTCAATAAACTCCAGTGGTTCCCTTTCACTTCCAGCATCAAACATAAAATCATCGATGAGGTTTTTTAAAGTTGTCTATTATTCAGTCCCTTCCTACCATTCCAATCTTCTTACATCTTACTCCCTTCCATATATATTCAGCTATCTAGTGATACTGGCCTCAATGCTTTTTTTTCTGAACAGTATCTTTTGATTCCATGCATTTTCATTGATGATGCCTCATTCACTTTCCCTGGAATGCTCTCCTTCCTCACCTTCATTTCCTGGCTTTCTTGACTTCCTTTAAATCTCAGACAAAATCACACCCGCGACAAGATGCCTTAATACTTTTGCCTTTGCTCTAGTGATTATCTCCAATTTATCTTGTATTTATCTTGTTAGTACATATTAATTTACTTATTCTCTCTACTATTTCTTTTAGATTATGAACTCCTTAAGAGTAGGGACTGTTTATTATTGTGTTTTTATCATGTTCATTGTTGTGTTTTTATCTTTCTCTGTAGAGCTTAGCAAAGTGCTTGGCACATGATAAATGTTTAATGAAAGCTTGATGATTGATTTGCTGCTATCCTCCCATTAATAGTCAGCCACTTAATACAATTAGCTCTTAGCAAAGGCATTTCTAAAGCTGGTATAGTAGCTCCAAAATATTTCCTTTCTTAACCTCAGGCAATCTGTCCCACAGATATATATAGCATCCATGGGAAGATTGGAAAACGATTCTGTTGGTTGTGAGGTACTCACTAAGGAAACTCCAGCTTTGTATGATTCCAAAGCCTTTTCATTTCTTATGATGTCTTTGCACTACTTCATGCTTGGGGTGGAGTCTATATTAGGTAACTTGTTCCAATGTCAGACTTCTTTTACATACCATGAGACATCTTTTTGCTGGACAAGTCAATTTACTGAACTGGCTTAACTGATAAACTCTCAAATTCCTATTGGTTGTTCACTTGCCAGCCACTATGACTGATGGAGTGGGGGACAAAGGAAACTCTTTCCCCCAAATGTGAAGGGCTGAGATCACTCTTAAGTACTAGTTTTATCTTCAAGTTATCAAACTTCAAAATATTTCCAGGACTTTGCTTTAAGGATATGTCAATTTGGGCATTATCAGAAGTGTTGCCATTTTGAAATCTGCATATCTATGACTAATCCTGTAACTATATCAAGTGAACCAAGGAGAGTGAAATAAGTATGGTGAAAGGATCTAGATAATATGCCCTTAGAGAGAAAAAAATGAGCCTTGAAGCAGAGGGACATCAACAAAGGGACCTGGAATTAGTCCCAATGGAAAGCATAATGTCTGAAGAGACAGAGTATGTTGGAAAAATCTTACCTTTGTCATCTATCTGTGTGACTGTGGGCAAGTAATTTAACCTCCTTTAGAATTAGTTTTATCATTTCTAAAAGGAAGAGGTTGGACTATAGTACTGAGCTTGTAGTCAGGAAGATAAGTCAAAATCCTGCCTCTGGAAGATGGCAGCATGAAACTAGCATGTGCCTGGAGCTTTTCCCTATACAACGTTAAATGAAGCCTCCATACAGACATTAAAGCTACAGCTCCTACCACAAAAAAGAAGACTGAAACAAATTTTCAACTGCAGGCATTGTGGAGAATCTTCAGTGAAGGTTTGTTTCTTCAGGGAAAGGGGGAAGTAAAGTCAGCTAGAAAGGAGCCAGAGAAATCAAGTGGGAGGCTTTTAGTCACAGTGCAACCCAGGTACTAGTAGCCAGCAGGGACGGTCCCAACCTCAGACAAAGTCTGAGCCCTGGAAACAAAGAGGCAAAGATAGGACTGGGTTGGGAACAAACCACTGCATAGACAGAGCCTGGACATAAAGAAGAAAATAAACCTCTGCATAAGCAGCACATGGCCTGAATAGGCAACTTCTTGCCAAGTGAGATACCCCAAGCTCAGCATAAAAAGCTTGAGACAATACCCCATATACTCTATACCCCAAGAGCAAAGTTCAACAATCAAAAGGAGCAAAAAAACCCCAAACAAAGAGAAGGCTGACCATAAAAATCCTATTAATGCTGATAGAGATTATAAAAATACCATCTCAGAAGAAGAAAGCAGTAGCAAATTATCTACATGGAAAGTCTCAAAGGAGTTTATGAATTGACCTCA
Source organism: Macrotis lagotis (assembly GCF_037893015.1). Lineage (NCBI taxonomy): Eukaryota > Metazoa > Chordata > Mammalia > Peramelemorphia > Peramelidae > Macrotis > Macrotis lagotis. Next base: position 13,528,200 of record NC_133666.1, read on the forward strand.
AATTCAAAACCTCATAGAAAAGCTTTAAAAAGCTTTTAGAAACCAAAGAAGAAAGGAAGAAGAAAATAGGGGGGAAAAGAACTGAGGGCATGCAGGAAAATTATGAAAAATTGACCAAAGAAATCAACTCCTATAAAAGTGAAAATAATCAATAGGAAAAAGAATTAATTCATCAAAAATAAATAAAATCTACCAACTGGAAAGTGAATGCAACTTATGTAAAAGTCCAATTGACCAAATGGAAAGGGAATGTAACATGTTAAAAAGTTAAATTAATGAACTGGAAAGTAAAATAACTCACTGAAAAGTAAAATTTAACAAACTGGAAAAGAAAATCCAAAATTTAACTTAAGAAAATAAAACCCTAAAAATTAGAATTGGAAATTAATGAATCTATGAGACCCCAAGATTCCATGAAACAAAATCCAAAGGCTGAAAAAATTGAAAAAAAATATAAAGTACCTTCTAGGGAAAAGCAAATTACCAGGAAAACCGATCCAGTAAATAAAATTTATGAATTATTGGTCTACCAGAAAGCCTAGATCAAAAAGAAGAACCTGAAAAATATAATTCAGTAAAGTATTATGGAAAGCTGTTCTAATATACCAGATCAAGAATACAAAATTGTACCTGAAAGAATACACAGAACACCTCTGCAAAGAGACCCCAGAATAAAAAAATTCAAGGACTATCATGGACAAATTCCAGAATTCTTAAATAAAGGAGAAAATCTTGCAAAAACAAGCCAAAAAGAAGTAATTCAATTACAAAGGAAGAACAATAAGATTTACACAGGACTTATCAGCTTCAATATTAAAGGATCAGAGGGCCTAGAATATTATATTCCAGAGGACAAAGGACCTTTCATTACAACCAAGAATTTACTACCCTGCAAAAGGCAACATGTTCTGCAAGAGGAAAAGATGGACTTTCAATGAAATTGAGGACTTCCAAAATTTTCTGGTAAAAAGACCAGAACTGAACAGAAAATTAGATTTTCAAATATAAGACTCAAGAGATGCATAAAAAAATAAATGGAAAGGGGGGGAATTCTAGTCAAGAACATTAAACTGTATACATACTTACAAAAGAAGACAACACCTGTAACTCTTGAGAATTATATTTTTCTTAAGATAGTAAAATGATTGAAAACTCTTGAAGGCAATGTACTAAGAGATTATGGATATAAATGAGACCTGAATGCAATGTTGATAATAGTTTTTAAAATTTCTTTTTCTGAAGCACAATTAGCCAGATGGAAAAGGAGATGAAAAAGCTCTCTGAAGAAAACAACTCCTTCAAATGTAGAATGAAGCTAAAGGAAGGGGATGACTTTATGAGAAATCAAGAAACAATAAAACAAAACCAAAAGAATGGAAAACTAGAAGAACATATGAAATATCTCATTGAAAATAATAACTGACCTGGAAAAAAGGTCCAGAAGAGATCATTCAAAAATCATTGGACCACCTGAAAGTCATAATGAAAGAAGACCATGACATCAGAGAGGTGATGCCATGAAAAAACATGAATTGAATTGAGCAAGGGGGTGCTGTGCTATGTCACCAGTTTCACTTTCTCCTCCAGATCGATCTGAGTCCAGTGGCCAGATGTGAATAAGGATGACTGGAGATGACCATGCATGTGAGGTAATCAGGGTAAAATGACTTGCCCAAGGTCAAATAGCTAGTAAGTGTCAAGTTTCTAAGGCTGACCTCCTTCTAACCTCAAAGGTTTATCCACTGCACCACCTAGCTGCCATATGAGGATGGTATTTCCTATAGAGACAGATGGAGAATACTAAGTGGATCTATACATAATTAAATCCCAAAATGACTTTACTAGATACTTTAGTTAAGGAAAGCTGTAGTAAGTAAGGGCAGAGAGTGGGAACATACATAGAAAGATTAGAAATAAATAGATTAGAAAGTGATCTTGGCTTAATACATTAGTCAACAAGGGTTACAATGCTATCATTGAAGAGCTAAAGGAACAGAGGGAGAAAGTGTACCTGATACTTTGATTGGGGAGAGTTGTGGATCTCTGGTTGGAGTACCATAGAGACAGAGGTAGAGAGTCTACTTAGAAGAACTAGACATGAAAAAAGATCACAAAGCAATTTTTATTTCCTTGATGTTTTGGATATAATTGGAGGGAGTGTGTTGTGGGGGGGAGGTATAAACAGTTCATGAAATGATTTGGCTTTGCATGATGTTTTGGTTCAAGAGCAACGTGTGTCCATGAAGGGTAATTGAAAAGAGAGGGTGGTATAAATAGATTATAGTTTGATGTGATTTATGATTCTTGAGACAGAAGAGGGGAACTTAGTGAATATGAGGCAATACTGCTTATCAATCAACTTTTGAGAATGCCATTTCTATCAGGACAGATAATAGGAGTATAATTTGACAAAGGAATTGCTGGTACAAGACAGGGTTAAAACAGTAAAGACATTAAAAAGAGAGATTATATGAGGAGAAGGCTAGACATTCGTGGTTAACCATCACCAGGGGAAGAAGCAAAAAGGCCTTTTATAGATGAGGGGAGGTAAGGAGGGTGTGAATACAGATGGAAGAAGGGACTGATTAAAGAGAAGATGAAGGCAAAAGTGTAGTTAAATTTAAAGTTAAAATTTAAAAGAAAAGTTAAAAGAGCTAGTAAAATATTGGTGAAGAGAAATAAGAGGAAAGGAAAAAGAAAAATATAAATGGGTAAAGATAATGGAGGGAAATACAGAATTAGCAAACTTAACTGTAAATATGAATGGAATGAAATGTCCTATAAAACAGAAGCAGATAGCAGAATGAATTAAAAAAATAGAATCCTATGATATGTTGTTTATAAGAAACACATTTGAAGAAGAGAGATACACATAGGTTAAAGATAAATGAAGCAAAATATATTATGCCTCAATGGAAATAAAAAGATCACAGGTAGCAATGCTGATTTCAACAAAGCAAAAACAAAAAATAGATTTCATTAAAAGGGATAAGGAAACCACATTTTCTTAAAAGACACCATAGGCAATGAAGTCATATCATTATTACATACATGCACCAAGTGGTATAGCATCCAAATTTTAAGAGGAGAAGCTGAACAAAATACAAGAAGACATAGACAGCAAAACAATAATAGTGGGGGACCTCAACCTCCCTTTCTTGGAATTAGATAAATGTAACCACAAAATAAACAAAAAGGAAGCTAAGAAGGTGAATAAAATTTTAGAAAAATTAGATATGTTAGACCTCTGGAGAAAACTGAATGGGAATAGAAATGCATATAACTTTTTTTCTCTGCAGTACATGGTACATATACCAAAATTGACCTTACAATATATAAAACCTTACAATCAAAAGTAGAAAGGCTGAAATACAAATGCATGCTTTTCAAATCCTGATGCAATAAAAATTACATGTAATAAATAAAGGCCATGGAAAAATAAACTAAAAATTAATAAGAAACTAAATAACATAATTTTAAATAATGAGTGGATCAAACAACAAATCCTAGAAATAATCAACCATTTCATACAAGAAAATGACAGCAATTAGATATACCAAAATTTCTGGGATACAGCCAAAAGTTTTTAGGGGAAATTTTATTTCTCTGAATGCCTATATGAATAAAATAGAGAAAGAAGAGATCAATGAATTAGGTATGCAATTTTAAAACCTAGAAAAAGAACAGATTAAGGATCCCCAATTAAATAAAAAATTAGAAATTCTGGAAATAAAAGGAGCAATTAATAAAATTGAAAGCAAGAAAACCATTGTTCTAATAAATAAAACTAAGAGTTGATTTTATGAAAAAAACAATAAAATAGATAAACCTCTCAGTACTCTGATTTAAAAAAAAATATCAAATTACCAGTATCACAAATGAAAAGGGTCAACTCACCACCAATGAGGAGGAAATGAAAGAGATAATTCAGAGCTATTTTCCCAAACTGTATACCAGTAAATTTAAAAACATTAGTGAAATGGATGAATATTTGCAAAAATAAAAACTACCTACATTAACAGAAAAGGAAATAAAATGCATAAGTAACCCCATTTCTGAAAAAATATTGAAGAAATCATCAATAAACTCCCTAAGTAAAAAGTCTCCAAGTCCAGGTAGATTTAAAAGTGAATTCTACCAAACATTTAAAGATCAATTAATTCCAATTCTACATAAAATATTTTTACAAATAGAAGGAGTTCTGTCAAATTCCCTTTTTTGCACCAATATGGTGTCGTTACCTAAACCAGGAAGAACCAAAATAGTCAAAGAAAATTATAGACCAATCTCCCTAATGAACATTAATAAAAATTTTAAATAAAATTCTAGCAAAGAGATTACAATAAGCTATTACTAGGATAATACACCATGATCAGGTAGATTTTTTTTAGTTTTTTTTTTTTTGTAAGGCAAATGGGGTTAAGTGACTTGCCCAAGGCCACACAGCTAGGTAATTATTAAGTGTCTGAGGCCGGATTTGAACCCAGGTACTCCTGACTCCAGGGCCAGTGCTCAATCCACTGAGCCACCTAGCCGCCCCTATCAGGTAGAATTTAAACCAGGTAGGCAGGATTGTACAATATTAGGAAAACACTCAATGTGAACATATCATTAACAAAACCAATGGAAATCATATGATTGTCTCAATACATGCTGAAAAAGCCATTGACAAAATGCAACATCCATTCCTAGAGAGTATAGGAATAAGTAGTTTGCCTTAAAACAATAAACAGTATCTAGCTATCTAAAACCATCAACAATTATTATATGTAAGGGGTGGCTAGGTGGCACAGTGGATAGAGCACCGGAGCCTGGAGTCAGGAGTACCTGGGTTCAAATCCGGCCTCAGACACTTAATAATTACCTAGCTGAGTGGCCTTGGGCAAGTCACTTAACCCCATTGCCTTGTACAAACCTAAAAAAAGAAAAAAGAAAACAAAACTGAAATATATGTAATAGGGATAAACTAGGACTATTTCCAATAAGTTCAGGGATGAAACAAGAATGCCCATTCTCACCATTACTATTCAATATAGCATTATATATGTTAGCTTTGGTAATAAGAGAAGAAAAAGAAACTGAAGGAATTAATATTGAAGGAATTAATAATGAGGAAGCAAAACTTTCACTCTTTGCAGGTGATATGATGGCATACTTAGAGAACCCTAGCAAAATCAATGAGAAAAATTTGAAACAACAACTTCAGCAAAATAGCAGGATATAAAATATCTCCATAACAAATTATTTCTTTATATGAACAACAAAGCCTAAGGACAAGAGTTAGAAAGAGAAATTTCATTTAAAGTAACTGTAGATATCATAAAACACTTGGGAATATACCTCCCCAGACAAACCTTAAAACTGTATGATCACAATTACAAAACACTTTTTACACAAATCAAGTCAGATCTAAACAACTGAAAAAACATTGATTGCTCATGGTTAGGCTGAGTTAATATAATAAATATGGCAATTCTACCCAAATTAAATTACTTATTCAGTGCCATGCCAATCAAACTACCAAATAACTATTGTACAGAGCTAGGAAACAGGGAAAAAATTCATATGGAGCAACAAAAGGTCAAGAATATCATAGCAATTGATGAAAAAAATGTAAGGTGGTCTAGCTGTATATGATCTAAAACTATACTGTAAAGCGGCAGTCATCAAAACTGCCTGGTTAGGGGCAGCTATGTGGCATAGTGGATAAATCACCGGCCCTGGAGTCAGGAATACCTGGGTTCAAATCCGGTCTCAGACACTTAATAATTACCTAAATGTGTGGCCTTGGGCAAGTCATTTAACCTCATTTGCCTTGCAAAACCCTAAAAAAAACCCTGCCTGGTACTGGTTAAGAAATAGAGTAATGGATCAGTGAATTAGGATAGATACAAAAGAAATAGTAGTAAAAACGATTACAATAATCTACTATTTGGCAAACCCCCAAACATTAGTTTCTTGAATAAGAACTCACTATTTGACAAAAACTGTTGGGGAAACTAGAAAATTGCATGGCAAAAACTAGGTGTTGATGCACAACTCACACCCTATACCAAAATAAGGTCAAAATGGGTACAGGATTTAGACAAAAGGGCAATAACTTAGACCAATTAACAGATCAAGAAATCCTCTGTGGAAAAGGGAGAAATATATTACCCCACAAGAAATAGAGTACATAATAAATTACAAATGGATGATTTTGACTGTTAAATAAAAAAGTTATTGCACTAATAAAATCAAATGCAGAAAACTGGGAAAAAATTTTCACAGCCAAGAGTTCTGATAAAGGTTTCATTTCCAAAATGAATTAAACCAAATTCATAGGGTTACAAATCATTCCCCAATTGATAAATGGGAAAAAGGATATGAACAGGCAGTTTCCAAATGAAGAAATTAAATTTCTTCATAGTCATATGAAAAAATGCTCCAAACCCTTACTGATTAGAGAAATGCATATTAAAACAACTATGAGGTTCCACTTCACACCTATCAGATTGGCTAAGGTGACTAAAAGAGAAAACAATCAAAGTTGGAGAGGTTATGGGAAGAGTGGAACATTAATGCATTGTTAGGTGGAGTTCTCCAACCTATTTGGAGAATGATATGAAACTATGCCCAAAAGAGCAAAAAACTGATCATACCTTTTGACCCAGCAATTCCAAGAAATATAGAAAAGCAAAAGGGAACTTACACACTGATGGAGACAACAATCAAACACTGATATAAAAAAGTGAAATTCAGGATAAATTGGAGAAAAACAATGGAGGGAATGCATCTCTAGGGGCATCTCTCAATGCAAAGTGTGAGCATGTTCACTGACTTCTTGTGCAGAGGACACAGTTTGACTAGGGATGCCTCCAAGATAATCAGTTGGGGATGCAGGAGGGCATTCTCAAGTAATAGGAGTCTCTCCTTTCTATGATTGCTTTAAATGACGTGACAGATGAACTGAATTGTTTCATCTATTAATCTTTCTAAAGTTCAGTCAAATAAGCATTGACTAAGAAACTACCATCTTTCCCCATGTATAAGATGCACCTTAATTTTGGAGCCCAAAATTTGAAAGAAAAATGTATTACATAAAATTATTGAACTCAAGTGTTATTCTTCATGAAATTCAAGGATCTTCTGCTCATGGCTTTCAGCCACCTTTTGGGCAAGTCTGGCTGTGTGAACACATGCTTTGTCCATTCTGGTTCAGGAACCTGAAGCACCTATGGTGTCCTTTGACATCAATCACTTCTTTTTCATCATCAATTCTTATAGCCTCCTTCTTAACCATCTTTGTGGACACAGGAATTCCAGTTGCCCTTTGCTCTTCAGTCTATCTCTTCTCTTCTCTCTCTAAATCAGGCCATTTGCCTGACTTGCCTCTCATGGATTTCTTCTACAGGAATGTTTTCAGTCAGGTTTCTTCTTCTCATAGCCGATCTAGGGTTTTCTCAGTTGAAGGAGGACCAAACTGACATTCAGCAGCACAATTTCCATTCACTTTTGCAAACTGAATCACACTTAACATGAATTCATTCCTATACAAAAATCTTTTCTGAGCCATTTCTGGGCAGAACATGGCCAAACATAACTTAATATATTGGTAACAAATGCAAAACAATGAGCGCAAAGATAAAAGTGCAAAAAAGTGGCAAATGCAAGTCAAAAAATCTACAACCACCATATAAGATGCTCCCAGTTTTTAGACCCCCAAATATCTGGAAAAGGGGGGAGCATCTCATACATGGGGAAATATGGCATTACACTCCATGTATTGTGTTAAATATTGACAATACACACACATACACACAAAAGGCAAAAATAGCACTTGTTCTCAAGGTACTCATAGTCTAATGGGTAGACAAAATACACATACCTTTGTACAAATAATATTTATTTAGGATACACTGGAAATATTCAACCAAAGGTACATGTATTAAGGGGAATTGGGTAAGGCTTGCTATAGAAGGTGTCATTTTAGCTGAAATTTGAAGGAAAACTAGGGAAGACATAAGGAGGAGATGAGGAAGGAGAATAATCCAAGCATGGAAATAAGTTATTGAAAATACCAAGAGGTGGAAGTTGAAATGTCTTGTTCACAGAAGAGCAAAGAGGTCAGTGTTTACTGAAAGGTACAATGAAGCAGTCAGATAAGCTGTTTAAGATATTTGTAATGATGCTTGTCCTTTCTTAAAGAAGACCGTGACATCAGGGAGATGACACCATGACAAACACATGAATTGGGTTTGAGTAAGGGGGGCTGTGCTAAGTCACTAGCCTCACTTTCTCTTCCAGAACCATCTGGGTCCAGTGGCCAGATATGGATCAAGATGATTGGAGATGGCCCTGGATGCGAGGCAGTCAGGGTTAAATGACTTGCTCAAGGTTATAGTTAGTGAGTGTCTGAGACTGGATTCCAACTCCCATTCTTGGGACTTAAAGGCCAGTGCTCTATCTACTGCACCACCTAGCTGTTCAAGACTAGATGGGGACACTCAAAACCCAATCTTCTACTGCTGATCCCAGGGCGTAATCCTACCTGGCATATGGTAGGCCCTTAATAAATGTTTATTGATTAATTGATCATATCATTCCCCTTCTACAGAAAAATATTTAAACATACACTTCAAGATGCTTCCTTAGGGGACAGCTAGGTGGCACAGTGACTGGAGCATCAGCCCTGGAATCAGGAGGACCTGGATTCAAATCCCGCCTCATGCACTTGATATGCACTAGCTGTATGACCTTGGACAAGTCACTCTCTCTCCCCCCAAAAGATGTTCCTTCAGATGTTCTAACTTCTTATTTAATTGCTCCCACTACTCATGACTTTCCCATTCTGACTCTAAGTTCTACTTAATTAAAAAATATTTGTCATTTTTCACATACTTTGTCAAAATGCCTTTTTCTCTTCTGGAAATACCCTCCACATTTCTTCCATCCTGGGAAGTTGATGTTATCCCAGGTGTCTGGTGTTCCTAAAGAGAGACCTGATCCTGTCCAGAGATGAAATCCTAACTGTGGTTTGTAGACATCCTCTCCCCCTTTCCCCAATCCTATTAGTTATGTTGATTCTATACCTTCTTAGTCTTGGGTTTTGGTATGATTCTCTATGGCCCAGTTAAGCTGACCTTTTTGCTGTTCGTCACAAATGACATTCCATCTTCCCAACTCCACGTCTTTGCAATGGTTGTGCAGGCTAAGCCTTTTAGAATCCTAAATTTCCTTTGTGACTCAGCTCAGCTGTTACTTTTTACATATCCTATGCCACTAGGACCTCCCACTCCAAATCATTTTGCATTTATATATATATATATATATATATACACACACACACACATATATATATATATACATATATATATATATTATATAGAGGAAATGGGTCAGAGAGCTGGTCTTGAAGTCAGGAAGGCCTCAGTTCAAGTCTTGCTTCTGAAATGTGACTATTAGGACCTTGGGCAAGTTATTTAACCTCTCAGAGCTCTAGGAATTCTCTAAAGTTATGAGTTGTAGATAAGTGTAAATGTGGCATTGGTGGAAGAAGTTACCTTTTAAGCAATACTATAACCAAATTAGAAGATCAAGGACTAGTTTCCCTGTCAGATTTATGGAAAGGGAAGCAGTTTATGACTAAGGAAGAGATGGAGAACATCACTAAAAACAAACTAAATGATTTTGATTACATTAAATTAAAAAGCTTTTGTGCTCTGAGGTACCACCTCACACCTCTCAGACTGGCCAATATGACCAGAAAGGAAAATAATCATTGTTGGAAGGGTTGTGGGAAATCTGGGACACTATTACATTGTTGGTGGAGTTGTGAACTCATCCAACCTTTCTGCAGAAAAATTTAGAACTATGCCCAAAGTGCAACAAAAATATGCATAGCCTTTGATCCAGCAATGCCACTACTGGGTCTATACCCTGAAGAGATGATGGAAAAGGGTAACAACATCACTTGTACAAAAATACTCATAGCAGCCCTGTTTGTGGTGGCAAAGAATTGGAAATCAAGTAAATGTCCTTCAGTTGGGGAAATGGCTTAGTAAACTGTGGTATATGTATGACATGGAACACTATTGTTCTATTAGAAACCAGGAGGGACGGGAATTCAGGGAAGCCTGGAAGGATTTGCATGAACTGATGCTGAGTGAGATGAGCAGAAGCAGAAAAACATTGTACATCCTAATAGCAACATGGGGGTGATGTTCAACCTGAATGGATTTGCTCGTTCCATCAGTGCAACAATCAGGGACAATTTGGGGCTGTCTACAATGTAAAATACCATCTGTATCCGGATAAAGAACCATGGAGTTTGAACAAAGACCCAGGACCTTTCCCTTTAATTTAGGAAAAAAAACAAATATCTTATTGTCTGATCTTGTTATCTCTTATACTTTATGTTTCCTCCTTAAGGATATGATTTCGCTCTCATCACACTCAATTTGGATCAATGTACAACATAGAAACAGTGTAAAGATCGACAAATTGCCTTCTGTGGGGTGGGGGGAGGGAGGTAAGATGGGGGAAAATCGTAAAACTCAAAATAAATAAAATCTTTAATTAAAAAGTTATTTTTTGTGGTAATGCCTTCTTAAGGAATAACAGTTTCTATCTTCATCTCTATAATTTGTATATACATGTCTCCCCAAATAGAAAGTAGACTTCTTGAGGGCAGGCTCTTTTTACTTTATATCCTTAGTACCTAATATAACACAACATATTGTACACTCAGTGAATTCTTCTTAACTTATCATTGATTCATAATTTCTTGGGGTGAGCACTACTGTCTCCTATATAACTATCTTTGTAGCATTCTGCATATTTTTGTGTTCATATGACAATACATATGTGCATATAGTCATAGTCAATAAACATATATGTTTAAATATGTGTACATAAGCATAAATATCTGTCTAGCTAGCTATTAAGGAAACAGTGGCATTGGTTTTGGAGGTTTAAGGGTGAGTTAGGAGTGTAACTGCCCTGAGAGCAAGGATGTATGAAGATAATGAGTAAGGAAGAATCTGGGTAATATCTGAGAATTTTATTCTTCGGGCCACTTATCTTGTAGATTTCCAATTTGATTATCTCAGTGCAATTTTCTCAATAGCTCATAAAATTTTCCATTCTCTTTATAATTTTACTGCAGTATTTTTCTGAATTTTTGTTTTACTCAACTCCATTCTAAATCCTGTTTTTGCAGTATTTTTCTCCAGTTCCCAAGAATTAAAAAGGAATCCAATTACCAAAGGAAAAGAAAAGGACATGTGGGCTGAAGAGATAATTTTTTTTATTTGGTTTTTTACTTGCATCTTTAGTTCATTTTTTAAGGCATTTGCATTGATATAATAAATCAATGAAGTGGTACTTTGAAACATGTTAAAGAAATTACTGAACAAGAAACACTACATTTTAATGAAAGGGATAGGCCCTGGACCTGTAATTTCAATAGCATAGCAGGAAACGTCCAAGAAATTTCCTTTATCAATTCAGGTGAACTCTACCTTTGCTACAACCTATGTCTTTAAAAGCTGCTTAGAGGCACAAGGATATATTTTTTCTATCAACACATTCAATTTTGATCAATGCATAGCATGGAAACAATGTAAAGATTATCAGATTGCCTTCTGTGGGGGGAAGGAAGGGGGTGGGAAAAAGTGTAAAATTCAAAATTTTATCAATAATTGATAGGTAGAAATTACTATTGTATATAATTGGAAAACAAAAAAATTATATAATTTAAATATAAATAATTTTACCAACTTTTTGCCTTTAGAACAAGAACTTTTCATAAATATTGGGCAGCTACCATCCCTGGAGTCAGGAGGCTATGAGTTTAAGTTCAGCTTCAGACACTTGACACTAACTAGTTGGTTGACCTTGGGCAAGTCATTTAACTCTGATTGCCTTGCTTTCAGGACTATCTCCAGTCATCCTGATTCATATCTAATCAATAGACCCAGATGGCTCTGAAGTGAGGCTGGTGATTTAGAAAAATGCCTCCTCATAGAATTCAATTCATGTGATTGTCATGGCATAACCTCCTTGATGTAGTGGTTTTCTTAGAGAATGAAGGACATACATCATCATCATCATTAATATTAGAATATTGAGGGGGCAGCTAGGTGGTGCAGTGGAAAAAGCAACGGCCCTGGAGTCAGGAGTACCTGGGTTCAAATCCTGTCTCAGACACTTAATAATTACCTAGATGTGTGGCCTTGGGCAAGCTACTTAACCCCATTTGCCTAGCAAAAAACCTAAAAAAAATTAGAATATTGAAGACAAAATAAAGGGAATATGGCTCAAATTACAGCATGATAGATTTAGATAAACTATAAAGAATTTCTTAAAAGTGAGGAGCTAAACAAAGAAATAAAGGATGGGAGAAGGGGAGATGACGATGGAGAGGATTTATTGAATCTCCTTCTCTAAAGTAGCTTCTTTAACTTTAATGAAAGAATTTAGGCACTTGGTCCAATCTAGAGGTAGGGAGTATACTAGAAGATCCCTATCAAAAATTCCCTAAACTACCTTGTTGTGTTCTTTATTGATTTAACATTTCTTCCATTGATAAAAAAATATATAAACAAAAGTCAAATCAACAAGTATTTACTGAAGACTTTCCATGTATTAGGTCCTGCAGTTGGCACTTTGGGTACAATTTGTACATTGCCAGATGCAGGTTGGTGTCTGTTTTCATTTCGGGGGAGCAGACAGCTATGTATAGCTGTGGCTAATTCCATTTGCAAGTGTCAATAATCATTGATTTTTATGCTAAGTCCACCATGTCTTGGTAGTCCTAACTTTAGCTCCACTGCTTTATCGACTCATGTTTCGATTTCGTTTCCTTGGTTTTCTAACTGCCTACTGCTTTATTCATGTATCTTGAATATTGAGAGTTGCCTTGCCAACTTGAAGGTACTGTGTAAAGGTAAATTATTGCTTCTTCAACAGTTTCTACCAAAGGTATAACTATTATTCCAGAAACAAAGTAATCCAATCTATGGAAGCATATGCTAAACAGTTCAGTGGAAAGAGAATAGATCATGGAATCTCGGGACTTGAGTTCATATCCCAGTTCTGCTATTTACTATATTGTAATTTGGGGTGTCACAATGTTGTGCCTCAGTTTCTTCATCTGTAAAATGAAAAGTTTTTCTTCTAAATCTAGATCTGTAAACTATATGGATGAAGCAGCTAATTTATCTGTAGTTCCCAGACCACTTCTAGATTGGAACAATTCTTTGGTCTTGGTATAGCCCAGATTGAGGAGAGAAGGCAAGGTGAAGAACAGGGAAAAATTATGTGACAAGGGCCTTACCTGACTGTCCTCATAAGACAGGTGACAGAATGAAAGAGAAGGAAGATTTTCAAAGACTGGGCCCCATAGCCTTGAAAAGACAGTAGAACAGAATTATTTCATCAAATGAGGAATGGCTAGATAAGCTTTGGCTCATAAATGCAATGGAATTATACTGTACCACAAGAAATGGCAACTGTGAAGAATTTAAAGGTAAATGGAAAGGCTTATATGGAGTTATATAAAATGAAGTGAGAAATATTGGGAGAATAAAATACTGTACACAAATACAATAATCTAAATAAAAAGAACACAAAAAGAAACTGATACTGTATAATGTTGATAATCAACCTTGGCATCGGAGAAGTGCTAAGGAAATGTATGGTCCAGTTCTTTTCTAGAGCTGGAGGACTATAGTGTAAGAAACTGTTGAGGTGATGCTGAGAAAAGCAGAAGCAGAAAAACACTGTACATCCTAACAGCAACATGGGGGTGATGATCAACCTTGATGGTCTCACCTGTTCCATCAGTGCAACAACCAGGAACAATTTTAGGTTGTCTGCAATGGAGAATACCATCTGTATTCAGATAAAGAGCTGTGGAGTTTGAACAAAGTTTAAGGACTATTTCATTTAATTTAGAAAAAACCGCTATCTTATTGTCTGATCTTGTTATCTCTTATGCTTTTTGTTTCTTCCTTAAGGATATGATTTCTCTCTCCACACTCAGTTTGGATCAATGTACAACATGGAAACATAGTAAAGACTGACAGATTGCTTTCTGTGGGAGGTGGGGGTGGGGGGAGGGAAGTAAGATTGGGGGAAAATTGTAAAACTCAAATAAAATATTTAATAAAAGAGAAAACTTCAAAAAAAAGAAACTGTTGAGGGTTGTAAACTTTTAACACCTGCTGTCCACAGGTGTTAAAATTAGAGAATGCCTTGGGATTGGGAGTGAAAAGGGTGTTGGATAAATGGAGAACATCTTTGTCTCCCGCCTCTTCAATATTGAGTATTGAGTAAAATACTGAGTAAAGGATGAACACAACACTATAGATGTGGAATACTAATTAGTCTTCTTTCTTCTTTTTCCTGGTTTATTCTTTGCTCAAAGAATGGTTTGCTGGTCAAGAGAGAAGAATGAAAGGGGACAGCTAGGTGGTAAAGTAGATACAGCACCTGCCTAGAGTCAGGAGGACCTGAGTTCAAATTCGACCTTAGACACTTAATACTTAACTGTGTGACTTTGGGCAAGACACAATCCCATTGCCTTGTAAAAATAACAAAACGAGAGAGGAAAAACAAATAATAAGTTTTACAAATAGAACTTCTGTATCTTATTTTCTTTTGAATGTGTGATATGAAATATTTAAAGTCTCAAAGGAAACTAGAGAAAGGATTTGGTGGTTTTTTTATTTTCTTTTAGAGTGTATTTGTTGAAAGAATTCCTTAAATTAAATCATGCCTATAGCTTGATATGAAAGTGTGCTTAATTTCTATCAGGTAGAGAACCTAAAAGATTTAAAATGCTTTAATATTCTTTTTGAAAATGATATAAATTGAATCTATGGGAGTTGATGAGATCTCTGAAAGACAGATTGTCAAGTGAGAAGAGACCCAGGAAAGAGCCTTATTGGAGAGATTCTCACAGTTTGGGGGCAAGACAATGAAGATGATGATCCAGCAAAAACTAAGAAGGAGAGGACAATAGGGGTCAGATTGACCCCTGTTAGAGATAAAAAATTTAATCCAGTTCATACACAGCATTGAGATTAAATCTCAGAAAACTCTATTCAAAGGGATTTGTTCAGGAAGGAGTAGTTAATATATAAAATGAATTGTTCTTAACGAAGAATGAAAGCATCTTATATTTATCTACCTCTGCATAAGTCCCTTGATTATTTGTATTGGAAATGTGTGCTTGGGGAGATTGAGAAGTAAAATGATTGACAAGGACTCAGTCAAACTAAGAGGATCTTAATGAAAATGTACTTGTTGTGGAAGGTCTTCACTTTGTAAAATCAAAATGTTTCATGTAATTAGGGTCAGAAGAGTGTTCACCCCATATAATATCAAGCAAGTGCACAACCATACGCTGCAACATTCCCTTATTTTCTGTTATTTCTCCAGTGAAGGAAAGTAATTATTACATATTACTGTGGGAGTTAAGTATATTTTGAATTTTGTTCTATTTTCTTCTCTGTTTATTGAAATTAATCTGGTAGTGAGAATTGTGTGATTTTTTAATTTGAGAATGATCTGGTCCTAAAACCAGACAAATTTGTTTTGAAATGGAATGAAGCAAAAGTTTTTTTTTTTTAAATATGAAGAGTGGAATTATCCTAGGATATTTTTCTAGGGCCAGAAAATCAATAATTTTATTTGAATCTTAGAGTTGGCTTACTTTCTTTGGGCATTCAGAATTACTGTTTTCTTCCCAAGGAGATCCATTTTCTGTGATGAACCTGTGATGCTATTATCATATTATCATGACTAATTATTTCTATTAGGATGATTACATAAAACAGTATTAAACAGGGCAGATAAGTGGTACAGTGGTTAGAGCACTGGCCTTGGAGTCTGAAGGGCAGAAGTTGGAATCCTGCCTCAGACACTTGACACTTACTAGCTGTGTGACCTTGGGCAAGTCACATAATCCTTACTGCCTCACATCCAGGGCTATCTCCAGTTGTCCTGATTCATATCTGACCAGTGGACCCAGATGGCTCTGGAGAAGAAAGTGAGGCCCATGGCTTAGCATAGCCCCCTCACTCAAATCCAATTCATGTGTTTGGCATCACCTCCCTGATGTCATAGTCATCCTTGAGAATGAAAGACAAACATTGTTATTATTATTAAATTAATAAATCTAAGAAAAGCACCTAGCTGGAAAGAATGTTTTAAAGTTCAATTCAGATTATATTTGTCAAGATTTTGGACAATCTAAGGCATGATATAAATGTGATACACACATATATTCTAAGAGTTCTTCTATCAGACATTCTAACATTCTGGGATTTCCCTTGCCTGTACAAAGGGTTAACCTTTGTCTGCTATCTCTTCTTCTCAATGTCCTCCCATATCTAACATCCTCTTCTCCAGGACATCTGTCAGTCCATGTATGAAGGTCTCTAAGAGTTTTCTCATTGCAAGTTCAAAAGTTCTAACAGCCTAGGCTTTGGTTTCTTTGAGTCATTTCCTTTAAAGTTACGACATATTTTTATTAACAATCCAGGGATTTAAAAATTGGTCCATTTTAAACTGTTTGCCATTTAGCTGTGAAATGATCCAAACTTTCTGGAGAGCAATTTGGAATTATGCCCAAAGGGCAGTAAAATTGTACATACCCTTTGATCCAGCAAAACCACTACTGAGTCTATACCCTGAAGAGATCACGAAAAAGGGTAAAAATCCTACAGGTACAATAGTATTCATAGCAGCTCTGTTTGTAGTGGCAAAGAATTGGAAATTGAGGGGGTGCCCATCAATTGGAGACTGACTGAACAAATTGTGGTATATGCATGTGATAGAATGCTATTGTTCTATAGGAAATCAGGAGCAATGGGATTTCAGAAAAGTCTAGAAAGACTTGTATGAATTGATACTGAGCCAGATGAGCAGAATGATTAGAACACTGTAGACCCTAACAACAATATGGGTGTTGATCAACCTTGATGGACTTACTCACTGCACCAGTATAATGATCAGGGACAATTTTAAGGGATCCATGATAGAAAATACGATCTGTATCCAGAGAAAGAACTCGATAGAGTTTACATGAAGACCAAAAATTATTATCTTCAATTTTTTTAAAATCTTATGTATTACATAGTTTTACTATCTCTAATATTTTCTTCCTTCCTTATGGATATAGTTTTTTCTCTCAATTCATTCAATGTTGGTCTACTCATATCATAGAAACAAATGTAAAGACTATATCGGGGCAGCTAGGTGGGGCAGTGGATAGAGCACCAGCCCTGGAGTCAGAAGTACCTGAGTTCAAATCCGGCTTCAGACACTTAATAATGACCTAGCTGTGTGGCCTTGGGCAAGCCACTTAACCCCATTTGCCTTGCAAAAATCTTTAAAAAAGGACTATATCAGATTGCCTTCTGTTGGCGGGGAGGAGGAAGGAAGGGAAATAGAGGGAAAATTGTAAAATTCAAAATCTTACCCAAAAAATGATTGGTAGAAACTATTATTGTTATAATAAAAAATAAACTGTTTACCACTTATAATAATTTTTGAATATGAATTTATTCCATGCAATGCCCAGAATAAACTTACATGCTCTCCAGTTTGTATGAAATTATTTTTGTTCTTGCTTTTAAAGAAACATTTTGGGCACTTTCATATTTTCTCCTAGGCTTCATGGTTAAGGACCAAAGTATGAATTTAGTGCACCACAGCTATGCTGATTTCAATACTGTTGTAATAAAAGTTGTTATTCATATCTTAAGCATGCTTTAGCTTTATTCTTTTCAAATGATCATGTTTGCCTGTACCACTAACTAAACCAGAAAACATAAATTATAAAGCAAAAATGACTTCCCAACTGGTTTATTTTGTGAATGTGAGTTGGATGGTACCTCTCAGTTTACAAGCTAGGTAGCTAGGTGGCACAGGGTCTTTGCTCCCTGGAAAGGAATTTGAATTCAAATCCAAATCCAAGATAGGGTTAGTGATCTTGAGTTCTCATTCGCTGAACCTCTCTTTGCTTCAGCTTTGTCTTGAACAAAATGGGGATGATATGAGAACGTAGCTCATGAAGTAGTTTTAAGGATCAGATGGCATTTGATAGTGTTAAAATGTCTTATTAATGTGAGATATTCTCATATTCTGAGGGTCCTTCTCTGACAATATGTGGCATAAGGACACTCCTACCTATGCCCTTCTCTGTAGTAAGAACTTTCCTATGTCTGAACCCTGGAAACATCGGGGCAAAAGACAGAATTGGGTTGGCAACAAATCACTGCAAAGTCAGAACCTGGACATAAAGGAGGAAGCAAACCTCTGCCTAAACTGCATAGGCAACATCTTTTGTTTTTCTTTTGTAACATCCCTAAGATTATACATTTGTATCCTATATTAAATTGCTTACTGTCTTAGGGAGGAAGAAGGAAAAAGAAAGGGGGAAAATTCAGAACTCAAGATTTTATAAAGAATGAATGTTTAAAATTGTCCTTACATATAATTGGAAAAAAATATTACTTAAAAGAAAAAATTCAAAAAAGAAAATAAGGCGTGATATGGGCAGCTAGCTCCCTGCTTTCTGATGAGGATAACATGAGCTAATACTAAAAGAGCTTTTCCATCCTCTTCCGTAATGTTAGAAGTCACTCTTACTTCCCCTATTCTAAGGGCTTTTCTACTTGTTGTAGTAGCCCTCTATTTAAGTATTCTCTCAGCTCTGCATTCACTTCTCTATAGTACTAGTACAGACATTCTCTGTATGTTCTTAGGTCTCTATGAGCCCTGATACTCTATGTCCCTAGGTTTTATCTTGTGACATGCAAGGATTTGATGTCTTTTAAGTACATATATTTCATATATATATATATATATATATATATATATATATATATATATATATATATATATGCTTGGAAAAGGCAATATAGCAGAGAGAAACTAGAGAGTTGCCTGAACTTTTCCCAGTTTCACTCTGAAAGCTTTAAATGAGTCTCTAAGCAGACTCTGGAGTGACAGAACACACAAGACAGGTGAAATAACTTTTCCACTCAAGATATCTTGGAGCAACATCAGGAAATGTCTGTCTCACTAAAGTAAAAGGGGAGAGTAGCCCACGTCGGGAACAAAGAAGCCATCAGGAGGCTCTTAGGCATAAGGGTAACAGATCAGTAATTGAGGTCCCTAGCTCTTAGCTCAGTAGAGCTGTGGAACAGCAGACCAGCAGTAAGGGCCCCAGTACCAGCACAGAAGGCATACTACAAGCCTTGGAACATCAGTGCAACAGGTAGACCTGGGTCAGGCTACCCTAAAAACCAGTGACAAGGCTCCTGGCCCCCAGCAGACAAAAGTTTGAGACTGGGCCTATGTCCCAGAAGCAGAACTCAACTTTAAAAATGAGTAAAATATCAGTAAGACCCCTAAACATAGAAAATTATTATGGTGACAGGGAAGATCAAAATGTCATCTCAGAAGAGGAAAGCAATGGCAAAATGCCTATGTGTGAAGCTTCAAAGGGGATAATAAATGGGTTTAAAGTCAAAATAATCTTTCTTGGAAGAGTTCAAAAAAGACTTAAAAAATACTAGAGGCAGAAGAAAAATTGGGAAAAGAAATGAGAGTCATTCAGTAGTATGAAAAACTGGAAAAGGAAGCACAAAAATTGACTTGAAAAAATACCTTTAAAAGTAGAATGGAAAATGGAAAAGAAAAACAACTTCAAAAACACAATTGGTCGAATGCAAAAGAAGATAGAAAAGCTAATTAAAGAAAAAATTCTTAAAAATTAGCATTGAACAAGTGGAAATTAATAACTATATAATACATCAAAAATCCATAAAGAAAAATCAAAAGATGGTAAAAATAGAAAAAAGATAAAGTACCTCATAGGAAAGACAATCAACCTGAAAAATAGATCCAAGAGAAATAATTTATGAATTGTTCTTCTACCTGAAAGCCATGATCAAACAATGAGCCTGAACAATATCTTTCAGGAAATTATCAAGGAAAACTTCCCTAATATCTTAGAACAAGAGAATAAAATAGTCCTTCAAAGACTTCCCTGGTCACTTCCTGAAAGAGATCATAAAATAAAAGCTCCTAGCAATATTATAGCCAAGTTTCAGAATTATCAATTTGGCAAGCAGCCAAAAATAAATAATTCAAATGCCAATGAATAAAAGTCAGGATCAGTGGACCTGGAATATGGCATTCTGAAAGGGAAAGGAGCTAGGATTTACAAGCAAGAATCAACTACCCTGCAAAATTCAGCATATTTCAGTGGAAAACATAGTCATTCAATGAAATAGGAAACTTTCAAATTTTCTTTTTTTTCTTTTTTTAGGTTTTTTGCAAGGCAAATGGGGTTAAGTGGCTTGCCCAAGGCCACACAGCTAGGTAATTAGTAGGTGTCTGAGGCTGGATTTGAACTCAGGTACTCCTGACTCCAAGGCCAGTACTCTGTCCACTGCGCCACCTAGCCACCCCTCAAATTTTCTTGATAAAAAGATCAGAACTAGTAAATTTGATCTTCAAATATAAGACTCAAGAGATACATTAAAAAGGTAAATGAAAAGAAATAAAAATCTTAGCTAAAAAGATTAAATTGTTTACATTCCTACATGGGAAGATAACAGTTGTAGCTCTAGAGAATCATATTTCACTGAGGACAGTTGGAAGAAGTATGCTTAGAGTACGTGTTCATAAGTTGAATATGATATGATGATATAAAAACCATTAAGGCATGAAAAAAGGATTGTACTGGGAGAACAAAGGGGAGGCAGAAGAGGGTAAATCACATCACATGAAAAGGCACAAAAGATCTATTGAAGTAATAATAAAGAAGGAAGGGTTTGAGCATTGATTGAGTCTTACAGATCTGACTCAAAAAGGAAATAACATATATGCCCAATTTGGTTTAGAAATTTATTTTACAACACTGCTTGGAGGTCCCTTTCTACCTGTTCGATTGCCATGGCTCCCATGAAGAAATATACAATGAAAGGTGGCAAAAAAAAGAAACAAGTTCTCAAGCTCACCTTGATTGTACCCATCCTGTGGAAGATGAGATTATGAATGCAGCTAATTTTAAGCAGTTTTTACAAGAATGAATCAAAGTGAATGGAAAGGTTGGCAACCTCAGTGGCAGAGTTGTA
Source organism: Macrotis lagotis (assembly GCF_037893015.1). Classification (NCBI taxonomy): domain Eukaryota; kingdom Metazoa; phylum Chordata; class Mammalia; order Peramelemorphia; family Peramelidae; genus Macrotis; species Macrotis lagotis. The sequence continues at coordinate 13,549,340 of NC_133666.1, forward strand.
ACCATTGAGAGAAGCAAGAGTAAGATAACTGTTACATCAGAGGTTCCCTTTCCTTTTTTTTTAGTATTAGTTGTTTTTTTTTTTTGCAAGACAATGGGGTTAAGTGGCTTGCCCAAGGCCACACAGCTAAGTAATTAAGTGTCTGAGGTCAGATTTGAACTCAGGTACTCCTGATTCCAGGGCGAGTGCTCTATCCACTGTGTCACCTAGCCTCCCCTGAGCTGCCCTTTTCTAAAAGGTATTTGAAGTACCTGACAAAGAAATACTTAAAGAACAATTTGTTTGATTGACTCTGGGTGGTGGACAATAGCAAGGAAAGTTATGAATTATGGTACTTCCAGATCAACCAGGATGAAGATGAGGAAGAAGAGGAAGATTAAACACTTTTGGGTCTGTATACGTTTTTTATATGATCTTGAATAAAACTTGAACCAAAAAGAAATTTATCTTACCCTACACGTAAGTAGGAAGGGAAGGGGAGAAGAAACAGGAAGAAAGGATTGATAAAAGGGAAGGCAAACTTAGGAGGAGAAAGGGGAAATAAAAATGAGGAGGCTCCTCAAAAGAAGCACAGATTGAGGGAGCTAGTGAGCAAAAGCAAAATGTTGGTGAGAGGGATAAGGTAAAAGGAAGGAAAAAAGATACATAGGAGAAAATAGAATGGAGAGAAAAGTTAATAATCATAACTGTGAATGTGAATGGGATAAACTCTCCCATAAAACAGAAATGGACTGCAGAGTGGATTAAAAAAACATTATGTTGCTTATAAGAAACACATTTGTAGCAGAGAAATACACACAGATTAAAAGTAAAAGGTTGGAGCAGATCATATTATACTTCATCTGAAGTAAAAAATCAGGGGTAGCAATCCTGATCTCAAATAAAATAAAAGCAAAAATATACCTAATTAAAAGAGATATGGAAGGACTTGAGACCTTGTTTAAAAGGTCCCATAGAAAATTAAGTAATAGGCAATACTAACTATATATGCACCAAGTAGTATAGCATCCAAATTCTTAGAGAAGTTTAGTGAATTACAAGAAGATTTAGACAGCAAAATAATACAAGTAGGGGACCTCAACATCCCTGTCTCAGAATTAGATGAATCTAACCATAGAATCTTAGAAAAATTTAATATGTTAGATCTCTGGAGAAAACTGAATGGCAATAGCAAGGAATAAACCTATTTTTCTCAATGGTATGTGGAATTTATACAATAAACGACCATGTATTAAGACATAAAAGTCTCAGAATCAAATGCAGAATGGCAGAAATATTAAATGCATCTTTCTCAGATCATGAGGCAATAAAAATTAAATGTTATAAAGGGTCATGAAAAGATAGACTAAATTAATTGGAAAACTAAATAATGTAATTTTAAAGAATGAGTGGGTCAAACATCAAATCATGGAAATAAACAATAATTTCATCGAAGAGAATGGCAATAATGAGATAGCATATCAAAACATATGCAATGCATCAAAGCAGTCACTAGGGGAAATTTTAAATCCCGTAAATACTCACATGAATAAAGTACAGATAAAATGATCAATGACTTGGACCTGCAACTAAAAAAGCTGGAAAAGGAGAAATTAAAATTCCCAAATTAAATACCAAATTAGAAATTCTGAAAATCAATGAAGAGATTAATAAAATTGAAAGTAAGAAAACTGTATGATTAGTAAATAAAACTAAGAGCTGGTTTTATTAAAAAAAACAACAAAATAGATAAAGCTTTCATTTATTTGATTTTTTTAAAAGAAAGAATAAAAATAAATTACCAGTATCAAAAATTAAAAGGATATATTCTCACCATCAAGGAAGAGGAAATTAAAGCAATAATTCAGAGCTATTTTGCCCATCACTATGCCAATAGATCAGACAATCTAATTGAATGGATAAAGAGGTAGTGAAAGAGGAAATATAATACTTAAACAACCCCATTTCAGAAAAATAAATTGAACAAGTCATCAATGAACTCCTTAAGAAAAAATATCTAGGGCCTGATTGATTCACAGGTGAATTCTACCACACATTTAAAGAGCTTATTTCAATACTACAAAATCTATTTGGAAAAATAGAAAAGGGGATTCCTACCAAATTCCTTTTATGACACAAATATGGTGCTGATACCTAAACTAAGAAGAGCTAACATTGAGAAACAAAATTATAGATCACTTTCCATAATAAATGTTGATGTAAAATTTTTAAATAAAATATTAGCAAAGAAATTACAGCAAGTTATCACTAGGATGATATACTATGTATACACAGAATTTATAGCAGGAATACAAGTCTCATTCAATATTAGGAACACTATTAGCATAATCAACCATATCAATAACAAAACTAACAGAAATCATACAATTATCTCATTATATGCTGAAAAAACTTTTGACAAAATACACCATTCCTATTAAAAACACTAGAGAGTGGAGGCAGGGAGGGTGGAGCCAAGATGGCAGAGTGAAGGCAGGAAATTCGAGAAGCTCTCCCCTAGACCACGTCAGGTACATTTATATTATGATTCTAATCAAATTCTAGAGCAGTAGAACCCAAAGAAAGCCTGATTTAAACAATTTTCCAGTCAAGACTACTTGGAAGATCCTTTAGAAAGGTCTGTTACATGGGGATAGAAAGGGTCACAGAATAGCCTGGGCTGTGCCTGTCACAGGAGTAAACTAGCTCCAGTGATCCATGAACAGTCCATGGGGTGCCTGGGACCCTGGACACATGAGTCTGTGGCCATGGAGGCAGTTTCCAGACCTCTCAGTCCATCAATTTCCAAGGACAACCAGGAAGGTCAGCAGGAAAACTCTACTGCACCACATTGAGTGTAGCACCCAATCCAGAGCAGGCCTCAGCACAGCCCCAGCCCTGGAAACCAGAAGCAGGCCTGCAGAACCACTGAGCAGCAAGCCACCTGGCAACTGCTTCCATAATGCTCAACCCACAGATAGTAAGGGGCAGAATGCAGAGGTCTCTTTGTTATCTATCCATGACACAGGAGTCTGCTGCTTTGCCCATACTCAGATCCAGGTTATAATCTGGGGTCCCAGTCACAAGAAAGAGCTTTACTGCCTTAGCTGAGCAGGGACCCTTCTCAAGTTCCAGGGCAGAGAGGAGCACTTGTGGTTATCCACAGACCAGAGAATGGACTAGGAGAGCAGTCAGAACCTCTCATAACACCTTAAAGAAACTGAGATCCCTGAGGCATGGGAGGGGGGGGTGTCCCTAAAAACAAAATCCCTCAAAAGTTTAGGAAAGTGCATCTTCCATCCTGGAAGCAGAGCCTCAACCTAACAAAGAGTTAAAATCAAGTCATAGGATGGGGAAATGAGCAACCAATAGAAGAAAAAGAATCTCACCATAGACAATTACTTTAGTAAATGGAGGATCAAAATACATACTTAGAAGATGGTAATGTCAAAGCTTCTATATCCAAGGCCTCCAAGAAAAACTGGAATGGACTCAGGCTGTGTAAGAGTCCAAAAAAAAGAGTTTGAACATCAAATAAGGGAGGTAGAGGAATATTAAGGAAGAGAAATGAGAGCAATGCAGGAAAATCAAGAAAAGCCTACTCAGCATCTTGGTGGAAGAGATACAAAAAAAAAAATACTGAATAAAAAACAATTTAGGTCAAAAGGAAAAAGCAGTCCACAAGGTCAATGAGGAGAAGAATGCCTTAAAAAGCAGAACTGACTAGATGGAAAAGGAGATCAAAGATCTCTGAAGAAAATAACTCCTTAAAAAAAAAAAAAAAAACTCCTTCGAATGTAGAAAGGAGGAAAGGGAAGCTGATGACTTTGTGAGAAATCAAGAAACAATAAAACTAGAAGAAAATGTGAAATATCTTATTGGAAAAACAATGACTTATTTTTTTATCTCTCTAGGAGAGATAATTTAAAAATTACAGGGCTATTTGAAAGTCATGACCAGGAAAAGAGCCTGTACTACCTTATTCTTTTTTTATTTTTTAATTTTTTTAAATTTATTTTTATTAAAGATATTATTTGAGTTTTACAATTATCCCACAATCTTGCTTCTGTCCCCCCACCCCCACCCCACAGATAGCACTATGTGAGTCTTGACTTTGTTTCCATGTTGTACTTTGATCCAAATTAGGTGTGATGAGAGAGAAATCATATCCTTAAAGAGAACAGAATTCTCAAGTTAACACAATCAGACAATAAGATATCTGGATTTTTCTAAATTAAAGGGAATAGTCCTTGTACTTTGTTCAAACTCCACAGCTCCTTATCTGGATACAGATGGTACTTTACTTTGCAGACAGCCCAAAATTGTTCCCAAATGTTGCACTGATGGAATGAGCAAGTCCTTCAAGTCTGAACATCACTCCCATGTTGCTGTTAGGGTATACAGTGTTTTTTTGGTTCTGCTCATCTCACTCAGCATCAGTTCATGCAAATCCCTCCAGGGTTCCCTGAATTCCCGTCCCTCCTGGTTTCTAATAGAACAATAGTGTTCCATGACATACATACACCACAGTTTGTTAAGCCATTCCCCAACTGAAGGACATTTACTTGATTTCCCATTCTTGGCCGCCACAAACAGGGCTGCTATAAATATTTTTGTACAATTAATGTTTTTACCCTCTTTCCTCATCTCTTCAGGGTATAGACCCAGTAGTGGTATGGCTGGGTCAAAGGGTATGCACATTTTTGTTGCCCTTTGGGCATAGTTCCAAATAGCTCTCCAGAAGGGTTGGATGAGTTCACAGCTCCACCAACAGTGTAATAGTGTCCCAGATTTCCCACAACCCTTCCAACAATGATCATTATCCTTCCTGGTCATACTGGTCAATCTGAGAGGTGTGAGGGGGTACCTCAGAGAAGCTTTAATTTGAATTTCTCTAATAATTAATGATTTAGAGCATTTTTTCATATGGCTATGGATTGCTTTGATCTCCTCATCTGTAAATTGCCTTTGCATATCCTTTGACAATTTGTCAATTGGGGAATGGCTTTTTGTTTTAAAAATATGACTCAGTTCTCTGTATATTTTAATAAATGAATCCTTTGTCAGAATCATCAGTTGTAAAGATTGTTTCCCAATTTACTACATTTCTTTTGATATTGATTACATTGGTTTTATCTTTGCAAAAGCTTTTTAATTTAACGTAATCGAAATCATCTAATTGGTTTTTCGTGATGTTCTCCAACTCTTCCTTAGTCATAAACTGTTCTCCTTTCCATAGATCTGACAGGTAGACTAGTCCTTGATCTTAAAATTTGCTTATAGTATTGTTTTTATGTCTAAGTCCTGTAACCATTTGGATCTTATCTTGGTACAGGGTGTGAGCTGTTGGTCTAATCTAAGTTTCTTCGATACTAACTTTCAATTATCCCAGCAGTTTTTATCAAAGAGGGATTTTTTATCCCAATGGCTGGACTCTTTGGGTTTATCAAACAGCAGATTACTATAATCCTCTCCTGCTTTTACACCTAGTCTATTCCACTGGTCCACCACTCTATTTCTTAGCCAATACCAAATAGTTTTGATGACTGATGCTTTATAATATAATTTTAAATCGGGTAGTGCTAAGCCACCTGCTTTTGCACTTTTTTTCATTATGCTCCTGGCAATTCTTGACTTTTTATTTCTCCATATGAATTTACTTACAATTTTTTCTAACTCATTAAAGTAATTTTTTTGGAATTTTGATTGGTAGGGCGCTAAACAGATAGTTTAGTTTTGGTAGAATTGTCATTTTTATTATATTAGCTCTCCCTATCCATGAGCAGTTGATATTTGCCCAGTTATTTAAATCTGATTTAATTTGTGTGAGAAGTGTTTTATAATTGTTTTCAAAAAGATTCTGAGTCTGTCTTGGCAAATAGACTCCCAGGTATTTTATATTGTCTGAGGTTACTTTGAATGGGACTTCTCTTTCTAGCTCTTTCTGCTGTTTTTAGCTAGACATATATAGAAAAGTTGAGGATTTATGAGGGTTTATTTTATAACCTGGAACTTTGTTAAAATTGCTAATTGTTTCCAGTAGTTTTTTAGATGATTTTTTAGGATTCCCTAGGTATACCATCATGTCATCTGCGAAGAGTGAGTTTTGTCTCTTCCTTCCCAATTCGAATTCCTTCAATTTCCTTTTCTTCTCTAATTGCTGATGCTATCATTTCTAATACAATATTGAATAGTAGTGGTGATAATGGGCACCCTTGTTTCACCCCTGATCTTACTGGGAATGCCTCTAGCCTCTCCCCATTGAATATAATGATTGTTGATGGTTTCAGATAGATACTGCTAATTATTTTAAGGAACAGTCCATTTATTCCTACACTCTCTAGTGTTTTTAATAGGAATGGATGCTGGATTTTGTCAAAAGCTTTTTCAGCATCTATTGATATGATCATATGATTTCTGATAACTTTGTTGTTGATATAATTGAGTATATTAACAGTTTTCCTAATATTGAACCAACCCTGCATTCCTGGAATAAATCCTACTTGATCATGATGTATTATCCTAGTGATGACTTGTTGTAGTCGTTTTGCTAAGATTTTATTTAGGATTTTTGCATCTATATTCATCCGGGAAATAGGTCTATACTTTTCTTTCTCTGTTTTAACTCTTCCTGGTTTAGGTAACAGCACCATATTGGTTTCATTGAAAGAGTTAGGCAGAGTTCCATCTTTCCCTATTTTTCCAAAGAGTTTATATAGGATTGGAACCAATTGTTTCTTAAATGCTTGGTAAAATTCACTTGTGAATCCATCAGGCCCTGGAGATTTTTTTTTAGGGAGTTCAATAATGGCTTATTGAATTTCTTTTTTCTGAGACAGGGTTGTTTAGGTATTTAATCTCTTCTTCATTTAACCTGGGCAACTTATATTTTTGCAAATATTCATCCATTTCACTTAGATTATCAAATTTATTGGCATAGACTTGGGCAAAATAATTTCAAATTATTACTTTAATTTTCTCCTCATTGGTGGTGAGTTCACCTTTTTCATTTATAATACTAGCAATTTGGTTTTCTTCTTTCTTTTTTTAATCAAATTGACCAGAGGTTTATCAATTTTATTGGTTTTTTCATAATACCAACTTTTGGCTTTATTTATTAATTCAATAGTTTTTTTTTGCTTTTGATTTTATTAATTACTCCTTTAATTTTTAGAATTTCTAATTTGGTATTTGATTGGGATTTTTTGATTTGTTGTTTCTCTAATTTTTTTAGTTGCATGTTTAGTTCATTGATTTCCTCTTTCTCCAATTTATTCATATAAGCATTTAGAGTTATAATATATCCCCTGAGAGTTGCTTTGAATGAATCCCATAGGTTTTGGTATGTTGTTTCATTATTATCATTATCTAGGATAAAATGGTTAATTCTTTCTATGATTTGTTTTTTTGGTCCACTCATTTTTTAAAATGAGGTTATTCAGTTTCCAATTGGTTCTGGGTCTATATCTCCTTGGCCCAGTATTGCATATGACTTTTATTGCATTGTGATCTGAGAAAGATGTATTCACTATTTCTGCCTTTCTGCAGTTGATCATTAGGTTTTTATGTCCTAGTACATGGTCAATTTTTGTATAAGTTCCATGTACTGCAGAGAAAAAGGTATATTCCTTTCTATCCCCATTCAGTTTCCTCCATAAGTCTACCATATCTAATTTTTCTAACAATCTATTTACCTCCCTAATTTCTTTCTTGTTTGTTTTATGTTTCGCTTTATCTAGATCTGATAGTGGGAGGTTGAGGTCTCCCACTAGTAGAGTTTTGCTGTCTATGTCTTCCTGTAATTCTTTCAGCTTCTCCTCTAAGAATTTGGATGCTGTCCCACTGGGTGTATATATATTCAATATTGAAATGACTTTATTGTCTATGGTACCTTTTAGGAGGATAAAGTTTCCTTCCTTATCTCTTTTAACGCTGTCTATTTTTGATGCTGTTTTGTCTGAGATAAGGATTGCTACCCCTGCTTTTTTTACTTCAGCTGAAGCAAAATATATTTTGCTCCAGCCTTTTACCTTTACTCTATATGTATCTCTCTACTTCAAATTAGTTTCTTGTAAGCAGCATATTGTAGGATTCTGGTTTTTCATCCACTCTGCTATTTGCTTACGTTTTAAGGGAGAGTTCATCCCATTCACATTCAAGGCTATGATTACTAATTCTTTATTACCATATGTGCTATCTTCCCTCTGTTTGTATTTTCCCCCTTTCCCCCTTTTATCCATATTCCCCAGTATTTTGTTTCTGAATACCACCCCCTTCAGTGTGTTTGCCCTCCTATATCACACCCTCCCTTTTCTTTCCCCTTTCCCTTTTTCCCTTTTCCCTTCCCTTCCTTTTGTTATTTCCCCTTATTTCCCACACTCCCCTTCCCTTTCTCCATCCCCCCTCCCCTTTTCCCCTTTTAATACTTGAAAGGTTAGATGTTTTATAAGTTAACTGAGGATGTGTAGGTTGACTTTAGGCCAAGTCTGATGAGAAGAAGATTCAGGTGTTTATCCTCTGCTCCCTTCTTCCTCTCTATTACCATAGGTTTTTGTACCTCCTAGTTTAATGAGATTTCTTTTAATAGGTTTGTTTCATGTGATAGTTGGGGAAGAGATCAGGAGACTTTAGAACTGTGCCTGGCTTCTCTCTGTCATCTTGCCCGGAACTGTACTTCTTTTGTCAAGAAATTCTCCAGGAAAATTGCCCTGATATACTAGAAGCAGAGGGTAAGATAGAAATTGAGGGAATTCACATCACCTCCTGAAAGTTATCCCAAAATAAAAACTCCCAGGATTATTATAGCCAAATTCCAGAACTTCCAAGTCAAGGAGAGAAATATTGCAAGCAGCCAGAAATAAACAATTCAAATATCATGAAGTCAGTTAGGATTACACTGTATTTAGCAGCATCTACATAAAGTGCTTATAGAACTTCAAGTATCAATTCCAGAAGGCAAAAGCCCTTGGATTACAACCAAGAGCCAACTAACCAGCAACACCGAACACCCTCTTTCAGGGGAAAAGTTGGACATTCAACAAAATAGGGGAATTTCAAACTTTCCTGCTGGGATGACAGAAAGTTTGATCTTCAAGTATAGGACTCAGGTGAAGCATAGAGAGGGTGAAAGCAAAGGGCAAATTATGAGAGATTTCATGATTTTGAACTGCATGTATTCCTACATGGGAAGATAGTAATGATAATACTCATATGAACCTTCTCATTTAATAGAGTAGTTAGTAGAAGGAGTACACACACACACACACACACACACACACACACACACACACACAAGTCACAAGTGGGAGCTGAATTTGAAGGTATAATATAAAGATGGCTTTTTTTTAGTTTTTTTTTTTTTGCAAGGCAAATGGGGTTAAGTGGCTTGCCCAAGGCCACACAGCTAGGTCATTATTAAGTGTCTGAGACCGGATTTGAACCCAGGTATTCCTGACTCCAAGGCCGGTGCTCTATCCACTACGCCACCTAGCTGCCCCATAAAGATGGCTTTAATGGATTAAAAGGGAATGTACTGGGAGAAAGGGGGAAAGGGGATTTTGTATTATGGGTTAAAGTATTTTACATGAAAGAAGAAAGAAAAACGTTTTTACAATAGAGTGGAAGAGGGGAAGGCAAGGGGGAACAAGTGACCCTCATTCTCATCGAAAGTGGATCAGATGGGGCAGCTAGGTGGCGTAGTGGATAGAGCACCGGCCTTGGAGTCAGGAGTACCTGGGTTCAAATCCGGTCTCAGACACTTAATAATGACCTAGCTGTGTGGCCTTGGGCAAGCCACTTAACCCTATTTGCCTTGCAAAAAAAAAGTTGATCAGATCTTATCTCTTATACTTTTTGTTTCTTCCTTAAGGATATGATTTCTCTCTCATCACACTCAATTTGGATCAATGTACAACATGGAAACAAAGTAAAGACTGACAGATTGCTTTCTGTAGGGGGTGGGGGTGGGGGGAGGGAAGTAAGATCGGGGGGGGGAATTGGAAAACTCAAATAAAATGTTTAATAAAAGAAAAAAAAAGATTACTCTTATGGGGAGGGCAGAGGGAAGGAAGAGAGAAAGAAAATTGTGGTACCTAACATCTCACCCAAAATAGATATTGAAAATTATCTTTGCTTAATTGAAAAAAATGAAATTTAAATAAAAAACAGAGTTATTAAAAAAAGAAAGTGGATCAGAGAAGACATAAATACATACTTAGTTTGGTATAGAAATCTATCTTACCCTAGAGGAAAAAAGGAGAGGAACAGGCTGGGAGAAAGAGGACAGGGAGAAAGGAGGGAGGGGTGTAGGTGATAGAAAAGAGGGATGATCATGGGAGAGGTTAGTCAAATACAACACACTTCTGAGGAGGGACAGAGTGAAAGGAGAGAGAGAACAGAATGGTGGTGAGGAGAAATAGGGTAGAGGGAAACATAGCTAGCAATAGCAACTGTGGGAAAAAATATCGAAGCAATTTTTTAATGAACTTATGATAAAGAATGCAATCCATCTCAAAGACAGAGCTAATGGTATCTGTATACAAACTGAAACACACACACACACACACACACACACACACACACACACACACACAACACACACACACGAAATGGATAGAGTAGTGGATAAAGCACCGGCCTTGGAGTCAGGAGTACCTGGGTTCAAATCGAGTCTCAGACACTTAATAATTACCTAGCTGTGCGGCCTTGGGCAAGCCACTTAACCCCATTTGCCTTGCAAAAAAAGCAAAAAAATCCCACCAGAGAGCATAGGAATAAATAGAATATTACTTAAAGTGATATATCTAAAACCATCAGCAAGTATCATGTACAATGATGAACATATACAAGCCATCCCAATAAAATCAGGGGTGAAACAAGAATGTCCATTATCAACACTATTATTCAATATTTATTAGAAGGATTAACTTTAAGAGCAGCTAGGTGATGCAGAGATAGAGTACTGGCTCTAGAGTCAAGAGGACCTGAGTTCAAATGTGCCCTCAGATACTTAATACTTATTTAGCTGTGTGACTCTGGGCAAGTCACTTTACCCTACTGTCTTGCAAAAATAAAAAAAGAAGAATTAACTTTAGCAATAGAAGAAAAACAAATTTAAAAAACTGGAATAGTTAATGAGGAAACCAAACTCTCACTCTTTGTACATGATATGATATATAATTAGAGACTCTTAATTACTTGAATCAATGGACATTTTTAGCAAAGTTGCAGGAAATAAAATAAACCCACATAAATCATCAGCATTTCTATACATTACCAACAAAGCCCAGCAGCAAGAGATAGAAAGAAAAATTCATTCAAAACAACTGTAGAAAACATAAAATATTTGGGTGTCTACCAATGAAAACAAACTCAGGCGGCAGTTAGGTGGCACAGTGGATAGAGTACTGGCCCTGGAGTCAGGAGTACCTGAGTTCAAATCCAGCCTCAGAATCCAGCCTCAGATACTTAATAATTGCCTAGCTGTGTAAGCAAGTCACTTAACCCCACTGTCTTAAATAAATAAAAATTTAAAAAAATCTCAGGTTCTCTCTCTCTCTCTCTCTCTCTCTCTCCCTCTCTTTCTCTCCCTCTCTTTCTCTCTCCATATATATACATATATATATATATATACATACATATATTCTCTCTCTATATAGACATAAATATATACATATATAATTACTAAATACTTTTCACAAAAATAAACTGATATCTAAACAACTGGAAAAATATTGGGCACTCATGGGCAGGCAGAGTTAATATCATAAAAATGACAATTCTACCTAAATTAATCTACTTATTCAATGCCATAGCAATCAAACTAATTTTACAGAGCTAGGAAAAATAATTTACTTATTTTTTTCATTTTTCTTTTTTTAATTTATTTTTATTAAAGATATTATTTGAGTTTAACAATTTCCCCCCCAATCTTACTTCCCTCCCCCCACCCCACCCCCCACAGAAAGCAATCTGTCAATCTTTACTTTGTTTCCATGTTGTACATTGATCCAAATTGAGTGTGATGAGAGAGAAATCATATCCTTAAGGAAAAGACAAGAAGTGTAAGAGGTAACAAGATCATACAATAAGAGATCTGTTTTTTTTTTTTTTTTCCTAAAGAAAAGGCAATAGTCCTTGAACTTTGTTCAAACTCCACGGCGCTTTATCTGGATACAGATGGCACTCTCCTTTGCAGACAACCCAAAATTGTTCCCGATTGTTGCACTGATGGAAGAAATGAGTCCTTCAAGGTTGATCATCACTCCCATGTTGCTGTTAGGGTGTACAGTGTTTTTCTGGTTCTGCTCATCTCACTCAGCATCAGTTCATGCAAATCCCTCCAGGCTTCCCTGAAATCCCATCCCTCCTGGTTTCTAATAGAACAGTAGTGTTCCATGACATACATACATCACAGTTTGCTAAGCCATTCCCCAATTGAAGGACATTTACTTGATTTCCAATTCTTGGCCACCACAAACAGGGCTGCTATAAATATTTTTTTGTACAAGTGATGCTTTTACTCTTTTTCATCATCTCTTCAGGATATAGACCCAGTAGTGGTATTTCTGGGTCAAATGGGTATGCACATTTTTGTTGCCCTTTGGGCATAGTTCCAAATAGCTCTCCAGAAAGGTTGGATGAGTTCACAGCTCCACCAACAGTGTAATAGTGTCCCAGATTTCCCACAACCCTTCCAACAATGATCATTATCCTTTCTGGTTATACTGGCCAGTCTGAGAGGGGTGAGGTGGTACCTCAGAGAAGCTTTAATTTGCATTTCTCTAATAATTAATGATTTAGAGGCAAGGAAAAATAATTTAAAATTTATCTGGAAGAACAAAAGATCAAGAATATCAAGGAAACTAAGGAACAAAACACAAATGAAGATGCTGTACCCTACCAAATCTAAAATTATATTATAAAGCATGAGTCATCAAAACTGCTTGGTACTGGCTAATAAACAGTGGTGGATCAGTAGAATATATTAGGTACAAAAGAAACAGTAATAAATGATTACAGTAATCTACTGTTTGTTAAACCCAAACATTCAACTTCTGGGATCATAACTCACTAAAAAAAACTGCTGGGAAAACTGGAAATTATTATGGCAAAACTAGGCATAGAACAACATCTCACCTATGCCAAAATAAGTTCAAAAGGATACATGAATTAGACTTAAAAGGTCATACCATAAGGAAACTAAAAGAGCAAGAAATCCATTAACCTGTCAGACTATGGAGAGGAGGAAAATTTATAACCAAAGATGAGATAGAGAACATTATGAAATGCAAAGTGGATGATTCTGATTACATTAAATCTAAATGGTTTTTTCCCATAAACAAAACAAATACAGCCCAGAAAGCTGAGAAAGTGTTTGCAGTCAGTGTTTCTGATAAAGAACTCATTTCTAAAATATATAGAGAACTAGTCAAATTTATAAGAATACAAGTCATTCCCCTTGATAATTGGTCAGAGGATATGAACAAACAGGTTTCAGATGAAAGAATAGTTACCTTTAATCATATGAAAACATGCTCTAAATCACTATTAAGTAGAGAAATTCAAATTAAAACAACTCTAAGGTACCACCTCTCACTTATCAGATTGGCTACTATGACAGAAAAAGGAAATGATCAATGATGGAGGGGATGTAGGAAAACTGGGACACCTAAACAGTACTGATGGAGTTGTGAACTGATCCAACCATTTCAAAGAGCAATTTGGAGTTACATCCAAAGGGCAATAAAACTGTGCATAACCTTTGATCCAGTAATACCTGTATCCCAAAGGGAAAAACCAAGATGCATGTCAGACTCACATTCATAGCAATTCAAAAAAGAAATGGAATTTGATATCAATTGTGAAATGGCTGGATAAGTTGTGGAATATGGATAGAATGTAATATTATTGCAACATAAGAAACAATGAGCAGGTAGATTTAAAAAAACTTGGAAATATTTACATGAACTGCTGCTGAGTACATTGTCCACCTTAATAGAAACATTATGCAATAAACATCTATGTTAGACTTCGCTTTTCCCAGCAATACAGTGAGCAAAGACAATTCTAAAAGACCTGTAATGGAAAAGGCCAACCATATTCAGAGAACTAACTATGGAATCTGAATGATCAAAGAATACTATTTTCACTCTTAAATTTGTTATGTTATTTTTTCTTATGAGTTTTCCCTTTTTTCTGATTTGTCTTTCAATATGCGAATGATATGTGTAACACGATTATTCATGTATAACCTATTTCAGATCACCTGCTATCCTATGGTGATGGTGGTGGGGAGGAAATTTTACAAAAATTGCAATTAGAAAAATAATAATAAAGTACATATATTTCACTGAAAATTACTTGCTTATGTGCCTTAGCAATGTCACGGTTTTCAAAGAGAAATGGAGGCCCTTTCAAAACCTCTCCGATTTACCCTTTACCATTCTGAGTAAAATAAATGATGTGGCTTTGGCTTTTGCTAAGACTGCTGTTGCATATGTGGTTGCTTAGTTGGTAGAGCAGGTGATAGATTCTGGATCTGTAGGGGAGGTGATGGATGAAGATAGTGATGGGGGAATCTTGAGTTACTGCCAGGCATGCTGCTGGACTTGGCCTTTGCGGCAGATGCAGACCCTTGAGGCTAAGAGTTGGTGGGGCTCCTAAGGAGGCCTAGTGCGGTTTGTCCCAGCCTGGAGAGGTTGTACTGTTCTTGTTCCCTCTTTGGTAACATACCTTGAATTTGACTTTCTTCAGTCACCTGGAAATATGCATGTTCCATCTATGGAACCTCCAGTCTCTGAATGGAATACTGTGGGATGTAGAGGCAGTGGGCAAATTAGAATAAAAGGGCAGGTTCAATCCTGAATTCAACAACCTATTTCCTCTTTGACTCTCTCCAACATATGGTTGGGTTTGCAGGGACACTTGAACAAGACATGCCTCTTATGCAACAGTTAAACAAAGGAGCTCTCCTAACATCCTGGGGTCTGAAACCAGACTGGAAGAAAGGGTAGGAAAAATTTTACTCCAAATCATGGCTAATTTATTAAGAGTAAAGAAAAAGCCTGGATGTGAATTTCATTGCCTACCTAAGCTTCAGGGCTGCTTAGCAACAATGTGAAAAATGCCAGAGTGGATTTGAAAAAATAGATACACTCAAACTGATGATGGAGTTATAAAATGTTCCAGCAATCCTAGAGGACAATTACAACCTATGAGCAAAGGAATATAAAGCTGTGCATACCTTTCAACCCAGCAATACCACTGCTAGGTCTGCATTCCAAAGAAATCATAGAAAAGGGAAAAAAGACCTTTATATACAAAAATATTTATAGTAGCTGTTTTTGTGTTGCAAAGCAATGGAAATCAAGAGGATGCCAAACAATTGGAGACTAACTGGACAAGCTGTGATAAACAATTGTGATGGAAAACTATTGTACTATAACAAATGACAACCAGTTTGCTTTCAGATGCGAAGATTTATATGAACTGACACAAAGTAAACACTGTACACAGTAATAGCAATGTTGCAACCAGGCTCAATTTTGAAAGAAAGCTACTCAGATCCTCAACAGTTTTAAAGGACTCATGAAAAATTCTGGCCACATTCAGAGAGAAAACTGCTAAACTCTGAGTGCAGATCAAAACACATATTTTCATTTTATTTTTCTTGATTTTTTTTCAACATACCTCATATGGAAATCTATTTTGCATCACTTCACATGTATAATTGGTATCATATTGTTCACCTTCTCAGTGATTAGGGGAGGGGCCTGGTGAAGGAATTTTGATACTTAAGAGTAAATAAATGTCAGCAATTTTTTTCATTATTCCCAGCTTCTCTAATTTAGTTATGATATAATCTTTTATACCTAGGTCATGTACCCATTTGGAATTTTATTTTGGTGTTTTGTATAAGATATTGATCCAAACATCTACTTCTGACAGACTAGTGTCCAGTTTTTCCAGGTTTGGTCAAATACTGAGTCTTGTTCCCAATTAATTACGGGCTTTAAGTTTATCAATCACTTTGCTACTCCATTTTGTGCTATTATAAATCTGATGTTTCACTGACCAACCTTTTATGTATTTGGTATGTTATCAAAGAGAGAACAAGAACAGTACAGCTTCTCAAGGCTGGGACAAACCCCACTAGGACTCCTTAGGAGCCCCACCTACTCTTAGCCTCAGGGTCTGAATCTGCCCCAAAGTATAAATAAGTATCAAGTATCAAGTGATTTTAATGATCACTACTTTGTTTGCAGAGATAGACACACTGAGAATTATTCAAAGGGGTATTAGTAAAAATAGTTGAAGTAATGACTATAATACCTAATTTATCCCAGTTATGAACTGGGAGGCCATCATTAAAGCATAAGGTTTTTTTTTTCCTTATATTCCTTCTTCTTACATAATAGCCATGGATATGGGAAGCTAAAGCAGATGCTAACTCAAGTTTTTCTTTCCTATATTTGTTTCTATGATGTGTTCTTTGATCCACTCATTTAGGACTTCATTGTTGTCTTCATTTGATTCTCATTTGTGGTGCCTGACTCAATGACTATTTTTATTGCATTGTGCAAATGATTTATTTATTATTTCTCTCCTTTTCCATTTAATTCCAATATCTTTTCATTTATTTCCAATTTTTTCCCCAAATAGTCAGTTTTGCTAAAAAGAACTAGGAGGTGCTGAGAAATAGGTATACTCTTTATTATTCCATTCAAAAAATATAAGCTCTAAATTGTCCAGCAATTTGCTGTTCTGTATTTTCCAGTTTTGTTTACTTTCTGTTAAACTTATCCATACTTGAGGATATTGAAGATTCCTGTCACTATTGTGTCACCATCTTATGTGATCTTGTAGCTCAGTTAATGTTTGCTTTGTCAATTTGTATGTTAAGGAATCTGAAGCATATAATTTTATTTCTGATATTAGTTTATCTATGGCTCCTATAAGTGATTGTAAGTATTCTTATTTATTGTTTTTAAAAATTTTGAATATTTTAACTTTGTCAGTTAGCATAATTGCAACTTCTGCTCTTTTGGATTCATTTGTTGTACAATATATATTATATAATAAACCTTTTTCTTATCCTCAAAGTTTTAGAAAAACTGTCTTTGTTTTTAAATGTGTTTGTCCTAAACCAGATTGTAGGGTCTTGTTTTCTTATCCAATGGGTTTTTTTGTTTGTTTTATTGAATTGTTTAATCCATTCACATTGAAGGCTATAAAAAGTAAGAATTTTTTCTGATGGATTTTTTTACCAAGTTATTTTTTTCTCTCTTCTGCTGTAAACAGTCATATTTCTTCAGTTATTTTAGCATAATCTTTTTTAAAGTGATCCTGCAATTTCAATTGCAATCAGAAGATTCCAATGGCAATCTTTCCCTTCTCTATTTGCTAACCCTTTCCCGTTTTTATTAGAAATTCAATTTTCTTTCTTTTAGCTTATTTAATTCTTCCTCTTTTTTCCCCTCTTAATCAATCTGATTTCCTTTTTCTCTCTCTTCTCCTTCAACTGATCCTGTTCATTAACTTTTGTCTTCATTTTTTTTTGTAATCCTTTCCAGAGATGATTTCTCTCACTCTCCATTCTAGTTTTCTAGTCTCTGGTTCATGAACCCTATACTTATCTATCTATATTCTCTGTATTCCTCATGGAATGAAAATTTCTGAAGTATTCAATCTGGGCTTCCCCCACCCAGGCAGTTTCTGCCCCTGCCTTGTAGAGCTTGTTCTGGCATTCTCCTTTTCCAATTTGCCTCACTCTCAGAACAACACCAATTCCTGCAGGAATTGCTTGGGGTTTCACCCTAATTAATAAGTCAAAACTCAGGAAAAAGAGAATTAAAAAGTTTATTAAAAATTGCATCTGGGTCAATGTACAACATGGAAACAAAGTAAAGACTGACAGATTGCTTTCCATGGGGGGGGGGGAAGGAAGTAAGACTGGGTGGAAAAATTGTAAAACTCAAATAAAATCTTTAATAAATGGGAAAAAACTGCATCTGGGTAATAACATGTCAATTAGCCAGAGATTCAAGATGACTTTCATAACAAGATAAGACATTTCAGAAAGGTCCACATTAATAAAAGGGGATGGGACATTGCATCTCAGCTTCTCCTCAAGTGACAGCATATGCAGACCAATAGATTGTAGGTTACCTGCTAAATGAGGGATAAAACAAAATCATACAAAAGATCTAATTGTTGGGGTAATGCCTCACTCAAAAGTGATTTACAATCAGGCCTGGAACAATTGATCACTGAATCAGCATAACTTTAAGTCCTCCTTTGGTGCTTACCGTAGATATAGTGCAGCACAATAACTGGTTTCATAGCACCTCTTTACCCTTAAGTATGTTATCCTACTCTCTGCGACTCATCAGATCTGCTACTAATTAATTTGAGCAAGCATCAGTAGCTACACACCAGGGAACTTAAACTTACAAGAGGAAATAAGTATACTGTGGCATGAGAATCACAAATCATAATCCCAGATTTCCTTCAGTGTCATAAAGTTTAATAAACTTAAGCCCAGAATGACAATTTCATGCATCTTACAAGAAGACAAACCTTGCTAAATAAGCTTTATATGTTAACTAAAGGAAGTTACACATCAAGTCATTTAAAGGGTTCACCATATATTAATTTTGAAGGGGAGATTTGCATGTCAGCAAGGTCACTAAGAAAATTCAGTAAACATTAAAAACCAAGAAACAAAAGACCAAGGTAATACAACTATGATAATTAATATTAAATAACATCAATTCTTCTTGTAACTCAGTCCCAATTGTCAATCAGTATGTTTCATGTTGAGTCTCAGTTGTCCCATGTCCCATCTTGCTCCTGGCAATGACTTTCCTTGGACATTTGGGAATGGGCCTCATTCCCAGGGCAGTTCTACAGTAATCTCTTTCCAGTGGATTTGTTTCTTTGGTTCCAAAGCACTTGCAGAGATTTCCTAGATAATTCTACTCAAATCTGTCCATAACCAGGCTCAGTTATTATAAAGTCTTAAATGTTATTTTTCTAATAACTAATTCATGTGGTGAAAAACCCACTTTAGTCTTATGATTTTGGTCTAATTAACAAAGGAGCTATGAGAACATTAAATTAAGAACCTACAATTCATTGAAACTTTAAAACCTTTTAGTTATTACAATCATTTTCTGAAATTTATATATAAAGTTCTGAATCCAAATTTTAGAATTTATTATTTTAACTTGTTCAAAGCTTCAAATATGCAACTATCTTATTTTGTTGCTTTCTAAAAATGTTTCATGCCTGGTAATTCTCCAATAAAGAGAAGATATTTTAAAGATCTTATCCTAATACATGAATATATAGCTGTCAGCATTCATTATAAGTAGATGCTTTTAATCCCTAGGCTAAAATGTTGCACAAATGAATTTGCTTAAAAGAAACATTTTTAGTATTTTAAGAACAAACGTGTCCCATTTCGGTATTCCTCTATTTCCCTATTTCATTGAGAAAGAAAGAGGAACGTAATTATAATAGCATCAAAACTGGTCATCTAGGTCTAAGCCTAAAAGCACAGAATGACTCAAGATAGAATAAAGAACATCCTTAGCTCTATCTGATTTCAGCTAAGTTATAGTTAAGTTTAAGAGCAGCCAGTCTTAAAGAAGTTCCACCCCATTCACAGGGTATCATAGTCAACTGGGCTCAGGATTAACCAGGTGAAAAACTTCACTATTCAAAAATAATAACACCATGGGGAAACCGAGTCAAGAAAATCTTCTCCTTGTGTCACACTAAGGTCATTTCCTGAACATTTCCCAGGCCCAGATAAGTGTTTTTCTTTTGCAAGGCAATGGGGTTGAGTGGCTTGCCCAAGGCCACACGGCTAGGTAATTATTAAGTGTCTGAAGCCGGATTTGAACTCAGGTCCTCCTGACTCCAGGGATAGTGCTCTATCTACTGTGCCACCTAACCCCCTCCCCAGATATCCACTTGTAGCAGTTCCCAGACTACACTCTCTTTGAACAGCACATGGGATCTCCCCCTTGACTGGTAAACTACTGACTTCATGATAGTGCAGATAATCATTCCTGAATTCCAAACTTAGGATATTATCAGAGGCAGCTAGGTGGAGCAGTATTTAGAGCACCGGCCCTGGAGTCAGGAGGACCTGAGTTCAAATCCGGCCTCAGACACTTATTAAGTATCTAGCCGTGTGGCCTTGGGCAAGCCACTTAACCCCATTGCCTTAAATAAAAAAAGGATACTATCAGATAACAGTCCTATGAGATTTTACCTCAAACAGCAAGTTTCACTAATCACAGCTTAGGGCTAGATGCAATTATTATTTCTCTCGTGGTTTTACAATAATAAAACATTTACTAGACCTTTAAAAATTTACTCAACCTCCTTTTTCTTCTCTTTTTTTTCCTTCTTTTTCAGTTGAAACACATCAAGGTATAAAAATCAATCATTAGAAATTAATAAAATTATTACATTCTGGATCGACAGAGACAAGTTGAATATATGCTAGTTTATTCAAAAATCCAGAAAAACACTGACAAAGTTGCTTTCAACATATGGAATAACATATCTATCTCTTAAGATATTCAACATTCACCACTTAATGCAAAAATAAATCTTTAAGATTAAAATTAGGTGAGACCAAGTTGGCTAAAATTGTAACTTTAATATGTACTATTCCAAGCATAATTTCACAATCATCATAAGTGATAGGTAAATAATCTTAGGTGAAACTCACTGTTTGCTATAAGCAGACTTGAAAATTTCCCCTCGTTTTTTAATTAGGAATAGAAGTGGCAATCCCGTTTTCTTAGCAAATCAGTTCACTGTTTAGGGATTTCACCTTTACAAAGCAGATTGTCTCAAGAAACTTTGGAAATTTACAAATAAGGAGATTTTACAAGACCTTTTCTTGTACCTTTTTTCACACAGTAATTATCAATTTTTTTCTCTCAAAATATACTTAATTAGCTCCTTCTTCTCCACGTCCTTATTTTCCTCCTCTTTCTCACCACACTACCATCATCTTCCTCTTCTTCTTCTTCCTCCTCCTCCTGCTTCTCCCTCATTCCCTGGGAGTGAATCCATCTTGGTGCCTCTTTTGTAAAGTGGTGGCTGAGGAGACCCCTGGTATCCCCATGGCTGTTGAAAAATCAAATAAGGAGTCAAAACTGAAAACAATGATCATATTAATATGAAGGTGGCAAGGCAATATGATTTGATGGTACAACTCAAGATTAAGAGGCACACACAATTTAGTAAACTTATGAAAGCCTATTGTATATAACAGATTTTGTCAATGAGGCAGATCGGATTTTCAATTTGTTGGGCAACTAGTCAATGAAACACATTTGCATAGTTAGAAATGGAAGAATAAGATACAATCATTGTAGTCCAGCAATAGAAATGAGGTATTTACTAAAAAGAGAATCTATATAACTACTTCAGAACTGTGCTTCCAAGAAAACCAATGTATTCACAATTAGAAAACCAAGATTTGGATCTTCCACAACCTGACTAGAGCAGCATAGTTTCTTTCTTCTTTGAATCCCTTCACCCATTCATTTATGGTACATAAAGTAACTGGATTAAGTTCATAGGCATAATGAATTAAATTTTTTGGTAAACTAATGGTCAATGGTATGTTTTGATCAACACCATATGAAGATAGGAAGGGGAAAAAACTGATTCTGTGAAAATATTCCTTCTCCAATAATGGCATGCTCTATTCAACTTTTATCTTTATAGTACAGAAAGTTATTTAGCTCTCATTATTTAAAAAAGAACAAAAAACAAAAGAAGATCCTGGAACACCTTGTTTGATTGGATAAGTTCAGTGTTTTTTTCTTTTATCACTGTAAAGCCAAGGACTTTTTTATGACTTTTTTGTATATAGCTGCTCTATGCAGGGCAATATCTGTCTCTCAGTAGGAATAAATTACTACAAAGAAATCGATCCTAAGGGTGGCTAGGTGGCGCAGTGGATAGAGCACTGGCCCTGGAGTCAGGAATACCTGAGTTCAAATCTGGCCTCAGACATTTAATAATTACCTAGCTGTGTGGCCTTGGGCAAGCCACTTCACCCCATTGCCTTGCAAAAAAAAAAAAAAAAAAAAAAAAAAAAAAAAAAAAAAAAAGAAAGAAATTGATCCTAGATAGTTTTTCCTTCAAGTCAATCATCTTGTTTAAAATAAAGTTCTTGTTTAAGATAAAATATGTACACCCAATTAAATATTTAATAGATTTTTATATTATGACAACAACCACTAATGATTTAATAATTTCAAAGAAGCCAGATCAAAAGAAATTTTCAGCAAGTCTCATACAATAGTTTCACCAACAAAACAGGAAATTTAGAAACAACATAAAAATAATAAACTGAATTTTTAAAACATAACAGAATTTAGCGATACATAGAACTCGATGTCAAATAACATTAATCTATATGAAGCCAATGTTTTTATAATTTTTAGCATTTTACATGACATATCTAAAACCTGGCATGAAATTATTAAGTATGGATTAAATGCAGATAATTAAAGAAATAATAATAATATTAACAGTTAACATTTATATAGTGCTCGCCATATGCCAGGTACTATAATATCCACTTTACAATCCTGTGATCCTTGTAACAATCTTGAGAGGCTGGATACTATTATCTCATTTTCCCCTTTATAGATCAGGAAACCGAGATATGACACTATCAATAAAGTTCTGAAAGCAGATTTTTTGACTCAAATTTTCATGATCCATAAGCATTTTTCCTTCTGTCTTAATGCCAAACAACAAATGCAATTTGCATTAAGTTCCGATTTACCACAATTATCCTCAAAGGAGAACATATTTTACTATAAATGAAACTACATTATGATTTCATTTCAGGACCACTGAAGTCTGGGTTTATGTTCACTAATGGTAATGTGTAAGTCTCAATTCATTTAAGGGTCATTTACTGCTTGCCTTCAAATTATAGGACCAGCTACTTTCAGTTAGTCTCTTGCCAAAAGATGTAAAGAACAGTCTTGAATTTATACTCCTCTTTTAAGATTCATGAAACTTTTCAGAATTATAGAAATTGCAAACATAAACTCTATTTTACAGTAATGAAATTGTTGTATATGTTCTTCATATATAGATTAGAACAGACCCTTGTAATACTATACTATCTATAATTCAATACTGCAAATATATTTCTATAGTTTCCATATAATTCAATAGTTTCTCATATTTATCTTATTGAATGAGATCAAAATCTTCCTTACTTCCTTCCAAGTTTTTGTAATTATTTACTTTCAAGTTCTTTATTCATACTGTTACTGTAAAAAAAAAACTTCAACTTCCATTTCCTTTTATCCCTAACTTGAATAGTTATCTCCTCCTTTTTTTTTCAAGTTTAGAGTAAAGCCCTTCACAGCTGCATTTGTCTTGCTGCTTTCATTTTCTGACCAGACACTGCCTTTACCAATCATATCCCAGATTATCTATGGAAACAATCTTCAATTGATTGAAATTTTTCTTCTTCTCTTTCTTAGCTGCCCCTCCAATTGGCCCACAGTCAGAAAGGGAGAGGTACTGTACTCTTTTCTGTTTATGTTTTAAAAGTCTTGAAAGTAGGGGAAGCTAAGTGGTGCACTGGATAGAGCACCGGCCCTGGAGTCAGGAGGACCTGAGTTCAAATCCAGTGTAGGACACTTAATAATACCTAGCTAGGTGTACCTGGGGAGATCACTCTTTATTTTTTTTATTAAAGATTTTATTCATTTTGAGTTCCACAATTTCCCCCCCCCAATCTTACTTCTCACCCCCCACCCCTCACAAAAAGCAATCTGTCAGTCTTTACTTTGTTTTCATGTTGTACATTGATCCAAATTGAGTGTGATGAGAGAGAAATCATATCCTTAAGGAAGAAGCAAAACGTATAAGAGATAAGATAGACAATAAGATATCTGGGTTTTTTTTTCTAAATTAAAGGGAATAGTCCTTGAACTTTTTTCCAAACTCCACGGTTCTTTATCTGGATACAGATGGTATTCTCCATTGCAGACAGCCACAAATTGTCCCTAATTGTTACACTGATGGAACAAGCAAGTCCATCAAGTTTGATCATCACCCCCAGGCTCCTGCCAGGCTGCACAATGTTCTTCTGGTTCTGTTCATCTTGCTCAGCATCAGTTCATGCAAATCCCTACAGGCTTCCCTGAATTCCCATCCCTCCTGGTTTCTAATAGAACAATAGTGTTCCATGACATACATATACCACAGTTTGCTAAACCATTCCCCAATTGAAGGACATTTACTTGATTTCCAATTCTTTACTGGGCAGATCACTCTTAACTCTATTACCTTAAATAATTTTTTTTTAAAAATTGAAAGCCTTGAAAGTTCTACTTCAGCCTTCCTGAAAGGTATTCCAAGTACAATCATCTCCTACAACTACTGTTTCAAATCCTCTCTCAACACTAGAGAAAATCCCCGTTTTGCCTAGCATAGAGATCTTCAAATGACATTTAGAATGTCTATCTGAGTTAAGTACCTAAAGTTGTATCCTTTATTTCAACAAATATCTTTTCCCTTTTATTCTATTATTTTTCCAGTCTCTACCTATCTTCTTTGCTCAGTAGTGGACATATCAGGCAGAATGTTTGCCTACCTAGTACAACTTGCAGGCCTGAAGTTCCCTGAAGGCTCACTCCACCCAATCACTTTAAAAATACTGGCATTCTCATGAAAAAGCATGAAGGTTAGTTACTTATCAATCTCTTCTGAGTGAACCTTTTGCCTTTCCTTCTGCCTTCCCTTCTTTGTGCACAAATGAAAAAAAATTCAAAATTTGGATTTGGAAACCTATTTCTCCATTTTCCATCTTCAGTTTTGGGAGAGCCAAATTCTCTGCCACTTCACAAATTAACCAATTCCTGGAGTGGGACAGTTATCAGGCAGTACTTGATTGCTGGTTCCAGGGGGTGGAGCAGGCCCATCCACAGTGATAGCCAGAAGTGAAAACCCACAAAAGCTCCTGGTGGTTCTTTATTTGTTAAAAGGAAAATTTTTTGTTGGACTTTTTCCCTGGATAACTGAAGGAGCTTATTAAAAGTACATCAAGGACTAAAAAAAAAGTACATCAAAGAATAGAATGTTCTCAGGGAAAAGTCTGCATGAGCAGATGCAATGGGAAATGTACAAAAATATATATATATATATATATATATGTATATGTGTATGTATATATATATGTATATATATTTACATATATATATATATATATATATATATATATATATGAAATGTATATACAGAGATATAGAGTAACAGCAACATTGCAGGATGATCAGCTGTGAATGATCTAACTTTTCTCAGCAATGCTGTGACCCAAGAGAACTATGAAGGACTTATGATACAGAAGACTATCCAAATCAGACAGCTGATGGCATCTGAATACAAACTGAGACATATTTTTTTTTTACTCTATTTTTTCTCGGGTTTTTTTGGGGGGAAGCAGTTACATTTACTTTTACAACATGGCTATTGCGGTAATGCTTTTAAAAAGTACATCAAGGAAGCAACACACTGAGAGGCTGATTCTTAGAAATGGAGTCAAGTTTTACTCATAACTTCCATAACAAGGTAGAGACAATTCAAACATATCCACATAAACAAAATGGGATGGGACGTTGCATCTTAGTTGCTCCTCAATTGCCATAGGTGCTAGCTAACAGGTAGTAGGTGACCAAGTAATTAGAGGGACAGCAGGAAATCCAACAACTGCAGACTGGATGATACTTTCCCAAACAGAGTCTGGACAATCAGGACTATTGTCATAGAAAAACAGAAGTTCTGAATTGTTATTGACAAGGGAAATCCAACTCTGCAGAATCACCTCAAACCATCAGATTTGCCAGTATGACAGAAAAGGAAAATTACAAATGTTGGAAGGTATGTGGGAAAACAGGAACACTAATGCACTCTTGGTAGAGCTGTGAACTGATCCAACCATCCTGGTACCCTAAAGGCTATAAAACCGTGTGTACCATTTGAGACTCAGCAATGCTACCACTACATCTTATACCAAAGACATTAAAAAAAGGTGGAGGAGGAAATATTTGTGCAAAAATATTTATAGCAGTTCCTTTTGTGGTGGCAAAGAATTGGAAATTGAGGAAATGCCCGTCAACTGGGGAAGCCTAAACAAGCTGTGGTATATGATCACAATGAAATCCCACTGTGATGTAAGAAATCTAAAATAGGATGCTTTACGAAAAACCTGGAAAGACTTGAATGAACTAATGCAAAGTAAAATAAGAAAAACCAGAAGAATATTGTCCATATGATAATCAACAATTAATGACAGCGATTGCCAGCAATTATACGAAACAATTCCAAAGACTCATAATAAAAAATGCTACCCATTCCAGAGAAAGAACTGGTACAGCAGGAATGCAGATCAAAGTAAATTATTTTTCAATTTAAATTATTCATGATTTTTAAATTTTTGATCCATGTTTTCTTTCACAACACCAATAATATGAAACTCAGTTTTGGAAGACTGCACATACCAAAAAAACCTATGTCAAACTGTCTGCTGCCTAAAGGGAGGTAGGGGAAAGAGTAAGAAAGAGAATTAGGAACTCAAAAAGTTAAAAAGAAAATGAATATTAAAAATTGCTTTTATTTGCCATTAGGAAAAAAAGTAAAATATTTCTTTAAAAGTAGAGATGGGCATAATGTCTCCAGAAAAACATAAAAAGAATTCTATAAATTGAGCAGAACAGAAGAATACTGAACACAGTAATAGAATATTCTATTATCATCAACTGAGAATGACTTAGTTATTATTCTGATCAGTAAAATGATACAAGAAAATTCAGAAGACTTAAGATGAAAAATGTTATCTTCCTCCAGAGAAAGAACTGCTAGAGTCTGAATGCAGATCAGATTATAATATTTTCCCTTTTTTGTTTATTTTTGCAACATGACTAAGAGGAGTATGTTTTGCAAGATTCATGTGTACAAATGCTATCATGTTTCTTCTGAGTACAATTAATAGGGGAAAGGAGAAAGAGAATTCAGAACTTAAACTTTAAAAAAAAATATCTAATCTAAATAAAGAAGAACAATAAGAACAAGAAGGAAATGAACCCAAGGAGTAAAAGCGAAGATGAACAGGAAAATGTCCTAGATATTTGGACACGAAATCAAGAAAGCCCAACCAAGAATTCTACCGAAGCCACTTATAATACATATACTATCCTAGCAAAATCCCATTGAAAGTCATAACATCACTTAATTCTTCTGCCAAATGGATTACAAAAAGCATCAAAATCAGAAGTCTAATGCTGGTTCAAAGAACATAACATGCATTTAGTCTAATCCATAAATGATATTTGTGCAGCAGCTAGGTGACACACTGGATAGAGCACTGTCTCCTGGAGTTAGGAGGACCAGGGTTTCAAATCCAGCCTCAGACACTTAATTACCTAGAGTGTGACCCTGGGCAAGTCACAACCCCAATGCCTTGCAAAAACAACAAAAACAGATGTTTGTTATAGTTGTTTCTGGTTTTTGTAGGTGAAGATAACATTGTGGTTTTGTGTTTGCATTTCTTATCATTAATCTTGAATAGAAAGGAACCTTTCTAAAATACCGAGAGCATAAGAATGGAATCTGTCCTTAACATTATATAGCTCTTAAGCAAAGCTAAACACTACCTCCCAATGATAACCTTCATCCACTTCTCCCAAAAGAAAAAGGAATTGAAGACTTACCTCTCAAAAGGAAGAGGGCTGGCGGTACATGATAAAATTTGTAACCAAGAGGGTGACTTCTCAAATCTTCTAGGATATTACAGTCCTAGGAATACGAAGTACAGAAGGACATGCTACCCACTGAGAGACAGAGGAAAAGACACAGCAAGACTGATTAGGGCTAAGAGCAAAAGATTTGGAAAGACGAACTGTGTGGATAGCCCTGTATATCTTCCAGCTGTCTGGCATCCCACTACATGTAATTTATTATCCTGTAGATTTCATTTGATGAAGCCAGACTAGAAATTACAAGAAAAAAAATGCGACCAACATGGAGTCCAGTGGCCTCCATGTAGAGTCTGCCAAGCAGAAGGTCTAATGCCCAGATCACTCCTATACCTTCAATTAGGCTAACCCAGAAAACTTCACTCATCACTTTTCTGTGAAGTGTATGACAAGCAGAGTCTCTGAAAAATTCTGTAGTTATAGCTGTGCAGACATTTAATTTTTAGGAAAGTGAATAATAGCTGGTAGGGGAACTGAATAACTGACCAACAGGGGCAGAAGTTGCTAAAAGGCCCCATCCTGATGTGCACAGTAAGTCTTTACTTCACATCTCAATTCATCTTCTTACCAGATATGTCAACATGGTCAACACCTCTCTGACCTAAAAAAAAATCAGAGGAACCAATCTCACAAATTTCTCTGAGACTCAAAAGACACAGCAACTGCAAAGGGAGTGTTTCTTTTTCTTATTGCAGTTGTGTTTGGCAAAATTTTATATTGAATTAATACAGGGAAAAGTGAGAAATTAGCATGATTTTCTAGCCTTCAAACATCCAAGTTATGCCAGCACTAATTTTATGTGATTCAGTTTCCATACCAGTGAAAGATGTTAAACTACTCTAAACTATTGACAAAGTAACTCATAATACTACAGTGGGATAATATAATGCTATAAGAAATTTAAAAAGGTAACTCAAAGGGGCAATTTAAAATTGGAATGTAGTATTGTTCTATTCTTCAAGGCCTTAATGAAATTTGGATCTTCCCAAACATCAGGATCAGGTAAAATGCTCTAATACTCTTATGGCTCAATGATTTCACTCATTGGCTACCTCTTTCAATGGTCCAATCACAGCTCATCTCTTCCTGTGTGTCTGTTGTTCAGGTTCTTCCCTTAAATCTTCTGCAGGGGGTCTATTCTATGGTGGAAGGCCTTGTACTAGACATCCCAAGATTTTTTTTAGTACAGGAACTGTTCATTTCTGTTACCCTTTGCTCTCTATACATTACTGACAGCCCTCCTTTTTAAATCATATATCTCATAGATTATATATTGGCAATAATCAGTCATCTCAACTTGTTTGTCCATGGGATTTCAATGACTCTGGAGGGGTGAGTGAGGCTGATGACTTTGCAAAATTCTTTCTTACTTAAAACCAATTCAACTGTAGGTCAAGACATCAATCTCCTGATGTTACTGAACATATTAGAAAACAAAAACCCAACAACAATAAACCACAACCACAGCAGTGGAAGTATGTGAGCCCTTCCAAGGGAAGACTTATGTAAGAGTGTAAGGATTTCAAAGGTCCATCAGGAGGTAAACTCACTGGCTTTCCCTGATTATATCCCTAGACTAATCAAATTTCTGAAACAAATGCAAATCTGAAAACTCACCTTTATAAAAGAACTGTAAGCATGTCAAAATGAAATTTATCCAAAAGGAGATGACTGCACAGCTCTTCTTTGGAATAATCCTAGAATCACTGAACAGAGAAAGAAGAAGTTAACTGTAAGATACTGATAGGCCAAAAGGAGAAATTGACATTCTGGGAGGTCCCAGAATTGGATCCTAAGATCTACAATATCTATTTGCCCAAGATCTATTGCCTTTATAAATGTGCAGTGATTTTGTCACTCGAATACAAATAGGATGAAGAAGAATGAAAGACATAAAGGAAATAAAAAAGGAGGGGGGAAATATAAAAGGCAATGTCTATCACTTTGTTTCCAACAGATCAAAAAGTAGCGGCTTGTGGTAGCTAGGTGGTAGAGTGGATAGAGCACCAGTCCGAGAGTTAGGAGGACCTGAGTTGAAATTTGGCCTCAGACAATTAATGCTTGCTTAGCTGTGTGACCTCAGGCAAGTCACTTAACAGCATTGCCTTGCCAAGAAAAACCCCAAACAAAAACTGGGGCCTTAAAGAAGATGATATATGAACACCCAAGCAAGCCAAATATGATTCTGTGGTAAAAGGAAATGAAGTATGCAAATAAAAATGATGGCAGACAGTTGGACTTGGAGCCAGGAAGGCCCAAATAGCAATCCTACCTAATTCACATATAACATGTATCCTCCTGGCCTGACAAACTTACCATACCTTAGCATCATTTAATTCCTCTGTCAATTGGACTATAAAGAGTACTGGAATCAGAAGTCTGCTGCAGGAAAGAAGAGAACATGCACACATTTTACTCCTTCAATGTTATTTGCCGTGCTCCTTTCTGATTTGGTAGTTGAAATTATTATTACAGCTGTTTTTATGTTGCTGTTCTTATTGTGATTAATCCTGAACAGAAAACAACCTAGCACATCTGCAAGGGAGCAAAGAATCAAATCTGTCCCAAAATGGCAGACCCCTTAGGCAAGGTCAAATGCCTACTCCCAGAGCAACCTCATCCATTTTTTCCCAAAACAGAAGAATTAAACAGAATTACATTTAGAAGGGATGAGAGATGCTTTCACAAAGACAGCAGTAAATCAGAGGACTACTTCTCAAATCTTGCAGATTGATTAACAAATCATATGTGAATGACTATCAAAATGAGGGGCTGAGAGTAACATCAACTCATCCTTAGTGAGAAAGACTATCTATACCAAAATCCCTCTCCCCAAGCTTGGGCAATTTGGACAGGATATGACTCCAGCTAATCATCAGTGAAATTCACCTTAGATTTGAAATTCCTTATAAGTCTGGGTGGGGAGAAGTTAAGTTGTATTTTGAGAGATTTAGGTCTTAAAAAGAGGATAGAGAAACTGGGGAACTCTAGCTCTCTCCAAGAGTGCAGGGGAATTAATTAAAAGATCCATCAGGAGAAAAACACTCTGGCTTTCCTGAACTTAAGCCCCCAGACCTAACCTATTCAAATTTCTTAAACAAATGTAAATCTGAAAACTCACCTTTGAAAAGAAACAAATTAAATTCGTCCACAAGTGGAAGACTGCTTAGTTCTTCCAAGGAATAATTCTAGAAGCAATCAACAGAGAAATAAGGTTCACCTTTAAGGCATTGAGAATTCAAAAGAGAAACTGACTGCGTTCATGTCTCAGAAACTCATGCCAGCCTATAAGAACTTTTGCTCCTGGATATGGGCACTTACTTTGTCACCTTTGAGGATGAGTCAGAAATAAGATGAAATGGTATAAGGGAAATATATGATATACATATGTACACACAGCATCATTTAATTTCTGTTGATTAGATTACAAAGAGCACAGGAATCACAAGTCTGCCGTTGGATCAAAAGAGATATTATACATATATTGTATTCCATAAAATTTATTCATAGTGGTTGTTTCTCTTTTTGTATTCAAGGGTTATTATTGCTGCTTTGACTGCATTTATTATTGTGATCAGTCATGAACAAAAAGGAAAAGGCTTATTATTCCTGGGTTATGGGAATGGTATTTGTTCATTACATTATGGGAGAGCACATAAGCCAGGGAAAATTTCATCCCCAAAATTTCATCCCCCAAATTTCATCCCCAATCATCAATTTTCCCCAGAAGAAAAAGAAATTGAAGAGACAACTTTCACAAGGAGATGCAATGGTCGCAGAAGTAAACATGACGTTAACTTCTTAAGTCTTCCAGGTTAACACTTCTAAGAATTAGAAGACAAGAAATGAAGGGAAGCCTCTGGACCTTTATTGACTGTGTGTGAGGCCCTGCACCTTGACGTCTCCATTTGATGGGATCAAGAAAAGGGAAATGACAAGGAAGAATCAAATCTAACCAACATCAAGGAACATCCAAGGTAGTACGCAGTTAGCTGCAACTGGAGCCAGTCAAGCAGGGTTTTTCAGACACATTCTAATATTTGGGCCTTTGAAAACCCTGTGGGTCTCATTTCTCCTACCTATCTGTTAAGGGACTTTCAATCAAAAGGTCCCTTAAAAGGCCTATAGTTCTAGTTATGTGAACATTGACGTTTTAGGGTAATGTAGGATGGTAAGAGTAAATTACATATAATAGTGATGGGGGGGGGGGATGAATGGTTGAACTACAGGGCCAAAATTGCTCATAGGACCCATCCTGACTTGCAGGTTCAGGAAGCCTAAACTTCACAAATTCAACCTATGCTTACCTCTCTGACCTACAAAACTGAAGAAGGAAAATCTCATAGTTTTCTCTGAAGCTCAAAGGCACACAAAATAAAGAGGCTGTTGCATGCAAGGGAAATTTTATTACTAACATGTATGAGCTGCTAGCAAGTTCAGTTACATAACTCCTTTCCCCTCCCGTCTCCCCCTCTCCCTTTTTTTCCTTCTCATACCTGTGTATACTCTGCAGCATTTGGGCCTGTAGGCCCAAAATCACTCTGGCTCCCCTTGACTGGCCAACAGTGGGTCTCAGGCTAAGTCTATTTGGTCATTGTCTGAACGCTGTCTGGTTCAAAGTGAATTCAAACAACAATTGTTTCTGTTTTGGCCAGAAACTCTGGGGGTCTTATCCTCTCAGATTGAAATTCTTTTTTGGACTATATGAAAAGCTCTTCTTCCTTTTCTCATCTGCTTTAATCCCTGAGATACCCCAAGGGTCATACCCTCCCAACAATTTTTTTTCTTCTTTTTTGGAAGTGGTCATTCGTGGCCCTCTTTGCCTCATCTCTCTCTTGTGTAATTTTAATGAAGGAAAGGGCACTGTCTCAGTCAAACTGTGACCTCAGAAAGACCTAGCTTTAAAAAGCTAATGTCTCCCATTGCATCAAGGAACACCTCCAGATATCCCGATCCATATGTGGTCAATAGAATCAGATTACTTCAGAGGAGAAAGTGAAGTTGATGACTTTGCGCAGCACCTCCTCACATCAATTCAACTCACTAGCATGTCATGATATCATCGCCTTGATATTCTTTGAGAACGAAGGACAAACAATAACAAATGGTCCCCAGAATTAAAGTGCTCAAATTTCTAAAAGAAATGCAAATCTGGAAACTCACCTCTGAAAAGTAATAGTGAGGTTGACAAAATGAAATATGTACACAAGGTGAAGATTGCTCAGCTCTTCCTGATAATAATCCTAGAACCAATCAATGGACAAATAAAGTTAACCTTAAGCATCGAACACCCAAAAGGAGAAACTGATGTTCAAATCTGAGCCAATTCTACAAGAAATTTTCCAACTGGTATTGAGCATTTATGCCCATATACATCATTTTGGTGCTAACCAATTGAAACCTGGGTCTTGTGGAAGTTGAATAACCAAATAATCCCAAAATCATCATAGTGAAAGAAAATGAAGTAAAGGGAACAAAAATGATAGCAATAATTTCCCATATTTTAACATGATTTTATTTCTCTGCCTATTGGACTACAAAGAGCATTGGAATAAGAGGTCTGCTGTGGGATCAAAGGAGATAACATATACACTCCTTCAATGATATTTGCTGTGCTCAATTCTAATTTGGTAGTTGAAGTTATTATTAAGGTGTTTTTTGCTGATGTTCTTATTGTGATTAATCCTGAATGGAAAGGAAAAGACCTGGCATACCTAGAATGGGAAGAAAGAATAAAATTTAAGGTAGAGAAATACTTATGGCAGCGTCTAGTGGCCAATGTCTGGAATCTGTCAAGCAGGGGACTAATGAATATGTAACACAAATTCTCTCTATTAACCTTGGAAAACTGGAGAGCCTCAATTTTCTCAGTTGTCTGATAAGGGGCTTCCAAATGGAGGGTCTATGTGGTTCATGAATTTTTAGGGAAGTCAAGAATGGCAAGAATGAATACAAATGTGATAGGGAAGGCAAAACGATGCTTGACAGGAACATTACAAATTATCTGCTAGATGAACTATAGGATCAGGAAGTCTGAACATTACTTCCCAACTTATGCACTTACCAGA
The DNA here is from genome assembly GCF_037893015.1 of Macrotis lagotis. Taxonomy (NCBI): domain Eukaryota; kingdom Metazoa; phylum Chordata; class Mammalia; order Peramelemorphia; family Peramelidae; genus Macrotis; species Macrotis lagotis. The sequence goes on from NC_133666.1 coordinate 13,583,208, forward strand.
CCTGGCAAGGTAACCAAGTTACTTAAACTGTATTATCCTCTGGTCTCTCCCCTGCAACATTGGGATAAGAAAATTAGTAATCTCACAGTCTTCTCAGAGGATCAAAAATGACCCCAAAATGTTGCCTTTTTTATACAAGAGTTAATCTATTTACTAGTACAGATGTGTAGAAACAGTTGCAAAGAAAGATGCTTTGGGAGTGCATTGGAACTATTTCAATGGTCCATCAGAGGCACCACCTGGGGATGACCTGACTGATATTCCCACTAAAAAGCTCTATAAATATCTTAAGCCAATTCATTTGTGGAAACTCACCTTTCTAAAAATAACAGCTTTTCAAAATGAATTTCGTCCAGAAAAGAGAGAGTGTGCAGTTCTTCACTGGAGTAATCCTAGAGCCCATGAATGGAGAAATCACATTAACTGTAAGGGATTTACAGGCAAAAAGATGGAGAACCTGAAGGAAACTCACTTTTCAAAGGCAATGTTGCCGATTGTGACAGAATATTTATGCACAAGAGTGTGGCAGCAAAGTTCTTCATGGTAGTACTCCTAAGGATGAAGAAGTGCAGGCATAACGTTAACCTTAAGGGATTCATAGGAAAAAGAGAGAAAATGATTTCCTGATTGAACCTTGACTCCAACCCAGACCTAGGACATCCTTTTTGTTTTCTTTAGGCAATGGACTTAAGTGACTTGCCCAAGGTCACACAACTAATAGGTATCAAATATCTGATCCAAATTCAGGTCCTCCTGACTCCAGGGCCATGCTCTATCCACTGTGCCACCTAGCTGCCCTAGACCTAAAACATTCTTTAGCTCTTCCAATATCAAGTTTTCTTCTTTACGTTCACCACATTCAGGAATGGAGGAAACGAAAAGGCACAAAAACAGAAAAGCAAGTCTTAGGAGAATTAAATACAGTGGTCCTAGTGTCCTTTGGAAATAGGACCAAAGAACTTGCATCTGGACAAGCACAATTTCTACCTCTTACTTGTCATCTATCTCAAGTAAGATGTGGAGAATCTCTGGTGCAAAAAAGGAACAACCTACCTGTTCACCTCAGGCCTTCCATTTCCTGCTGTCCTGCCTCTTGAGGGAAGAGGAAAGCTGGTGGGGAGAGGAATTATGACTCTGCTTCTTATTGCACAGGTTTGATCACTTTCTTACTGTAACTTTTTCCTAGCTGATCTCCACTCTTCCAAGGAAAAGGACTAGTGAAGTAGAATTTCCTATAGGACCATCTGAAAGTATGCCTCCCATATCATATTGCACTTCCTCCAAACCTATTTCCAGTATCAGCTCAATGAATCATTCTCATACCTGCTCATACCCTTTTAGTGCCAGTGATTTTGAGCCCCTGAAGGTCATCATCAAATCACATTCCACAGCCCCTACCAGCTTATTTCCTCTCAACCTTCTTACCATTCAACCTTTCCACTACGCCTTGTCATTTCCCTTCACCCTATATCATTTCTTCTCCCATTCCTTTCACATAAAGGTATTCCTGAGAGCTGGTTACCCCTAGATGACACTTTCCTTAGTCACCCTTTCCAGGACTGGCTGCACTTTCTCTCATTTTCAGTTCACTGGACAAAATATTTAAAATAGTCCTTGTTCTCCATTGCAACATCTAGAAAAGCCATCTGTGGGCATTTCCTCTGGCTGTTCCTCATAACAGGACTTCCTCAACTCTACCAGGTGACTTTCCTCACTGGCTTTTGGTCTCAAGTAAAATCTCCTCCCTCTTAATTCTAGTGTCTCCAGTTTTAATTAGCCACTATTTATTCTGTATATATTTTATCTATATTCATTTTGCACACTGTCTCCCCCATTACACTGTAAGTTCCTTGAGGGCAAGAACTGTCCTTTGCCTTTTATAGTATCCCCAGTACTTAGCACACAGTAGGTGCATAATATTGATTCACTGATTGCCTCCATATTTACTCTGGATGATACTATTTTTCTCTTTTCAACTATGCTATTTTTTTTGCAAGAATTGCCTCTACATTAGTTCATTGCAACCTTAAAATTTGGTTGATTGGGAAGGATTCTCAGGCACTGAAGGACTCTGTGGGTACTCACGGCTACTTTCTAGCATGTAAATGACCCTGATTTTCTAATAAATCTCCATTCTGGGACCCCACCAAATAATTCCTGGGGAATTAAAGAGTTGTGAAGAAATCTGAGTATAGATGTTGTCAATTAGAAAATGGGTATGCTCTGAAAAGATCCAATCTGGATCTCTACTGGCTAAAATGGTGGGAAAATATAAGAAGTTTCGTATGTGGATGACAGTTCTCTATTTCAAGAGCCTAATATCTTTCTGTCATGTGTGCAGTGTTTCTATTTAGAGGAAGGTTCATTTGAAGTAGGTAAATTAGGATACTCAATGGGATTTTAAGAAATACTATATCCAGGGGCAGCTAGATGGCAAAGTGGATAAAGCACTAGCCCTGGAATCAGGAGTACCTGGGTTCAAATCCGGTCTCAGACACTTAATAATTACCTAGCTGTGTGGCCTTGGGCAATCCACTTAACCCCATTTGCCTTGCAAAAACCTAAAAAAAAAGAAATACTGTATCCAAAATAAATGAATTACTAGTATTTTTGACATGGATCCACAGAAAAAATAACAGAAGAAAATGGAAGATGTAAGACATTTAAAAACTCTCTTCAAATGTTCAAATAGAATATTTAATTGATAATCATTATTCTCTGCTATTACTTGATTTGTCTTTTGATCTCCTGGAAAGTGATCATCTGTGTAAATTATATATACACATATATGTATGTGTGTGTGTATATATATATATATATATATATATATATATATATATATATATATATATAGTTAGCATATTCTGTACCTCAGAGAGGGTGTTTGCAGAACTTCAGGAAGAAAAAGTTGATTAAGTACTATGCGGCTTCAAGTTCAGGAAAGAATCAGAGAAAGTGGCAGTTTTACCCCATGCTGGAAAAGCACTCTGAAATGAAGGAAATTTAATCTTACTGTGGACTCAGACTAGGAATGATTCTTACTTGATAAAAGGAATTGAATTCATTATAATCTGTTATTCCAAAGGTAAGTCATGGCCATGCATTAAGCAATCTTCTTGGTCTAAAGTTCAAATTGAGGGAATACATTCAGTAACTGAAGACTTAGAGAAATGAGAACTTACCAAAAACAGACAATGCCCATGTAGTACCTGATTTTACTGGTAAGAAAAGAAGGAAAATTAGATATATTAACCTGTGTATCAGGTTTATCCAAATTTGAGCATTCCTCTCATTCACCTACTATCATTCATGGACATTTGCAGGAAATTTAAAGGTTTTTATTCTACCAATGGATCCACCTTACTTCATTATTCCTTCCCAGCTTTCAGTCTGTATTTGGGTCCCCAGTAATTTTGGCTCCTGCATTCTCCAGACTGGAGACTCAAGCATCCTGGCTCACATAAAGGAAATGCTGTATTGTACCTCATAAAAAGATAAAGAACATAGGTCAATTTATTTACATACTAAATCATCAATATCCCTCAGTTTGGAATGATTTTAATTAAAATAAAACAAAAAGAAAATTAGAAACTGAACAAATTGCTCTAAAAAATGCAACATAAAGACTTCTGCCATCTTCTAAAGGGGACTGCAAAAGAATATACACATTGCACAGTAGCACATGGAACTTTTACAAAAATTCACCACATCCATCTAGGGCACAGAACTATAGCAAACAAACAGAAAAAAACACAAATAGTTAATAAATTTGTTACAGATCATAACATTTTTTAGATCATGACACAGTTTTGACTTTATTAGAAGCATGTGACACAACCATTAATATAAACATATATAAACCCCAATAAAACAGAGACTCAGAAACAGATGATTCAATCATTTAAGAAAAATCAATTATAGATCATTAGAGCTACAACACTTGAGCATCCTTCTTGGAGTTGTTGCATTATCACCAATAAGCTCTTTGTAACTGGGGAAAAGAACCTCTCTATATCATAGGTTCACTTTCATTCTTCAAACAATGCTACAGGATTCAATATGCAAGCTCCTATGAAAATTTCTGCTTAGTTTTTATAGCAAATACAAAAGGTGGACTCATTCAGAGAAGAACATTTCATCTGTTTCCCTCTAAGTACATTTTTGAGGGGGCACCTGGAATAAGGGCAAATTGAACAGACAATTTTTGAAGTTTAAAAGTCAGAACATCTTTGGGTATGAATGTGGTCTCAATTAGGACTGGACAAACTACAACTGAAACCAGGTGTACTCCTAGAAATGAGCTAAGAATGAAGAAAACCAGGGCAGCGCATAAGCCAAAACCAGCTGCTTATTAAACTGGAAACTCCAATTCTTGGCAAGGTTAATGAGCCTGCCCATAGCCAATCAGTTAGTTGACAAGTATTTATTAAGTGCCAACTACATGGTAGGCACTGTTCTAAGTGCTGGGGGGGGATACAAATAAAAGGCAAAAGGCAGTCTCTGCTCTCAAGTAGCTCATAATCTAATAGTGAAGACAATATGCAAACAACTAGGTATAAACAAATTACAAACAGGACAAATTGGAGATAATCCACAGAGGAAAATTACTAGTATTAAGAGGGTTTGGGAAAAGTTTCGTGTACACGGTGGGATTGTTAAGTGGGACATGAAAGAAGTCAGGAAAGCCGGCAGGTGGAACTGAGGAGAAAGAATTCCAGATGTGAATGATATCCAGTAAAAGCACAATCCGGGAAGATGGAAGTTTTTGGCACAAGGAGATCAATACCACTGAATCACAAAGTACAAAGAGGAAGAAAAAAGAGAGCAACAAGGATAAGAAAGGTTTTGAAATCCAAATAGAGGATTTTCTACTTGTTTCTGAAAGGAACTGGATATCGCTGGACTTGAATGAAGCAGAAATAACTTTTCCCCTCTCTTCAATTTACATTAAATCTGTCAGAGTCCCAAAGATGAATAGTTTTTTTTTTTGGATTTTTGTGGGGCTTTTGGGGTATTTGTCTTTTTTTTTTCTGAAATGAAGGACTTATTTGGAGGACGAATTTGGAGACTATAATTTGAAGGACGTATTTGGAGACTGTAATTTTCTTCCAATCTTTTTAATATTCCTTGGATACCATTCCAGTTAGAAGGGAGAAAATTTTGATGAGTTCTGAAGTTACAAATAGCTTAGCACAAATGATGTGAATGAACCTAAGGGTCAGTCATCACCTTGTACAGGTGGTACAATGGAAGGTTCCTTAATTTCAGCATGTCTGGTGACAGCAAAAGGGAGACAGGAAGCAAAGCACTGAGAGGTACACTTTGAGTTCTCACTATAGCAACTTTTACATCCCTACCAGGCTTTCAGTTTGCCTAATAAAAAGCAAAAAACTCCAAAATATTAGACAGGTTAGCAAGTAGCAGTTCATCTCAATCATCCCTAAATAACTAATTTCTTCACAAATTCTTTTATTTTTTCTTTAAATAGTGACTGCACAAACACACATATTAATGATTTATTTGACTGTTTTCTTCAGCTCTAGCTTTTGCAAGCGCAGCTCTCTCTCTTGAATTCACCCTCTTACTCAATTCCTTTAGCTTTCAGTTCCAGTTTGACTCGTTGCAGATAGCTGGGATCAGGGTAACCATAGTTTTCTGGCCCGCCGAATTGTAGAGTTTTGTGGTGAATATCATTCCAAGTGATCACATCCTTGATTCCTGATGTTCGAGACTGTCCTATTGTAAAAATCAACCTTTGGTCAAAAGCTCTTCTGAGAAGAAGCAAAACCTGCCGTCCTTCTTCATTGTTTGGCAAGTATGCCACTCGTCTTGTTCCTTCATAGCGTTTCCCAGGGTTGGGATGGTCTTCTGTCTGTATGCCTCCCCGCATGTCATAATGAATCACAATTGTGCCACATGAATTATAACCTGGAAGTGAAGATGTTCTGTAAGAAGCTGTCATTGTTCCATCTGGCTGATTCCCTTTCATGATGCCATAGGAAGTCTGGCATACAGGGCACACTGGTTTATGCTTCATGGCTTCTCGGATACAAGGACCACAGAACTCATGCTTGCACTTTGGAAGGACTTCTTTCTGCTGAATGATTTCCATACAGATGACACACTCCTCCTGCTCTTCCTCTTTCTTTTCTTTTCCTAAGTTCCACCAGTTAGGCAGTCCCTTGAAGACAGGCAAAGCCATCCTGAAATCATCCCCCATTTTGTCCAAGGGGGACCTGGTGTCTCTATTCCAATTCGCTCCAAGGGAGAAAGCTGACCCTTGTCTCTGCTGAGCAGGATCTTCAATATTAAAATATCTTTTAACATATTTCATTGCTTCTGCAACATATTTGGGCAAACCAGTCAATGTCAGGTCTTGTCTATTCAACTCCAAGTTCACATAGGGGTGCTTTCTTTCAAAGTCTTCAAAGAATGCCTTGTCAGGCCAACCCTTTCTCTCTTGGTCTAATGGTTTCAGGATAATTACTTCTTTGACAATCTGAGTTAAAAGCATCTTAAAGACATCAATGAAATCTTCATAAGCATGTGCAGAGAGGTCTAAACCTTTGTCTTTTGGTTTAAATACAATGAGGGTTTTCCGAGTTTGGGGATTGTTCACCAATTCCATTACAATGTTATATGTTTTCTCTATTTCTCTGAATTCTTGACCCAGAAGATACCAGTGTACAGTATCAACCTCAATTACATTTTTTAAATTTTGAGAAATCATCATTTCCACAGGTTGCTTGCGGGAGAAGTTGGCTTCAATGAAATGCTGAGCTCCTAAAATATCCTGTGGGTTTCCCCAGAGGATTAAGACTTTTCCTTCAGCTTTAATATGCAGGTTTTGAAACATGTCACTCAGTGTTTTTTGGACATCCAGTGCCAGCTTATTATCTGTGAAATGAACCTCCTGGCGGGTCACATTCTGAATTTCCCTCTGAAAAGCTCTGGTGAAAGCTTCTTGAGCTGCTTTCCTGTTCCCTGACTTACTTGTCTCAAAGTCTAAACACACATTGCCAGTGGGATATTCCAAAGTACTTTTGATACGTACTTGGTGCTCACTTTCTATTCTGTCCAGAGTATCAGCAAAGAAATATTTGAAATATTCATACAAATGTGAAGGAACTGAGATGAGGTCTGACTCTTCTCCTCCATGTCTGGAGTATGAGTGAACAATAGGATTGTCATAGTCATTTGGCATCATATGCTCACTTTCACTTGCTGAGGCTGAGTCCAGAATATCCTCTTTCTGGCCATTTCCCAGCATCCTCTCACTTAAGAAGTGATAAATTTTTTCAATATCTTCATAGTCGCCAATCACTTTCTCAGGTCCATCACGGTTTCCCTCTAGTCTGATATTTGGGCAGAGGTTGATGATTTTCTCCCTTTGCTCTGTAGAAAGCTTGAAATTCAGCTGGGCTTCCACATAGACAAATATCTTTTGAATGACAGAATTAGAGGCACTAGTAGCACCTTCCTCATCTGTATGCTTCAGATATAAAAATTCCTTTGGCAATGACTGAGTCTGAGAGGAAAGCTGACTTATCTCCAACATGTTGTTCTCTCCTGAGTCTTCATTTGCTTCTATGAAGACATTCACATGTGATGTATCACTGACAGCCACAGAGTGATCTCTCTTGGCTATCACACCTTCCTTGGCTTGTCTTTTATAGAACTCTACCCAGAAAGTGCCTTCACTGGGACCGGCTTTGACCTTGCACTTGCCTCCCCCAGACCTCCACGGGTTCTGGAAATACTTCTGTAGCTTCCTCTCCATTCTAGGGCAGTTCTCAGACACCCGGACCAGAACCCGGTACATCGGGCTGTGGACAGTGCTGCCTGTGGCCATCAGGACAGGGGAAGGATTCTTGAGTTGAAGATCCAGGGCTGCGATGTTCACTGGGTACTGGAGGGGGAAACTGGGGAGCAGAGAGGGGAGATGAAAGAATGCTGTTGCTGTCAGCTCCCTACCTCCACCTCTCTGCCCAGAACATAACTTAGTAAAAATAATAATTGGTTCAAACAGTACAAACATAAGACAGAAATTAAATGACAAATTAACAATGAAATACTAAATAATGACCAGTTCAGTGAACAAAATTTTAAAAGTACAAGTAATTATTTGAAAGAATGATGATGAGGAGGATGATAATGAAGAACAAGAAACAAAAATTTCCAGGATGCAGTTCAAGTTGTCTTAAGGAGAGGAAAAAACAATAACCTTCAACATAGAAAATAAGGAAGAATGGGCTTAATCTTCATTTAAAAAGAGAAAACCAACAAATAAGCTTAAAATAATCACAAAGATATCAGAAAATAGAGGAAAAACAGAGAAAGTGAAGACAAAAATACCCCAAAGAAATTATATCTAAAATTTCAGGCTGGTTGTTTGAAGACTAATGAAACTGATAAAAACTTTAACTAATCTGATTAAAAAGAAGCAAAATATCAAAAGAACTAGAAAAAATTAATTAGCATATTATGTACATTTTACACCAAAAAACAATATCCCAAGTCAATGAAGCATTGCAATTGTATTTATTAAAGTGAAAGCCACATGCATATGGGAATTCCCTATATTAAGGTGACTAAAAGAATAGGAAAGCCTTGATCTTTAAGTTCCAGAGCAAAGGGGAAGTCAAAGGGAAGGGGAAAAGGACCAAATCCCTCCCAAAGTGAAAGAAAAAGAGAAATCATAAATAAGTAAAATGGTAGAGACAGCATTCTTTTCCATTGGAAATTGCTAGACTATGAAGATATAATGGTCTGTTTATCTACAATATCCCAGACGCAGAAACAGTTTCTCAGTCTGGAGAAGACTGACTGGCACCTGTCTTGACTCCCAAGAACACACAGAGAGTCCAGCTGGGATGTAAGCAATAAATCATATCAACTAAGAAGCAGCTGCATCCTTGACATGTTCAGAGCCTCTTGTGTACTCCAGGTCCAGTGTTTCTGTAAAATATGGTAACTCAAAAAGATAAGTTCAGAGGGCTCCTTAACATTTCCCCTCCTTCCCCCATAGGTCAAAGGTGACCCTGGGTATGCCAAAGACCACAGAGAGTACACTTGGTAAAATATTCCCAAGGATACTACCTAGGAAAAGTCTCTGAATGGAAGAGAAAGAAACAGTTCACAAGGATTTTGGTCAATAGACAGAAAGCTAACAAGAGACCTAGGGCAGGTTTTTGGCTTGCAGCTAATACAGTTTAGTTTCAATTACAAAGTGAGATCAGATACATAAATGAAGCACAATACATGCCATAATAAGAATGTTCAAACACAAGAATTAATCCAGAGGGAAAAATTATACAACATAAAGAAAACCAAGAGAAATTAGCATAGCAATACAGAAAAAAAGTCAAAAGGATACAAAAACGGATATCAATATTAACAAACATTGTTTCACTGTAATTTAGAAACCATTTCCAATATTCATTCAGTCAACACATTTCAGCTTGAATTTCAGATGTCCCATGAAGTCGTTCAGTCCCTAGCACATCATTTGTTGGGGAAGTCTAAAAAATGTCATATTTTCAGGAACACCACTTCAGTGGACTTTCCTTCTGGTTCTAATTACTTGGAAAGTCTCTTTAGACCTTTCTGCTAAAATCTTCTTCAAAACAGATCTCAATGCAAGATTTCAAAGTTTATTTCTTTAACAACTAGTATATGTATTGGAAACCAGCTAGAACCTTGAGGATCTTATCTAATGAATAACAGAAATATAAAGGGAACATCAAATTAAACCACCTGAAACTTCAGAGAATTTAGATTATAAATATCCCATATTGTTTCTATATTTATCTAAATGACATAAAAACTGTTAAAAACAAGCTAAAGGTTTACTGTACATTGATACATATTCAAATGCAAAGTAAATATTTTAAATACAACAGAAGAAAGAACTCTTGAAACCTTCCAAATTAATTTTTATTTTTACTAATTATTTTAGAGCTGAAAATTTAAATGCCACTTAATTCCAATTCAATTAGGAGGAGCTGAGATACAGAAAGATCTAAAACATATTTTAAGGAACACTTTTTGTAAGAATATAAGCTATGATAAACAAATGAATTAACATTAAAGTTATCAAGTTAATTTCAATTGTAACAAGAGATTTGAGATGGAATGTGGAGAATAATTTCAAAATAGTGCATTTCAAATAAGTTGTTAATAAAACAGTTTTGTACCACAGGAAATGTATTATTTAGACATTTAACAAGAATTTTAAATAAAACTGATGATTTCATTGGTGTAACACAAAATATTCCACAAAGTTATTCTCCTCTAAGAAAACTCATTGAATTAAAATTCATTTTTTCAAACCAAAATGAAGATATTTCTGATTTTGTTTTAATTATTAATAGAATGACAGCTTGGTCTCATACACTGTTGTTTCAGAATTGATATTCTGACATCATTTTGAAACATCTAAGGACCTTATTACACATACACACATATAGTTGTTGAGGCTACAGAAAGGAGTATAATTCTAGGCTGAACAGTTCAGTTTTACACAGTAGTTCAGATGTGTTCCAGCTTCAGTCTATGGAATAATGACAACATTGTTTTTGTATCCTGTCTAATAGACAAGAAAGAAGAATAAACTAATCTGAAACATGATATGTAAGTATGAGCAGGCATATGGTTAAAACAAGTACTAAGTTACTTAGTTGCTTAGGATATGAAATCATTATACATTTAGACTGACAACATTAGGAGCTTACATACTTGCATTGTATGCCTATCTCTACCGACTCTGATTACAAAAATTTGTTCTAAAAGGAAAAAAGCAGAGGCATGATCCTAATAGCAGCACATAAATGACAGGATAAAGCATCCTTAGCTCTGATGACTTCAGTAAAAGTCAGAGCTGAAACAACCATGCAGTAACAATTTCAACTCATAGCCAGACTTAGAAATAGTCAGGTGGGAAATACTCCGGTTCAAAATGAAGTAATACAATGGGGAAACTGAGGCAGAAGAATCCTACCTTAGGCTATGTCAAGCTTGTCTTCTCAGCTTTTTTCCAAAAACAGATTTCCACCTGTAAAAGGTCATGATCACATTCCCTCTGAATAGCTTATGGCATTCTCTCAAATGGTAGATTACTGACTTAATGATCCATCGGACAATTATACCTGAATTCAAAACTCAAAACAATATCAGTTTCACTCCCAAGAACTTTTATCTCAAATGACAAGTCTTCCTAAATACAAATGAGGGTTTGATTGTGTTATTTTTACTCTCATGAAGTTGCAATAAGCAATAAAAGTTTACCAGGACTTGTACATACATGAGAGATTTCATTTAGCATTCTTCACTTATTTTCTTTTTCTTTACTTCTTCTCCTTGAGCTTATACATCCTGGTGTAAGGATTACTCATTATAAGCTCACTTCTATAATTATACACAAATTTATAAATTTTCAGTAAGTCAATTTCATTGTCTAGTAACTCCAAAACACACAATAAACTCTTCACACACAAACTCTTTACCTGTATAAATTTATAAATTTATAAATTTAACATTATGACAATAATCTCAAATAACAATCTTGCAACTTTCAGAAGTAACAGTCAAATAGTTTTAGCTTTAAATTTCTCCTAGCTATAGGCAAAGAGGGAAACTTGCAGTTACAAAAAAAAGTATTAAAAGGAGTTAGCAGGGTTGATAAAACAATGTTTTCAAACAAATTTTTCTACCTTCTTTTAATTGTTCAGTTCATATTCTAACATCCAATTTATGAAAAATTGTTCTTTTAATGACATAATTGATATAATGGGCTACCAATTTCAGACTATAAGAAAATTCAGCAATATAGCAATACCATAAACAATAGCATATATTTGAGGCTTGAAACAAACCCACTAACAACCAGGTGACTTCAATTCAATAGAATGCATTTTCAAATTACTTTACATAGAAAATCATTTTATTACCATAGTCTTTGTAAGCTAGCTTTATAAAAATATATATGAAGCAATTCTGTCTAATTAAAAAAATAATAATGACCATTAACATTTGTATAGTGCTTATATATTAGGGCAAGCATTATGTTAAGTGTTTTACAATCATGCGATCCTCACAACAACCCTGTGAAGTAGGTGCTTACATTATTCCCTTATAGTAAACTGAGGTAAACTGATGAGAGGTAAATTTCTTAAGGGTTACCCATGCAACAAAAATTCAGATCTATGCATTTTCCTCATTATTCTTAATGCCAAATAGTATAATTTCTGTTGTATCAGATTGAGACACATTTTACTTAAACAAGACCAGAAAAAATTCAATTATACTTGGATCTATTTTCCAAATGATAAACAAATTTCATTTCATAATTTTAATTACATATTATTATATCTTACACAAAGGGTAGTTATTCTAAGCAATTCAGTTTATGGGGTACACTATTTCTAGCCAATTCACTGCTAAAGACTGTAAAAGTGATATTAGGTTTTGATGTACCTCAATCAGCATACTTAAGAGCACATTTTAATTTAGTTCAAATCCAGGTACAACTATCTCAGAAACTCACAGCTTATAAATTTACTCCTAGCTTTCTATAATGGTTAATGTATCTACTTCCAAATCAAACAGCAACTGTTTATAACTATAGTTCCTAATAAAATAAGCATATCAAGTTTCACAGAACCTTCCCACATAAAGCCAACTTTTTCAACCCTTTCTGTCAGCATACTCAAACTTTATCAGTATGTGTAAACCTCCTGAAACTTGTACAAGGGCACCCAGAGCAGCTTTCCAGGAACGGGATTAGTCCCCCAAATTTTATCTACTTTCTAAAATTTTCCCTCCGGTCTTTATTTCTCATTCCAAATCTTCCAAACTAATTATTCAGACTACCAACTTTCCTTTACTCAAACCCTACATTCCAAACATATTCCAAATTATAATCATTTCCCTATTTCCTTTTATGATTTTACTACATATTTTTGTTAAATCGAATGAACTTTATTAAATCCTTCCTTTCCCAACTGTAAAACTGTAGAGAGTGGTAGAAAGAACTTAGTCACAGTTCAGAAAAGAGAAGGAAGAGAAGAGAAGCTTTCCAAAAAACCTAGTTGAGCTAACAAGATAGAGAGAATTAGCTTTGCTGGCAGTTTTTCCTTCTGAGCTCTGTGAACCCAATTACAGACTCCGAAAGTCACATAAACATAGACACAGGAAATACAGTTACAAAGTGTTACTTCTTGTCTGTCATGCTATGGATCTTCAAAGGGGCCATCTATCATACAAAATACATAGTATATAAGAAATTTTTGCCCTTTTAAAATTGTACTTGTCTTACTTCTTGTATATTTTAACCTGACAATTACTTTATCAATCATATCCCAAATAATTTTCACTTCATTGATTTTTTTCCTCCTTTACTTCTCTCCTGTTCCCCTGATAAATGCAGTCAGAAAGGAAGGGCAAAAGAAAGATAAATATCCTCTGTTCTTTATCCTATCATAGAGAAGGCAATTATCAATCCCAGGGATCTCTTAAAAGCACTGAAAGTTCTCATCAAAAGTTCTCATTTCTAAGAATTAAGTTTAAAATGAGCATTTCACCAAAATTCTAGATACTGTAACATTTATGCCAACTACCTGAAGGTTTTCAAGGCCATGTAACTATATCATTTCACCCATGGCAGTCTCCTTAAGGCATGGGAAAAAGTCATTTTGGATCCTTTATGAACCCTGGGGAACACTCAGAGACAGACAAAAATAATTTTCAAAAGTCTAAAATTTTATATTGTTGATTCATAGCCACATAATTTAAAAAAATAAATTTAAATTTTAAAGGGTATAATTAGTTAAATTTTATGTATTGTTTCTTATTTGAAAAACCAAAAATATGGGCTGACTAGAGCCCTCTTTGATGACACCTTGCCAAGATCACACCTAAGTCATCCCTTAGGTCAGCAGTCTCGAAACAGAGCCAGGGCTCTCTTTAACCAAGTCTTTCAACTAAGAATAACCAAAATCTAGAGTGTAGTAGTCAGATCCTGTCCTAGGTATGATAATTGTTATCATTATCCAACCAAATTATCCAGATTGGATTTTCAAATGTGCTTCTGCTGGAATATTCTTCAAAAATCAATCCCTTTTCATCCCTTAACCACTGACAACTTGATTTATCTTGTAATAACAAACTCAACCCAAAGAGACAGGAGTATCAGATATGAGTGGAAAAGTGAAATTCCTTAAACCAGAGATCTGATCCAGGTGGGGGACAGAGTACCCAGATTGGTATTTAGTCCTGCATCTGAAGCCACTGATCATTCTGAGTCTTTTTCTTGTCATATCCCACCACTATAGCATTACTGCTAACCAAACCCAATGTCATAAGTCCATGATACATGCATTGCAACTGGATTTATTACAAGAGAAAAGGAATGCATATGGAATCAAAGAGAATTCTGAAGACCCTACAATGAAAAATACTATCTTCAGAGAAAGTACTGATGTAATCTAAAATCAGATTGAAGCATTTTTTTAAACTAACTTATTTTTCTTGGGTTTTTTTGTCTATTTTCTTTTTACAACATGATTACTATGAAAATATGTTTTGCATGACTGCATATGTATAATCTTTATCGGGAGAAGCTAGGTGGTGCAGTGGATAGTGCACCTGCCCTGCAGTTGGGAGGACCCGAGTTCAAATTCTACCTCAGATATTTAACAATTACCTGTGTGAACTTGGGCAAGACATTTAACCCCATTGCTTTGCAAAAACCAAAAAAAAAAAATAATCTTTATCAAATTACTTTCTTTCTCGGGGAGGCTAGGTGACCCAGTGGATAGAGCACAGGTCCTGGTGTCAGGAGTCCCTGAGCTCAAATCCGACCTCAGATACTTAATAATTACCTAGCTGTGTGGTCTTGGGCAAACCACTTAACCCTGTTTGCCTTGCAAAAAAAAAAATTATGTTCTTTCTCTATGTGGCTAGTGAAGGAAGGCAGAAGAAAATATGTAATACAAAATTGTAAAAATATGAAGATTAAAGTCATTTTACATGTAACTGAGAAAAATAAAATATTAAAATAAAAATATATACTGTCCTTTAAATTAATTTATGACTAATGGTTTCTTAAAGAAGAAAAATGCCATCAGATGATTTAAATTCAATTAAAGGATCATTTAATTCATTCCATACATCCTAATAGTCCAAGTCTTTGGTTTTTATCTGCTGAAACTAGGGGATGTTTACCTAATGGAATGGCAGGATAATATTTTATCCGCGCTTTAAGAAATCTACTGTGTCAGAGCAAAGTGCTAAGAACTCATTAAGATATGCTACAGATTGCAGTGAGCAGAACTAGAACTACTTAGTCCATAACAACAATATTATGCAGGGAAAAAAGTTTAAAAGCTTTTAGAACCCGGATTAATAACAATCACCATCATCAACATCATCATCAGTCCTGAGGACCACAGATGAATCATGCTACCCGCCTCCTGCAGGAGGTGATGGACTGAAAATCCAGGATGACACGTGCCATTTTGGGCCCCTAAACATGGAAGCTGATTTGGCTAGAATATGCCTATTTCTTGCCATGGTTTTTGTCACTGTCATTGTGTTTGGGTGGGGGTGCCACCGGGAGGAAAGGATAATAAATGCTAGTAAAAATATGGTTTAAAAACTTTAAAATAAGAGAATTATTCTTCCAAGTCCAATTAAATTGATTAGCTGCCCCTTATAGGACCCATCCGTGTGTGTGTGCGTGTGTAAATATTTAAGAGAAGGGGTTTTGCACAGGTGCCTGCTCCCAAAGCTATACCAGCTCTGCGTCCAGGCCAATGGACTAAGAGGGTGGGCGCTGCCCTAAGGCTGATCGGCAATGCCCAACCGAGGTCCTAGGAGCCTGAGCAGGAAGCACTGGCCCCACATCTCGACAGAGGAGGAAACAGAGAGACAGAGTAAGACACACTTTAAGACAGCTGGAGAGGAGATGGGGTGGGGGGTGACTATGCACATTTCTTACACAGACGTTTTCTGTTTCGGGGCAGGGGCTGGGGGTGGGAGATAGGAGACAGAGAGCTGCGGGGAAGGGACAGCTAAGCCCCGCTCAGGGGAGCGTCTGAAACAAAGCAGCACATCGCGGCCCGAACCTGAGCAGAGGAGAACAAAAGGCCGGAGAGAAGCACCTGGCACAGGCCAGGCTGAATGGGGAGCTAGTGGCGGCCCCACGCCGGGCCGGGCTAAGCAAGCTCAACAGGTGCGCGGCCAGTGCCGTCCGCCACCGCATGAGGCACACGCAAATGCGCATTGGAGCGGGCGGCTGGGCAAGTGGAGGACAACGAATGAATGAATGACAATGAAAAGGCACCAAAAGAAGAGGGATTTCCAAGACCGATTCTGCCTTTCCCACCCCCACCAGTCCCAACCGGCAGGCCCCGTACTGTGAAGGGCTGGGGGAGGGGAGAGGGGGGCTGGTGGCGCTGCCGTGGGGAGCGGGGCCGCGCGGTGGGTGCACAGGGGTGGGGGGGCCCCCAGGCCTCCCGGGACCCGTTCGGAGCCCCGGGCACATGCAGCTGCCGAGCCATCCGTGGGGGAAGCCCGCCAGGCCCGGGACCGGGGGGGGGGGGGGGGCGCACCTACACGCCCCGAGGGGTGCTGGGGAGCGAGTCCGAGGGACGCCCCGGGGACCGTACTTACCTCCCACACACAGCGGCTCCCGCGGGGGATCGGCAGGCCCGGGTGCGTGCCGTGGGGCGGGGAGGGCGAGCCGGAGGCTGAAGCGCACAGAGCTGCGGGCTGCCCTCTTCTGCAGAATGCGCAACAGCCCAGCCCAGGTGAAAACCGCAGAAAGGAGGGGACGGTGACGTCACCCGGGAGGCGGGGCGTGGCTCGGCCAATGGGACGCAGGGCCTGACAATGGGCCGGGGGGGGGGGCAGGGGAGTTGAGCCCCGCCTAACCCCCCCCATTAATAATTAGTGAACTCTTGTCACAGCTAGAAATCAGAAAGGACCTGGCAAAAGCCAGAAAAAAGAGATGATCTCATCAAATGAGAAAACATCCCTAAACTTACAGGATTCATACAAAACGTTTTCCCCATTTATCTTCTCAAATACGTTCATGAATAAACGAGAAAAGGGAAAGACTAAAAAAAACCTGGAAAAAGAAACCAAAAAAATAACAAACAACCGAACCTAAACAGAAATTCTGGAAATTAAAAAAAGAAATGAATAAAATTTGGGTAAAACCAACAGCCACTTAGATGCTTTTTAAAGGACAACCAAATTGCCAGGATGTTTATTATTGGAGGAAAAAAAACTGAAGCCTCAGTCAGTTAACATATAAGTGCTTCCTATGTACTAAAGTCTGGAGCCAGAAAAAGAGGTTAAAAAATAGACCCTACCCTCAAAGTGTGCAAAATCTAAAGGGGGTGGGGAGGGAGAGATCATAAGCAAGCAAACATGTACACACCAGTGACCTACTGTCACAAATGGCTCGAGAATACTTCGTCCAGAGTGACTAAAATGGTTTTTATTAAGATATCTTAACAAAATGGCTACACCTCTCTCAAGGGGGAAGAGAGGGGCAGGGAAATCCCGACATACAAGGTCTTTTATGCACTTGGAAAGGCTTTGTTCCTGCCCCTTCATGCCAACCACAGGTGGGGTCACACATCTAATGGATACTTTGGTTCCTATACATTTCCCCACCCTGCTCATTATACTAAGGAGCAAGACCAGAGAGATCTCCTGGAGCGAGTGCAAAGGAAAAGCTCAAGACTAGCTTACTCTGGACCAGTTAAAGACGAGTTTCCTCCAATCTTGGGTTTGTCATCTTGGGAATGGGATTAGGAGAACTCTCCCAGTTTTGTGACTGGCTGGGGCCATTCCCCTTTTGGACTGGATTTCAAAGGCCCCCCCACACACACACACCCTGTGAAGACCAACAATGCCCTTCTTTCCTCACATCTACAGTATAAAAGGAAATAAGAGAAAGAAAAATAGGGGAAAAGCTTCCTGTTTAAGATGAGATTTTAAGTGGCACTTGAAGGAAGTCAGGGAAATTAGGAAACAAATGGGGTGGAAGAGCATTGCAGGTAGGGAGAGCAGTAGAAGATAATGGCCAAAGGCAGAAATGGGGTGTCTTGGAGGAGGAACAGACAGGAGGCCAGTGTCACTAAATTAAGTGTATATGGAAGGGAGTAAGATGTAAGAAGACTGGGAAGATAGAAGGGAGTTAGGTTAGAGACTCTGAATGCCAAACAAGATTTTGTGTTTGATCCTGGAAGCTTCTGGAATTTCTGAGTCTGACTGCCCGTCTGTCTCTCCATTTTCCATCATTGATCTTTTGTCTTGGATCATTGTATTGCTGAGAAAAGTTGTCTACTCTAGTTGATAGAAAAATGTTGCTATTCCTGTGTACAATGTTCTCCTGGTTCTGATCACTTTTTCATTTCATGTCTTTTCAGGGTATTTTGAAAACTTCTTGCTTCTTTCTTTCTTCCATCTTTCTTCCGGCAGAAAAGTATTTCATTACATTCATGTACCACTACTTGTTCAGTCATTTCCCAATTGATGGCCATCTCTTCAATTTCCAGTTCTTTGTCACTGCAAGAAGAGTTGCTTTAATTACATTTGTACAAGTAGGTCCTTTTCCCTTTATTATGATCTCTTTGAAATACAGATTTGATATTGGTATTGTTGGATTAAAAGATATCACAGTTTGATTACTTTTTGGACATAGTTCCAAAACTGCTCTCCAGAATAATTGGATCAGTTCATCTGTCTGTTACTGTACCAATTATCCCAGAACCCTTCCAACATCTGTTAATTTCATTTTCTGTCATATTAGTCCATCTGATAAATATTAACTGGTTGCTACCTCAGTTATTTTAATTTGCATTTCTCTAAGCAATAGCAACTTAAAGCATTTTTCATATGGCTATAGATAACTGATTACTTCATCTAAAATCTGACTGTTCATATCATTTGACCATTTACCATTTGAGGAAGGACTTGTATTCTTACAAATTTGACTCAGTTCCCTATATATATTTGAGAAATAAGACCTTTACCAGAGATAAAGACTGGGAAGGTAGAAGGGGGTTAGGTTAGAGAGGGCTTTGAATGCCAAACAGAATTTTGTGTTTGATCCTGAAAGCCTCTGGAATTTCTCACTCTATCTGTCTGTCTGTCCTCTCAATTTTTCAACACCAATCTTTTGTCATTGTCTTGGATCATTGTGTTGCTGAGAAAAGTTAAATCTTTAATGTAACTTATTTTTAATTTTAATTTGTTTCCGAGATTTTAAATGTTTGCCAGTTTTCTGCTTTCCTTCTAATTTTGGTTGCATTGGTTTATTTATGCCAAAATTTTTTAATTTAATGTCATCAAAATTATCTATTTTACATTTTTTTAATGCTCTCTATCTCTTGTTTGATCCTAAATTCTTTCCTTCTCCATAGATCTGACAGGTAAAATATTACTTAGTCTCCTAATTGGCTTATGGATGGAATCATACTTTATGCCTAAATCCTATACCTATTTCAATCTTATCTTGATATAGGGTGGGAGATATTGGTCTATGCCTGGTTTCTGCCATACTCTTTTTGAGATTTCCCAGTAGGTTTTATCAAATAGTAAATTCTTATTACAGAAGCTGGATTCTTTGAGATTATCAAAAGCTAGATTATGTATTTACTACTATGCTTTCTGTACTAATACAATCCACTGATTCACCACTCTATTTCTGAACTAGTAGCAGATAATTTTAATGACTGTCACTTTAAGTTTTTATTTTTTCTGTTTTTTTCTCTCCCCAGTTTTATTTGTAAGAATCAAGTCATAATACTCAGCTTAAACCCTTCTTCCTTTCAAACTAACCAAGTAATGATGACCTTTGAAGAATACTTTACATTATTTAGCATATATATATATATGTTTTATATATATATATATACACACAAAGTAAGCAGTTTAACCTTATTAAATCACTTATTACTGATCTTTAATGTTTACCTTATATATCTCCTGAACCTTATTTCCAATTTTCAACTGAGTATACCTGATAGTTTTTCAGTTCATTGAATATCTTTTTCTTTAATTTAGGACTATACTCAGTTGGTTGGTTAAGCTATTTTTGATCACAACTCCACCTCTTTTGTTCTTCAAAATCTTAATTATTATTTAAATAGTGGTATTTAAATTGTCTTTTTCTTGTTGCATATATTATCTTCTCCCTAACCTGGGAACTTTGAAACTTGATTATGCTATTCCTGTAAGTTTTCATTCTGGGACCTCTTTCCGGGGGTGATCAGTGGATTTTTTTCCCTATTTCTACTTACTCTCTTATTTTGACATGTCATGAAGACAGAAGAAAATGGGCAGTGGGGAAAGGGGTCTTAAAGGTCGATCCACGTGGGTTCATTTTGTGAAACACTCACCAATCTCTGACTCAGGGAGTTAAGAAAGTCATAGACTTTAATTCACAGGATGCTCAGTTTACAAGTTTATTACTCAAGTTAACTTCTCAAATAATTCACAACAAAAAGTCGCAGATTAGTTCTTGGGAGAAGCAGCAAGATAGTGAGTTTCAATAGAAGTAAGAAAACGGTGGGAGAGTATGGGGAATCATACTCCCAGAACAAGATAAATCGTAGAGAAGTACAAAGAGCTAAAAGAGTTTGGTGGATGACACTCACCCCAGAGCAGGCTGCCCTCCAAAGAAAGGCAAGCCTGATTGCCACTTTATAATATGATTTTAGTCTGGAATGGCTAGGCTACCTTCCTTTGCATTTTTTTTAATTAAATGCCTCGATGTCCTTGATCTTTTGTCTTCCAACTGAATTTGGTATTTACTTTTTCAAACACTGTAAAAATAAATTTTTGGTAATTTGATTGACATGGCACTGAATAAATAATCTAATTTAGGTAGAGTTCTTCATTTTTGTTACATTGACTTGTCATAACCATGAACAATTACTATTTCTCCAAATGTTTGGCTCTAAGTTTATTTGTGTGAAAACTATGTCATAATTGTGTTCATAATTTTGTTCATGTAGCTTCTGGTTTTGCCTTGGCAGGTAGACTCCCAAGTATTTTAAATGGAATTTCTTACTCCCTCTCTTCTTCCTGCTGGACTTTGTTCATGATATATATATATATCTATATATCTATATATATATCTATATATATATATATATATTATAATATATATATTATATTTATATATTATAAATGCTGATTTTAGTGGGTTTAATTTTATATTCTCCAGCTTTACTAAAGTTGTGAAATTTTTCTCTAATTATATCATCATATAATCTTCAAAGAGAGCTGGTTTTTGTTTCCTCATTGCCTATTCTATATCCTTCAATTTCTCTTTCTTCAATTGTTGCTAAAGCTAACATTTCTACTATAATATTGAATAATAGAGGTGATTTGGGCATTTTTGTTTTAACCCTGATCTTAATGGAAAGGCTTCTAACATATCTCTATTACATATAATGTTTGCTAGTCTTTTAGATAGCTGCTATTTATCATTTATTAATTATTTATTTATCTGTCTATTTATATATATTTTTGATAAACATGTTTACAGATTAGTCATTTTCAGTAAGAGGAATTAAGATTAATTAGGAAATTAGGGAAAGAGATACATCACAGATAATTTTTATAAAGTATTCATCTGATTCTGAAAGGTTTTTGTTTTGTTTTTCGTCCTCTGGATGGGGATAACTTTGTCCACAACCAGTCTAATATGGCTGTCCTAGCTCCCTGAACTGCTGAGAAGAACTGCTTCCATCAAGGTTGATCATCTCACAATGCTGTTGTTAATGTACATATTAACAACATTGTTCTCTTGGTTCTGCTCCCTTCCCTCAGCATCAGATCCTATAACTCTCATTTTATGCTTCTCTAGAGTCTGGCCATTTATGGTTTCTTATAGAACTATAATAATATTCCATAGTATCCATGTACTATAGCTTGTTTAGCCATTCCCCAATCAATGGGCATGCAACTTATAATTTTAAGGAAATCTACATTTATTCCTTTGCTTTCTATTATTTTAAAAAAAATGACTGCTTTATTTTTTCAAGAGTATTTCTGCTTCTGTTGAGATTCAATTAGTTTTATAATTGATATAGTTAATTATTCTGATATAGTCTTCCTACTATTTAACCAGCTCTGAATTTGTGATCTAAATCCCACTTGACCAAGTGTATGATCCTAATGATATAGTGCTGTACATCCTTGCTAGTACATTATTTAAAATGTTTGCATCAATTCGCCTTGGGGAAATTTGTTTATAATTATCTTTCTTTGCTTTGGCTCTTTCTGGATTAGGTTTAAGATCTATATTTGTGTCATAAAAGGAATTTGATAGAACTCCTTCATAACCTATTTTTTTCCAAACAGTTCATATAATATTGAAGTAAATTGTTTTATAAATGTTTCATAGAATTTATTTATATATTTCTCTGGCCCTGATAATTTCTTTTTAAGAGTTTATTGTTACTTGATTCTTTTTTCTAAATTGGATGTATTTAAGTATTCTTTTCTCTATTCAGTTAATCTGGGTAATTTGTGATTTTGTAAATATTTATTCATTTAATTTAGATTGTCAGATTTATTGGCATGCAATTGGACAAAATTACTCCTAAGTATTACTTTAATTTTCTCATTATTAGTGTTGAAGTTGCCTTTTTTCATTTCTGATGAATTTGGTTTTAGATTTTTTCTTTCATTTTTAGAAATCAAAGTAAAACCACTGTAAACAGGATCAAAATAAATGTAGTAAAGCAGGAAACAATCTTTAAAATTAATGATTCTGACAAAGGACTCATTTCTAAAATATACAGAGAACTGAGTCATATTTTCAAAACAAAAAGTCATTCCCCAATTGACAAATGGTCAAAGGATATTCAAAGCCAATTTACAGATGAGGAGATCAAAGTAATCCATAGTCACATGAAAAATTGCTCTAAATCATTAATTATTAGAGAAATGCAAATTAAAGCTTCTCTGAGGTACCACCTCTCACCTCTCAGATTGGCCAATATCACCAGAAAGGATAATGATCATTGTTGGAAGGGTTGTGGGAAATCTGGGGCACTATTACACTGTTGGTGTAGCTGTGAACTCATCCAACCTTTCTGGAGAGAAATTTGGAACTACACCCAAAGGGTAACAAAAATGAGCATACCCTTTGACCCAGCAATACCACTAATGGGTATATACCCTGAAGAGATGATGGAAAAGCGTAAAAACATCACTTGTACAAAAATATTTATAGCAGCCCTGTTTGTGGTGGCCAAGAGTTGGAAACCAAGTAAATGTCCTTCAATTGGGGAATGGCTTAGCAAACTGTGGTATATGTATTTCATGGAACACTATTGTTCTATTAGAAACAAGGAGGGACAGGATTTTAGGGAAGCCTGGAGGGCTTTGCATAAACTCATGCTGTGTGAGATGAGCAGAACCAGAAAAACACTGTACACCCTAACAGCAACATAGGGGTGATGTTCAACCTTGATGGACTCGCTCATTCCATCAGTGTAACAATCGGGAACAATTTTGGGCTCTCTGCAAAGGAGAATACCATCTGTATCAGGATAAAGAACCATGGAGTTTGAACAAAGTTCAAGGGCTATTCCCTTTAATTTAGGGGGAAAAAAAGATATGTTATTGTCTGATCTTGTTACCTCTTAGACTTCTTGTCTCTTCCTTAAGGATATGATTTCTCTCTCATCACACTCAATTTGGATCAATGTACAACATGGAAATAAAGTAAAGACTGACAGATGGCTTTCCTTGGGGTAGGGGTGGAAGGAGGGAAGTAAGATTGGGGGGAGGGAATTGTAAAACTCAAATAATATCTTTAATAAAAAATAAATAAATTTAAAAAAGAAATCAAAGTAAACAATATTTACCTCTTTTATTGGATTTTTTACATAAAATAAGCTCTCAGTTTTATTTATTAGTTCAATTGCTTTTTTACATTCCGTGTTTTAA
The DNA here is from genome assembly GCF_037893015.1 of Macrotis lagotis. Taxonomy (NCBI): domain Eukaryota; kingdom Metazoa; phylum Chordata; class Mammalia; order Peramelemorphia; family Peramelidae; genus Macrotis; species Macrotis lagotis. The sequence goes on from NC_133666.1 coordinate 13,607,190, forward strand.
ATATTTCCTTTGATTTTCAGGATTTCCAATTTGGTGTCTAATTAGTGATTTTTAATTTATTTTTCTTTTAACTTTTGTAGTTGCATGTCAAATTCACCAATCTACTCTTTCTCTTTTTTAATCATAAGCATTTAAAGATATAAAATTATCCCTGACTACTACTTTGGCTGCATCCAATTGATTTTTGTTATATATTGCCTCATTGCTCTCATGCTCTTTGCTCAAATTATTGTTTTTAAGATTTGTTCTTAACTCACTCATTCTTTAGGATTTCCTTTTTTAGCTTTCAGTTAATTTTTTATCTATCTTTCATTAGATCTTTATTACATGTAATTTTTATTACATCATGATCTGAAAAGATCTTTCTGCATTTGAGTGAGATTTTTCTGCCCTAATACTGTCAATTTGTGTAGATTCCATGTAACAGAGAAAATGGTATATTCCTTACCATCCCCATCAGTTTTCTGCAGAGTTTATCATATCTAATTTCTCTAAAATTTTATTCAGCTGTTCAACTTTTTTCTTGTTGATTTTGAGGTGAGATTTACCTAGTTCTGAGACAGGAAAATTGAGGTCCCCTACTAGTATAATTTTGCTGTCTCCTTCCTCCTGTAACTCATTTAACTTTTCCTTTACAAATTTGAATGCTATATACACTTTTGATGAGGGACAGAGTGAAGGGAGAGAGAAAAAATAATATTTGGTAGTGGGGAAAAATGGATGGTTGGAATTACAATCAGCAACATCAATTGTGGAAGTAACTTTTCTGATGGACTTATGATAAAGAATTCGATCCACCACAGAGACAGAGCTGATGGTATTGGAACACAGACTGAAGCACATTTTTTTTTCTTCTTCGTTCACTTTATTTCTCATGAGATTTTTTTTATTTTTGTGGGGGAGGGGGGACTATGTTTACTCTTTCAAAAAGACTATTTTAATAATGTACAATTAAATAAAAAAGTAAATTTTTAAAAATGTGAATGCTTTTCCATTGCATATATGCTAATATTTATAACTCTTCATTGCTTATGGTTCCTTTTATCAAAATGTAGTTTCAATCTCTATATCTTTTTTAGATCATCTTTTACTTGTACTATATCTGAGAATATGATTGCTACCCCTGCTTTATACTTCAAATAAAAAACAATATATTCTGCTCCAGTCTTTCACCTTAACTCTATATTTTTCTCTGCTCTATCTTCTTGTAAACAACATTTAGTAGGAGCCTGTTTTTTCTTCTACTCTACTAAATCTCTTTTGTTTAATGGATGAGTTATTGACATTAACAGTTATGATTATTAACTATATATTTCCTTCCTTATTTTATTCCTGTTTATGTTTCTCTTTTTCTCCTTTCACTCTATCCCTCCTCACCAGTGTTTCACTTCTGACCATTGCCTCCCTCAATCCCTCAATCTGCTCTCCCTTTCACCAGCCTGTCAACTCCCCGCTTCTCTTGCCCCATCTCCTCCTTCCATAGAGGGAAAGATCTATTTCAATCTTATTTCCTCTTTGAACCAAATCCAATGAAAGTAAGGTTCAGACAATGTATACATTGCTTCCTTCTTTCTCTCAACCATAATAAATCTTTTTGCCTCTTCATGTGATATAACTTACTGCATTCTGCCTCTTTATTCCTTTTTCTCACAGTGCAGCCCTTTTTTACCCTTTAATATGTTTTCTATCATCCCATCAAAGTCAACTTATACCTGCACCCTCTGACTATGTATATCTCTTCTGAATGCCCAAATAGAGATACAGTTTTTAAGAGTTACAAGCAGGGGTGGCTAGGTGGCACAGTGGATAAAGCACCGGCTCTAGAGTTAGGACTACCTGGGTTCAAATTCGGTCTCAGACACTTAATAATTACCTAGCTGTGTGGCCTTGGGCAAGCCACTTAACCCCATCTGTCTTGCAAAACCCTAAAAAAAAGAGTTACAAGTACTGGGGCAGCTAGGTGGCACAATGGATATAGCACTGGACCTGGAGTCAGGAGGACCTAAATTCAAATCCAACCTCAGACACTTAATGTTTACCTATCTGTTTGACTTTGGGCAAGTCACTTAACCCCATTGCCTTGCAAAAAAACAGACAAGTAAAAAAATGTTACAAGTACCATCTTTCCATGAAGGCATAGAAACATTTTAACCTTATTGAATGACATATTTTTTCCTTTCCCGTCTACCATTTTATGTTTCTCCTGAGTTTTGTATTAGAAAATTGAATTTTCTCTTCAACTCTGGTCTTTTCATCAGGAATGTTTGAAAGTCCCTTATTTCACTGAATATCCATTTTCCCCATGAGAGAATATGCTCAGTTTTTCTGTGTAATTGATTTTTATTTGTAACCCAAGCTCCTTTGCCTTCTGGAATATCATATTCTAACCCTCCTATCTTTTAATGTTGAAGCTGCTAAAAGCTGTGTAATTCTGAATGTGACTCTTATATCTAAATTGTCTCTTACTGGTTGATTAGAATATTTTCCCCTTGTTTCCCCTGAGAGTTCTGGAATTTGGTTGATATTCCTGAAAGTTTTCATTTTAAGATATCTTCAGAGGGGCAGCTAGGTAGTACAGTGGATAAAGATCATTCGAGGTCTAGCTCTAAGATCCTCTGCTAAGCATTGTGACATGCAGGCTGATTATATAATATAAATCTCTTTCCCTGGTATTTTCCAAAAAAACACAAGAAAATGTTGTGCACAAATAGCTTGATTTCAAGCCCACTTTCTTTGTGTTCTCTGTGGTGAAATATCTTAGAGATTCCTGGGAAAACTGACCCAGGTTTGGAGCTGAAAGTGATTAAAATGTCTGGGATATCTCCAGGGTGATAATGTCCAGAGTCACCCTGGCTGGCTGATCCAGGTAGGAGTTCTGTGCCAAAGGAGAGGCCAGAGGATGTTAGGGTGCATAGAAGGGAAGAAGGGGGATTTGGGGTTCCCTCTCCAGGATTTCCTCAAAATCTTAAAGCCCACCAAGGGGAAGGTTGTCTCCAGAGTTGGGGGGGCAAGGGAGGCTCATGATGGGTAGCTGGAAGCCAAGGAAGTCAGAAGCCAGAAGAACGGAAGGAAGCTGATTGGATCCAGTCTGATGTTTGAGTTGGAATGTTCCCACAGAGGTGTGTGTGTGTTTGTGTGTATTTCTTCTATGTTCTGTCTTGTATAAGTGGTCTAGCATAGTTATTTCTGATTCTGGGGCTCCATCTAAGTTTTAAGCTGGGGGAGCTGAGAATTGGGCCCAGGAGCTTCAGAAGGTGGGGTAGGAGGCAGTAAGACTGTAGCTTCCCCTTCCTGGAGATCAGCCCTCTATCACTGAGTCAGTGGTAGGTAGCTATGCTGGTGTGGAGAGTTAAAGAGAGAAAGGGGAGGGGACTCTTAAAGAGAAAAAGCTGTGGTTAGAGAGAGTTTAAAAGAAAAAAAAAACTCTTAAGAGAAATGATTAAAATTGATTAAGTTATAGGAGGGAAGATTTCTTGTTCTTATGACTGCCTGGGAAAGACCCCACGTTTTCTCCCTGGGTTGGGGGAAGGGGTGGTGGTGCTGGGTTGGACATGTGGTGGTCTTGATCCCATCTGTCATCTTGTTAAGACTATAACTCTAAACTGAGTTTAGTTGAGGAGTACCCCACCTGGGGTGGGGGAGATTTCAAGTTCTTAAGCCTTAAAGGGAAAGAGACCCTGCCACAGCTGTGGTGTGTGATTGGTAAAGGAAGAAAATATGAAGTCCAGGGATTAGGAGACACATTGAAAGGAAATCATGTTAAATGACTGTCTCTGCTCTGGCCACGTGGCCTAAAAGTGCTGACTAAATCCATTTTTAAGGTTGACCCCTTTCTGAACTACAGATTTGGGACACGCTCTGAGGGTTTTAAAAGAGTTATTTGTGTTGTTACATTCTGATAAAATTTGTACAGAATGGGAGGAATTAAATAATCTAGATTGTTAAACTGTTTGGGGATTTTAAACTCTATTGTAACAACTTTGATTTAAAGGAAAGTTGTTCATGTTATGAAATGAAAGGATGCACCAACCTGGAGGTCTTTGACCACCAAAGAACTTGTTCTCGGCTACAGTGAAAGGACCAGAGACAGGAGTCTCTTTTCATAGGAACAAAAGACCTTTATTGAGTATTCTGAACCTCTATATATCTTCCCAATGCCCTTTGGACAGCACAAACATATCTCATGAGTTAATCAGCAGGAGACAACCATACAAAAAGATTATAAAGTTGCTTGCCCAAATTCTAGTCATACTTCCTTATCTATACAGTTTTGGTATAATCCTGTTACCTCAGGATGAGCCACTTCCTGGGCAAACACAGAAGTAGGAGAATGAAGATGTCCCGAGATGCCAAGCCAGCGGTATTGCAAAACAACACAGGGGCAAGAGGGTCTTGGAGACCTTTGTGCTTGTTATCTCACAGCTGTGGTCCTCAAGGATCACTAACATTTCCCCTTCTTTTGTTTTGCCAAATACATGACTTCATATGATCAAAGTTGGAACGTATAACAGAAATGGCAAATCGAGCAAGAAATGACAAGATAATCAAAACCATAACAGTGGCTCTGAGGGTTGCTCCAATTGTGTACAGAACATGCTGTCCCCAAGAAGGAAAGGATAAATGACTAAAATAATCAATAATTTTTTGAGCAGCCTTATAGGAAAAAGATCATTTTTAGAAGCATCATTAATTTGTTGAGCTAAGTCATATAAATTTTCAATTTGCATAGAAAAATTACCATTATCTATAACCCCATTGAGGTGATTCTTAATTCTGTTGCATGAATGATGTGACTCATCATAGAGTAATTTCGTCAAGCAAAAAAAGCAGTATCGATAATCACATGCTAAACTAGCCTTAGATTCTATCATGTCTACTTTATCTCTAACATTTTCAATAGTATCCCTTAGTGCTTTGATACCCTTATAAAATTCTTCAACTATAATTCGCTGTTCTTTAAACCCCAAAGAGACATTCTTAGCTAATTCTTCCAAAAATGGAACCCGTACTATTTTGTTTCTTACAGTACTTACAGATATTGCTAAGGAAACTGATGAAGCAATAAGAGATATTAATAGAGATCTTCCCAAGATAACACATCAGATACACCTTTTCTCTCTGATGGCTATAGGAGAGTGAGATATTCTTTTTTCTATTTCTGAAAATACTTGATCAGCCCTACTTTGATACAAACCCTGGGCTTTTACAGGTATCATAACATATCTTGGTCTAGTAACTATGAATATTCTTCCTTTGACTTTTCTACCTATACATTCTGATACAGTACAATTTATGCATGATACATTATAATAATTGTCAATCATAGTTATGTTCACTTGAGATCCAGACATAAATGCATAGTTATCTCTCAAACAAGCCCTTCCCATCAGTACATCTGTTGAGGTAGTCCTGTTGGATGTAGCCCTCCGTGTGATCTTATTCCATCCCATAACCATAGCTATTTTCCATCCTTCCCCCAAAGTCTTTCCCACCTTATTCAGGTATAATGGAGCAGGGAATCCATGATAAAGTGTTCCATTATGAAGTGAGTCATTGTGCCATGACACATAGTCTTTGAAGCAAGTAGCTTGCTGTGTACTATATTTAATCATGTTGGATACAATTCCGGATGCAAGTATCTAGGTCCCATAGTACAAGGAGAATAGAATCTTTGTCCAGTGACATTACAAAATGTCCCATTGATCCCAAAAGTATCAAATTGTATACTATAATTCACAAGGTTTGGTATTATCTGTGGAAATGGGATAGTGTCATTGGGAATTTTTGTTAAGTGATAAGTCACTGAAACTACTGGAACACACCTATCATTTTTCTTCAAAAAGCAAAGAGGGGATTTCACTGAAAGTCCTGTAAAATTGAATTTAACAGGGTGGTTGATATAAGTGCCAGAAGTATTCCATTCAAATTGTGACTGAATTATTTGAGACAAGTTACCAAAAATGATAATTGGAGGAGTTTTTTTCTCCTTCCTCTACAATCCGGACCCATGGTGATTGTGGATAAAAGGCCCATCTTTTTGTTTCTTCCTGTTGGGCCTCTGCACCAATATTTAATTGAAATAACAGCATCATGATCTTTAATACTTTTTGTATGGTGGGTTTGTGCTTTCCTGTTCCCCTTCTATGTGATCATCTCCTCCATGTTTTGCATTTTTGTCCCTTCAAAGACAGTGTGTGCATTCCTTTGAGGAATCCAGCATTCAGTTCCTTCATCTGTAGAAACACAAAGAAAACCTGACCTTTTTGTTAGTACCTTGTTAGGCCCTTTCCAAATTCCATCGTGATTTTTACACATGACCTGTTCATCATGCCTCAGTTGTGCAATTTGTTTATGTCCCTTGGCACAATTCTTTGTTAAGGGAGAACAGTGATATTTCATGACTGGGGTAATATGGTCTTCATTGAAGGTTAGGTAATTGTATGTATAACATGCCATGTCTATTCTTCTCTTAGGTTTACTCCCAAACTCCCCATTCTTTTTGTTTTTGAATTGGGCTCATGAGTACCATCCATTTGCCATAATTCATTAGAGAAGGTAACCCTAGGGTTCCTAGGGTTCAGGGACCAATCAGGAGGCTTAAAAGGGACACACTGAACACACCATTTTACAATGTGTCTGGCTTCTCTTTGGAAATATGATATAAAAGTCTAAGGGACCGTGCAGAGAGGTGAAACTGTTCATGAGCTCCACAGGCCTCCCCCACTGCACCTACCAACAGTTTATCAGCCATATCATTACCTTCAACAAGGGGACCAGGCAGCCCTGAGTATGATCAAATATGTATGCAGAACATAGGATAAGATGGCACCCTAAATGAAGACTGTAAATTGTGAAACAATTGTAACATTCATTATCACTTTGTTTAAGAATGCAGTTTCTATTAGGGCTATGCTACCTGCCACATATTGACTGTCTACAATCAAATTGATGGGATGGGGGATGGAAGTACCAAAAATAGTAGCATAGAGTTCATTCTTTTGAGTAGAATCAAAAGGAGTTTCTATGGTTTTTAACAATTTCAATGCTGGGCAATAGATAGAGGCCCTATGTTTCTTTGTGGCATCAGTATAAACATTATAACCTTGCACAGGTTCCATTTTCACTATCATTGATTCATCCCAAGGCCACATCTGAAATAATGACTTTATGAACAATGGGGTCCCAGTACAAAATTCATTATTAACATCTATTTGCCAAAAAGGATCTTCCACAATAAATCCTTTTATAATATCTAATAAATATGGTGTGCAGGTGTTATTACATGTTATTCTACTAATTTTTAATACTCAGGAATTACACTTATGTATGAGCTGAGCTACCATAGTGGCATACATAACCAATGGTTTTCCTTGGTTTAAACCCTTATATATCCATTCAACAATTCCTGTCCCTTGATGAATGACACCAGTAGGCATATAAGGAGTATTAAGTATAGTAATATCAGGTAGAATACTGTGGTCAATCCTTATGGTATAAGTGTTTTTCAGGGTTTCAGTGAACTGAGAAATGGCTTGAACAGCCTCAGGAGTCCATTCTCTTGGTGAATTTAAAGCTGGATCACCCTTTAACATTTCATATAAGGGTTTCAAGGTGTCATAAGGCAAATAGATTTTTGGTCTTATCCATTGTATTTCTCCTAGTAGCTTTTGTGATTTATGTAATGTATTTACCTTACTTATATCTAAATGGGGGGGGTGTAATATTTATTTGTGCATGACTGATCAATTGTCCCAGATAATTAATGGGTGGATGTCTCTGAATTTTTTCAGAAACTACTTTGAGACCTTGACATGCTAAAGCCTTTTCTAACTCCTGTAAAGCTGTCTCTAGAAGATGAACATTATGATGAGATGCTAGTATATCATCCATATAATGCAAAATGATAATATCCTTAAAAGTATTTTGGATAGGCTGTCATATCTTGTCCACAAAACACTGACACATTGTAGGGCTATTCTTCATCTCTTGTGGCAATACCCACCACTGAAACCATTTCATGGCTGAATTTATATTAGCAGAGGGTATAGAAAAAGCAAATCTAATAACATCCTCTGCATGTATGGGTATAGAGTAAAAACAATCTTTCATATCAATTACCCATAAAGGCCAATTTTCTGGAATCACGTTGGCACAGGGGAGTCCAGGTTGTAAAGCTCCCATTGATTCCATATAATTTTTTACAGCCCTGAGATCAGTAAGCATCCTCCATTTTCCTGATTTCTTTTTAATAGCAAATATTGGAGAATTCCATGGGCTGGTACTTTCCTCAGAATGCCCATTCTCAAGCTGTTCTTTAATAATTTGTTCTAGAACCTGTATTTTTTCTGAACTAAGGGGCCACTGATCTATTCAAATAGTCTCATCTGACTTCCATTTTATCTTAGGGGGCATCAATTGTTCTTTTTATTCCTTTTCTACAGTGTCCCCTATGAAAAATCCATGGAGACTGTGAGTCCCGCTTGTGTGAGCAAATCCCTTCCCCATAAAATCATGGAAGTCCTTGTAGCAAGGTCTAAGTTTACCTTGTTTATCTTCAAGTTCCCAGTCTAAATAATATTTTGATATCTGAGTGTCCTGTAATCCACCTATACCCAAGAGTTGATTATCTGTAGCCTCCAGAGGCCAGTTATGAGGCCAAATGCTAATAGGAAAAATAGTTTTATCAGCTCCAGTGTCTATCATCCCTTTAAAGTTTCTTTTTCCTACTTTTATAGTAATCATTAGTCTTGAGGCTTGTATCCTTTCAGTAAACATTCCTAAGGTGTGTGACTTACTGATATTAGTAAGTAATTCTCCTTGGGCCACTACCTGATTATCATCAATTTGTACATGATTTTGTAAGGGATTAAAAACCAAAATCTAGTTTCCTTTTAATATAGTTACTTAAACATGTAAGCCAGTATAGTCTGTACTTGGAGCATTTATTACTAAATATTCATTTGAATTTCTTGTATGGGTGAAAGAACTGTAGTATTGGCCCTGATTAAATAATTCCCTTGGGAATGGAGATCAATTATAAAATTGTACCCTATGAAAGGTTAATTTCTGATATTTCTCTGTTAATTCCTTTGTCACTTGATTCACTTCCATTTCTACCCCTAACATTCCCCATTTGTTTCCCGACATTGAATTTAAACCGCATTCACTAGCCTAATGCCCTGGGACAGGGTGTGTTTGGGCTATTCCCTCCTCCTTTATCTAGGCAGTCTTTCTTCATATGTCCAATCCTGCCACACTTGAAACATTTTATGCTACTTTTATTAAAGCCCCTAGCCATAGCTTGAGCCGTAATTTCAGGTGCCTATGCTGCAGAACCTATGCTAGAACATCTTTGAATCATCTCTTCCAATGAGGCATCCATTTGCTCCCTATGAAGGCTTTTTTCCAACCTGTATTACAATTATTTCTTAACAATTGTTTCAATAGAGTGTCTGTACCCGGGGTGTGCCCGATACTCTTAGCTACAGCATCCTGCCTTCTGGCCACAAAGTCAACAAAAGGTTCATCAGGTTTTTGTATGATAGGGTTTTTTTTACTTTCTCCAGATACAGGGACTCTACCCCAAGCCTCTATTGCACATTTTGCAAGTCTTTCATAAGTTTCAAAAATATAGGTGATCTGCTGACCATCTGTACAATACTGGCCAGTTCCTGTCATTTGCTCAAAGTATGTGTTAGCATTTATTGGATTACCTGGATTTAATGAAGCTGCTACATTCCTGCAATATTCCCTAAAATTCTGACATCCATGCTACTACTTCACCAGGTGTTAGACAAGCCCTGATTACTACCCTCCAATCATTTGGTGTAAGAACATAAGTTTCCAAACTTTTTAACTGAAAATGTACATAGGGTGATTTCACCCCATATTCTTTAACTGCCTTCTATAACTCTTTTATTTGACTAATAGGAACCACATTATGTCTTCTGATTCTAGCTTGTTGTCCAGTATTAGGATCCGCTTGAGTGTCTTCTAAGACAGGCATTATTATTCCCAAATCTGTGAGGATTTTTCCCTGTTGGAGTGCCTGAAATAACTCCTTTTTAAGAGGTGATAAGCCGAATTCCTTATTTTCTGAACTAGTTAATGAATTCTCCAACCCTTTTGGGCTATCTATGGGTTTGTTCATAATGCTCTTAACCAGTTTTTGACCTATTAAAAGCATAGTCAACTGACTGCATTTCTCTGCTAATTCTGTGACTTCTTTTTTCTAATCTATTCATTGTTTCCTTATTAACCCTTTCTCTTTCATTTTTAAATGGACCCAAATCCGGATACAATAAGTTGTTAAGGACCAGAGAGCTGGGCTTCTCTTGACCAGACCTAGGAGCAGAAGTTTGCATTTCTGTGTTAAACTTCCTAGGGCATTGTAAGTGCGATTCATAAAATTCATAAACAGATCTAACTAAATTATGCATAAACATATTCCTTCAGTGACAGGTTCATGCTTGTGAAGTTCAGTCATTTATTCCCCTACTATGATCCAATCATCCATGTCACTGGGCCTTCTTTCTAGAACCCAGGGGGATGCTTCATAAACTACTTCTAAATATTTCCTAATATCTCTGATTTGTACTGTACAACCCTGTATCTTTAAGGCTTTATATAATAATCTTATGTGCCTGTCTTTATACGAAACCCCTAATACTTGTCCCATGATAAGAATATTCTTACATCACCAGTCCGTACACCGGCTGTAACCGGAGACCCAGATCCAAGGAGGCTGATCTGCCCTGTGGCTGAAGTCCTTCTAGGATCTTCCCCGCCCCATGTTGGGCACCATTTGAAATGAAATGGTGCACCAACCTGGAGGTCTTTGACCACCAAAGAACTTGTTCTCAGCTACAGTGAAAGGACCAGAGACAGGATCCTCTCTTCTTAGGAACAAAAGACAAAAAGACCACTTTATTGAGTATCCTGAACCTCTATATATATATTCCCAATGCCCCTGGACAGCACAAACATATCTCATGAGATAATCAATGGGAGTCAGCCATACAAAAAGATCATAAAGTTGCTTGCCCAAATTTTAGTCACACTTCCTTATCTATACAGTTTTGGTCTAATCCTGTTACCTCACATTGAGCCTCTTCCTGGGCAAACACAAAAGTAGGAGAATGAAGATGTCCCGAGATGCCAAGCCAGCGGTATTGCAAAACAACAGAGTGGCAAGAGAGTCTTGGAGACCTTTGTCCTTGTTATCTCACAGCTGTGGTCCTTAAGGATCACTAACAATGTTACTAAGAAGAAAAATACATAATTATGTTATCAGGGATATTTACTGATTTCTTTTGGGAAAAAACTCTAATTCATTTTAATGTTAAGCCTAATAATGATAACAATTGTATTTTTATTTTGAATCCAGTTTTTGGAAGGTGGAATGCTGGATTCTCTGTACTAGGTACTCTGAACCTTTTATCAAATTAAACTGTTGGGAAGTTTAGTTGTATAGGTGATAGCAAACTAAATGAACTGAAGTTTCATCTAATGATTTAATCTTTTGCTATCAGAATAACCATGGCATAAATAAGAATTGCATTGGGATTTTAAATGTATTGTATGTATGAGATTAGATTCTTTTAGCATCTGGGTACAAGTGATGTGGGAGCTGTGACAGATGACTGAACAAATAGTAATTTTGTGGTGTCACTATAAGGTAACTTACTGATGAGTAAGATGTATTTATCAGTTATGTGATATTCTTTTGTAACTGCATAGAGATTATATTTACAATATTTAGTTTTCTCTTGTGACTATATAAGCTATTTAAATGCTGTAATGTTAAAGCCTGGGAAGGGGTAATAAAGGGAAATATCAAAATTTAAGTCTCCTTTTGGGATAGATCTGTGGGTTCATGAATAATGTAATAATGGAAGGATTGTTTTGTCCAAATTTGTGTGTTATTCTTATTGCTGTTTTGTTATATTGGAATTAATGATACATGTTGGAAATTTAAAGTCACCTGAGATCTTCTAAAGGGTTTAAAGAATTCTGAAAGTAATAATCTGTATGTTAGGGGAAAGCTATAGGGTACAGAGGATAGAGCACTGGGCCCTGGAGTCAGGAGACCTGAGTTCAAATGGGACCTCAGATACTCAGTGATTGCCTAGCTGTGTGACCTTGGACAAGTCATTTAACCCCAATTGCCTTGCGAAAACAAAAAGAATAATTTGTATGTTAAGGATGGCTAGTAGCTAAACAAGTTTATTGTAAAGAGGTTTCTAAGATATATATGTGAACTGGGAATATTTTGGATATATTATTCCAAAACTGTAGTTGTTTGCTTTGAAGTAAAAAGCACCTATGTAATATGAGAAAGATAAACAGAAGAAAGATAATTTGAGATTTTTTTCTGTGATGATATTTAGCTTAATTTTTATGGGAGAATTTAGGAGATGATGGGAAATCTCCTGGCCAAAGGAGGTGTTTAGTTCTTGTAAAATACAAGAGGCTAGAAGAAGGGTTCTCTATCTATCTCTATATAAGATATGATTTCAGACAAAGGGATGTGGATGTGGAGATCAGAGGTCTTGAGTAAGAGGTAGGAGCTCAGGTACATAGGACCAGTCACAGTTAGAATTCCTGGCTTCAGCAAGGACCCAGGAAGGACACTCAGAACTTTAGGTTGGGGATTCATTAATTGGGTCCCCATTAAGACTTTGATTGGAATTTAGTAAATAATTGGACTCTCTCCAAATTCTAATTAGGTAAAACAACTATTTTAGATCAGTGGGACTTTTAATCAATTTTCTCTTTTTATGTGAGGTACCAGGATGGTCAGCAAAAAGGAACTATTAATGTATTGTTCATGGAGCCAAGGAAGCCAATGGGCTGAAGATGTCCGGTGAAAGGGATGAACAGTCCAAGGGATGGCTTTTCAGTTCGATCTGAGGCTGGACCTTTTTGACTTGATTTCCCCAAATGTAACATTTGGATAATGTCTCACTTGGTAGAATAAATCTGGCCTAAGACATTTGACCACCTACATGACTTCTGCCTGGATAGTGACATTCAATAATTATATCCTTAAAGGAATTTTCCTTTGATGTCCTGGATCTTTATAGTAAGAAGTTTTAGGTCAATTAGATTTAATAGCCAGATAGGTTAGGTGTGTGGCTCTGACTCCTGCTGTCTGCTGAATGTTTAGATAGGAATTAAGATTCCTTAATTTTTATGTTAGGGGGATATTTAAGAAAGAAGAAGAATGGATAATTTTTAGGATAATTACAGTTTCAAGGACTACTTTAAGGAAATAAGTACAGATAAGTAGATCAGGAAAAGGAAAATCTATAGTATATTTGAGAATATTTTTTGGAAAAAAAATAATTTATTTTGGTTAAGGATGTTTGAGTCATTGTAAGGAGGGTAAAATGTTGAGTGTTTTTGTTTTTAAACCACATGGTGGGTGCTCTTTGTACTAAGATGATTGAATATATATGTTACCAGTTTAACTCAATGTGATAATTCTCATGTCATAAAACATTTGTGGAAGTTTATTGTGTTAAAGTGCAGTATGTGTGTCAATATTACAGTGAATAAGGCAAAATGTAAATTGAAATAAACTCCATAATCTCATTGTTTTGTAATGAAACATGTGTTTTGATCTGCGTAAAATGTTGAGCAGTTTCTTTACCAGAAGAGAAGTCAAGTCACCTGACCTGGAGAGGGCCTTTTGAAACAGATTCAGGAAATGCAGAAGGACATCAGATGTCTTCAAGGGAGAAGAGAAGAGAGAAGGAGAGACACTGGACCAGTTCATCTCCACTATCTCTCACCTCTGTGTACATTGTTTAGTCAGGGGATCTGTACCTGTAACTTCCCCTTGATTCTCTAAGTATGACATCCCTACTTATGCTCCTCTCCTTATGGAAAGGAGGACAGGCAGGGTGAAGATGTTCTCCATTGAGAGAACAGGAGGGAGATTTTTGGGTGGCATGATTATATCCTACGACCTATCTAGGGAGAGTCTTATCTCTGATTTAGACAACGGGGTATTAGTAAAGGTGGGAGGAGAATCTAGCGGACAGAAGTCATTGCCCAGTCTTGTGGTGTGGCTAACTGTCGGACTTGGGGTGGTCCACAGCAGTTTGAGAATTGACCTTGGGTGCCAGTCCCCCTGCCTCTGTCCTAGATTCTCAGTTCCTGGTCAAAGATACATTGAGGCACAGGATTCTGATCCAGAGAAGGGAAACACTAGTGGCATATGACTGAGACAGTTCAGGGTGACTATTGTCTATACCATCTGGCCAGGATATTTTCCTGGGGAATAGCAAATGTCTGTGTCCAGAAACAGGGTACACAAATTCTGGACTGTACAACTTAAGAGATAGGTAGCTTCAGACTCCTATGAGATGAATGATGGTACCTGGATCCTTGACAGTGTCAATTATGGTAAAAGAAATTGTGATTACCACTGCATATACACATCTGCCAAGAGTTGGTCAGGGAATTGTTATCTAGACTTATGGGTCTACTACCTGGGCATAGGATGGGAATTTGGTCTATGGAACCTCAATTTAATATACTGATTAGATTCTAAGCTGTATTGGAAACAATTCCCAATGAGATAACTAGGGCACTGGACTTGCTGACTGGCTAAGCCATGCAAGCAAGAGTTATTCAACATAGAGCTGTATTAGACAACAGTTGGTTGGAGGAGTTTGTGGTAAATTGAACCTAACAAGCTGCTACCTAAAGATAGATGACAATAGGCAAGTAGTAAAAGACATCAGAAAGTTGACATGTGCTCCTGCACAAACCTGGAAAATAAGACAGGTCTCTGATAATGGAGAAGTAAAAATTTTAATAGAAGAAAAAGCCAGTAGTTATGTCAATAAAAAGGGTTGTGATTTAAGAAAGAAATCATGATAAAGTTGCTGAATCCAAATTCTTATTATAAAAGAAAAGGGGGAATTGTGAGGAATATTGGGGGTTGTTTGGGTCTAACAAGAATGTGAAGGGAGAATTTACATTACAAAGACTGGGCTCTGCCTATATTGTTGCCTATGGGCAGTCTCAATCTGATCAAAAACTGAGATTAGGCCCCATCTAGCTCTAAATTAACCTAGGGTCTTGACCTTCTCCTTTGCATATGCTCAAGGAAGTAGCTGTTCTTGCTCATTAGTATAATGAGCAGGGAGGGGAAAATGTATGAGGACCAATATATCACTTAGATTGTGACCACAGTCAATGATTGGTGTGAAGGGGCAGGAACAAAGCCCTTCAAACTGCATAAAACATTTCTGGAATTTCTTGCCCCTCTACCACCTTGAGAGAGGTGTGCCATTTATTGGGACATCTTAATAAAAACCATTTTAATCACTCTGGACTAAGTATTCACAAGCCATTTATAACAGGTTGGACAAAGGTGGTGCTTGGATTTAGCACCTGGCTGCAGGTATTCTCCATTATGTATGCCACAGGGGTGGACCCCCAAGGAGTGGCTAAGACAGTACCCATTAAGTATGGGTGGCATTCTTAGCACTAAGGCATAACTTTCAACATGGCCATTTCCCTGTGCCCTGCTTCATGTCTTTAACAGTTTTGACATTATCTTGGGAAAGGTAAAAGCTTGGGAATTGATTTATATTTGGGACAAATTAAAAGTTCTTAGCTAGGAGATGACCTGTGCATTTTTGCCTGGAATGATGATTAGTGTGTTTGTTATTTCTTCCTTAAGTCTTGTAGCCATAACTAGTTTATATACCTTCTTAGACATAGGCTTCTGAAGTTAGCTTCTATATTCTTTTATCTCTCTGCCTCTAGCCCTGGCTTTGCCTGTTTCCCTAAGTATATGTAGACTTGCCAGGTGTGCATGCACACATAAATACCTCCTATTATTTTGTAGTATTAATTAATGTCTGTGTCCACCTGGCTCTCTAGAGCAAAATGGGAAATACGTCCACTTTTGCTTTTGCCCTAGAGATCTATAAAGAATTGGCAAGAGGATCGGTAACTAAGGACTAAGTATTCTTGGAGATAGACCAGTCACCATGGCAACTAAGGATCTGGTTCAGCTAAACAATCAAGGGGCAAAATGCTTTAGGTCTTACAAGAACAAAGACCCCTGCAGAGAAGTGAGGTCCTTGTCAAATTTAGCAAGTCAGTGACAGATAAAGATGGTAGTGACGGGCACGTGTTTTGGCCCCCCTCCCTGGCTCAACTACCTTTTTTTTGGGGGGGGGGAGTTGTATATGGAAGTGGGGAATATTCAATGTGAGTTAGAACTGGGACATTAGAAATAAAATGTCATAATATAGATGGAGAAATAGCTGTCTAGTTTTTAATATAAAGAAAATAGTATTGTGCCTGTCTGACCTTTTCTGAGGATTCCTTCAGCATCAAGGGCCTGATTAGATGGAAATTCCCTCATGGTTCAACATATCTTCCTAATTCAATGTAAATTTTCCAAGATAAGAGCAACCTCAGCTCATCCCCATTACCCCTCCTCCAGCTACCTGCCTCAGACTCTTCGCTGTACAGTGGGCAAGATTAAAAAAATCTAACCTAAACTCCCCTCACAACTGGCCTCATTCAAGTCTAAGCCTAGCCAGCTCTTAAGGCAATTTTCCTTTGTCTCTTTCCCTTGGTAGCTCTCACCTGGACCTTTGTTTTTCAGCCTGTCCCCAAGAAGTTTATGGTCTCCCCAGGAAGAAGCTTTAATCTTTGAATTTTTCAGGTTTGTGAAATAAAAAATCCAGTTTTTCTACCTTCGGGCCTAATCTGTGAGTTTTTCACTTTCATGAGCTCTCATCTTTATGCCAGCACCATCAATTTCCCTGTCATCATATTGGCAACCTGCAAAAAAAGAAAATGAATCTGGCCCTAACGTGCTCAAACTTCTAGAAGGTGAGGGACCCCTGAACCATGCAATCTCTTCCAGATCAAACCAAATTGGATTCTTAGCCAGCCTTCCTTTTTTTAGCTGTTTTGTTGCATTTTTTTTTTTTTGACCATGAAATGGGGTTAAGTGGCTTGCCCAAAGCCACACATCTAGGTAATTATTAAGTGTCTGAGATCAAATTTGAACTTAGGACCTCCTGACTCCAGGGCTGGTGCTCTATCCACTTAGCCACTTAGCTGCCCCTTAAATTGCAAAGAAGGGGTGCATGTTGTGTGAGTTTGGGGGGGTGACTAGAGGCACTAGATAAAAGCCACTATTGTAGCACCTCTAGTTTTATGTGCCTTTTGATCAGACCCCCGAAGAGCACTCTCTGTATTGAGACTCCCTTCTTTCTAGGCGGAGTCACATGGTTCTTTATTGGCCCTCCCTCCAAAGACTACCTACCAGTTGTTTTTCTGTGGTTATATCATAGGCTAATAGAGAACCACAGGGGAAATGAGTAATGAGTAGTTCGTCAACTCTTAGTCAGTGTGAAGGATATGGGGGTGTTTGGGTTCCACAACAAAGTGAAGGGAAAAGTGTTAGTTTACATTACAAAGACTGGGCTCTGCCTATCTTGTTGCCCATGGGCAGGTGTGTGAGTTAAGAAGAAAGTTTTAGCCTCACCATATCTAAAGAACACGAGATTAGGCCAGGTCTGCCCCACCTAGTTCTAAGTTAGCCTAGGGTCTGTCTCCTTCTCCTTTGCCCAGGCTTTAGGGGGTAGGTTATTCTTGCTCATTAGTATAGCAGGGAGGGGAAAACATGGGAATGAATGTATCAGTTAGATTGTGACCCCAGGCAATAACTGGCATGATGGGCAAGAACAAAGCCTAAGGTTTCTCAGATTCCTCATCCCAACCCCTTTGAGAGAGCTGTGGGCCATTTATTAAGATGTCTTAATAAAAAAACCATTTTAATCACTCTGGAGGAGATATTCAGGAGTCATTATAACAAGGTTTTTTAGGCTAAAATCCAATGGATGTGAAGACTTCAACACCAGAGGTCAAGAGATGGATATTTCTTTCCCAGTGGTCTTATTCCTGTGCAGTAACCCAGGGAGGGAGGGTGTGTCCCCAGGAAGGCTAACCCAAATGCTCCCCTCCTTTTCCCCCTTTGATAAGAGAATGACTGTAAAAAGGCCTTTTATCTCTTAAGAAATCAGGGTGGGGGGGTTGAGGGTGCTTGGACACTAGTCTCTTCCCTTTTCTCTGGAGTGACAATTCCTTATCTATGGCATTCCCTGCCTTGATTTGCCTAATCTGCCCTTCCTGAGCTATCCCTCCCTCTCAGAGAACCCCACAGCCTGGGCAGCTTGGAGAGGAGCACATGCTCTATTGCTCTCAGTCTGTTTCCTTCTCTCCCTTTTTTTCTCTCTCTCTCAGAGGAGAAATGGATCCTTTCTTTTTTACAAAATTCTCCTCCTCTCAGCCACATGGGTCCCTCCCAGGAATGGTGGCAGGAGGGACAGGGAGGGGCCCCTGCCTTCAGGCACAGAAGCTGAGGGTTGCCCCAGCTGAAGTGACCTCCTGGTTGCACTTCTCCATTAAGAGGTAATCTCTTTAAGCCTGCTCTAGCCTCATAGCTATCTGAGGGGACACCCCATACCTTCTCCCTGGTTTGGGGGTGCAGTCTTTCCCTTGTCTACCCACATGGTCACTCATCCCCACCGCCCATCACTAGGACTTTACTGCCTGCTGGCCCACCTGTCTAGGGAGTTCAGGGTTGGGAAGGGGCAGCCAGCCTGCCCCCAAATCTGGGAATGTTCATTCTATAAGTGAAGGGCTTGTCATTAAATGGCAGAAAGTAAATACTGGTTTGGAAGTTGTTATAAATGAATGAAAGAAAACCCTGCTAAAGTGAGAGAAAATTGTAGATTTTATTCATGAACCTTGCAAGATACAGTTACCTCACCTGGTGTGAGGTATGAGATGACCTTGGAACATCAGGTAATTTATAGTTTTCAGAAACTCTTTCCCTTCCCTCTTGGATTTTTATAGACCCTCAGAGTTTGAGTCACAATTTAAGAGGTCCACCTATTCTATGATATACCCCTAAGATGATCCTCCCCACATCGTATGAATGATATGTTGATGAACCCCAATCAACACAGGGGTGTGTGTGGGTTAATATTCAATTACTTAATTGTTCAAACTCAGTTGTATTAGGTCAGGATCTCTAGGTCACTCTTCACTGGTAGAGAACTGGTTTGGGGTTTGCCATCTCTGGAATGGGATTAGGAAAACTCTCCCAGTTTTGTGATTGGCTGGGCTATTCCCTCTTTGTAATGGATTCCCTAAAAGCCCTCCTCCACACCCTGTGAAAACCAACACACTACATTCCTCACAGAAGTTTTCTGACTTTATTTTTTTAATAAATGAAAAGAATTATATAGGAACTGATTATCCAAAGTTAGCTTAGGGACTTTTGCTGGGACTGGGGGATCCAGATCTGAACTCAATTAAGCTGTGTACTAATAAGAAATGGGGTAAAGCTAAATCCTAACACCAGACTGCTACATTTGCGAATCCTAGCAGTGAACTAAATGAAATAAGTGAAATAAGTGAAATAAATATTTCCCTCCTATTGTTCAATGTAACTCTATAGTTAAATTTAAATCCCCCAAAACAAGAGCAATCTCAGCTCATCCCTCCACCCCTCCTCCAGCATCCAACCTCAGAGTGAGTACCTGACCCCAGTCACATACAGGGCATGGGTCCTCCTTTTACCCACTTTTCCCTGACTCTTTCCTTTAAGCCTCAGAGCAGCTGAAACATTCTCCAGGAAGCTTGCTGAAGCCTTGCAAATGTCTTCTCCTTCCTCCAATTTCTCTCAACACTCCAAGTCTCTCATATGTTACCCCCACAGACTTAATAGCAATTGCTTTTTCTATAGGACTTTAAAGCTAAGAGTAATTTTATTTGCATAATCCTTGGAGTTTTACCTTGGATCCTCACTCCACTCCACTTCATTCACAACCCCCAGTAAACTATTTTAATTGAAGGTAGAGGTTAAAAATAATGCAGGTTTTTTTTTTTATTTTTGTTTTATGAACTTAGCAATCATCAACAAACTCAAACACACAAAGAAGAAAAAAGAGGATCATATTGATGATGGGGGAAATTGATGGTACCGCCGTAAATATGCAGATTCTTTCGAAAATGAAAAACTCCCTTTCAGCAGTTCAGAGAGCTGGGACAATTATATTAGATCAGCTATGGACTATATGTATTATCCCCATCCAGAGGAAGAAAAACAAAGCACACACATACTCAAAAAAAACCCCTTTAGAATCTGATAAAGGTTTTATAAAAATTAATTCTTATGTATCTCTTTTCCTTCATCCTAATTCCTAATACCAAAGTAACTAATTCTAATCTCTAAACATGTTTATCAAAAATATGTATGTATAATATTTAATCTGAGTATTCGCTGCTGAGGTGAGGGGGTAGGAAGGGAAGGTGGCAGGAAATTTTGTAACAAAAATATGCATGTGCATATGGATGAAAATAAACAAAAACAAAGAAAGAAAGAAAGAAAGAAAGAAAGAAAGAAAGAAAGAAAGAAAGAAAGAAAGAAAGAAAGAAAGAAAGGAAAGAAAATATAAGAAAGAAAATAAACTAGGGGTGACTAGGTGGCGCAGTGGATATAGCACCAGCCCTGGAGTCAGGAGTACCTGAGTTCAAATCCAACCTCACACACTTAATAATTACCTAGCTGTGTGGCCTTGGGCAAGCCACATAAGCCCATTGCCTTGCAAAAAAAAAAGAAAAGAAAAGAAACTAGGTGGTACAGTGAATAGAGCATCAGCCCTGGAGTCAAGAGGACCTGAATACAAAACTGACTTTATTATATGACCTTGGACAAATTATTTAACCCCATTACCTTGCAAAAAACAAAAACAGAAAATGAAAAAATCATAACTAATCCTGGAGTTGGAAAAACTCAGAATTTTTATTTCACAAGCCTGCAAAATTCACAGATTTAAGCTTTTTCCTGAAGAGAAAATAAAATGCTTGATGACAGGCTGAAAAACAAAGGAACCCCACAGGTCAGATGGTGCATCCCATCTCTCCCCCTGGGAATATGGAGCTGGCTGAGGAGGAATGCTAAGGGAGTGCTTTGAGGATTGATTTGCCCTTTCTGTGTCAATTCATGCCAGTTTATATTCTAATTCTTTTTTTCTTTGTCCTGTGGGAATGGGGGACAGGGGATTGCTGGCAAAGTCTTTGGAGAAAGATAGGACTCCAATATGGACTCTAGGCTGCAGCCCCACCCTTCAGGCTGGGAGGCCCTGCTGAGGAAGAACTGTGTTGTGAAAGCTGCATCAGTGGGGCCCAATCTCTCGTTGTCATGGTGACTTGTCTGTTACCAAGGAAATCTTACATCCTGAGATGCAGTCTGTGACACTAGCTTTTTGTTAGGCTGGAATTATGACAGTTCCTTGGCCAAGAAGAGAATGGGCTTCTTTCCCTCTTTGCTTTAAGCAGTCATCTGGGCAGAGACCTAAATCCCTAGGTACTAAAGTCTCATGGGAGATAAACATCCAAAATTACATATATGTATATATAAAGAGACAGAGACAGAGGGAAGCTAACTGCAGAACAGTGAATAAAAGAAAATAATAAAACTACCTGTGGCTATGAGATTGAGTCAGGAGAAGGAACAAACATGGAATCTATCATTTCTTTTAAGGATTCAATCATCACCTCCTGCGCAGGTCTTTCCCTAGGCCAAATATATGCTGGAAATTTTGGTTTCTCCAGAGTTTCTGAATTTTATGGAATGCTCTTGAGGCAGGGAGCTATGGATGAGTGGGATAAAATCTGAGATTCCTTCAGTACACTATCATAGATTAGAAAATAATTGACCTATGTGCCCCTCCTCCCTTGACAAAGCAACTTATGGGATATTGGTGAAGTGTCAACTGACCCCATCTTATCTGTTTGTTATAAATGAATGAAAAGAAAAACCTGCTAGCTTGAGAGAAAATTGTACATTTTATTCACAGATCTTGCAAGATACACCTTACGAGGTACAGGTACTTCACCTAGGAGTGAAGCACGAATTAGTCTTCAAAGTCAGGTAATTTATGGTCTTCAGATACTCTTTCCCCTCCTGCTTAGATTTTCATAGGCTCTTAGGGTTTCAGTTGCAATCTAAGAGGTCCACCCATTCCATGGCATGCCCCTAATTTGATCCCCCCCCCAATATCATACAATGCATGATATGCTAAAGAACCACAATTGTCACAGGGGGTGTGTGGATTAATATTCAATTACCTAATTGCACAAACTCAGTAGCATTAGGTCAAGATCTCTAGGTCACTCTTGAGGGGTTGAGAACCACTTTGGGGTTTGGTATCCCTGGAATGTGATTAGGAAAACTCGGCCATTCACCCTTTGTAATGGATTCCCGAAGGTCTCCCCTCCACTCCCTGTGAAGACCAACACCCTACATTTCTCACAAATCCCTCCTTTTTTTAAATAACACCTTGGTCTTCACACTTCACCAGCAGTGTCTTCCTCAGATTAATTCACAATCTTCATCCTCGATAGGATTACTGACTTTCCCTATCAATCTTTACGTCATCCTTATTAGAGTCATACACCAGTCCTAAATTGCTGATAGAATCTTGTACTATTTGAGTTATTAAATGGATCATACATGGGAGACACACACACACGGCCAATAGGATTCTCCCACTTAAGGCCAATAGTAAGATAGCCAGTAACTCTTTCCACCATGAACCAGTAAACTAATTCACTCAAGAGGAACTAAATAGGCTTGTCCAGGTTTGAACTGAAACATGTACCAACTTCCTAATATCCCTGGGTATCTTCTTTACCACCTGCCCATTGGCATCTATCTTCAGGCAGCAGCTTGACAAGTTAGTCCTCCTTCCTCAGCCAACAGGTAGTCTAATACCAATCTATGTTGAATACTCCCCTCTCTTGTTTGTGTGGCTTGGGTAGCCAGCAAGTTCCACGGGGAGCTGTTTGATTGGTAATTATTTCAACTACAGTTTGGAGTCTTATTAGCCTATTTAGGGTATAAATTGGGGTTCCATAGCCCCAACTCCCATCCTGTGCCCAGGTAGTAGGCCCTCAAATCTAGATAACTCCCTGACCAACTCTTTGGACAACTGGGTCTAGGCAGGAGTCCTACATAGCCAATAATGTCCCTCTAATGCTAGTTGGTCCTCCAGAAATAGTTTCCATCAAATGGATAACACTGTTCCTCCTCTTTACTTCCAAGGGGCCCTCTTAAATAGGCCATATAATCATCATGATAATAGGTATATTTCCAAAGTTGGTGAACCTCCTTCTACTGCACGTTTTTACACCCATGTCTTAAGAAAAGTCTTCCTGGCTCTAAAACTAATCACACTAAATTCCTGCTTTTGTGCTATTGGATCAACCAAGAGTAGCTAATATACCTAAGTGATGTTCCTTAAATTATTTTTCTTGCAAATGGCCATTTCAGCACTTTTCTTGCAAGCCCATATTAACTTGCAAATGCACCAGTTTGTGCATCTTTACACGGGATCCAGGTACCATCATTCATCTCACATGAGTCTGAGGGTACCTATCTTGTTGTTGAGCCCTGAATATATGTACCATACTTCTGGATATGTCCAGACATTTTCTACTCCCCAGGCAAATATCCTGGCCAGTCACGTATAAACAATAGTCACCCATAACTGACTCAGTCACAAGTCACTGGTATCTTTCTCCTCTGGATCAGATACCTGTGCCACTGTGCACCTCTGACCAAGGACTGAAAATCTAGGCCAGACCCAGGGGTACACAAGGCCAGTTCTCAAACTGCTGTGAACTATGGCAAGTCCAACAGACACAACAAAAACTGGGCATTGACTTCTGCCAGCTAGACTCTCCTTCTACCTTTACTAACACCCTATTGTCTAAATCAGAGATAGGACTCATTCCCTTTACAGACTCACATAGCTATAATAATGTCACCCAATAATCTCCCTCTTTCTTTCTCAATGGAGAACATTTTCACCCTGCCTCCCCTCCTCCTTTTCCGTAAGGAGAAGGGCATAAGAAGGGGTGTCACAATTAAAGAGTCAAGGGGAAGTTACAGATAAGCCATGTACACATATGTGAGAGACGGTGGAGATGAACTGGTCCAGTGTCTCTCCTCTCTTCTCTTCTCTTCTCCCTTGGAGACATCCAGTGTTCTTGAGCATCTTCTGAATCTTTTCCAAAATGTCCTCTCTAGCTCTGGTGACTAGTTGAGACCTTGTCTTCTGGTAGAGAAACCATTTAACATCTTATTCAGATCAAAACACATGCTCCCATCACTAAACAATGAGATTCTGGAACTTATTACAATTTACATTTTGCCTTATTGCCATATTGACACACATACTTCACTTTTAACACAAACTTCCATTAGTATTTAACTACATGAGCAAACTCACAAGCTTGAGACAATGTGATCATTCTCATTGGGAGTTTGCTCCATACACATACATTCAATAGTCGTCTTTGTTCTAAGAGTACCCAGCATCTGGCTTAAAATAAAACAATTTTAACCTTTGCTCTTATTACAATGACTCAAAACATCCTTAACTAAAATGATTTTTTTCCAAATATTCCCATATTTTCCTTTTCCTGGTATACTTTTCTACCTGTAATTATCTGAAGAATTCCCCATTCTTCTTACCTAAATATCCACTCTAATACAAAAACTAAGGAAACTTCCTAACTTAGCATGTAGCTGATAGCAGGTGTCAGAGCCAGACACCTAACCCATCTCTGGCTATTAGAACTAATTTGCCTAAATTTTCCAGGACATTGAAGAAATTTCCTTTATAGATATGAGCATTGAATGCCAGTGTCCAGGCAGAGGTCATGTAGGTAAGACAAATTTGTTAGGACAGATTTATTTGGTGAGGTATAAACTAAATGTCAATTTGGGCAAATCAAGTCAAAGGCCTCCAACCACAGCCATACTGAGAAACTGCCCCTTCATCTGCACATCCCATTCACCTGACATCCTTGGCCCACTGGCTTCCTTGGCTCAAAGAACATAACATTTACCCAGTAGTACTTCTTTTTGTTGACTATCCTGGTATCTGACATAAGAGAAAAATCTATTAAAAGTCCTGTGATCTAAAAGTTGTTTTACCTAGTTAGAAATTCCAGTGAATACAGTTCACTAAATTCCAATTATAATCTTAATGGAGTCCCAATTAATGAAACCCCTACCTAAAGCTCGATTATCCTTCCTGGGTCTTTGCCTAAAACCTGGTATGCTAACTATGACTGGCCCTACAGGCCTGTCTCCTACCTCTTACTAGAGACAGCCCTTTGTCTGAAATCATATCTATTCCATCTCTATAAGGATGGCATATCACATTCCCCTTGGCTAAAGAAACCTCCTTCTAGACTGTTCAATCTTATAACAAATAAATGCCACCTTTGTCCAGGAGAATGTACAGAGAAATAGCAAATTATCTTGAGTTTATCTTTCCTATATTATTTACTGCTTTCACATCAAAGCAAACAAACATTGCTTTGGAATATAAATTATAGATCCAAACTATTCCCAATTCACATACATAGCTTGAAATTTCTATACATGAACTTGTTTACCAACTAGAATCCTGAACATACAAATGGTTATTTTTTTTTAGGTTTTTACAAGGCAAATGGGGTTAATTGGCTTGCCCAAGGCCACACAACTGGGTAATTATTACGTGTCTGAGACTGGATTTGATCTCAGGGACTCCTGACTCCAGGGCCGGTGCTCTACCCACTGCGCCACCTAGCCTCCCCACAAATGGTTATTTTTCCCAAGGCAGTTGGGTTAAATGACTTGTCCAAAGTCACACAGCTAAACAATCCCTAAGTATCTGAGGCCTGACCTGAACCCAGGTCTCCTGACTCCGGGGTTGGTGCTCTATCCACTGAGCCACCTAGCCACCCCTCAACATACAAATTACTTTTCAGAATTGTTTAAAACCATTAAAACATCTTAGGTAGCTTTAAATTTCCAATATGCATTATTAATTTCATTATAACAGAACAGCAATAAGAGTAACAGATTAACATACAAATTACTAGATTTTTTTAAAGCAATCCTTCCATTATAACATTATTCATGAATCCACAAATCTATCCCGGAAAGGGTCATACTTTTTCATATTTCCCATATGGCCTTTCTAAGAAATCCCCTTAATTGCAGGCTTTAACAATACAGTATTTAAATAACATTCACAATGATAACTAAATATTGCAAATATAATCTCTTTGCGGTTACAAAAGAATATCACATAACTGATAAACACATCTTATTCATCAATAAGTTACCTTACAATAGGGACCACAATAGCAATTTGTTCAGAGCCCACATCAACTGCCTGCAGTTACCAAGAGAGAAATCCACATTCTTGACTTCTTTAAAATTAAACATGCATTGTTAATATGCATTAAACATTAAGATTCATATTTAAACATCTCATTTCCCTTAGAACAAGAGCAAAATGAATATCCCATGTTCTTTACACTTTTGTCTCTACATAAATTCTCAGAATCCAATCTCATACATGACACTTTTAAAATCCCAAAGTAATTACAACTCAACTAATTTCCCAACAGCTGAGTTTTATAAAAACTTTAGCATACCTTATGCAGAGAATCCAGCACTCACATTCCCAAAGTTCTATCCAAAATAAAAATACCATTGTTAACATTATTAAACTTAACATTAAAACTAATTAGAGCTTTTTCCCAAAAGACATCAGTAAACATCCCTGAGAACCTAGGTATTTCTCTTCTTAGTAACCCAGTACCACTTTTCTTTAACCCAAAGGTGTTGAGTTTAAAATCCCAAATCACTTAATTCCTTGTAAAAGTTACAATTGTGTTAAAACAGTTTAATCCCAAACTAATTTAACAATCTAGGTTATTTAATTCCTCCCATTTTGTACAAACTTTGTCAGAATGTTACAATACTAGTATCCCTCTTTTAAAATCCTCAGCATGCTTTCTAATATTCTAAAAACAATGCAAGCCATGACTCGGGCCACATGGCCAACAAATATTCAGTAAATGTGATTTCTTTTCAATAAAGGAGTCTCTTTACCCCTGGATCTTATATTTTATTTTTTCTCTCCAATCACACATCCCACCTGTGGAGGAATCTCTTTCCCTTTAAGGCTTAAGCACCTGAGCTCTCCTGTCTATCCCCGATTCCCTCCACGGGTGGGTGGGGCACTTAGGTAGACTCAGTCTAGGGTCCATGTCTTAACAAGATGGTGGATGGGATCAAGATCTCCAAGTGTCTAACTCACCACCCCTTCTCCGACCCCAGGGAGAAAGCATGCGATCTTTCCCAGACACGCATAAGGATACAAATATTCCCTCCTAGAATTTCTCAACTCTTCCCTTCTTTTAATTCTTCTAAACTTTCCCCAAACCACAATGTTTTCTCTTTAGAATCCCCCTCCCTTCCCTTAACTCTACACACTTTGCACAGCTATCACTGGCTCAGTGAGGGAAGGGCAAATTTCCACGTGGGGGCTGCTGTAAATACTTCCTTCTCCCCCATATTCTGAAACTCCTGGGCCCAATTCCCAGATAACCCTCTTTTAAAACTTTAGCTGGGTCCTCACACCCTAAAAGAGACACGTACACAAGACAAGAGATAGAACAAATACACACACTCCCGCAAGAACATTCAAAGTCACTCACACAGCATTGGATCCAATCAGCTTCCTTAATTTAGAAAGCATTTCTTTTTCTCCTCTCTCCAGACTTTCCTTTTCCTCCGTGTCCCCACTGTTAGCCTCCTCCTCTCTAGGAGTGGCCAGAGGATCCCACCTATGTTTTTTTTTTATCTTTTTCTAAGTTGCTTAGAAATAATTTAGCATCCCCAATTATCCAGCATGCTGCATATTCCACCTCCTCTTTATTTAAAGGTACCTTATGGTTCACTGTTCATCAGACCCAAACCTTGGCCACCAGACGGACTGTCTTTGGATGGGGATTTGTGAACATTCAGAATAGCAGTATCTGATGAACTTACTTTTCTATTGAGCCTGGACAGCACCCTCACTGTCTCAGCTAGCTCATTTCCTACCCAAAAGGCCTCTCCTTGAGAATTGGATGGGGGGTCTCTTCTTTCCCTCCCTGAGGTGCCTTTTTGACCCCTGGACTCGCCTCTAGGACTTCCTTTCCTGGAATTATCTAGAATCAGCCTGGAAAGATAAAAACCAAAATTTCCCTACCTTTCTGGGTCATTTCCACAATTTTCCATCACTGTCCCTGTCAATGGTAGGGTTTCAGGTCCATTCAGATATCCAGGGAACCCTGGAAAAGAAATGAGGATCTGGCTTGAAATCAAGCTATGAGCACTCCTTCCCCCAGTCTCTTCTGGGGTTTACTTGAGGGGTTCTGAAGATCCCAAATGATCCCCCAAATTGTTATAAATAAATGAACGCAAAAACCTGCCAGAGTGGGCGAAAATTGTACATTTCATTCACGAACCTTGCAAGATACACCTTACAAGGTAAGGGTACTTCACTTAGGCATGAAGCACGAATTAGTTTTCAAAGTCAGGTAATTTAAGGTCTTCAGAAAGTCTTTTCCCCTCCCTCTTGGATGTTCATAGGCTCTCAGAGATTGAGTTACAATTTAAGAAGTGCAACTATTCCATGGCATGCCCCTAATTTGATCCCCCTACCACATCATATGACACACGATATGCTAAAGAACCCCAATCTCACAGGGGCTGTGAGGGTTAATATTCAATTACCCAATTGTGCCAACTCAGTAGCATTAGGTCAAGATCTCTAGGTCACTCTTGAGGTGTTGAGAACAGGTTTGGGGTTTGGTATCCTTGGAATGTGATTAGGAAGACTCTTCCAGTCTTGTGATTGACTAGGCCATTCCCCCTTTGTAATGGATTCCCTAAGGGCTCCCCTCCACACCCTGTGAAGACCAACACCCTACATTCCTCACAGCCAGTGCAGATGCAGGTGCCCAATATACATACATATATATATATATGTGTGTGTGTGTGTGTGTGTGTGTGTGTGTGTGTGTGTGTGTGTGTGTATACATATAAGTACCAAGACTGGAAGAGTTTCCCCTGTCAAGAGTGACCTAGAGATCTTGACCTAATCCTACTGAGCTTGCGCAATTAGGTAATTGAATATTAACCCACACACCCTCTGTGACAATTCTGTGTTCATTAAAATATCATGCCTTGTATGATGTGGGAGTGATCAAATTAGGGGCATGTCATGGAATGGGTGGGCCTCTTAGATTGTAACTCAAACTCTGAGAGCCTATGAACATCCAAGAGCGAGGGGAAAGAGATTCCGAAGACCATAAATTACCTGACTTTGAAGGCTAATTTGTGCTTCATGCCTAGGTGAAGTACCCTTACCTTGTAAGATGTATCTTGCAAGGTTTGTGAATAAAATGTACAGTTTTCTCTCACTCTAGCAGGTTTTTCTTTTCAGTCATTTATAACAATTTGGGGGCTCGTGCAAAGATCTTCAGAACTCCTTGAGGAAGACTCAGAAGAGACTGGGGGAAGGAGTGCTCATAGCTTGATTTCAAGCCAGATCCTCATTTCTTTTCCAGGGTTTCCTGGGGTGGATCTCTGAATGTACCTGAAACCCTGCTATTGATGGGGAGAGTGATGGAAATTGTGGAAATGACCCAGAAAAGTAGGGAAATTTCAGGTTTTATCATTTGAGGCTGATTCTAGACAATTCCAGGAAAGGAAGTCCTAGATGGGAGGCCAGGTTTCAAAAAGGCACCTCAGGGAGGGGAGGAAGAGACCACCTCTATCCTATTCCCAAGGAGAGGCCTTTGGGTAGGAAATGAGCCAGCTGGGACAGCGAGGATGCTGTCCAGGCTCAAGAAAAAAGTAAGTTCATCAGATACTGCTATTCTGAATGGCCACAAATCCCCATCCAAAGACAGTGTGTCTGGTGGCCAAGGTTTGGGTCTGATGAACAGTGAACCATAAGGTACCTTTAAATAAAGAGGAGGTGGAATATGCAACATACTGGATCATTGGGAATGCTGAATTATGTTTAAGCAAGTTAGAAAAAGATAAAAAAAAACATACTCTGGCTGCTTCTAGAGAGGAGGAGGCTAACAGTGGGGCCCAGGAGGAAAGGGAAAGTCTGGAGAGTGGAGAAAATGAAATGCTTCCTAAATTAAGGAAGCTGATTGGATCCAATGCTGTGTGAGTGAGTTTGAATCTTCCTGCAGGAGTGTGTGTATTTGTTCTGTCCTGTTTTGTGTATGTGTCTCTTTTAGGGTCTGGGGACCCAGCTGAATTTTAAAAGAGGGTTATCTGGGAGTTGGGTCCAGGAGTTTCAGAAGGTGGGGGTGAAGGAAGTAGTATGCACTGGCCCCCACGTGGAAATCAGCCTTTCCCTCACCAAGCCAGTGGTAGCTATCTATGGAAGGTCTGTAGCGTTAAGGGAAGGGAGGGGGATTCTAAAGAGAAAAAGCTGTGGTCTGGGGAGAGTTAGGGTTAGGGTTAGGTAACACTATTGTAACTTTTACAAGGAATTAAGTGATTTGGGATTTTAAACCCAACACCTTTGAGTTAAAGAAAATTGGTATTGGGTTACCAAGAAGAGAAATACCTAGGTTCTCAGGGATATTTACTGATGTCTTTTGGGACAAGCTCTAATTGGTTTTAGTGTTAAGTTTCATAATGCAAACAATTATATTTTTATTTTGGATAGAGCTTTGGGAATGTGAGTGCTGGATTCTCTGTATACAGTACTCTGAAGTTTTTATAAAACTTAGCTGTTGGGAAGTTAGTTGAGTTGTAATTATATTGGGATTTTACATGTGTCACGTACGAGATTGGATTCTGAGAATTTGTGCAAAGAGACAAAAGTGTAAAGAACATGGGTATTTCATTTTGCTCTTGTTCTAAGGGAAATGAGATGTTTAAATAAGAATCTTATGTTTAATGTATATTAACAATATATGTTTAATTTTAAAGAAGTCAAGAATGTGGACTTCTCTTTTGGTAACTGCAGGCAGCTGATGGGGGCTCTGAACAAATTGCCATTGTGGGCCCTATTGTAAGGTAACTTATTGATAAATAAGTTGTGTTTATCAGTTATGTGATTCTTTTTTAACTGCAAGGAGATTATATTTGAAATATTTAGTTATCTATTGTGAACATGTTAAGTACTGTAATATTAAAGCTTGGGATTAAGGTGATTTCTTAGAAGGGCAATAAAGGAAATATGAAAAAGTATGAACCTTTCTGGGATAGATCTGTGGCTTCATGAATAATGTAAAAATGGAGGGATTGCTTTGTACAATCTAGTAATTTGTGTGTTACTCTGTTACTTTTATCACTGTTCTTTTATAATGAAATTAATAATGCATGTTGGAAATTAAAGGCTACCTAAGATGTTTTAATGGTTTTAAAGAATTCTGAAAAGTAATTTGTATGTTAGGAAACAGCTAGGTGGCTCAGTGGATAGAGCACCAACCCGGGAGTCAGGAGACCTGGATTCAGGTCAGCCTTCAGATACTTAGTGATTGCTTAGCTGTGTGACCTTGTACAAGTCACTTAATCCAATTGCCTTGGGAAAAATAACCATTTGTATGTTGTGTATGGCTGGCATATAAACAAGTTTATGTATAGACGTTTCTAGCTATGTTTGTTGTTTGGGAATATTTTGGATCTATATTTGTATATTCCAAAGCAATGTTTGTTTGCTTTGAAGTAAAAGCACTATATAATATAGGAAAGATAACCACAAGATCATTTGAGATTTCTCTGCGCAATCTCCTGGACAAAGGAGGCATTTATTTGCTGTAAGTTACAACAGGCTAGAAGGAGGTTTCTCTAGCCAAGAGGTATCTGATATGTCATTTTTATACAGAGATGGAGTAGATATGATTTCAAACAAAGGGATGTCTCTAGTAAGGAGACAGGCCTGTAGGGCCAGTCATAGTTAGAATACCACGTTTTAGGCAAAGACCCAGGAAGGATAATCGAGCTTTAGGTAGGGGTTTCATTAATTGGGACTCCATTAAGATTATAATCGTAATTTAGTGAATTGAATTCACTGGAAGTTTTAATTAGGTAAAACTACTATTTTAAATCACAGGACTTTTAATTTTCTCTTATGTCAGATAACAGGATGGTCAAAAAAAGGAAATGCTACTGGGTAAATGTCATGTTCTTGGAGCCAAGGAAACCAATGGGCCAAAGATGTCAGGTGACAGGGATGGGCAGCTTCTCAGTATGGCTAATGTTGGAACCACTTTGACTTGATTTCCCCAAAATGCAATTTGGATTATACCTCACATGGAAAAATAAATCTGGCTTAAGATATTTGACTTACGAACATGACCTCTGCCTGGACACTGACATTCAATACTCATATCTATAAAGGAAATTTCCTTTAATGTCCTGGAAAGTTTTAGGTAAGTTATATCTAATAGCTAGAGATGGATTGGGTGTCTAGCTCTGACACCTGCTATCAACTACATACCAAGAAGTTTTTGTATTAGAGTAGATATTTAGGTAAGAAGAATGGGGAATTCTTCAGATATTTATAGTTAGAAAAGTATACCAGGAAAAGGAAAATATGGGAATATTTGGAAAAAATCATTTTGGTTAAGGATATTTGAGTCATTGTAATAAGAGCAAAGGTTAAAATTGTTTTATTTTAAGCCAGATGCTAGGTACTCTTAGAACAAAAGCAACTGTTCAATGTATGTGTATGGAGCAAACTTCCAATGAGAATGATCACATTGACTCAAGCTTGAGTGTTTTTTCATGTAGTAAAAATTCTAATGAAAGTTTGTGTTAAAAGTGAACTATGTGTGTCAATATGGCAATAAAGCAAAATATAAATTGTAATAAGTTCCAGAATCTCATTGTTTAGTGATGGAAGCATGTGTTTTGATATGAATCAGATGTTAAGCAGTTTCTCTACCAGAAGACAAGGTCTCAAGGAGTCACCTGATCTGGAGAGGACTTTTTGGAACAGATTCAGATGCTGCTGAAGGACACTGGATGCCTCCAGGGGAGAAGAGAAGAGAGGACAGACACTGGACAGGTTATCTCCACCATCTCTCACCTATGTGTACATTGTTTATCTGTAACTTCCCCTTGAATCTGTAATTGTGACACCCCTACTTATGCCCTTCTCCTTATGGGAATGGAGGAGGCGAGGCAGGGTGAAATTATTCTCCATTGAGAAAGAGCGACATTTTGGGGTGGCATTATTATAACTATGTGAGTCTGTATAGGGAATGAGTCCTGTCTCTGATTTAGACAACAGGGTGTTAGTAAAGGTGGAAGGACAGTATAGCTGGCAGAAGTCAATGCCCAGTCTTTTGGTGTGGCTTTTGGACTTGCCATAGTTCACAGCAGTTTGAGAACTGGCCATGAGTAGCCCTTGGTCTGGCCATATTTTCAGTCCTTGGTCATGGGTGCACAGTGGCACAGGATCCTGATCCAGAGGAGAGAGACATCTGTGGCATGTGACTGAGTCAGTTATGGGTGACTACTGTTTATAACTGACTGGTCAGGATATTTGCCTGGGGAGTAGCAAATGTCTGGACATGTCCAGAAGCAGGGTCCATGTATTCAGGACTCAACAACATAATAGTTGCCCTCAGACTCCTGTGAGATTAATGATGGTACCTGGATGCCTAGTAAAGATGCGCAAATTGGGGCATTTGTTAAGGGAAGCTGATTATGAGTTAGTATGGAATTGCAAGGAACGTGCTGAAATGGCCATTTGCAAGAAAGATAGTTTAAGAAACTTGACTAGGTGTATTAGCTAGTCTTAGGATTGGTTCAATTGCACAAAATCAGGAATTTATCTTGGATTTTGGAGCCAGGAAGACCTTTCTAAAGACGTTGGTAGAAAAACTTGCAGTGGAAGGAGCTACACCAACTTTGGAAATATACCTATTATCATGATGATTATATGGCCTATTTAAGAGGGCCCCTTGGAAGTAAAGAGGAGGAACAGTATTATCCATTTGATGGAAACTATTCCTGGAAGACCAACTATCACTAGAGGGACATTATTGGCTATGTAGGACTACTGCCTAGACCCAGTTGTCCAAAGAGTTGGTCAGGGAGTTGTTATCTAGACTTGAGGGCCTACTACCTGGGCACAGGATGGGACCTGGGGCTATAGAACCCCAATTTATATCCTGAATAGGCTAATAAGACTCCAAGCTATAGTTGAAATAATTACTGCTCAAACAGCTAGGGTGTTAGACTTGCTGGCTACCCAAGCCACACAAACAAGAGAGGGGAGTATTCAACCTAGATTGGTACTAGACTACCTGCTGGCTGAGGAAGGAGTAGTCTGTCGTAAACTGAACTTGTCAAGCTGCTGCCTAAAGATACATGCCAATGGACAGGTGGTAAAGAAGATACCCAGGGATATTAGAAAGTTGGCACATGTTCCAGTCCACACCTGGACAAGCCCATTTAGTACCTCTTGGATGAATTGGTTTACTGGTCCATGGTGGAAAACAGTTACTGGGTATCTTACTGTTGACCCTAAGTGTGATAATCCTATTAGCCATGTGTGTCTCCCCTGTATGATCCAGTTAATAACTCAAATAGTACAAGATTTTATCAGCACATTAGGACTGGTGTATGGCTGTAAGTAAGGAAGAGGTAAACATATTGATAGGGAAAGTCAGTAGTCCTATTGAGGATGAGGATTGTGAATTAATTTGAGGCAGACACTACTGGTGAAGTGTGAAGACCAAGTTGTTATTAAAAAGAAAATGGGGGATTTGTGAGAAATGTAGGGTATTGGTCTTCACAGGGCATGGAGCGGAGCCTTTAGCAAATCCATTAAAAAGGGGGAATGGCTCAGCCAATCACAAGACTGGAAGAGTTTCCCCTGTCAAGATTGACCTAGAGATCTTGACCTAATCCTACTGGGCTTGTGCAATTAGGTAACTGAATATTAACCCACACACCCCCTGTGAGATTGGGGTTCTTTAGCATATCATGTGTTGTATGATGTGGGGGGGGAATCAATTTAGGGGCATGTCATGGAATGGGTGGACCTCTTAGATTATAACTCAAACTCTGAAATCCTTTGAACATCCAAGAGGGAGGGGAAAGAGTTTCTGAAGACCATATATTACCTGACTTTGAAGACAAATTAGTGCTTCATGCCTAGGAGAAGAATCCTTACCTTGTAAGATGTATCTTGCAAGGTTCATGAATAAAATGTACAATTTTCTCTCACTCTAACAGGTTTTTCTATTTATTCATTTATAACACAATATGAGGTTCCAAGAAATTCTAATTGATCCTAAGATTATTTTTCTGACTGATCTTAATTCAAAAATAATAATATTAATATATGTGTTTTTGCCTTTATATTTAAAAATTGACTGTAAATTAGATATCTGTGTAGTTCTCAATGAGAATTTTTCAATTCTCTCTGCTGGCCAGGAAGACTTGAGAAACGATCTCTAGATTTGAGATTAAAGTGAGCTGGCCAGCGCTCCTAAAATGTCACTACACAATTGGATCAATGTGAAATCTTTGTTTCAAAAAAGAATTGTGTCCATGTGTGTGTGTGTGTGTGTGTGTGTGTGTACATGTGTGTACCTTAAGTGTGTAATTTAGATCTGAAATGGTTCCTGATCTGTTAGACTGAGTTCTTTTATATCCCAGTGAAAAATGAAATGAAAGTTTTGAAACATTTATTCCTTTTATTTTGGGTTTTGAATTTAATTATTTTAAAAAGCTTAATTTAAAATTAAGTTATCAAGAACTGAAATTAAGATCTGTACGAGCCTCTTTACTAGGGTGTTTTAATACCATTTGACCTCGGTTAGACATTACAAAGACAATATTTCCCTTTATAAATCAAGTTAGTAAATTGGGTTTAAATTAGAAAATAAATAAACTCAGCTAAATCATCAAAAGAGTTACTCCTGGCTCTCTGACTTAGGAAAGACAAGCTCTCTGTCGTCTACATTTGAAAGTATGTGTACTTGTGTGTAATTTAGAAGTTTTGTGATAAATAGCTTTGTGAAATAGTCTCATCTGCGAGCTAATTTTATTTAATTAATGAGATTCTGGGACTTTGAATATTATTTTGGTTGAAGTTTTGGAATGTGAGATGTTTGTTATAATATCTGTATTCTCTATGAAGAGAATCTAAAGCTTTTGTATAAGGACAGATTTAAACCAAACTTTGGGGAATATAAAATTGTGTTGCTGATAGCAAACAGAATGAATGAGTTGAGAATTGTAGAAGGCTAGAGAATACATTGTCAACAATTTCACAAAATCTTTTTGTTTGTAAGAGAAAAAGTTTGTTAAAACTTTTGTCTACCACCACATGTTTATAAAAGGGAAAATGTATCTATTTGAAATTTTTATTCACTCGACTTAGGTAACTTATGGTTTCATCTCCTTGTGATTGGAAGGTTCCTGGAATAAGTGAGTTAGTTGTTATTGCTTTTGTTCCAAGTAATATTAATTTCTTGGTTCCTAGAAATAAGGGCTAATTTCTCTTGGCAATACTTAGCCTATCTTTCCTCTGTAAACTGCAAACTCAGAAAGACAATAATCAGGATGTTGGGACTTATCCTGTGCTCAAGATACTTGAAGAGTCCAGGGAGAGCTAATAATTAATCAGGGTCTCTGAAAATTAATTGGGTAAATTAAGACTATGTAGCCCTTAGTAAGGTAACTTACTGATGAGTAAGTTGCTGAGAAATTTTATCAGGATTTTTGTTTATAAGCTGTGAAAGTATAAGCTATTTGGAGTTACTGTGATAATTTGAAGCCTGAAATTAATAACTAATTATTTTGTAGAGATAATGAGGGAAATATCAAAATAATGACCTCCTATAGGATTCCTGATATTACTAAACAATAAATAATATAATAATGGAAATACTATTTTGTAAAATCTAATAATTCTTTTGTTAATCACCTAAATACCTGGTTGTTCTTACTACTGTTTTATTACATTGGAATTAATAATGCATGTTGAAAATTTAAAGTTACCTAAGATATTCTAATGGTTTTAAAGAATTCTAGAAGCAATAATATGTATGTATCTATTTTAAACATGGCTAATAACTAAATGGGTTCACTGTAAAAAGTTGCTTTTACAAAAATTCTGTTCTAAATGTGAATTAAGATTATTGTATTTTTACATTCCAAATTCTGCTTATTATATTTCATTTACAGCACTGTCCTTAGGTACATGAGCAGTGATTGAATTAGTTCTAATTTTTCTCTGGATCTCTTTGCTGATACCCATCCTAATCACAGCCTGACACTGATTCCTTTAGTGTTCAAGCCACCTGAAGCTCTTTTTATAGGTAATTGCTATATTACAATATATTGATAATTGGTCTGTCTGATATCTGGTATGTTGAAACAGAAAGACAACAACGAACCTCTGTCTTAGCTGAGGTAGGATTCCCTTAAAGGAATCTCTCACCTTGTTAAGGTCCAAGAAAAGTCCCCAATTACAGAACAGAGGCACTCGACACGATGGAGATGCAATAGCAAGGGTTTATTAAACTAGCTCGAGCTAGG
This sequence comes from Macrotis lagotis, assembly GCF_037893015.1. NCBI lineage: Eukaryota > Metazoa > Chordata > Mammalia > Peramelemorphia > Peramelidae > Macrotis > Macrotis lagotis. The sequence goes on from NC_133666.1 coordinate 13,644,682, forward strand.
GTTCCATCCTAGGTCGGGGCTAGGATCCTGGAACCCAGAGTAAAGTGAGGAGAGACCTTATATATGGTTTGGTAGGGGAGTTTCAAGCATCTGCCTGCAGCTTGTCTTGAGATGGTGCTGCATTTTCTTATTGGATTCAGGTCCTCAGAGAAGCCCCCTGCTGCATGGTCTGAGGGCCGACCAGGCAGGATCTTCAGAAGCTGATCTGGCAGAGACTTAGGGGGCAGAATTTAGGCAAAAGTTCACAGGTTTCGACACTCAGGATCTTACAGGCATTCAGGCTAAAGTTCATAGGTTTTGATACTCAGGGTCTTACATTCCCTCCTCTTCTTGTTCAATCCAGGAGCACCCATGCTCCTCAAAGGGATGCACAGAACCCTCAGGGAGACTGTTGTAAGACTGTCTGCATACCATTAGTTGGATAGTGTTAAACCTGTTCCTAATGAAAGCAAGCACTCAATTTAATATGCAGGGCCCAAAGGTTAGGAGGAGTAAAAGTAGTATCAAGGGGCCAATCAGGGTAGAGATCAATGTGGTGAGCAATGGGGATTGGTTGAACCATGCTTCAAACCATCCTGTTTGCTGTTCTCTTTCTTTCCTTCGGTTGGCCAACCCCTCCCTTACTTTAGCCATTGACTCTGACTAAGCTGGTATGGTCAGCAACACACTTCTCCTAGTGCAGCACAATCCCCCCTGCTGTAGGAAAATCAAGTCTAAGCCTCTCCTGTTCTATAAAACTACTCCCGAAAGAGAGGTAAGGGATTTCTCCAGGTGTGAGATTGAATCCTCTATTCTGCTAATATCCTCATCTATCGCTGTGCTGAGGGAGTTGAAACCTTTCTTTTGGAGGTTGAGAGAGGAAATCCCCGTACCAGCTCCCACCAGTCCTATTCCAAACAGGGTGGCTATGGTTAGGGCAGTGAGGGGCTCCCTTCTTATCCTGGCAAGGGGCATTCTCATTATCAAGGGGAGGTTACAAAAACAGATCCCTTGACAATACAATGTAAACATTGGTGAGAAATGGGAGAGATGAACTGGTCCAGTGTCTCTGCTCTCTTCTCTTCTCTCCTAGAGACCTCTGATGTCCTTCTGCATCTTCTGAATTGGTTCCAAAATGTTCTCTCCAACTCAGATGACTAGTTGAAACTTTTTCTTCTGGTAAAGGATTTGCTTAACATTTTACTTAGATCAAAACACATGTTTTCTTCACAAGACAATGAGATTTTGGAGCTTGTTGCTATTTACATTTTTCCTTATTGCCATATTGATGCATATACTTAATTTTAACACAATAAACTTTTACTATATGAGCGAACTCCCAATGAGAATTGTCATACTGTCTTGAGCTTTTAACATATATTTAACAATCATCTTAGTTCAGAGTACACAGCATATGGTTTAAAAATAAAACAATCTTAGCCTTTGCTCTTATTAAAATAATGTCTCAAACATCCTTAATCAAAAAATGAAATTTTTCAAAATATTCTCGAATATACCATTGATTTTTCTTTTCCTGATCTACTTCTCTGACTCACATTCCTTTCCTTAAGCTAGACCTTAGAAATATAATTAACCTAAGGATTTCCCATTCTTCTTCCTACCTAACTAGCCCTTCTAAAAATTAAAGAAACTTAATTCCTATCATAACATGTAGCTGTTAGCAGGTGTCAGAGCCATACACCTAACCTATCTCTGGCTATTGGATCCAATTCACCTAAAATTTCTTTTTCTAGTTTACTTAGTAATTAACCATAAAGATCCAGGACATTAAAGGAAAATTTCTTTATAGATATAAGTATTGCGTGTCAATGTCCAGGCAGAGGTCATGTGGGTAAGTCAAATGTCTTAGGCCAGATTTATTCTTCCAGGTGAGATATTATCCAAATGTCATTTTGGGGAAATCAAGTCAAAGGGGTCCAACCTCAGACTTACTGAAAATTCGCCCCTTTGGCCGCCCTTCCCAGTCACCTGACATCTTGGCTTCCTTGGCTGCAAGAACATGACATTTACCCAGTGGCATTTCCTTTTTGTTGGCCATCCTGGTATCTGACATAAGAGAAAATCAACTAAAAGTCCCGTGATCTAAAATGGTTGTTTTACCTAGTTAGAACTTCCAGTGAATACAATTCACTAAATTCCAATTATAATCTTAATGGAGTCCCAATTAATGAAACCCTTTTCCTAAAGCTTGGATTATCCTTCCTGGGTCTTTGCCTAAAATCTGGTATTCTAACTATGACTGGCCCTACAGGCCTGTCTCCTGCCTCATACATTCAGACATCCCTTTGTCTGAAATCGTGCAAGGCAATTGGGGTTAAGTGACCTGCCCAAGGTTGCACAGCTAGACAATCACCAAGTATCTGAGGCCTGACCTGAACCCAGGTCTCCTGACTCCAGGGCCAGCGCTCTAACCACTGGGCAAGCTCTCTAACCACTGGTCCACCTAGCCGCCGCTAACATACAAATTATTTTTCAGAATTCTTTAAAACCATTAAAACATCTTAGGTAGCTTTAAACTTCTAACATGCGTTATTAATTTCTGTGAGTAACAGAGTAACACCCAAATTACTAGATTGTACAAAGTAATTCCTCCATTATCACATTATTCATGAACCCACAGATCTATCCCGGAAAGTGTCTTACTTTTTCATATTTTTCTTATTGCTCTTCAAAGAAATCACAATAATCCCAGGCTTTAACAATATAGCATTAAAAAAAAAAAACTATTTTCACAAGAGATAACTAAATATTGCAAATATTATCTCTTTGCAGTTACAAAAGAGCATCACATAACTGATAAGAACATCTTATTCATCCATAAGTTACTTTACAATCGAGCCCACAACTGCAACTTGTTCAGAGCCCCCCATCAGCTGTCTGCAGTTACCAAGAGAGAAGTCCACATTCTTGACTTCTTTAAACATACATTGTTAATATACATTAAACATTGAGATTCTTAAACATCTCATTTCCCTTAGAACAAAAGTGAAATTCTCAGAATCCAATCTCATACATATGACACATTTAAACCCCAATGTCATTACAATTCAACTAACTTTCCAACAGCTTAGTTTGATAAAAACTTTAGAGTGCCTTATATAGAGAATCCAGCACTCACATTCCAAAAGCTCTATCCAAAATACAAACACTGTTTGCATTATTAACTCAACATTAAAACCAATTAGAGCTTTTCCCCAAAAAGACATAACATCTCTGAGAACCTAGGTGTTTCTGTTCTTAGTAACCCAATACCAGTTTTCTTAACCCAAAGGTGTTACAATAGAGTTTTAAAATCCCAAACTCCTTGCAAAAGTTACAATAGTGTTAAAACAGTTTAATCCCAAACTAATTTAACAGTCTGGGTTATTTAATTCCTCCCATTCTGTACAAATTTTGTCAGAATATTACAACACTAGTATTCTTCTTTTAGAACCCTCAGAATGCTTTCCCAAACTCTAGTTCACAAATTTTAGAAACAATGAGAGTCATCACTCAGGCCACATGGCCAGCAGATAGTCATTAAACGTGATTTCTTTCCTTTCAATAAAGGAGTCTCTTAACCCCTGGATCTTAGATAATTAATTTTTTTTCCAATCACACATCCCACCTGTGGAGGGTTCTTTCCCTCTAAGGCTTAAGTAGGTAAGGATTTTTCGAGTTTCCCACCATCCTCCTGCTACCCTCTTCCCCCTTTTTTTTTTTATTCAGCGAAGGAACCTTCCGAGAGGGGAGTAGACAGCTTCAGGGGGAAGGGGAGCCAGGTCTAGGAATGTTCATTACCTTCCCTGCTTATTGCATTCCCCCCTTTTGATCTAGCGATGGAGTCTTCCAAGGGGGAACAGAAGGGACCTGGTGATGGGGTGGGGGATGGGGTGTGGAAAGTCAGGGGCTGAGGGTTCTAAATTTAACAATACAGTAATGTGTATAATTTCCTCTTCAACAGATAATAAACTACACTGATCTCACATATCAATATTCCCTTTCATAAACATGAGGTGAAAAACAAAGCCTTTCATAAATTTTCTGGGCCAAAAGGACCTTGAGAACTAGAACCCATTGGCAAGGTATTCTCTAGTTGTATTTTTTTTTCCATAACAAAATCTTTACAAATGTGATAGGTGAAACTTCAATTCATTTGTTATTACAAAACAATTTTAAATCTCAAAAAGCGTAGTTTAAATTGTTCTTATACAAAGCTTACTAATTGTACACAGCATATTTCAATTGCATGTATGTTCTCTTTATTCCCCAAACCTTTAAAATACAAAGAATTCTTAAGACTAATTGTTGCTAAAAAATCCCTTCTTATGATAACAAGATTTTCTTCATGTTTCTCTTAAATTCCAAAAGTTACATTCAAATTAGTTTTAAATCATTTTTCTTTCCAAAAGCCTAAAAAGTTTGCAAATTTTTCTTATCATCATCAGTGCAATTCTAACTACTCAATGCTCTCACTTATAAGAACTTTCTATCTTCACTGACCAACATTTCTTAATATTAGAACATCCTATGTTCTGGGAATGAGAGATTCCACACAGTTTGAGATATCAAAGTGATATGCACTAATTTTTTACCTTTACTGTTTATCATTACTCACTCAATCCAGATTTTTCCCAAATACATGATTCATATTCCAATCCGTGTAAAATATTAACTTCCTCTTGTTTAGTTATTCTAAAGCTAACTCACAAGCCTGTGCTGACTCCTATGACTCTGGAGTGGCCATAAAACATCAGAATCCAAACTCAAACATAGTCTTTGCAAACCCCTTAATTCAATTTACAGGTATCTTTAGATTAGCACATTATAGGATCGATAATAGCATTAATTAAATTAACATTTACCTAGCAATAGCTTTCATATCAAACTTTTCACTTTATGGGGCTTATTGCCTTTCTTATCAATTCATTGCCAAACATTGCAAAAAGTACCAATTTAATGCAATTTTAAATCACCCCAATCTCAGATAAACACATATCTCCCTATAGACTTATACATCTATACTTTCTTCTTTTCTCATAATGATTTGTACACCTTTTTCCAAAGTTCCCAAAATCCATCTTTGGTGTACAAAGTCAACCCTGCTCAGACCTTCTGTCTACATGCTTTTACCACTTTCCTTACTTAACAAATGGTTCAGAAGAAACCCCAATTGTCTCTAAGTCTGGATTTTCTTTTTCCAGTACTTTCAGAATCTCTTACTCAAACTATACAACTCACATTTTCCATCATTCCTTTGCATTTAGCTCCCCCTGTCCTCAAGTCACACCATTGAACTAGAATCACATAGTTCATACTACAGCTATGATTCCACTCTTCACAAGGCACCTTCCATTCCAAGGTTTTAATATGTAACATTTCTTGAATACAACTGCTAAAATTCTGGAGAAGGCAGTCATTCCAAAATCCCCTAGCCCAAATAGAACATTCCCTGCCCCCCCCTCTTCAAATAGAGTAAACTAAATAACTATTATAGAGAGAGAGAGAGGCCATCCTAGATTCTTTCTGGGGGGGGGGATTGGTCTTCTATTCTTCAACCCTTACATGTCCCATAATTTTCTGTAATAACTAAACTCCTAAAGCTCTAATGATGCCATATCATTCTGGAAAAAAGACTATTTAGTTTCCCCTATACAGGCATCTTGGTAACCACATTATACACTTTAGGATTAACTTGACTCTCTTGTCTTTCTGGAATTTATTTTCCCTATTTTGAAATTAAAATAGCATTTCTTTCTATGATTTCTTTGTTTAACACATTTGGTAATATTTGCTGTTTCTTTAACTTCAAAGTAAGGTCCCTTTTAATACTTACTTTACTAATTCTTCCTGAAGTAGTTCTCTCCCCTGTAAGGGGGAGGGAGAGGGAAACACTCTGGCAGCCCAGAATCAAGGAGGATGGTCCCTTGACCTCCTTAAATCAGCCTAGGAGCAGGCTCAGAGGAGTGCTCTGGGTCCGTCCCATCCCAGCTGGAACTTAAATTAAATGATTAAGAGTGATAAGCAAAGCAGAAGCAAAGCAAAAGAAGCAAAGGGGATAGATAACCAGTTAGCATCTGTCCCTTCCAGGGGGACTAAGTGTTGCTAGCCAGGTCCTAAAAGAAAATCAGGTTAACCTTGTTTCCTTATCTCATTCCCATATGTCATTCATTCCTGACCTGCAGGTTTCTCTTATCTCATTTCCAAACATCAGTCCTTCCAGTATTGACCTCCTGAAGGGTTGGGGAACGTCTTCCACCACAACACTGCTGGCAACCGTAGCAGTGGGTCCACCTAGGTCCTTTGCCAGCTTAGTCCAAATACAGAGCCACGGATTTGGTTACTTTAGATACCCCTCCAAGTACTTCTTGTGGCCTCTGCTGGGGATCCCGGGAGAGCCCCCAAATGTTAAGGTCCAAGAAAAGTCCCCAATTACAGAACAGAGGCACTCGACACGATGGAGATGCAATAGCAAGGGTTTATTAAACTAGCTTGAGCTAGGGTTCCATCCTAGGTCGGGGCTAGGATCCTGGAACCCAGAGTAAAGTGAGGAGAGACCTTATATATGGTTTGGTAGGGGAGTTTCAAGCATCTGCCTGCAGCTTGTCTTGAGATGGTGCTGCATTTTCTTATTGGATGCAGGTCCTCAAAGGAGCCCCTGATGCATGGTCTGAGGGCTGACCAGGCAGGATCTTCAGAAGCTGATCTGGCAGAAACTCAGCAAGCTGACCTAGCAGAGACTTAGGGGGCAGAATTTAGGCAAAAGTTCACAGGTTTCGACACTCAGGATCTTACAGGCATTCAGGCTAAAGATCATAGGTTTTGAAACTCAGGGTCTTACAACCTGACAGACCTGGAGCCTGGCTCATTGAAAAGGATTGTCTATATGACCTCTGCCTGTAAAACACATCTGATTCATAAGGGAACATGTCTCTGTGTCCCTGTGTGCTCTTTGTAGCAAATTGCCATAATTGTGCCAGGTGCTGAATAATTAAGTATAAGAGTGAGCCATTGGAATTCTATCTTCTAAATCCTTAATAATTGGTAAATATTTAGTCTCCAAGACTATTTTTTAACTGCTTTAAAGGAGCCATTCTTTAACTGGAATTTTTTTCATTGTAAACATGGATAAAGTTAAAAACAGAAAATTTTACTGCAAACTTTTTATTGGACATGTAAAGTTCTAAAATTATTATTCAGTGCATTTGTTTATACCATTCTTGAGCTTTTGGTACAACTGAAAAGGCAACCACAAATAAATCTGTGTTATATTGGAACCCATGTTCTTATGAAAATATTCTGATCCAGGCTTAGAATCATAAAAGATTACTGTTACTCTTTTTAGATCTTCTAGTTTTTCCTACTTAGTAGACCTCTGTTAATAGCACTCTATGATTTTGTTTGTTCACTCTTTTTTTCCTAAGTTTCTTTTCTCTAGGTTACCAGCTGAACATCTCCAATAGTGGCCTCTGCGGGATGTCAACCAGCTGTACCTGGTCCTGACAACTGCCATCCTGTGGACTTTGCCTGAATTGAGTTCCCACTGCAATACATTCTCCTCCAAATGGACCCTCAAAGGTCTAGATGAATCTGGGTCCCAATAATTTGAGAGGGGAATGTGATGCAGAGAGTTATGGACATAGTGATTCTGTAATTGGAAACAAATTTTGTAATTTTTTTTACTCTTAAATTCTGAGGAGAAAGAAGAAATATTTATCTAGTTAGAAAAATGTTATCTGCTCCTGTGATGTAAATGACTTCTATTGTTCCATTGTTAAATGTAAATTCCTAATCTTTTTCCCCCAACCCCCAGCTTCCAGCATTTTACCTGGTTTTAGTCACATAGAGGGGGAGGGATTTCCCCTTTGCCCATAGTCTCCTGATCCTTCTGTACCCACAAAGTGGGCAAGACTATAAAACCTGGCCTGGGCTCCCTTCATGATGTGTATACATGCTTGAGTTTCAGCCCAATCAGTTCTCCTGTTTGTCTCTCTCTCTCTCTGTATGTCTCTCTCTCTCTCTGTATGTCTCTGTCTCTCTTTCTCTGTCTCTATCTCTATCTCTTTCTCTGTCTGTTTCTGTCTGTCTCTGTCTCTCTGTGTCTCTCTTTCACTCACTGAAACCTCACCTAGTGTCTGTTATTTGCTCCTACCCTCTAGCAGCTTACCAATACCTTGTTGCTTCTTCAATAGGAAAAAATACTTTGATATTTAGTATTTTAATAAATATTTTAATCTGTAAACTTTGCAGGCTTATATAATAAATCCTGAGTGGTTTTACAACCCCAGACCTGTATGTGAATTCTTTCACCTTTCAAGACCTCTCAATCTTAAATCCCTGGCAACATTCTGAAGGTCACATGTGCTTTAAGGATTACACAGAAATTTTCACATGCCCCTTTTGGTTTTCACAAGAGCCCTGTAAGAGCTCTCAGCCTAATTCTACAATGGAAATGGAAATATAATGATGTCCATTGGCAAGATGGAAGAAAGGAAGTCCAGAAAAGAGAAATGACCTATCTGGAAAGGGAGTTGGTAAGGAGGTGGCCATGGAGGTAGGCTTAAGTCACACAACTTCATTTCACACCATTTCAGAACTCACTCTCCTAACCTCCAGAGAAAATACTATGGGACATTATCCTTACCCTGTTAGAATCCTCCGTGCCCAGGGTCTTTAGAGACTGTCAAAGTTTGATGTCCTTAAACCTGTATTTCTGATCACAAAATGGTTTCTCATATTTAGGGTTTGTAAGTCTGAATGTTAACCTCTGCCCTCTTCAAGGTCTGTGTCTCTATCTGAAAGCTAGGCTCCAGTCTGATTCACACACTTTCCCATTTGCATATGCAAGCTTGCAAGTTGCTTCTTTACAGCTGTATAGACACTAAGCTCTAAAGACTGTGTTAAAGAAGCAGAAATTGATCCTCTCATCCCAGAAGAGGAGATAATAGTCTTTCTTCTAACTGAATTGCTATTACTTTTGTTACAATAGAACAGATTTTGTGAACAGGATAAAAGAAGGTATAAGTCAAATTAATGACACCTTCATGTAATGCTGTGTAACCTTAGTGGCCAAAATTCCTTCGTTTCATTGTCTTTTCTGTATAAAAATTTCACTGTAAGCCTGGTTGATCACTTTAATGAGATCATCCACTCATGAGTTCAGTAAGATCCTAGAGACTAAAACTTCATGGATAAAACTATTTGTGATTTCATTTTTAGCTTAAGAAAATTATGGTTAACTCTTGTAAGCACAAATTTCCCTAGTACTACAATTAATAAGTCCCACAATAAGCCATGCTTCCCTTCCTCTCCAGGAAGACAACTTGGCCATCATCTTGTCATCTTTGCTAAGAAGATGTTAGACCAAGTTTAGGACCTTTTCCCTGAGACCCTTCTCTGCTTCTATATCAACTAAGTAGTAGAGTACAGAAGGAGAAATATCTGTCTAGTTTTTAATATTAAGAAAGTATTGTTTGATGTTTTCTGAGGCTCCCTGGCTAGCATGGGCCCTGATCAGATGTAAATTCCTTCCTATTGTTCAGCATAACTCCACTGTTAAATGTAAATTCACCAGGACAAGAACCTCAGTTCATCCCTTCACCCCTCCTCCAACTTCCTTCCCCTCAGAATGGGTACCGGACCTCAATCATGTAGAGGGAGTGGGTCCCCCTTTTACTTACTTTTTCCTGACTCTTCCCTACACAGGAAGTGAGCAAGAATACTGTATTTCCCCATGTATAAAATGAACCCCTTTTCAAAAACTTTGGGGTCTAAAAGTTGGGAGTGTCTTATCCAGTGGTTGTAGATAATCTGACTTGCATTTCCTGTTTTTTGAGCTTGCTGTCTTTGCACTCATTGTTTCATATTTGTTACCAGTATATTAGGTTACATTTTGCCATGTTCTGCCCAGAGATGGCTCAGAAAAGATTTTCATACAGTGCTAAATTCAAGTTGAATGTGATACAGTTTGCAAAAGTGAATGGAAATTGTGCTGCTGAACGTCCTCCTCCAATTGAGAAAACAATCCCAGACTGACTATGAGAAGAAGAAACCTGACTGAAAACACTCTGGCAGAGGAAGGCCATGAGAGGCAAGTCAGTCAAATGTCCTGATTTAGAGAGAGAAGGGAGGAGATTGGTTGAAGAGCAAAGGGCAACTGGAATTCCTGTGTCCACAAAGTTGGTTCAGCAGGAGGCCAGAAGAATTGATAATGAAAAAGAAGTGACTGTTTTCAAAGGACACCATATGTGCTTCAGGTTCATGAAATGGAATGGACTGAGCATACATACACACACATCAGACTTACTCAAAAGATGCCTGAAAACTATGAGCAGAAGATCCTTGAATTTCATGATGAATAAAAATTGAGTTCAATAGCTTTATGTAATACTTTTTTTTTTCAAATTTTGGGCCCCTAAAGTAAGGTTTCTTGTACATGGGGAAATAAGATATAAAAGCTTGGCCTATACTCCCCTCATGGCCAGGCTCACCGGAGTCTCAGTCCAGCCAGCTCTTAAGGAAATTTTTCCTTTCTCTTTTCCTCAGTTACTCTCACCTGGACCTTTGTTTTCCAGCCTTTCCTCAAGCAGCTTACTGTCTCTCCAAGAAAAAAGTTTAATCTGTGAACTTTGCAGGCTTTCAAAATATAAAATTATTTTCCAACTTCCAGCTTTTCCAACTCCAGAGCAAGTTGTGAGTTTTTCACTTTCAAAAGAATCCTGTTTATGGCAGCACCATCAATTTCTCCCACATCAAGAGGAAAATGTTGGCCTACCTTCATTGTTCTGTTGGTTGCTTAGTCTTAAGAATGTGGTATAGAAATGTTAAAAAAGGAACATTAAACCTAAAACTTTTCCTATGGTTTTTATCCCTCAGAGAGCTAGATGATATTTACCAGCACATCCCAGAAGTCACTTCATTTCTCAATCTTCTGAATGGCCAATGGATAACTCATTTCCTCCTGACTCCTTGGCTGATGCTCTATCCCCTGTATTCTCTACTCTTGAAGCCACTTTCTCCTGGACTTGGCATATACTAGAGGGTGACACTGAGGGTTCGAGTTGGTTTTGTGCCACTTCTACCACTACATCAAATATACATTTCCCTTCTAAGAAAGTCTGACCCAAGTAGTTGCCAGTTCTAGGATACCAATTGAATTTGATGGAGGGAATTACTTCCTCTTGACTTTCACTCTGACCTTGATCAAGCTTGATGAAGTGGGCCGGAAATGATGTGTTGGACTTAAAGGTCACATACTATGGGACAGGAAGGACCTGTGGGTCCTTGCTGCCTTGGTGCTCCTTGGCATTCATATTGAAGAATACCTGGATCCATGTGCTGAACCACTCCCCATTGTCCAACCCACTATGGAAATGTTCGGAAGAGAAGCTCTCTTTCCATCCTTCCCCTTCTAAGATGCACAAGCTGTCTTTCTCTAAGCTATGTGCTTCCAGCCTAGGTCATTGAAGAACTATGGTTTTCTTTCCTTCTTCCCTTACTTTCAGGCAGCCTTGACTAAAATTTTGTTGTTTGCCCTTTCCTTACATCATTAACTACTATAATCTGCAAACTTAGCAGGCTTATGAAATAAATGCTGAGTTATTTCAACTCCAGGGCTAGTTGTGAATTCATTCACTTTTTTTTTGCAAGGCAATGGGATTAAGTGGTTTGCCCAAGACCATACAGCTAGGTAATTATTAAGGGTCTGAGGTCGGATTTGAACTCAGGTACTCCTAGGTGCTCTATTCACCTAATTGCCCTTGAATTCATTCACTTTCAACAACTCTCAAATCTTTATTGGAGGTACAAATTTCTCTGGTAACAATATATAACACATCCTCTATATGTAACATTGATTGTTAACTCAATCGTTCACATCCCTACCCTATACAGCCTATTTTTGCCATAATCTTACCTCCATCAGGTAAGAATCCCTGTAACCTGAATGCAAAATCCAGAAGTGTGAATGAGATGTGAATCAGGCATGGGCATCATCTCTGACATTTTGACTAAGTGTGACAGGAAGTCCTTATAGATTGGTAGAGGACTGTGGTCAAGTCCCTGGCACGTTTGAGAAACCCAGAACTGGTTTAGGATCAGAACATTACAGTTTGTAGCAGTTCATTGGTAGAAGCCTTCCTTCAGAAGGAATCTCCTGGGAAGAGAGTAGTAAGGAGATGCATCTTCTCAGTCTCATCTCCTCTGCCTCCTCCTCTTAAGCAAAGTAGACCATCATGTACTCAATAAGAACAGAGGATTTTTCCTCAGTATACTAGCAATGTTCCAGCAGACAGCAGAGAGTGTCTGCATCAGAAGGACAGGGCAGATTCCACACAATGAGGACAAGCGGAGATAAAACTTTACAAGGAGCCCAGTAGAAAAGTTACATCCTACGGAGAATATCTTGAGGCCACCAGCAAAAGAGAACTGGGTGTTAACTAACACTTTGCCACCTGTGTTCTCTAATATTTATTTTTTTTAATTTATCTATTTATTTATTTATCTATGCATTCATTCACTCGTTCACTCACTCATTCGTTCATTCATTCATTTATTTGCAAAGTAATGGGATTATGTGATTTGCTCAAGGTCACAGCTAAAAAAGTATTAAGTGTCTGAGGTCAGATTTGAACTCATTTCCTCCTGACTCCATGGCTGATACTCTATCCACTGTATCACCTAGCTACCCCTGTACTCTCTGCTCTTGAGACCACTTTCTCCTGGACTTTGCATATATTAGAGGGTGACACTGAGGGTTGGAGTTGGTTTTGTGCCAATTCTACCACTGCATCAAATGTACATTTCTGAACATTAAGAAAGCCAGATAGGCTAAATGATATCACTTGGGGAAAAGACACTAGTGAAAATTCATGAGTTATGTCAGTGCCTCAAGCCCTTTGGGTTATGTCTAGTACATTAAAGAGGAGATATGAGCAGATGCCCCCTGGACCTGACCTACCCCAGTGTGAGTGAAGGTTGGGCTAAGAGCTTCAAGTCTGAGCTACTCATGCAAAATTCATTTGACCCTCAAAACCTTCCTGGGATGTATTATTATTATCTCTGTTTTAAAGCTGAGGAAACCAAGGCTCCAGAAAGTCCAGTGACATACCCCTGGTTCCCAAACTGATAAATGTCAGAGATGACATTTGAATTCACATTTCCTCAGACCTCATGTCCACATCCATCACTCTTTTATAACTGTAGCATACTATTCCTTTCCTTTTCCTTCAAAAGTCTTTTTGTCAGTCATTTTGTAATATTCTACTCAAATCAACTGTCACAATAGATTTGTAAATTTGCCCAGGCATGTTGGTCCTCCATTCCTGTAATCATTACTGTTGAGGTGGTTGAGGCTGTTGGATCAGTTTCGTTCAAGAGTTTTGAGCTGCAGTAAGTTCTACGAAATACCACTGAATTATCTGAACAGGGTCTAACATTTAATGTGCATATACACATATCTGTAGCGATACCTATTTTTTAAAGCTGTTGTTTCTTTAATTTCAAAATAGTATTCTTTAGTATAATAAAAGATCCAGTTAATACAAAATTGAAAAACTGAACAATTAATTTTTAAGGGGGATTAGAAATTCACCCCCAAAAACTTGAACTATAAATTATAAAACTTAATCACAATTTCCATAGTATCCAACAGAAAATTTTTACATAGAAATTCTGAAGTAGTTGCTCAAATATAGAAGTTCATATTTATCTACTTTTATTTTTGCTTTCTTTTTATTATGTAATGAACTTACAAAATGATTATCTGAAGTAGCAAAAGGGGATTTTGAGAATATAAAAATGAAATCCTATTTTATAACTAATGTGCTCTGCTACAGAGACTACATGTGTTGATATTTCTATAGAAAATAGCAGGGGCCGCTAGGTGGCGCAGTGGATAAAGCACCGGCCCTGCAATCAGGAGTACTTGGATTCAAATCCGGTCTCAGACACTTAATAATGACCTACCTGTGTGGCCTTGTGCAAGCCACTTAACCCCATTGCCTTGCAAAAAAAAAACTAAAAAAAAAAAACTAAAAAAAAAAGAAAATAGCAGAATACATTTAAATATTAGACATCATTCAATCAAAAATTATTTTCAGGAAGGCAAAAAGAAAATAATCTGATAATTCTAGGAAATTAGAAAAATTTATTTTTTGTTTTAATTTTTTAAAGAAAGATTTATTTATAAAGCTTCTCTGAGGTACCACATCACACCTCTCAGACTGGCCAATATGACCAGAAAGTATAATGATCATTGCAGGAAGAGTTGTGGGAAATCTGGGACACTGTTAGACTGTTCGTGGAGTTGTGAACTCATCCAACCTTTCTGGAAAGAAATTTGGAACAATGCCCAAAGGGCAACAAAATGAGCATACCCTTTGACCCAGCAATACCACTACTGGGTCTATACCCTGAAGAGATGATGAAAAAGGGTAAAAATATCACTTGTACAAAAATATTCATAGCGGCCCTGTTTGTGGTGGCAAAGAATTGGAAATCAAATAAATGTCCTTCATTTGGGGAATGGCTTAGCAAACTGTGCTATATGTATATCATGGAACACTATTGTTCTATTAGAAACAAAGAGGGATGAGAGTTCAGGGAAGCCTGGAGGGATTTGCATGAACTGATGCTAAGTGAGATGAGTAGAACCAGAAAAACACTGTAAACCCTATCAGCAACATGGGGGTGATGATCAACCTTGATGGTCTCTCCCATTCCATCAGTGCAACATTCAGGCACAATTTTGGCTACAGTGGAGAATACCATCTGTATCCAGATAAAGAGCTGTAGGGTTTGAACAAAGATCAAGGACTATTCCCTTTAATTTAGGAAAAAGAAAACCAGGTATCTTATTGTCTGATCTTGTAATCTCTTTAATAAAAAAAGATTTATTTATTTTGAGTTTTACAAATTTTCCCTCATTCTTGCTTCCCTCCCCCCTCTCCCCCACAAAAGGCATTCTGTTAGTCTTTACATTGGTTCCATGTTATACATTGATCTCAATTGAATGTGATGACAGAGAAATCATATCCTTAAGGAAGAAAAATAAAGTATGAGCTAGCAAATTTGCATAATAATATAACATTCTTTTTTCTAATTTGTCTAATAGTCTTTGGTTTTTGTTCAAATTCCATATTTCTTTATCTAGATACAGATGGTATTCTCCATTGCAGATAGCCCAAAATTGTCCTTGGTTGTTGCACTGAAGGGCTGAACAAGTCCATCAAGGTTGATCATCACCCCTATGTTGCTGTTAAGGTAACCAATGTTTTTCTGGTCCTGTTCATCTCGCTCAACATCAGTTCATGCAAATCCTTCCAGGTTTCTCTGAATTCCCATCCCTCCTGGTTTCTAATAGAACAATAGTGTCCCATCACATACATATACCACAGTTTGTTAAGCCATCCCTCAATTGAAGGACATTTACTTATTCCAATTCTTTGTCACTACAAACAGGGCCGCTATGAATATTTTTGTACAAGTGATGTTTTTACCCTTTTTCATCATCTCTTCTGGGCATAGCTCCAGTAGTGGTATAGCTGGGTCAAAGGGTATGCTCATTTTTGTTACCCTTTGGGTGTAGTTCCAAATTGCTCTCCAGAAAGGTGGGATGAGTTCTCAGCTCCACCAACAGTGTATTAGTGCATTAAGAGAATTTATATATCTATACAGATAATACTCATCTCTAATGTTTCATATATCTACTGAATCTATGAATATGAAATTGAGTACATATAAATATTTAGATTCTGGTCATGTATAAAATAATACAAAGCTCTTAAGTTTGGTTTAACAAATAGAAGGCATCTTTAGGAAAGAGAAGGGAAAAGAAATGTTATTAGCACTCTTTTAAAATTAATAGTTCAAAAATTCTCAGTATGTAAAATGTACCAAAAATGGAAGTGAAGACAATTCGTCGTTGCTGTTTTGCTTTATTTACGTTCTGTACTACATGAAAGATAAGGCAGCACAGTGGATATAGCACTGGGTCTGGAGTCAGGAAGACCTGGGTTCAAATTCAGTCTCAGAATCTTACTAGCTGTGTGACCCTAGGCAAATCACTTGACCTCTGTGTGCCTTAATCCATAGGAGAAGGAAATGGCAAATCACTCCAATGTCCTTGTGAAAAAAATCTTATGGACAGTAAGGTCCATGGGGTCAGAAAATGTTGGACACAACTGAACAGCAATAACATATGAAAGAACTATTATTTTTTTTCATGGAAGTGCTGTGGTAACAAATGGAACTTCTGTCCTTAGAGCATGTGGTCATGCATTTCCACAAACAATGTAGCAAAGCTTTTTTTTTTTTAGGATTTTTAGGATTTTGCATGGCAATCGGGTTAAGTGGCTTGCACAAGGCCACACAGCTAGGTAATTATTAAGTGTCTGAGGCTGAATTTGAACTCCAGGGCCAGTGCTCTCGCCACCTAGCCGCCCCTAGCAATGCTTTTTTAAAAAGACTTTGCTAAAAGGTGGTTGGAATTAGGCTGGTTAATTAGTTTAATCAGTCACAGTTGGACAGACCTAACACTGTGATGTCATTTTAGTCCTCTTCAATTACAAAGACAAGCAATAAATTAGGTAAATAACAAGAAATATTAATCCAAAAATGTACTTCCATAACCTCTCCAAAAAATTACATTAAATCAAACAACCATCTGGAAAAATCAAGACATAGTAAGAATTACATAGTAGGAAAACATACTCCTCATTCTAATAAAACATACACAAAAATTTGAAAGTCTCAAATAAGCTATAACTTTCCTCATCCTTTCCTAATTTTCTATTACATAACACATTGAATTCATAATATGGGTAACTGGTGACTTGGTTAAGTTCAAGACTCGAAATCTTGAAATCTAGATGCCACATGGGTGGAAATAGGAATTCTCATTGTGTTAAGGAATGGTTTGTAGTAATTACCTTGCACAAAATCTGTTATTTTAAGACTGGTTAAACCAACAGAAACCCAAACAATTCCAAAAATGCAAAACACCCATAAAAACAAGTTTCAAATTAAACTGCCAATTTATCATTGCAGCTCCTCATGCTGGCACTGACATTTCTCCACCTAAATAAATGTACTATAACATATTCTTAAGTTTTTGCTTTTATCAATAAAATCTCATAATGAAACTAAAAATGCTATAATCAGCTAAAACAAAATACACATTTTGGTACATCTTAACTGACATTTTTTTCTCTAAATACTGTATTTCTCAATATTTTAAAATGGCTATGTTTACTAAATTGTAGCTGATTTAAGAGTGCAGAGCTTTCATCTTGTTCTCTAAAGTTTGGTAAGAAACTAAATTCTTCAAGTAACAAATGTGGGAAACCTCTGACACCTGGGTTCTCACAAATCATTTTTTAGGATTTTGCAAGGCAAATGGGGTTAAGTGGCTTACCTAAGTACACACAGCTAGGTAATTGTTAAGTGTCTGAGGTAAGACGAACTCAGGTACTCCTGACTGCAGGGCTGGTGCTCTATCCACTGCCCCACCTAGCCGCCCCACAATTTTTTTTTTAAAGACAGATTTGAGCTGTTATGGGAAGGAGGAGGGAAGGCAAGGTGGCAGAAACATTTGAAATGCAAAAACTTGTAAAAGGATGAATGTTGAAAACTATCTTTGCATGTAATGGAAAAAATAAAGATAGAAGACAGGAAAAAAGACAGATTTGTGTTTGTTCTCTAATTAAAATGACAAAGAATAGTTCATTTTAAACAATGACAAATAATAAAAAAAAATTAAATACCCATTTAGAAATAAATGTACTTGCATTTAGAAATAAATGCACTTGCAGCGAGAAAATATCCAATTTTGGTTATCACAAATCTAGCTAAGAAGTAGGAGAAAAATGATTTCTGTGTTTTTCTTTCAAAATCTTCTATTAGTTAAAGCAATCTAATTTTTAAAAAGTAGTTACAATTCCACATATAAATCCATAGACATTTGGATGTGCTATATAGTTTTCAAAACTTCTTTAAAAAGAGAAAGTAGGGGGGCAGCTAGGTGGCGCAGTGGATAGAGCACCGGGCCTGGAGTCAGGAGTACCTGAATTCAAGTCTGGCCTCAGACACTTAATAATTATCTAGCTGTGTGGCCTTGGGCAAGCCACTTAACCCTATTTGCCTTGCAAAAAAAAAAGCAGAAAAAAAAGATAGGGGCAGCTAGGTGCTGCAGTGGATAGAGCACCGGTCCTGGAGTCAGGAGTACCTGAGTTCAAATATGGCCTCAGACACTTAATAATTACCTGGCTGCATGGCCTTGGGCAAGTCACTTAACACCATTTCCTTGTTAAAAAATAAAAATAAATAAAAAGAGAAAGGCAACCATGCAAGTAACTGTGTTGTTTCATGAGAATTTTTTTTTCCCTCATTGCAAGAATTTAAAAAGCAACCAAACAAACCAATCCAAACCTCTAGTTTTGAACAAAATAATATAAGGAATAAATAACCAATTTCATAATATTCTATACAAACTTCTAAACAGTCTGATGATTCTCAACAGATACCAATTATGCCACAATTTATGTCACAAGGGCACTTAAAGACATCTCCAATTTCATCCCTACAGCAACAACAGCAGGCCTCCAAAGTACAGATGTTTGTCTTAATACAATATTGAAGAGGGTCAGGATCTCATAGAACAAGTAGATCAGGATACAATGAACTCAGAATCTTTTTATGCTTCATTTGAGTCTTTTATTTGAAGATCAGATTTTCTCTCCAGCTATGGTCTTTTCATCAGGAACATTTGAAAGTTTATACACAATTTTGCTGGGTGAGTGATTCTTGATTTCAAATCCAAGCTTCTTTGCCTTCTGGAATCTCAGTTTTCAAGTCCTATGATCTTTTAATGTACAAACTGCTAAATCTTATGTTTACCATGACTTCATGATAATTGAATTGTTTCTTTCTAGTTGCTTGTAATATTTTCTCCTTGACCTGGGAGCGCTCAAATTTGGCTATAATATTCCTGGGAGTTTTCATTTTGGAATCACTTTCAGGAGGTGATTAGTGAATTTTTTCAATTTCTATTTTACCCCCTGGATTGTAAAAAAGCAGGGCAGTTTTCCTTGAGAATTTTCTGAAAGATGATATCTAGGCTCTAGGTATCTAGATATCTATGATATCTAGGTAGTTCAATAACTTTTAGATTATCTCTCCTGGATCTAATTTCCAGGTCAATTGTTTTTCCAATAAGATATTTCACATTGTCTTCTAGTATTCCATTCCTTTGGTTTTGTTTTGTCATTTCTTGATTTCTCACAAAAATGCATAATTCTGTTTTGGGGGAGCTTTCAGAACTGTCCAATTTTCCTCTCAGAGAATATATGAATTTTGGTAGGTTCATGCTAGCCCATGTTCCATTCTTTCTGAGTTCCCTTAGGCTATAACTGTATCCTAAAAGAATCCCAGGACAGGTGAGTCACAGTATAAAAATCAGAGCTGACTGACTTCTTTCAATGGCAGAAAGAGGAAGGAAGGTAATGTAACAGCAGCATCATAAGGAAAACAAAATAATCAAGAAAGGGGTCTCTTTGTACCAGTTCTGAAACTGTATTACAAAGCAGTAATCATTTAATTTATTGGTTCTTGTGAAGAAATGAGAGGTCAGTTAAACACATTAGATATAAAATACTCAGCAAAAACCAAACAGTGTGGGGCAGCTAGGTGGCGTAGTGGATAAAGCACCGGCCTTGGAGTCAGGAGTACCTGGGTTCAAATCCGATCTCAGACAATAATTACCTAGCTGTGTGGTCTTGGGGCAAGCCATTTAATCCCATTTGCCTTGCAAAGACCTAAACGAAAAAGAAAAAAAAAAACAGTGGCAACAGTTACAGGGGAAAGATTATTTGTCAAAAAATACTGGGAAAGCTAGACAAAAATTTGTCAGAAATTATACTTAGATGCACTCCTACCATAATATACTGACATAAACTCCAAATGAGTAAATAACCCTGATATAAAAGGTCACATTATAAAGACAATAAGAACAATAAAATACAGGAATTAGGGATAAATTACTTATCAGATCTATGAAGAGGGAAAGAGTTCATGATTAAGCAAACAATAAATAGCATAAAATGGACAATTGTGATTTTATAAAATTTTAAATAATTTCACACATTTTATCTAATATAGGTAAAATTAGAAGGGGCCAGTTAACCAAGGGGGTTAAAAAAAATTAGAGACTTATTCCAATTTGTAAGACCCCAAACCATTACTCAATAGATAAGTATTCAAAGAAATGAACAAGCAGCTTTGGAAAGAAAACACTCAAACTACAAATAACCATATATTAATAGATTAACCATAAGATCCTACCTCATCCACATCAGACTGGCAAAGATGATACCAGGAGAAAATGACAAATACTAGAGGGACTATGGGAAAACAGGAGCACTAGTTCACCTAAGGTAAAGCTGTCAATTGGTTTAGCCACTCCAGAAACCAATTTGGAACTTTACCCCCCAAATTAATAACTTGTAATTGCACTTTGGCCCCACTATATCACTACTGGGTCATTACCTCAAAGAGATCAAAGAAAGAAGGAAATGTTCTATGTGTACAACACATATGGTAGTTCTTTATATGGTAAACAAAAATTGGGGAAGGCTTAATCAAAATGGGATAGGAAGATCATGAATTACTGTTTTGTTCTAAACAATGATCAAATGAACACTTCCCGAAGAAACTGGAAAGACCTCTAAGAATCAATTCAGAACAAAGTGAAGAGAAGAACTAAAAGAATAATTTATTTAGGGATAACAGTATCTTGGAGGAAAATAAATTATTTCAAAAGATTTACAACTGAGATGAATGTCATGATAAATTAGCAGGCCAACTCATCCCAGAGTTAGAATCTGAACACAGATCGAAGTATATTCTTATTTCTCTCTCACTATTCTTGAGATTTCTCTATCTTTTTTGGGGGGTGGGGGTTTGATTATTGTAATAATATAAAATGAATAAACTAAAAAAAAGAAAAAAGAGAAGTGATAAGACTGCCAAAAAAAAGAAAGAAAGAAGAAATTAGACCAAAAGAAAATGAAAAACTTCTCCTCCTATCAGAGAGGTGATCAAATTAAAATGTGGAAAGAAAAACATATTTTCAGATGTGGCCAGTGGTAGAATTGTTCTGTAAACCATTCCCTTTTAAACAAACATTAAATTTTTATTTGCTGAATTGGATTAAAGGAGTGTGAAATAAGATTATAAATGGTTATAAAAATGAATAAATTTATTTTTAAATCCTTAAACTCTATATCCACGTCTTTTAAAATCTTATTCTTCCCGGTTGAAACCTGCGAATTCATCTTAGAAACTAACAGGAGCCATTTTAGAAAATGTGATTCAACACCTTGTCTTCCACATCAAGCCTTAGAGAGTTGCCTGTAGCACAGAGAGGATAAACAACTTGTCCAAAGACTTAGAGCCAGTTTGTTTCTGTTGGCATTAGAAAACCCAAGTCTTCCTGCCTCCCATTTGAGGTCTACCCACTAAGACATATTGCTTCTCATTAAATCTTATTTGTGGTCAACCTTCATTCTCTAAGAATGATTTCATTTCTATTTTTTAATACAATTTTTTCCAACTACATGCAAAAACTTTGATTTTTTGGTAAGATTTTGATTTCTTTATTTTTCTCCCTCCCTTTTTTCCCTTCCCCTTCCCCCTCCAAATAAGTAATCTGATATAGGTAATAGATGTATAACTATGTTAATTATATTTCCATATTAGTCATGCTTTTACAGAAGAATCAGAAAAAATAAAAAAATATAAAGCATAAAACCAACTGTAAAAATTGAAAATGGTATATTTTGGTCTGTATTCAGACTCCATAGTTTTTTCTTTGATCATTGTAGTGCTGCAAAGAGCTAAGTCTATTATAGTTGTTCATCACATTGCTGATGTTAATGTGTAAAATGTTCTCCTGTTCTGTTTACTTCTCTCAGCATCAGTTCATGTAAGTCTTTCCAGGCTTTTTTGAAGTTTAACCATTCATGATTTTTTACAAAACAATAGTGATCCTTCACATTCATCTGCCACAATTTATTCAGTCATTCCCCAATTGATGAGCATCCCCTCAATTTCCAATTCTTTGCCACTACAAAAAAGCTGCTATGAATATTTTTCTTTTTTCCTTTTTTATAATCTCTTTGAGATGCAGGCCTAGAAGTAATATTACTGGAACTAAGGGTATGCACAATTCTATGACCCTTTGGTTAGAGTTTCAAATCGCTCTCCAAAAAGGTTGGATCAGTTCACAACTCCACATTTCCTCCAATATTGACCATTTTCCTTTTTTGTTATATTAGTCAATCTGACAGGTATTAGGTAGTACTTCAGAGATGCTTTAATTTGCATTTCTCTAATCAATAATGATTTAGAACATTTTTTTCATATAACTCTAGATAAAAACTGCATGTTCTCATCCTTCGACCATTTTTCAATTGAGGAATGACTTGTATTGTTATAAATTTGACTCAGTTCCCTATATATTTTAAAAATGACTTCTTTAGCAGAAACTCAAGCTGTGAATATTGTTTCTTAACTTTCTGCATTAGTTTTATTTGTACAAAACTTTTTAAATTTAATGTAATAAAAATTATCCATTTTGTATTTTATTATGTTTTCTTTCTCTTCATTCAATAACTTCTTCCCTTTCCATAGATGTTGGATAAAGTATTCCTTGTTCTTCTAATTTGCTTATGATATCACTCTTCTTTAAAATACATATTTATTTAAGGCACTGGGATTAAGTGACTTGCCCAAAGTCACACAGCTAGGTAATTAGTAAATGTTTGAGGTCAAATTTGAACTCAGGTCCTTCTGGTTCCAGGGCTGGTGTTCTACACTGTGCCACCTAGCTGCCCCTGTTATCACTCTTTTTGTCTAAATCCTGTACCCATTTTGGTCTTATCTTGGGCATGATATGTTGGTCTATGCTTAGTTTTTATCATATTATTTTCCAGTTTTCCCAGCAGTTTTTGTCACATAGTGATTTCTTCTTTCAAAATTTTATTTATTTAAGGCAATGGCATTAAGAGTGACTTGCCAGGGGTGGCTAGGTGCGGCTAGGTGGCGTAGTGGATAAAGCACCAGCCTTAGAGTCAGGGGGGTTCAAATCCGGTCTCAGACACTTAATAATTACCTAGCTGTGTGGCCTTGGGCAAGCCACTTAACCCCGTTTGCCTTGCAAAAACCTAAAAAAAACAAAACAAAACAAAAAAAGAGTGACTTGCCCAAGGTCACACAGCTAGGCAATTATTAAGTGTCTGAGACCAAATTTGAACTCAGGTCCTCCTGACTCCAGGGCCAGTGCTCAGTCCACTGTGCCACCTAACTACCCCCGCATAGTGATTTCTAAGCTCAGAAGGATTTATCAAACAATAGATTATTATAGGCCTTTATTATAGTTTCTTTTGTACTAAATCTATTCCACTGCTGTACTCTATTTTTTAGCCAGTAATAAAATGTTTTAATGACTGCTGCTTTATAATATGTTATATCTAGTATGGTTTATCTCTCATTCTTTGCAATTTTTTTCATTTCTTCCCTTATAATTTTTGACTTTTTGTTTGAATTTTATTATTATTTTTTTCTAGCTGTATAATATAACTTTTTGGCAATTTGATTGGTATGACACTGAATATATTATTTAATTTAGGTAGAACTGTCATTTTATTGTATTTTCTTGATCTACCCATGAGCAATTGACATATTTCCAATTCCAATTATACAATATCCATTCCTATCTCAATTATTTTTGTGAAAAGTGTTTTATAATTGTCTTCATATAGTTTCTGAGTTTGTCTTGACAGGTAGACTCTAGGTATTTTAATATTGTCTCTTGTTACTTTAAATGAAATTTCTCTTTTTATCTCTTGCTGCTGGGATTTATTGGTAATATATAGAAATACTGATGGTTTATGTGAGTTTACTTTATACCCTGCAACCTTGCTAAGGTTAGGAATTGTTTCAAGTAGTTTTTTTTTAAGTTGATCTCTAAGTATACCATCATATCATTTGCAGATAATGAGAGCTTTGTTTCCTCTTTGCCCATTCTAATTCCTTCAATTTCTTTTTCTTTTACTGCTAAAACTAATATTTCTAGTACAATATTGAATAATAGTGGTGATAGCATCTTTGTTTCACCCATGATCTTATTGGAAATGCTTCTAGCTTATCCTCATTACATATAATGCTTGCTGATGATTTTAGATAGATACTGTTTATCATTTTAAAATTTTTTTCCAATTAAATATTAAGTTAAGTTTTAACTTACATCTTTCTGTAAGTATTTGAGTTCCAATTTTTTTTTTTTACCACTCTTGCTTCCCTCCTCCCTCTCCATTATAGTGAGAAGTCTAATGTAGGTTGCATGTTTATGTTTAATATATTTTGTCATTTTGTCAAGGAAGCATTAGATATAAAGGGAGAAAAGCATAAGAAAAAAAAAACAAAAAGGTTTTGAAAAATAAACATAGTCTGCTTTGTTCCACATTCAGACTCCATAGTTTTTCTCTATATGTGGATGGTATTTTCCATCCCAAATATTTTAGGATTTTCCTTGATCATTGAACTGCTGAGATGAACTAAATCCATTATAGTTGATCATCTCACAATGCTGCTGTTAATATGTACAGTGTTGTCTTGTTACAGCTTGTTACTTCAGATAGCATCAGCTTATTCAACTCTTCTCAGGCTTTTCTGAAATTCAACCACTCATTATTTCTTACAGAACAATAGTTTTCCAGCATCCATTCATATACCATAATTTATTCAGCCACTCCCCAATTCATGGACATCTACTCAGTTTCCAAATCTTTGTCACTAGGAAAGGAACTGCTATAAATATTTTTGTACATGTGGGTTTTTTCCCTTTTTTATGATCTCTTTGGAATATAGACCTAGTAATGATATTATTGGATTAAAGGTTATATACAGTTTTTTTGCCCCTTGGGCATAGTTCCAAATTGCTCTACAGAATGGTTGGATCAATTCAAAACTCAACCAATAGTGCATTAGTTTTCTAGATTTTTCATATCCTCTCGAACATTGATTATTTTCCTTTATTTATCATTTTAGCCCATCTGAAAGACGCACACTGGTACCACAGAGTTATTTTAATTTACTTTTCTCTAATCAATAATTATTTAGAAAACTTTCCATATGACTATAGTTTTTATCTGAAAATTGCTGGTTCAAATTCCTTGATCATTTATCAATTGGAAAATGACTTATATTCTGATGAATTTGACTCAGTTCTCTACATATTTTAGAAATAAATCCTTCAACAGAAACTCTAGCTGTGAAAATTATTTCCCAGTTTTCTGTGTTTTTTCTAAACTTGGTTGCACTGGTTTAATTTAAAATTATCCATTTTTCAATTTATATTGTTCTCTCTCTTTGGAAATAAACTCTTATCCTATTCATAGATCAGACAGATAAATTATACTGTGTTCTCTTAGTTTGCTTGTTTTTACCACCTTTTATTTCTAAATCTTGTATCCAATTCGACTTTATCTTGGTTTAGAGTGTGAGATGTTTGACTATGCCTAATTTCTGCCATATTATTTTCTATGTTTCCCACCAGTTTTTGTCAAATAGTGACAGTAGTTGGAGTCTTGGTTTATCAAACAGTAAATTACCCAAATTATTTACAACTGTTTCTTTTGTATCTAATCTATTCCACTGACCAACTTATTTCTTAGCCAATCCTAATCAGTTTTGAGGACTACTACCCATTAATACAATTTTAGAACTGGCGTGGTTAGGCCAACTTTCTTTGCATTTTTTTCATTCAATTCTCTTGATATTCTGACTTTTTATTCCATCCGATGAATGATGTTACTCTGTTTTCTGCCTCAATATAGTAATTTTTGGTAGTTTTATTGCTATAACACTGAAAAAGTAATTTAACTTAGATAGAATTGTCATTTTTATTATATTAACTCTGTCTATGCATGCACAACTGACATTTTTCAAGGTTTTTAGATCTGATTTTATTTATGTAAAGAAATTTTCTAATTGTGTGTATATAGTTTCTGAGTTTGCAATGGCAGGTAGATTTTCAAATAATTTCATGTTGTTTACAGTTACTTTAAATGAAATTTCCTTTTTATCTCTTACTACTATGCTTTTTTTGGTAATGTATGGAAATGCTGCTGATTTATGTGAGTTTATTTTTTATCCTGCTACTTTGTTAAAGTTGGGAATTATTTCAAGAAGTTAATAGTTGATTTTTTAAAGATTCTCTAACATAGCATTATATCATCTGCAAAGGATGAGAGTTTTGTCTCATCATTGCCTATTCTAATTCCTTTAATTTCTTTTTCTTCTCTTACTACAAAATCTAACATTTCTAATAAAATATTGAATAATAGGGGTGATAATAGGCATCCTTATTTCTTTTTTTTTGTAAGGCAAACGGGGTTAAGTGGCTTGCCCAAGGCCACACAGCTAAGTAATTATTAAGTGTCTGAGACCAGATTTGAACCCAGGTACTCCTGATTCCAGGGCTGGTACTTTATCCACTATGCCACCTAGCTGCCCCAGCACCCTTGTTTCACCCCTGATCTCACTGGGAATGCTTCTAGGTCATCTCCATTACATATCATGCTTACTGATGGTTTTAGAAAGGCACTGCTTATCATTTTTTTTTGTTTTTTGCAAGGCAATGGTGTTAAGTGACTTGCCTAAGTACACACAGCTAGTATGAATCAAATGCCTGAGGCCAAATTTGAAGTCAGGTCCTCCTGAATCCAGGCTCAGTATTCTATCCACTATGCCACCTAACTGCCCCTGATGCTGATATCAGTTTATTTCTATGCTTTCTAGTGCTTTTAATAGGAATGGGTATCAAAAGTTTTTTCAGCATCAATTGAGATAATCATGATTTCTGTTTACTTTTGTTATTAATATGGTCAATTTTGCTGATAGTTTTTTTTTTTAATATTGAACCAACTCTGCATTTCTGGTATAAATTCTACCTGATCAATTCAAAACTCAACCAATAATACTTTGCTAATATTTTATTTAAAATTTTTGCATCCATATTCATTAGGGAAATTGGTCTATAATTTTCTTTCTCTGTTTTGACTCTTTCTGGTTTAGGTATCAATAAATTGGTAGATTTCCCTTTTCACCTATTTTTAAAAATAGTCTACATAGAATTAGAATTAGTTGTTCCTTAAATCTTTTGTAGAATTCATTTGTAAAGCCATCTCTACTATTTAACAGAGTTCTAGAAATGCTAGGTGTTACAATAAGAAAAAAGAGAGAAATAGAGGGAGTAAGCATAGACAAAGAACAAAGAAGAGTGGTTTTTTAAGCATATATTACAAAGATGAAAACAAACAGGAGGTTCCACTTCACATATCTCATACTGGCAAAGATGAAAAAAGAATAAAATAACAAATGCTGGAGGTACTATGGAGCACTAGTTCACTCTAGGTAAAGCTATGAATTGGTTCAGTCATTTGAAAAGCAATTTGGAACTATACCCTACCTCCAACGTTACTAACTTTTCCCTGCCTTCTGACCCCATTATATTACTTTTGGGCCTATACACTGGAAAGACCAAAGAGAGAGGGAAAGGATTTAGAAATACAACAACTTGTTTCATATGGTCAAAAATTGTAACCTAAAGGGATATCCTCCTATTGGGGAAGAGCTAAATAAAGTGGGTGATATGAAACACATGGAATGTTATTTTTTTTTCTTTTGTCAAATGCACGTGGGAAGGCCTCTAAGAATCAATATAACAGTGAAAGTGCTTAAAAAATGGATTCACAGGTTTCAGCCAGGAAGGATAAGGTTTTAAAAAGAATAGGCCACAGTGTTGAAGGCAATTAAACATTAAATTTGTTCATTTTTGTTATAGGCGTTTATAATCTGTGCCTCTATAATTCCCAATACAATTCAACAAACAGAAATAAAATTCTCCTTAAAAGGCTTATAGAACATTTCCCCCATTGGTTATATCTGAAAATTTCTACATTATAATTTGATCACCTCTCTGATAGCAATAGCATTTCATCATTCTTATTCCTAACAGAAGAGATATGGTACAGGTTAGGCAGGTTAGGTCTTCATTTCAGTGAAGACAGTATTGAGCAGGCTCCACTCAACAGTCTATACTTGGTTCTGGGGTGAAGTATTAATGTCCATTCACCTGAGCAAAATTTGGAGGAAAGAAATAAAAGAAAATTGCTCTGTAACTGAAAGATACTTTATGCAATAAACATCAAAGTATAATTGAGACATTGGCACATTAAAGCTTGCTCAGACAAGACTGGCACAGATTTGTAAGAGTTAATTACTAAATTTTCAGGAATTTCTGTCTCTTGTGTTAGGAATAACAATATAAGGGACGATTTTAATGATGAAAATTTAGTCTGAATTCCTATTTATATTCTAGAATTAATTATTTGGTTCACTTCATAAATGGAATATTTTAGGTCTGTTTTATCTCCCTTTACAACAACTGAGTTCTCACATGTTCTGAAGTACAATACAAACAGGGTTTGGAAGGACTAGGATGAAACAAATGGATTTGTACGCACAGAGGCCAACTAAAACATTGGATGAAACACAAGAAGGCCTCAAAATTTTCAGTGACTAGCAAAATCCATGTTGGACACCAAATGTCACTGATACATGATTATCATGTTCTTCAAAGAAAATTTACTTTTGAATAAGCATTTCTATAGCATCTACATGATATCAGGAGCTATCCTTGGTTTTTAAGGATAAAAAAACCAAAATAAATCAGGCCTATTCTCATTTGAACTTGAACTTCTATTCTAATATATTGTACTCTATATCTATCTCTTTAAAAATCTACCTATCTATCCACATTCATATATATAAAACATAAGGTATTGGGGAAGGGTTTCTAATAAGTTGGGAGAGAGCTGAAAAGGGCTCAAGTATAAAAAGGTGTGGTATGCTAACTAGATTTTGAAGGAAATTATGGTTCTAAATTGTAGAGTTTATAAGGTCATTCATTTCAGGCATAGGAAGCAGCTTTTGCAAAGGTATGGATTGAGAAAGTATCATGAATGAGGAACAATAAGAAGACAAATTTGTTTGGACCATAGATGCCCTTAAGGGAAGTCATCCATGATAAGGCTAGAAAGATTGGTTATATCCATGTTATGAATGCCATTCATAGAATAAAAAGAGTAATTTATATTTGATCTTCAAAGTTTGGAGGAT
This sequence comes from Macrotis lagotis, assembly GCF_037893015.1. NCBI lineage: Eukaryota > Metazoa > Chordata > Mammalia > Peramelemorphia > Peramelidae > Macrotis > Macrotis lagotis. The sequence continues at coordinate 13,673,899 of NC_133666.1, forward strand.
GGAGGGCAGGGGCAGGTGGGCTAAAATTTATTGGTCATAAGATTGACATAAGCAGACATGGAACCTAGGATGCTTTGTAGAGCTGAATGGAGGGCTAAGGGGAGATCTCTTGAGCAGGGAGACCAGTTGAAAGTTTACTGCATTGTGGCGGCTAGGTGGCATAGTGGATAAAGTACCGGCCCTGGAGTCAGAAGTACCTGGGTTCAAATCTGGTCTCAGACACTTAATAATTACCTAGATGTGTGGCCTTGGGCAAGCCACTTAACCCCATTTGCCTTGCAAAGACCTTAAAAAAAAGAAAGTTTATTGCAATTGTCCAGGTGAGAAAATGGGGGTTTGTATCAGTCAGTCAAAAATGTAAATACTTTCTATTGTGACAGAAGCTGTGTTGACATAGGGAATATAAATAGAAATAGGAAGAAAAACAGTCCCTTCTAATTTGAAAAGATATAACATAAAAGGAAGTTGAAAACCTATAGAGGTGGAGGAAAGAGGTGGGAATAAGTTGTCATAGGAAAGGAAATCTGGAGAGGAATGGACCATGATTAACTTGAGTCTCTCCTTCAATGTAGGTTCTGGGAGGACCCATTCAAATAGAGGAGAAGGGTACTTCCAAGGTAAGAATTCAGAATGAAGAATTGAATGAAACATCATAGAGGAAGTCGAGAGTGGAGAGAAGATTGGGGAACAAATTACATTACATATGGTGCTGGAGAGTCAAGAGCATTCAAAAGACAGAAAGATAGTCAATAGTCAACAAACATGCATTACCCACCAGCTATGTACCATGCATTGATTGAGATGAAAAGAAAGGCCAAAGAGTCTCAATTCTCAAGTACCTCGTAGTCTAATTTCAGAGAGAACATGCAAAAATCTATGCACAAACCAGATATTTACAAGAAAACTAATGATAATTAAGAACACAAAAGGAATAAAATGGAAGTAGATCAGGAATGTTTCCTTGTAGAAGATATGATTTTAACTGAGACTTGAAGGAAATTGGGAAATCAAAGAGGTAGCAATGAGGAGGGAGAGAGTTCCATGAATTAGGCAAGTAAAATGCTTGGATTTGGGAGATAGAATGTCTTGATCAAGGATCCAGTAAAACTGGATCATAAAAAGCCTATCATGTGAAGAGAGAGAGAGAGAGAGAGAGAGACAGAGAGAGAGAGAGACAGAGACAGAGACAGAGAGATGGAGAGACAGAGAAAGACAGAGAGAGAAATTGAGAGATAGAGACAAAGACAAAGATATAGACACATATAGAGACAAACATTGATAAATTACTTACTCAGTACCATGAGCTTCTAGAAGCAAGACAAGTGCCGCCTTCAATGAGCTTATATTCTGGGAGCTGGAAGAGGTTAGGAAGATATGTTTAAAGCTAGTAACCCTCACTCCATTCAGAATAACAAAAAGGTCTCTAAAAAATCTAAAAAATCTGCCAAAGACCACAATATAAGTGGATAGATTCAATTACAAAACTAAAGAAATAAAAAAAAAATTGCTACAATATGTAGAAACATATTTGGTGCTCATGGCTAGACCAAGACAATACAATAAAAAAGATACTTCCAGAATTAATTAATAATTTGAAAGCTATAGCAATGACATGATCAACAGGTTACTTTATAGTGCTTTAAGTTAAGTGATTTGCTCAGGTTCATACAACTAGTATCTGAAGTCAAATTTGAATTCAGGTCTTCCTGACTCCAGGTCTACCACTTGGGACAGGTTCAGGTCCTAGTGCTGATGGAAGGAGGGAATTCTAAGAGTTGTGGTATAGCAGGGCTTGTCCTAGCACACATTATGGCTATGCTTTCTCTCTCCCTCAAGTAACCATGGACTCGACTGGTTTGGATCATGCTACCATCTGAACACATGGGCCCTTATGCATTGAGGGTCCATGGGAAGACCAGCACCGGCTCCCCTACTTGAACAGAGGCAGTTTCATGACCAGCTTCAATAGGTGGTTGGCACAGGCTGATGGTCAGTGAGCAGCACTTGGGATACTTTCCTTCTCTAGTCTCTGGTTGAAGCACATGGACATCCCCAGGCTGGCTGGAGGGCAGGCAGGACAGCTTGGATGACTGGCAAGGCTGGCTGTATGACCAGTTCCCTTCTTCTCCCATTTCTACAGCACATGAGGAGTCCTGGATTGGGCTGGGCTAGGCATCAAAAGGGTCACTACGTCTGGCTCCTGTCTTCTCTGGTCTCTGGCTGAAGAATAAGGGTTTTAGAGGTAGTGAGTAAATCAGTGACAAATTGTTTAGACTCAGGCAGGTGAGCTCCAGACTCCAAGAAGCTACTGCCTCCTCAGTTCTCCTCAGAAGTGTGACTGTTTTATCCTAGGCATCTGGTAGAGACACACACACCTTTTATGCAACAATGAAACAAAGGAATACACTAATAGCTCAAGGACTGAAGCCAAGTTGGGAGAAAGGGCAGGAAAGATTCGACCTATGACTAACTCAATAACAGAGTGCAATGGAAAAACCTGGTTGTGGATTTTAATGTCAGATCAGACCCTTCTCTTCCCCTGTGTAGGCCTCAGTTACCCGACCAGCATAATGGAAGCGATAGTTAGCAAGAATGTGAAAAATGCTGGAAAAGATGTCGAAGGTTCGGTGCACTCACTCATTGTTGGTGTAATTGTGAATTGATCCATCCATTTTTGAGAATAATTAGGAACTGTGAGCAAAGTGATATAAAACAGTTCATACCTTTTTATCCAGCAATACCACTACTAGGTCTTAAAGAGATTAAAAAAAAGGGAAAAAATGTGTATATTAGCAATTTTTGTGGTTGTGAAGATTTGGAAGTTGAGAAGATTCCCATCAGTTGGGGAGCAGGTGAATGAGTTGTAGCATATAATTGTGATAGAAAACTAGTTTGCTATAAAAATGAGAAGCAGGGGTTTTTTTCAGAACAATCTGTAAAGACATATATGAATTGATAGAGTGAAGGGAGCAGAATCAGGAAGACTGTACACACTAACAGAAGTATTGTTAATAGCAATCAACTACGAAAGACTTGCCTACTCTGCCCCTTACAGCAATTCACAACTTCCGAATGAGTCATGATGAAAAATTCTTTCCACATTCAGAGAGAGAATTGATGAACTCTGAGAACAGATTGAAGCATTTTTTTCCATTTTATTTTTCTTGGACTTTTTGCAATATGCCTCATATGGAAATGTCTTGCATCACTTCACATGTATAACTGGTATCATGTTTGACTTCTGAGTGACTGGAGGAAGAGGCCTGAGGGAGGGAGAGAATTTTGTGCTGAAAGTGAAAAGAATCAATTAAAAGTTTTTTATTCCTAGCTTCTCTAATTTGGTTATGTTGTGATCTTTGATACTTAGGCAGTATATCCAACTGAAGTTTATCATGGTATTTCTAGTGTGAGGCATTGATCCAAGCATAATTTCTGACAGACTAGTGTCCAGTTTTCCCAGAAAGTTTTTTCAAATACTGAGACCTTTCCCAAGTAACTCAGAGCTTTAGGTTTGCTACACATTGCTTTGCACTATATTAGTATACATCTGATTTATTTCACTGACCAACCTCTTAATTGCTTGACCAGATTCAAGTTAAGTATTATTGCTTTGTATTATAAGACTAATAGATCTCTTTCCTTGTCACATTTTTTTCATTATTAGCCTTGAGATTTTTGACCTTTTAATTCTTTATGTGAAGTTGGTTATTTATTTTTCTTACCCTTTATACATTTTGTCTTTGATCGGCATAACACTGAATAAGGACATTAACTTAGACAGTTGTACTTGTTTATTATATTGAATCAACTTACTCATAAGCAATTAATGTTTCTCCTATTATTCTACACACTCTATGCAAAAAAAGGTTTTATAAAGGATTCATAGGGTTTCTATTACATTTTGGAAGCTACATTTCCAAATAGTTTATACCTCCTGTAATTCTTTTCTTTTTGGTTTTTGCAAGGTAATGGGGTTGACTTGCCCAAAGTCACACAGCAAAGTAATTATTAAGTGTATGAAGTCGGATTTGAACATCTTTTCCTCCTGACTCCAGGGCTGGTGCTTTATCCATGGCACCACTTAGCTGCCCCTCCTGTGATTATTTTCAGTGCAATTTGTCTTTCTAACTCTTCTGAGTGGATTTTGTTGGTAGTATATAAAGGTGCTGATGATGTTTGTGAATTTATTTGATATCTCACAACTTTACTAAAATTTTTAATTGTTTTGATTAATTTTTAGTTTGACTCTAGGATTTTCTAAGTAAATTATTATATTATCTATAAAAAGTTATTCTTTTCTTTCCTCTTTGCCTATGCTCATTTTCTCCAGTTTTCTTTGTTTTTTTCTATCAGCTAGCTTTTCTAGCACTATGTTAAATAGTAATGATGGTAAAGGGTATTCTTAATTTGCACATAATTTTTTTTTGGAAAGATCTCTTAACATTTCTCCACTATCATGCAATTTTTGCTATTGGATTTTGATAGACATTGTTGACTAGATGAAAGAAAAGTCAATTGATTACTAAGCTTTCTAGAGTAATAAAAAGCTTTTTGGTCATCTATTGAAATAGACACATGGCTTTTATCATTTATATTATTGACGTGATTTATTATACTCATGATATTGAACTAATTCTACATTCCTGGCATAACCCCACTTTTTCATCACAACCTTTTTAATATGTTGTTTTAACCTACTTTCTAATATTTTATTTTAAAGTTTTATGGATATGTTTATTAGGAATATTGTTCTATTGTTTTATTTCTCCATATTGTCTTCTCCTGATTCAGAAATAATTTTTTTTTGGTTTTTTGTTAGGCAGTAGGGTTAAGTGACTTGTCCAAGGCCACACAGTTAGGTAATTATTAAGTGTCTGAGTCCGCATTTGAACTCAGGGTACTCCTGACTCCAGGGCCAGTGCTCTATCCACTGCGCCACCTAGCTGCCCCCAGAGATAAATATTTTTGTGGTATATAGTTGTCTCATAGAAAGATAGAAAGGATTCCTAGTTTTAATATGGCAAATAGCATGAATGTTATCAAAATGCCTGGAACATCCTTATCACTTCTGTATCTCTATTTCCCTGGATTTCCTCAAGTCTCAGATAAAATTTTACTTTCTACAGATCCTTGCTTTTTCAATCTAATTGAGTCTTTTACTTTCTTCTATTCCTTATGTATCAAGTATATAGCTATTTAATTACATGCTACTTATACTATTTTATTTTAAGTTGTTTGAAAACAGTGACTTTTTGTATTTTTGCTTTGCCTTGAAAGAAATAAAGTGACAGACACACTCACACATACACACACACACACAGAATTATTCAAAGGAATGTCAGTAAAGAAAACTGAAACAGTTACTATTTGCAACGCCTAATTTATCCCTTAGTTATAAACTTGAGAAGGGAGACCATCTTGTCATTATAGTAGTATTGCTATGGAAATGTGAGGCTCAAGCAGATGCTAACTCAGAATTTTTTCTTTCATATAGATGTTTCAATGATTTGTTCTTTGATTTAATCATTATTTAGGATTTCATTGTTAAATCTTCCTTTGGATCTCTGTCTTTTCTTTATGGTCTCTAGTGTAATGATTATTTTTTTTGAATTGTTAAAATTCTGTAAAGAATATATTTACTATTTTTGTTTTTTATATTTATTTCCAATAATTTTGAGTATAAATACATTGAAAAGTATTATGAGGTGCTGAAAATAGATAAACTCCTTGCTGTCATATTTAGAAAACATCACAAGTCTTTTAGCTCAAACTTCTCCAGTAATTTGTTCTGTATTTTGTATTTTGTTTACTTTCTATTAGACTTATACATAGTTGAGAAAGAGATATTGAAGTCTCTTATTACTATGGTATTACCATCTATGTGTTCTTATATTGCAACTTTATTAATTTGTATGCTAAAATATCAGAAACATATAATTTTATTGGAATATTAGTTTGTCTTTGATTCCTTTCAACATAATATGGTATCTATTCTATTTCAAATTCTTAATCTCTTTCAGATTTTTCAGACAGCATTATTACAATTTCCACTTTCTTTGGATTCACTGATACATAGAAAATATTTCCCCATCCCTTCAGTTTCATTTTGTTTTTTAAACATTTTTTTAGGTTTTTTTGCAAGGCAAATGGGGTTAAGTGGCTTGCCCAAGGCCACACAGCTAGGTAATTATTAAGTGTCTGAGACCAGATTTGAACCCAGGTACTCCTGACTCCAAGGCCAGTGCTTTATCCACTACGCCACACCTAGCTGCCCCTAAACATTTCTTAAAAGCCACAGATTGTAGTGTTTTTTTTGTAAAGGCAAGAAATCTATGCATGTTTATTTTATATCAAGTGGAAAATCATTTGGATACTTGTGTGTGTGAATCTGATAAACCTTGATTAGAAATTTATAATGTAAATATATATGTATACATACTTATATAATTCTATATTCTCATATAAGGCAGCATTCTATACAATATATACACATATATATTCTATACAATATATACACATACATATAGTCATAGACATACACAGATATATATACAATGTCCCCACATATCCATTTTACATAGACATATATACATATATGCATATACACAAATACATACACATATATACATATATATATATACATATATGTATATATATGTGTATATATATATATGTATATTAGGAAAAGCAGTAGATTTAGATCTAGGTTTTAATGTTAGGACTGCTACTTTCCTGACTCTGGCTGTGTGACCATAGGCAAGTGAATCTCTCTGTTTCACTTTATTTTTTTTTAGAAAGATTTTGTTTATTTTGAGTTTTACAATTTTCCCCTAATCCTGCTTCCTTCCCCCCACCCCACACAGAAGGCAGTTTGTTAGTCTTTACATCGTTTCCATGTTGTACATTGACCTCAGTTGAATGTGATGAGAGAGAAATCATCAGATTATGGTTTCATTTTTTAACCCAATCTGTCTTTTTATTGAATTGCTTAATCTATTAACATTTAAAAATTTTAAAGTTAGCTTTTACTTTTTCCATATGTCTATTACAGCTTTTTTTTCAAGTTGAATTTTTATCCCCTCTTCCCCTATAAATACAATCCTGTCTCTTCAGTTACTTTAGCTTAATCTTTTAAGATTCTATTTCAAATGACAATTTTCTCCCTTACCTCCTCTACCATTTGTTACCCCTTTCTTTTTGTTTTTTTATTATATAATCAAGTTTTTTGCTCTTATGTAATTATTAAAATATTTTTCCTTTTTCCCCTTAGTGAAGTCAATTGCTTCTTTCCTCTTTTTCCCTTTAGTCACCTTGTTAGCTTTTGTTTTTAATTTCACTTTCTGTATCCCTTTCCTGAGAGATTCCTTTCACTCTCTTATTCACTCTTTCTCTAGTCTAATCCTACATTTTGTGGTTTATGAACCCCATAATTGTTTCATTTCTATTCTCTGTATTTCTCATGGAATGAAAATTTTTGAAGTATTTAATTTGGGTCCTCCCCACAAAATGGTTTCTGCCACTGCCTTAAGAGCTTTCTGTAGGATTCTCCTTTTTCAATTTGCCTCACTCAGAATAAGATCAATTTCTGAATGTGATAGAGAAGACAGTGTCCTCTTCAATGAAAAATTCTTTGTTTGAGTGCTCATCCTAATTAATGATCAGCAAAAAGAGAATTAAAAGGAGTTTATGAAAAGTGTATCTGTATAGCGACATGTTGACTAGTTAATTACTAAGACATCAGCCACAGATTCAAGATGGAACCAGTTTTTTTACTGATAACGTTCATAAGACAAAAACATTTCAGATGGATCCACATTAATAAAAGGGGAAGGGACAATGCATCTCAGCTCCTCTCCATTTTCCAGTTTGTACAAGCTGACAGGTGACTCAATATGTGAGGGAGAGCAGGTCAAAAAGCAAACGTTGCAGACTGAGTGATTCCTCCCCTGGCAGTGGGAAGCAATGGGCAATAAATGGGGCACAAGTAGGACTGGGAACAATGGCTCATAAATCAGAATAACTTTCTATACCCCCCCATTTTGTTCTAACCATTGTAAAAGCTTAATGTCTTTAATCCTATGTTTCTAATACAAATTTGTTTTCTCTGGCTCTATCAGGGTTTGTAAGACTGAATGTTAGCCTCTGTCCTACTCAAGGTCTGTGTCTCTTCAGCTATAAATCTAAAAGTAAACTCTGATTGTGAAACAGCCTGGTCCGCCTTTAATTACATCTGCAACTTTGGTTTTCTAGTTGTGTAAGCAGAGTAAAGACTCTACTGAGAAAGCAGGAAACTGGTCTGGATGGGTTAGAGATTCATAATGCAATCAAGGACACCTTTATGTACTAATGTGTAACTGATTGGTTGTCCACCAAGGATGAGCAAGTTTAAAGAAATGTATATGAGAACTGTAAATCAAAAATTAAATTATATATTCCTTCTGAATTATGGAATTCAGATTTTATCTCAGTTATCACATCTGAGCACAACTCAGATGTGATAACTGAGATAAAATTAAAATCCTAACAGCAGACTGTTACTTTTTTACAAAATTATTAGCAATGAATTGTCTGGGAAATGATGAACCCCAGAAATACTGAATGCTTGGAAAAAGTACAAGTCTTAAAATGTGAAGTGTCCCTTTTTTCCTTTGGGCTTTTAAAGGACTAATATGGAATTGATATTTAATAGCAGATGATCACCTGATCTTAAGATTTCAGGGACTAGCCCTATACTAGAGCACAAAAGAATATAATTGTTCAACTTCTGCAAGATACTGCAAAAAGGCAAGGATTTCTTTTAGAGGTCAGTCTGTAATCAGTGAAAAATAGCAATAAAGATTGATGCAAAAACCTTTTGCAAACAATTTGGTAATTAGGAGTTATTTTCAAAGTATTCTTATAAAAAAGAGAAGAATATATGTATCAGGAATTAAGGATTTCTAAATGTTGTTTTCTTTTAGCTAGCTCTAAGGCTCTATTTTCCTAACTCAGTTTCCAGAACATAATATTTGGAAAATATCTCAGCTGGCAGATTTAAAATCTGACTCAAGACATTTTCCTTTTCTCATGTTCTTGGGTAAATTACTATAATCATGTCACGTGATCAATATTAAAATCAGGTATAGAAATTTAAGACATTTGGCCTACGGCTTTATAAATTCTATTAACCAGGAAGGCTAATTCTTAGTTTTGGCATTTGTTGCGGCTATATGTTCCTGTGAGAATAAAATTTCTTTAATTTTTTTCAAATTGCAGAGAGAATATTTAAGTAAATATGATAAAAATTTTGTGACTTCAAAATATGATTTCCTATCATAACAATCTCAGTTTCTGTTTTAGGGAAAGTAGCATTAGTTCATCAGATTACAATTTGTGTTAATAAGTTCTTTTACTAGAAAAAAAATGACTTGGATTGAAGAAAACCTCTACAACATCCAAAGTCACAGAACTGCATCAGATAACTACAGAAGAAATGGACCTGAATTTTCGTTTGCTGTTTTGTGCTTATCTGTACAGTCTATATAATCAAAGGGGGCTGCCGCCTTTTGATCTCTGTAATTTGCCCTTTTTGATACTGAAATTGTATCATCCACTTTTATGTATTGTTATGGACTTTATATTGCCTGCCCATATTTCTTGGCATCCTTCAATTCCCCAAATATGTCATTCTCCCTTCACTATGTCCATCATCTCCCTAAATCATCATTTGATTGATCTACAAATGACACTAGGGTTATCTCTGATCAAAATGTAGGAATGTAAAAGTTTAATGTCTTTAATCCTATATTCCTGATCAAAAATTGTTTACCCAGCCTCAAATTGGAATTTGTAAGTCTGAATGTTAGCCTCTGTCCTCCTCAAGGTTTGAGTCTCTCCAGTTATAAATCTAAAAGCAGCCTCTGTGAAGCAGCCCGATCTTCCTCTAAATGCTCTACAAGTTTGGCTGTACAGTTGTTAAATATTTAGAAAAAGGCCATGCTGAGAACAAAGGAAACTGGTCTGGTTAGCTCTATAAGAGAGCTGAATAAATTCGTATACTTATGCCATTTTGGAAAGGGGGAAATCCCCAATGTTTTATAGGTCTATATCTTATAATATCTATAATTGATAACATAAAATATCAAGTCAGAATAGGAGATGGTAGTTCTGCTGCTAATTTTAACTTTTTCAGTTCTGACACAGAACAGACCTCATGGATGTGTTAGAGACTCATAGAATAATAAAAGACATCTTTATGTAATAAAAGACATCTTTATGTAATAAAAGACATCTTTATGTACTAATGTTTTGGTTGGCCACCATCATTTTACAACTTTTGATGAGATTTCTAAAAATACTTTTCCCTCATTAAGTTCTTAACTGATATATTTAATGATGTCTTTCACCTATGGATTTCTTAGGTAAGATCTTAGAGAATAAAACTTCATGGAAAAACTAACTTTTTGTTATTTCATTTTTAGCCTAAAACAATTAAAGTTAACACTATTTATATGCTACAGAATCATAACTGGTTTCATATTACTCCTTTATGCTCAACTCATTACCCTGCTCTTTATTGCTCATGACAAATCAATTTGAGCAAGCACCTGTGACTGTAAGCTAAGGGGCTTAAACTTACAATAGGAAATAAGTGTACTACAGCCAAAAAGATTACAAATCATAATCCCATATTTCCATCAGGGTCATAAAGCTAAATAAACTTAGATCATTTATTATGATTACAAATCATAATCGCATGTATCCCTCAAGGAGACAAATCTTATTAAATAAATTCTATATAATTAAGGCAGGCTCGTTCTCCAGTTCCAAGACACAGAAATTTCTAGGTAATTCTACTCAAATCAAAGTAACCATGCTCAATACAATTTAGTATAAACTCTTAAATGTGCTTTTTTCAATAACTAATTCATGTGGTAAAAAAAAGAACCTGCTTAGGTCTTAAGATTCTGGTCTTATTAACAAAAGAGCTATGAGAATATCAATTTAAGAACCCTTAATTCACCTGAAACTGCAGGAACTTTCAGTTTAATAATGAATAATATATTATTTTCTGTTTCTAACTTTCATTTTTACAGTTATCAATGCAATTTTATGCAAAATCCTGAACCCAATTTTTAGAACTTATTATTATAGCATTATTATAGCATTTTGAAATCCTGTATCATCTGATCTTGTTGCTTTCTTAAAATTTTCCATGTCCAGTATTTCCCCATTTAGGAGGAGATACTTTAAGTATCTCATTCTATACTTGACTACAAAGCTACCAGTAATCATTGTAAGTAGATGATTTTTATTCCTAGGTTCAACAATTACACAAATGTATTTGATTAAAAGATGTTTGTTTAAGAACAAATTTAACAAAAAACAAAAAACTCAGTATTGATTGTGTACCTATATTCACTTGTTAACCATGTTTAAGTAAATCTTTATATCATTTATAGAAAGTGATTTTTTCCTCTTTGCCTGTGTTCATTCTATTTTTCTTTCTCATCTTCTTGAAATGGCGAGCTTTTCTAGCACTATGTTAAAGAGTAATGATGATGATAGGTATCCTAGGTTACATGTAATATTTTGGAATGATCTCAAACCTAAGGAACAATCAACTTCCTAATAAGATAACCAACACAAACATCAGTTACTCTTCACTAAGAAAACCGATTGCACTGATATTCTATTCTTTAAACCAAAAAAAAGTCAAAGTTTTTGCTTTAACCCCAGAAATTAATAGATTCATATCCTTATTTCACAAATGTCTTTATCTTTGTCTAATTATTCCCATGTCATCTTGAAAGAATGAAATATTTCAGAGACTTAATCTTATACATAAATTTATAAATATCAGTAGGGTGATGACAAGTTCAATTAGCAATTTACAAAATTACCTAGGATATTTAATCACTGCAAATTTAGATCGAAAATGCTAAGATCTTTCTCACCAGCAGCTTATAATAGCAAATCAGATGTTTTTGTATTCATCAAATAATTTAATAGATTTAGTATTACAATGACAAGCTTCGATTTTTTGCCTGCCCTGATAAGAGAGAATTCATATGAGAGGAAGATAAAGAGACAGAGGTATAGTATCACCAAAACTAGTCCTCCAAGTGAAAGGGCATACCCTTTGAGGGCAGCCTGAGGGCACAGAATGACTCAAGAAGGGCATACCACAATAAAGCATTCTTGGCTCCTTTTGATTTCAAGTAAGTCACAGTTAAGTTTTAAAAATGGCAGTCATACAACAAAATTACACCTAATAACAGGATATCATAGGCAGTCTGGATCAAGATTAACCATGTGGGAAAGATGTCTATTCAAAAAAGAAAAGCATCAGGGGGGATCTCTGCTAGGCCATGTCCAAGGTTATTCCCTTAATCTTTCTCAGGTCCAGATATCCACTTACAGCAGTTCCTAGACTGCACATCCTTTGGGCAGCACATGGTATTTCCCTTGAATAGGGGATGATTACTTTCAAGACACAGCAGAAAATCATGCCTGAAGTTCAAATTTAGGATAATATGAGATTATAGTCTCGAGAGATTTTATCTCAAACAGGAAGTTTCATTAATCACAGCTGAGAGCTAGATACAGATGTTCTTATTTCTCTCAAGATGCTGTAATGAGAAACCATTTATCAGACCTTTGAAAATTTATTCAATCTCTTTCCCTTCTTTTTCTTTTCCTTAACCAATTTAAACCCATACTGCTATAAAAATTAATAATTAGAAATCAAGAATAAAACTGCATTTTGAAATTTCAAAGTGACAGTGAATATATGAAAGTTTACTCAAAACTTCAGAAAAGGGGTGGCTAGATAGTGCATGGATAGAGCACTGGATCTGGAGTCAGGAGTACACGAGTTCAAATCCGGCCTCAGACACTTAGCTGTGTGACGTTGGGCAAGCTACTTAACCTCATTGCCTTGCAAAAAAATAAAAAAACCCTAAAAAAAACAAACCTCAGAAAAATATTGTTCAATTGCTGTCAACCTTCAGACTAAAAGGTGCCCATCACTTTTGGTATTCTATATTTATTCCTTTAGACAAAAATAAACATTTAAGATTGGAGTTTGTGAGAATAGGTGTCTAAAGATGTAACTTCAACATGTATTATTCCAGGCATAATTTCATAAACTTCACAAGTGATAGGCAAATAATTTTACATGAAACTCACTCTTTATTATAAGCAGGTCTGAACATTTCTCCCCCATTTTTGCAAGAAGTGAAAAAAGGAGATCCTCTATTCTCAGAAGAAAACGTCCATTGCTTAGGAATTTCATAAAATGAGCAAGATTTTTTCACAGGGTTGATAAGATTTCATAAGTATGCCCAAGTAGAGTCTCAAGAAATGCTGAAAGGTTAAAAATAAGGAGATTTTACAAGGCTGTTCTTTGTTTCTTTTTGCATACAGTAATTTTCAACTTTTCCATTCATAGTATATCCAAAGGATTTTACTTTATGACAATAACTGCTAATGAAGTAATTAATAATTTCATAGTAACAAGAGCAAAAAAATTTTCAGCATCTCTCACACAATAATTTCCTAGCCTCCACAAGACATGGAAATTTAGAAACATAATAAAAACATAAACACTATGGTGGATTTTTAAAAGAAAAAAGAATTTGAGGATATATTTAATTGAATACCAAATTATTCCAATATCAAGTATTGGATACATCTTTGAATTATTTTACATAGGAATCACTTAATTTCGTACTTTTAGAATTTTATGCTGAACACAGCTATAACTTGGCATAATAATCAAGAATGGATCAATTACATCTAATTAAAGAAATAATAATATTAATAATAGTTATCTTTCTATAGTACCTGATAGATGTTAGGCACTGTTAGCACTTCACAATCATGTGATCTTTAAACATCCTTGGGAGGCTGGGTACTATTATTTCATTTTCCCCTTTATAGATGAGGAAATTGAGGTAAGCAGAAGTGAAACCATAAAATCCAATACATTTTTAAGATCAGATTAATTTCTGAGCCCATTTTCTAGATTTTTTCCTTCTGCCTTAATGTCAAATCCAAATGCATTTTTGCATTAAGTTCTGATTTGCCTCAGTTACCTTAATGGGAGAATACACTTCAAATTTGGGCTTATAATCATTAATGGCAATGTGTAAATGATCATTTATTCAAGCAGCCATTCACTGCTAGCCCTTCAAATTACAGGTTCAGCTATTTTTAATTACTCTTCTCAAAGATGTTAAGCAACAGTCTTGAATTTACACCTCTCTTTTAGGATTCATGAAACTTTTCTGAAATACAGAAATTGCAAACATAAACTGTTATGCAGTAATGAAATTAGAAACGCATATTCCGCACACATACTCTGCTAAAGATTTGCTATTCCCAGTAATTTAGTGTTGCAAATATTTTTCTTTATTTTCCATATCATGAAGAACAACCAAATAAACTTTCTCATAGCCTTCTTATCTGAATGAGATCAATCCTTTCCTCACTTCTTTTTTCTGAATTTCCATAACCCTTTTCTTTCTTTTTTTTTAAGTTTTTGTTGTTTTTTGCAAAGCAGTGGGGTTAAGTGGCTTGCCCAAGGCCACACAGCTAGGTAATTCTTAAGTGTCTGAGGTCAGATTTGAATTCAGGTATTCTGACTCCAGGGCCGGTGCTCTATCCACTGCACCAACTGGCTGCCCCAACCCTTTACTTTCAAGCCTTCTATTCATACTATCAGTGCAAAAGAGACTACAACTTTTTTTAACTTCATTTCCTCTTATCCCTAGTTTGGTTAAAAGTTACCTCCTCAGGATCGGCATGAACTGATGCTTAGCGAGATGTGCAGAACCAGAAAAACACTGTACACCTTAACAGAAACATGGGGGTGATGATCAACCTTGATGGAATTTCCCATTCCTTCAATGCAACAATCAGGGACAATTTGGGGCTATCTGTGATGGAGAATACCATTTGTATCCAGAGAAAGAACTGTGGAGTTTGAACAAAGACCAAAGACTATTATTACCTTCAATTTAGGGGAAAAACCCATTATCTTATTATGTAATTTTGCTATCTCTTATACTTTATTTTTCTTCCTTAAGGATATGATTTCTCTCTCATCACATTCAACTGAGATCAATGTATACCATGGAAACAATGCAAAGACTAACAGAATGCCTTCTGTGGGGGGTGAGGAGAGGGAAGCAAGAATGGGGGAAAAATTGTAAAACTCAAAATAAATAAAATCTTTCTAAAAAGAAAGTTATCTCCTCCTTTCTTTCAAGCTAAGATCAAAGTCCTTTCCAAGAATATTTTTCTTGTTTCTTTCAGATTCTAACCAGACATTTTCCTCACCAATCACATCCCAGACGATTTATAGAAATAATCTTCAATTGACTGATTTTTTTCCTTCTCTTTCTCTTCTCTACCTCTCCAAACTGACCACAATCAGAAAAGGAGAAATTGTCTTCTTTTATGTTTATGTTTATAATTCTTGAAAGTTCTATTTCAACCTTTCCAAAAGGTATTCCTAGTATCTACTTCCCTCTCTCAATTGCTGTTTCAAAGCATCCCTCAATAGCACAGAAAATCCAGGTTCTGCCTAGTGTAGAGATCCTCAGATTACATTTAGAATGTCCATTTTGCTGAGTTCAATACCTAAGGTCGATAGCAAAATATTTTTTTTTCTTTTTCTATAATTTCCCCAATCCTTATCTATCCTCAAGCTCAGTTGTGGACATATCTGGCAGGATGGTAAGTGATCCAATACTTGAGGGGTAACAGGAAACAGAAATACTGCAAACTGGGTGATATCTCCTCCAACAAAGCCTTCCTTAACAAAGTCTACCCAACAGTGATTGACAAGCAGGAATACAGACATATGAAAAGATATTCCCGGGCAGCACTGTGGAGGGCAGTTAGGTGGTGCAGTGGATAGAGCACCGGCCCTGGAGTCAGGAGTACCTGAATTCAAATCTGACCTC
This sequence comes from Macrotis lagotis, assembly GCF_037893015.1. Lineage (NCBI taxonomy): Eukaryota > Metazoa > Chordata > Mammalia > Peramelemorphia > Peramelidae > Macrotis > Macrotis lagotis. The sequence goes on from NC_133666.1 coordinate 13,689,852, forward strand.
AGACACTTAATAATTACCTAGCTGTGTGGCCTTGAGCAAGCCACTTTAACCCTATTGCCTTGCAAAAGGAAAAAAACCTAAAAAAATAAAGAAATAATTTAAAATAGAATGCTTTCAGAAAAACTTGAAAAGACATACATGAACTGATGCAAATGAAGTGAGCAAAACCAATATTACAGAAACAATAATATTATGTGATGATCAACTACATAAGATTTAGCCATTATCAGCAATACAATTATACAATACAATTCCAAATTTGCGGTGAAAAATAGCTAGCCACCTAGAGAGAAAGAAATAATAGACTGGAATGTGGATTAAAACATACTATTTTTCACTTTATTTTTTTATGATTTTTGGCTGTTTTTTTCACAACAATATGGAAATGTTTTGCATGACTGCAAATGCATATCATATTATCTACTACCTAAAGGGAGATACAGCAGAGACTGAAAAAGTGAATTAGAAACTCAAAATTTAAAAGAAAGAATTCTAAAAATTGTTTTTATTTGCAATTAGGGGAAAAAAATTATATATTACTTAAAAAAAGAAATGATGAGATGAATGGCTCCAGAAAAATCTGGAAACATTTTTGTGAACTGATACAAAATAAATTGAATAGAATTAGCAAAATATTGTACAATTACAGCAACACTTTACAGTGACCAACTGTAAATGACTTAGCTATTCTGATCAATCCAAGAAAATCCTGAAAGATTTATGATGAAAAATGCAATCCATCTTCAGGAAAAAGGACTGATGGATTCTGAATGTAAATTGTATTCATAGTATTTTTACTTTATTTTTCTTGCCTTAATTTTGCAATGTGACTAATGTAGAAATATATTTTTTGTAACTTCTCATGTATAATTGGATTCGATGCAGGGGAAATTATGGGCACAGATAAATATTGTAATTAGGAACTGACTTTTGTATTCTTTTCTGCACTGGTTCACAGAAGTGAAAAACTCGTGATCCTCTGACCCTGGAGTGCAGGTGTAATAAAGAAAAAAAAAGATTTATTAAAAGGTTATTATTACAAACACAAAATGGAGAAAGTGAGAGAAACTTAAAAATTCTTTAAAGGCAACATGAAAGTTGCTGGCTGATTAGATCATACAGCAAAGATAAGGGGTAAGAGGTGTAGGAGAGAAAGCTATCTAGCAGGCTTCCCTTAAATGTCCCTCCAGAGTCGGTAAAAGGGGTGGCATTTTCAACAGTTGACATCTGGTACTGGAGGGATTACTGTAGGAGGGGCTTCAACCTGGTTTAAGGAGACACTTTACCGTGCCTATGTCATTTAGCTTGACCAAGGTCAAAGGAAATATTTTAACAGTGCAGAAAAGATTACAAAAATCAGCTCCAAATACATACATACATATATATATATATATATATATATATATATAAACAAGATTTAAACATTTTAATAGTACAAAAAGATTACAAAAATCTTTTTCCAATTACAATATTTTTCTGTGCCCATAATTCCTCTTGTATCAATATCATATTTCTTACGATCACAATGAATGGGGGAAAAGTAAGAGAATTCAAAGCTCAAACAAAATAAGTCTAAATTATATAAATAATAAACGAAAAAAGAAGAAGAACAAGAATGAAATGAACTAAAAAAGAAAGAGTGGTGGTAGACAGCAAAAAGTCCAGACTTGGACATGGAAACAGGAATCCCACCTAAGGCATTTATGAGATGTATCATTCTGCTGAAGCTCCATTTCATGTCTTAGCATCATTTAATTCTTCTGCCAATTTACAAAGAACATCAAAATAGGAAGCTTGCTACTGGGTCAAAGGAGATAACATACATATACTCTATTCCATAAATGTATTTGTTTTAGTTGTTTCTATTTTAGTAGTTGAAAATGTTGTTTTTTTGTTCTGTTGCTCTTATAATTAAACCTGAATAGTCCTGACATGCCCAGAGCACAATAATGGAATGTATTCATTACATTATAGAAGAACTCTTAAGCAAAGTCAAACGCTACCTCCAATGGCTTCTTCCATCCATTTCTCCCAAAAAGACAAAGGAATTGAAGAGACTTACATTTAAAAGCGAAGAGGGATGGTTGCAAGAGGAAATTTATAAACAGAAGGGTGATTTCTCAAATCTTCCATAATATTACAGACTTAATAAGAAGTGCAGAAAAATAGGATGCATTGGAGCTGGGGGGGGGGGCATGGGGAGAGGGGATTAGAAGAAAAAATAAGGAAATAACTAAGAGGAAAAGAGTTGTTGAGACTGACTGTGTGTGGGTAGCCCTGCACGTGTTCCAGCTGTCTGGCATCCCAAATACTTGTCATCTATTGTCCTGCTGACTCCATGTGATAGAGCCAAGAGAACAGAAATTACAAGGAAAAATAAAATATGATCAATGTGGAGGAATGGCTCTGTCCAGTGTCTTTCATCTGGGTCTGCTAAGCAGAAGGTCTAATGCATATATCATTCACATATTTTCAATTAGGCCGTGGCAAAGCTGGAAAACTTCATTCTCTTCATTGTCTGTTAAGGATCTGCCATGTAAACTGCCCCTGAAAAAAATCTGTAGTTCTTGCTATGTGGACACTGAATATCTGGGGAAGTAAAAGGATGCCAAGGATGGATATATATGTAGTGGAGTTGGGGGAAATGAATGCCCGACTAGCAGGACCCAAGGTCACTAAGAGCTCCCATCCAGACCTGCAGTCATGAAGCCTAGACTTCTTATCTCTCAACTCATCTACTTACCAAAGATGTCAAAAGGGCTAAGTCATGTGACCTCACTCCTCCTCAACTCTTTCAGAGTAAGAAAACCAGTAATCTCAAAGTTTGTTCTAATGCACAAAAAGCATGCAAAATGTAGAGTTTGTTACAGATGCAATGGTCTTCAGGGAAAGATGTGTGAGGAATGCAAGGGAACTATATTGCCTCCAAACATAATCTATTCAGATTTCTGAAACAAGTGTAAATCTGTAAACTCACCTTTGAAAAGAAACATTCAGTTTGTCAAAATGAAATTTGTCTATAAGAGGAAGATGGCTCAGTTCTTCCAGAAAATAATCCTAGAACCAATCAATCAACAGAGAAATAAGGTTCACTTTAAGGCATTAAGAATTCAAAAGGAAAAACTGACCTTGTGGGGAATCCAGAACCTCAGGCACATAGGAGGTGTGTCTTCCTGACCTGTGAAATTTCCCAAGTCTCATTAGTTTTACTTAGTTCCTCTGTTAGTTGGAATACAAAGAACACCAGAATCATATTTGCTGTGCTTATTGCTGATTGTATAGTTGAAATTATTATTATGGCTTTTTTGCTGTTGTTGCTATTCTTACTGTAATTAATTCTGAACAGAAAGGAAAATATATGGCAGGCCTGCAGTGGAAGAATGTAATCTGTTCATCATATTATGGCAGAACCCTCAAACCATCATTCAATTTTCTCAAAAGAAAAAAGAATCGAAGAGACTTACAATTGGAAGGAAAGAGGGATGATTACATGAGGACATCTGTGAACAAAAGGACCACTTCTGAACTCTTCCAAGGTATCTCTATCCTAGGAAGGAAAAGTACAGAAATGATATGACGCTTTAGGAACTTAACGGAAAACAGATGGCAAGACTGACTGTGTGGGAGGCCTGGCACATAATCCAAGGGATCTGGCATCCCAACGACTTCCAAATTTTCTGTTCTGCTGACTCCATAGGATGGAGGCAGGAGAAAGGGAATGACAAAAAAATGACCAAAGTAGAGGCACACTCAAGGAAGTGTCCAGTGACAGCATCTATAGTCAGCCAAAGAAACCCACCTCAGACACATTCTATTGATTAGGCCTTTAAAAAGCCTCAATTCCCTCATTATCTGATAAAATGCTGTCAAGAAAATGAGCCTTAAAAAGTCCTATAGGTCTGCCTATGTGGACCCTGAATTTTTAGGTCAGTGAAGGATTGCAAGAATGAATACATATGTGGAAGGGAAGGAAAAAAAGATAACTGACAAGTGTTTCAAATTGCTTGGTGGTCAAAACTAGACCTATAGAGTCAGGATACCCAGACTTTGCCTTCCAACTTACCCACTTAGCAAACTTGTCAAAGTAACCAAGCTAAAAACATCCCCAGAAATATCAGTATATAAAAAAATAATAATCTCATGGTTTGCTCAAATGTGACCAAAACGTACGGCTTCCTTTACACAAATGAGATATTCTATATACTTGCAAAGAAAAGTGACTCAGTAGTGTCTTAGAGTCATTTCATTAACCGATCAGGAGGCCTGACCTGGGATTACCCTAGCCAATGCTCCCACTCTCAACCTCTATAAGCAAATTCAATTCTGGCAACTCAACTTTCTGAAATAAGAGTGGAATTTTCAAAATGTAATTTGTCCAGTAAAGGGAGATTGCTCAACTCTTCACTGAAATAATCCTAGGACCCATAAATGGACAAATCACATTAACTTTAAAGGATTCACAGGCAAAATGATAGAGAACCTGAAGGAAACCCTCTTTCCAGAAATAAAGGTGTTGGCTGTGACAGGACATTTTTGCACAAGTTGAACTGTTAAGCTCTTCCTGGGAGTACTCTAAAGGATGAAGAAGTGCAAACATAACTTTGAACTTAAGGGATTCACAGGAAAAAAAAAAGATAGAGAAACAGATTTTCTGGTGGACCGGACTCCAATCCAGATCTCAGGTGCTCCTTGCCATTTGCAATCTTGATTTTTCCTCCTTACAATTCAAACCATGTATGAAATAAGGAAATGAAAAGGTACAAAGAAAAACAATTGGAAAAAACAATTAAATACCATGGTCCTTTGAGGACAGGTGGCAAGGGACCAAATTAGGAGTGTCCTAGTTACCCCAAACCAACAAATTCCTTCTGTATTCACAAGGCAACTTCTACCACATACTACCAGCTTTCTATCTCAACTAAGATGTAGAGAATCTTTGGTATAAAGAGGAACGACTTACCTTTTCACCTCAGGACTTCCATCTCGTGCTGTGCCTGTCTCTTGAGGGAAGAAGAAAGTTGTTGGGGTGTGGTTCTTCTTATTCCTTCTTATTGCACAAGTTTGACTTTCACCTATTGTAATCTTCTGCCACTTTTCTTAGGAAAGAAGACTAGTGACATAGAATTTCCCATATGACTATCTGAATGTATACCTCCCATCTCATACTGCACATCCTCTAGCCCTATCTCTAGCCTCCATTGAGAAGAGGAATGGTGCCCTCCATTCAATGATGACTATTCTCTTACCTGATTCATACCCCTTTAATCCCAGTGTTTCTGAGCCCCTGAAGATCATCATCCAAAGCACATTCCACATCCCCTACATCTAATTACTTATTCCCATTCTTCTCAACATTCATACCATCTAACCCTTCCACTGTACCTTGTGGAATACCTATTCAATAGGCAATACATTTCCCTTCATCCTAAATCATTCCTTTTCCCATTACTTCCATATATGGTATTTCTGAAACCTGGCTACCCCTAGATAACACTCTCATAAGTCACCCTTTTCAGAACTGGCTGTACCTTTTCTCATCCTCCTCAGTTCACTGATCAAGGTAGAGTTAAAATATTCCTTGTCCCCCCTTACCACTTCCATTGTTCCCCTACCTCCATCACATAGAAACCTCTCTTTCCTAATGTTCATGATATTCATATATATATATATATATATATATATATATATATATATATATACATACATATATACACATACACACACACACGGTAGATGGTGTCTACAGACTTCACTCCCCTTCCATCCTCAGTCAGTTTGGTACATCTCATAATCATTCTTTCGTCTTCAACTCCTGCCCTCATATTAAGGGACTTTAACACACATATGACTATCCATTTATGACCCTAAACACTCAGTTCTTCAACATACTCACTTCACACTTCATCACACCTGAGTAGCATACAAACATAAATATACCCTTGATCTTGGCATAACTCACAAATATACCACTTCGAAGTTTAACAATTACAAAACCCTCTCTTCCAATCACAACCTATTGCCTTTTCACCTCTCCCTCTGCCTTTGTTTACAGAATCCTACTCTCTGTTCACACCAATGTCTCCAATCTGTTTACCCTTCAATTACCTCCCAGGTTATCTTTCCTAATCTAGCCACTATCTTTTTCTCTATCTTGACCCTTTTGAGTCAATTCAACTCCACACTGTTATCTACTCTTGAATCCCTAGATCTCTTGTATGGCAAATTTTTCCTACTCAAGTCTCAGCCTTGGAATACTCACACAAAGGATTGTCTTACCTCCTCCACATGTGCTGCTGAATGAAGGTGGAGGAAGTCATACAACAGTTCTCACTCAGTCATGAAGTTACACAACCCTAACTAGGCCTTCTTTGTTGCTACTATGATTCCTATCAACTCACTAGTCTACCCTCCACCACAGATTTTTCTAACCTTTTCATCTCTCTCAAACCTCTCATGGCACTCCCTTCCATCACCCATTCAACTGATCTCTCTCTTTCTCATTTGTGTTCACTCAGATTCCTTCTGTAACTATCGCCTTTCATGCTTCTCACATGATTAGAGGGTTGTACACCTTCCTAGGGAGTTCTACCTGTTATAGCAATGCATTCCATTCCATGTCTTCTAACAAACTGACCTGTCATCCATACGTTATCACTTATTTTCAATTTCTCTTTGCTAAACTGTCTACAAATAGGCCCATATCTCACCCATCCTCAAAAAAAAATTTAACCATTTTGTATCTACTATAGTCTATGTATCTTCTGGATTTTGTAGCTAAACTCCTTCAAAAGGTTCTTTAAATTAAGTGCCTCTGCTTTCTCTTCTCTTACTCTCTTAACATTTTACTTTCTGACTTCCAAACTTATAATTCCATTTAAACTGCTCTCTCCAAAGTTATCAATGATCTCTTAATTATGAAATTCAACGGCCTTTTCTCAACCCTTATTTTCTTTGTTCTCTCTTCAGTCTTTGACACTAGTGATCTTCTGTTCCTCCTTAATACTCTCTTCTTTCTTGGTTTTTCAGACACCACTCTCTTCTCATTCCCCTCCTACCTATATGACCATTTCTTCTCAGAATCTTTTGCTATAACTTTCTCTAGATCACTATCTAACCATAGGGGTTCCTCAGGGTTCTATCCTGAATTCTCTCCTCTAATCCCTCTCTTCTGTGATCTCATCACGTCTATAGATTTAATTACCACTTCTATACTGATGATTCTAAAACCTTCCTCTTCTACCCCGAATTCTTCTGAACTCCAATACTGCACCTCCAACTGCCTTTGAGACCCTTTGGACTGGATGTCCTGGTGTAGACATCTGAGATCTTACATGTCTAAATTAGAATTTATTTTTTTCTCATTATATCCTTCCCCTTCCTTCTACCTTCCCTTTTATTGTAAGAGGCAACACCATCCTCCCAGTCCCTCAGGCTTCCAACCTGATAGACATCCTTTATCTATCATGATGTCTCACCATACATATCCAATCTGTTGCCAAGGCCTGTCAACTTTGCTTCTATAATACCTCTTGAATATGCCCCTTCTCTTCTCAGACACTGCCAGCACCCTGGTACAGGCCCTCATCAACCCTTTCCTGAACTACTGAAATAGCCTGCTGATGAGTCTGTTTATTTCAAGTTTCTCCCCACTCTAATTCATCCTCCATTCAATCATTAAATTGATTTTTCTAAAGAGCGGGTCCTGTTGTGCCAACCCCTGAGCCCCAACTCACCCAGTAACTCCTAATGCTTCCCTGTCACATTCATCAACAAATACAAAATGCTCCATTTGGCATTCAAAGCCTTCATATCCTAGTCAACTTCTACCTTTCCAGTCTTCTCACACCTTGCTCCTCACCATGTATTCTTTGATTCAGTGACACAGACCTCCCAAATGTTCCACAAATATGACCAGTTACCTGTGGGCATTTTTCTCTAGCTATCTCTCATGCCAGGACTTCTTCAACTTTACCTATTGACTTTCTTGACTTCTTTTAAGTCCCTCTTAAGTCTAGTGCCTTCAGTCTTAATTTGTTACTATTTATTTTGTATATATTTTATTCATATTCATTTTGCATGCTATCTCCCCATTAGACTGTAAGTTCCTTGAGGGCAAAGATTGTCCTTTGCCTTTTATTGTATCCCCAGTGCTTATAAGGGACACAGTAAGGTACATAATGTTGATTGACTGATAACAGCCTGCCTCCATGTATTTACTATGAATAATGCTATTTTCCTCTTTTCAAACATTTTATTGCAAGAATTACCTCTACATAAGTTCATTGCAACCTTAAAATTTGACTGATTGGGTAGGATTCTCAGGTACTGAAGGAGTAGTGAGTGAACTCTCTTGTGAGTATTCATGGTCACTTTCTAGCAGGTTAAGTGACCTTGCCTTTCTAATAACTCTAATAACATTCCAGGACTCCAAAAACCAATGCCTTGGGAAGTAAAGAGCTGTGAAGGAACTAGCAACCAGGTATTACAAGTTATAAAATGCTCTTCAGTGCATGTTCTGAACAGATCTTGGCAGGATCTCCACTGGCTAAAATAGTGGAGAAATATGGAAAGTAATGTTGGCAGGTCAATACTTGAAAGTTCATTTGAATTCAGTGAATTAGTTTATTCAACAAGATTTTGAGAAACATTGTATCGAAAGTAAATAGATTACTGGTATCACTGAAGTGAGTATCATGCCTCCAACAACTTAAAAATGATTTGGATAGTCATAAAGAAGAAAAAAATGGAACTAAATGGAATAAGAGGTAAGACAGTAATAAGGCTTTCACTCTCTCCAAACACTCTATTCCTATAGGACCTTTAATTGAAAATCATACATTTTTTTGCTATCACTTGATTTGTCTGTTGCTCTTCTGGGAAGAGACCATTTGTGTAAACTATGATTAATCAATATGTCTGTGTGTGTATGCATATATTCTATATATGCTGAACCCCAGAGGAGATGTTTTGGGAACTCTAGTAGGAAAAGGTTGGATTAGGTACTATGTGACTTCATGTTCAAGAAGAGAACGAGGGGAAGTGGCAGTCTCACTCCATGCTGGAAAAGCACTTTGAAACAAAGGAAACTTAATCTGTATTGTGAGCCCAGTTTTATAAAAGGAATTGAAGTCATTATAATTTGTTATTCCAAGAAAAAGTCATAGCCATGCATTGAACAGTCTTCCTTGTGTAAAGTTCAAATTGAAGGAATTCATTCAGTAATTGAAGGCTTAGAGAAATAAAGACTTACCAAATAGAGGCAATACTCTTGTAGCACCTGATTTTACTGGTAAGAAAAGAAGGAGAATTAGATAAAGTTATCCTGTATATTGGGTTTCTACAAATTTAAGCATTCCTGTGATCCCTCTACTAATTTTCTAGACATTTGCAGAAAATTTAAAGCTGTTTATTCTACCAAAGGATCAACTTTAATTCTTGCTGCCTTCCTAGTCTTCATACTATGCTTGAGTCCTCAATAATTCTGACTCTTGCATTCTCCACACTTGAGATTTAAGCATCCTTATGGCTTACATGAGAGAGTTGCTGATTTGAACCTCACAAAAAGATAACAGTATAAATGAATTTGTTCACATACAAAATCACCATCATATCTCTCAGTTTGCAATGATTTTAATAGAAACATAAACAAAAAGGCATATATGGAACTGAACAATTGCTAAAGAAAATACATCACAAAGACAATGGGTAACTTCTAAAGGGAACTGCAAAAGATTATACACATTTCACATTATCACAACGAACTTTTACAAAAATTGACCACATCAATTTAGGGAATAGAGATATTACAAACAAATGGAAAAACATTGAAATAGTTAATACTTTATAGACCATAACTTTTTTTCTGAACATGACACAGTTTTGACTTTATTAGAAACATTTGACACAGCCATTAGATAATGTCTCCCTAAACACAGGTATAGAGCCAGAACAAGATGATTTAATTATTTAAAGAAGAACCAACTAGATAGTATTTAAGCTAAAATACTTAACCTTCTGTACTGGAGCAATAAAGTGTGGCATAATCACCAATAATCTCTTTGTAAGTGGAAAAGGAACCTCTCTGTTTCATAGGTTCTCTTTCATTCTCCAAACAATGCCACAAGATCTAGAATTTAAGCTTCTAATGAATATTCTTGCTTAGTTTTCATAACAAATACAGAAAGGTAGATTTGTTCAGAGATGAATGGGCATTTTGAAGGGGGCACCTAGAATACTGACAAATTGAACAAACAATTTTGTGGAGGTTAAAATTCAGAAAATGTTTTAGTATGAATGTGGTCTCACTAAGACTAAATAAACAGAGCAATTGCCACAAGGGGTACCCCAAAAGGTGAGCTATGATACAGAGAATGAGGGCAGCACATAAGTCAATGCCAGTTGCCTATTAATCTAACCAATGAGCCTGCCCAAAGTCAATCAGTCAGAAAGTACTAGATGCCTACTATATGGTAGACCCTGTGTTAAGTGCTCGGGTTATAAAAGAAGGCTAACGTCAGTCTCTGTTCTCAAGTAGCTCATAATCAAATGGGTAAGACAATATGCAGACAACTATGTACAAACAAGCTATATACAGGACAAGTTGGAGAGAATCCACACAGGAGAAAGCACTGGTATTAAGGGAGTAGGGGAAAGGCTTTATGTATTAGGTAGAATTTTTGGTAGGACTTGAAAGCAATGAGGAATGTCAGTAGATAGAAATGAAATGGGAAAGAATTTCAGGCATAGGGGGATATCCAGAGTTTTGTAGGCAAGAAATGTAAAGGAGACCAGTATCACTGAATCATTTAATCCATATTTGGGAAGGAAAAGGAGGGACAAACTTATGAAGGGCTTTGAAAGCCACAGGGTTATCTATTTGTTCTTGAAAGTGATTGAAAGTCACTAACTTGATTGAAAACAGAAATATCTTTCCCCACTCCTCAATTTATATTAAATTTGCCGAGTATCAAGGATGAATAATTATTTGTTTCTTTGTTTGTGTGTTTGTTTTTGCAGTAAAGGACTCATGTAAGTATTTGTAGATTATAATTTTCTTCAAGATGTCTTCCAGTCTTTTTTGTATTTCTGACTACCATTCCAGTTAGAAGGGAGCTAGCTCTGGGGAGTTCTGAGGACACCAAGAGCTTAACAAACATAGTGTGAATGGACCTGAGGGTCAGCCATCACATTGTACAATGGAAAAGTCATCCCTGTGACAGAAAAATAAAGACAGGCAGGAGAGCACTAAGACATATATACTTTGAGTTCTCAGTAGAACAACTTTTATATTCCTACCAGGCTCTCAGATTGACTAATAAAAAGCAAAAAAAAATTAACTTCCAAGAAATTAAACAGGTTATCAAGTTCTCCCCACTAAACAAACTAATTTCTTCTCAAATTCTTTTATTTTTCTCTCAATGGTCCGCACGCACACACGCACACACACACACACACACACACACACACACACACACACACAGACACACACGATTGTTTGACTGCTTTCCTCAGTTCCAGCTTTTGCAAGTGCAGCTCTCTCTTGAAGTCACCCTCTTACTCAATTCCTTTAGCTTTCAGTTGCAGTTTGACTCGTTGCAGATAGCTGGGATCAGGGTAGCCAGTTTTCTGGCCGACAGAATTGTAGAGTTTTGTGGTGAATGTCATTCACATCCTTGGCACCTGATGTCGAGATTGTCCTACTATAAATATCAACCTTTGGTCAAAAGCTTTTCTGAGGAGAAGCAAAACCAGCCATTCGTCATTATTTAGCAAGTATGCCAATTGTCACAGCATTTTCCTGGGATGATCTTCTGTCCGTATGCCTCCCTGCATGTCATAATGAATCATAATAGTTTCATATGAACTATAACTTAGAAGTGAAGAAGTCCTTTAAGAGGATGGCATTGTACCATCTGGCTGATTCCTTTTCAGGATATGACAGGATGTCTGGCATACAGGACACTCTGGTTTTTGTTACATAGTCTCTCTCATAAAAGGATCACATACACTTGCAGTTTTGGAGAACTTAGTTTTGGTGGATGATTTCCAGACAGATATCCTCCTCCTCTTCCTCCTCCTCTTTTCCTAAGTCTTCACAGTTAGACAGTCTCTTGGAGGAAGGTAAAGCCATCTTGAAATCATCACCAATTGTGTCCAAGGGGAATTTGGAGATTATTCTAATTCTCTCCAAGGGAGAGACCCGGCCCTTGTTTCTGCTGAGCAGGAACTTCGACACTAAAATATCTCTTGATATATTTCATTGCTTTTTCAAGGTACTTGGGCAAACCGGTCAAGGTCAGTTCTTGTTCGTTCCACTCGAAGTTTACGTGGGAGTGCTTTCTTTCCAGGTTTTCATAGAATGTTTTCTCAAGCCAGCATTTTTTCTTTTGGTCTAATGGTTTCAGGATCACTACCTCTTTAACAATCTGAGGTACAAGCATCTGAAAGATATCAGCAAAATCTTCATAAGCATGTGCAGAGAGGTCTATGTCTTTGTCTTTTGGTTTAAATATAACGAGTGTTTTCTGAGTTTTGGTTTTGTGTATCAATTCCATTACAGTGTGATATGTTTTCTCGATTTCTCTGAATTCTTGACCCAGAAGACGCCAATGAAGAGTATCAACCTCAATTCCATTCTTCACATTTTGAGAGACCATTGATTGCCCAGGTTGTTTTTGGGAGAAGCAACTTGCTTCAATGAAATGCTGAGCTTCTAAAATATCCTCTGTGTTTCCCCAGAGGATTAAGTCTTTTTCTTCAGCTTCAATATGAAGATTTTGAAACTTGTCAGACAGTGTTTTTTGCATGCCAAGTACCACCTTATCATCTGTGAAATGAACCTCCTTCTGGTTCACATTCTGTATTTCTGCCTGAAAAGCTTTGATAAAAGCTTCTTGAGCCTCTTCTTGGGTCCATGCCTTACTTGTTTCAACGTCTAAACTCACATTGCCTGTAGGATACACCAAAGCACTTCTGATATGCACTTGATGCTCATTTTCTATTCTGTTTATAGTTTGCGAGAAGATATCTTTGAAATATTCATACATATGTGGAGGAATTGTGATAAGATTTGAATCTTCTTCAGGTATGATTTGTGGTTTTGAGTAAAGAACAAGACTTCTGCATTCATTTGGTGCAATCTCCTCGGTTTTGCTTGGTGAGACTGAGTCAGGAATATCTTCTTTCTGGTCATTTCCCTCGACCTTATCTCTTAAGAAGTGATAAATTTTTTCAATATCTTCATAATCACCAATCACTTTCTCAGGACCATCATGGCCTCCCTCTATTTTGATATTTGGACAAAGATTGGTAATTATCTCCCTTTGCTCTTTGGAAAGCTTGAAGCTCAGCTGAGCCTCCACTTGGAGAAATACTTTTTGTTTGGAGGAATTAGAAGCACTAGCAGCACCTCCTTCCTCTGGTTGCTTCTTATCTGGAAATTCCTTTGGCAGTGACTGAGTCTGAGGGGAAAGCTGGCTTATCTCCAATGTGTTGTTCTCCCCTGGATCTTCATTTGTTTCTATGAAGACATTCACATGTTTTGTATCACTGACAGGCACAGAGTGATCTCTCTTGGCTATCACACCTTCCTTGGCTTGTTTTTTATAAAACTCTACCCAGTAAGTGCCTTCAGTGGGACCAGCTTTGACCTTGCACTTGCCTCCCCCAGACTTCCATGGGTTCTGGAAATATTTCTGCAGCTTCTTCTGCATTCCAGGGCAACTCTCAGATACCCGGATCAGGACCCGGTATGGTGGGCTGTGGGCAGTGCTGTCAGTAGCCATCAGGGCAGGGAAGAGACTTGTGAGTACAAGAGCTGAGGCTGTGTGTGATCTTTATTTGCTGGGCTCTGGTGGGGGAAACTGGGGAGAAGAAGAGAGACAAAAAAGTGCTGTCAGCTCTCTACCTCACCTCTTTACCAAGACCATAATAAAAATAATTGGTTGAGAAAACACAAACATAAGACAGAGAATCAAATGGCAACAACAATGAAATCCCAAATAATTAGTAGTTCAAAGAATAATTTTTAAAAAACCAAGTAATTATTTGAAAGAATGATGATTATGAGTATGAAGATCATGGTCATGAAACAATATACAACTGCCAGAATGTAGATAAAGCAACCCCAAGGAGGAAAGATTGTGTATGTGTGTGTGTGTGTGTGTGTGTGTATACACATAGATAGATAGATAAACGACATAGAAAACAAGAGAAGTAATGATCTGAATATTAGTTGAAATACTAAGAAAGCCAACAAGTAAACAAGATTAAAATAAGCACAAAGATTTTTTTTTTAAATAGAGGAGAGACTTCTGGGGTGGAGTCAAGATGGAAGCATGAAGCTAGCATGCTTCTGGAGATTTTCCCACCACAACATTAAATGAAGCCTCTATACAGACATTAAAGCTACATCTCCCCCACCCCCAAAGAAAGATCAAAACAAGTTTTCAACTGCAGACATCATGGAGGATCTTTACTGAAGGTCTGTATCTCTGGTAGAAAAGAAGAAGTAAAGTCCAGCTAGGTGGGAGAGCAGGAAAACCACTGGAGGTTTTTTTAGCCACAGTGTAGTCCAGGTCCTGGCAGCCAGACAGCAGCCCAGGCCCCTGCAACTAGAAAGCAAGCCAGTAGGGAGGATCCCAACTACAGACAATATCAGAACTTTGGGAACGATAGGGCAAACGTCAGAACTAGTGTGAGAAGAAACCACAGCAGAGCAGTGACAAGTTACCTACAACAGAAGTCTCAAAGGAGTCGATGACTTGGACATAAATCCAAAATTTCAAAGAAGAACTTGAAAATAAAACCCTATTAATTAGAATTGAAGCAACAAAATCTAAAGAATCTATAAGAAACCAAAATTCCATCAAACAAAATTAAAAGGCTGAAAAAAATGAAAGAAAACAAAGTACTTTTTAGGAAAAACAAATGACTTGGAAAGTAGATCTGGGAGAGATAATTTATGAATTATTGGTCTATCAGAACACCTAGGTCAAAAAAAGAGCCTGGAAAATATTCTCTCAGGAAGTTATTACAAAGACCTGCTCCTATATACGAGATCAATAAGACAAAATAGTCCTTGAAAGAATACACAGAACACCTCCAAAAAGGGACTCAGGATTAAAAACTATCAAACTATCATGGCCAAATTCCAGAATTCTCAAATAGAGGAAAAATTACTATAAGTAGCCAAAAAGAAGCAATTTAAATACAAAGGATTCAAAATCAGAATTAACACAGGACATATCAGCTTTAACATTAAAGGCTTAGAGGACCTGGAATATGATATTTCAGAAGGTAGATTGCAACAAAGAATTTACTACCCTGCAAAATTGAACATATTCTCACATGAGAAAAGATGGATGTTCAAAGAAATAGAGGACTTCCAAAATTTCCTGATAAAAGGAACAGAACTGAACAGAGAATTTGCTGCTCAAATACAAGATTCAAGAAATGCATAAAGAGCTAAATGGAAAGGGGAAAAATCAAATGTTAATCAAGAACATTAAATTATATACAACCCTACAAGGAAAGATAACCCTTGTAACTCCTGAGAATTTTATTTCTCTTAGGATAGTTAAAGGGTTGAATATGGTGGAAGAGATTGTACTTAGGGATATAGATATGGTGGGTTCTTGTCCTTCTATTGAAGAAAACCAAAATGACATCACTATGTTTGAGACAAATTACTGGGCATCTGGCTGTGGCTGATCAGACCAATACAAGCTCAGAATGCTCTGAAAGGTCATATACAAATAGTCCAGGTGAAAATCTAGGATGCTCACTTTAAACTTATATGTCTCATGTTTCCTTTGACCTACTTTAATTCTGCCTTGCTCATAGATATCAGTCCTTTCTTTGATGAGGGCATCATAACCTGGGTGGTCCTGTGCCAGTGTCTCCCATATTATACAATCAATTGTAAAGTTCTCAAGAGAGACCTTCAGGATGTTAGTAGAGTCCTTAGAAGTTCTATACTTATTTAAATTAGAAGTGATTTTACTTTACTAGATACTTAGAGGTTTCTTTCCCCATTTATACTTTTCTCTTTCCTTTTCTCTCATTCCTCCCTCCTCCCTAATGTTTTCCTCCCTTTCCACTTTAAATTTTCTGTTAATTTTAATTTTTTTTTACTTTCACTTATACTTTCTTCTTCCCTTTTCTTCCCCCCCCCCCACTTCCCTGTAGGGTACAATAGAATTTTAAACCCAAACTCTCAGTATCCCCAAGTCTCCACACCAAGATGTCCAGGGCAAGAAACAGAAAGGAATTGGCTTAGGCTTTGTTGAGCTGGTAATGAGTGACACAGATTCCATAGGGCTCTGATTGACTATCTAGCAGCAAGAAACAAAGCAGGAACAAATTTGCAATTTGCTCTTGGACTGAATTAGGGACTGCAGGAAAAATTCTTTTTACAAAATACTCCCCCCCCCCCAGATAATCACTTAGGCAGATAAAATTGGGTCGGCTAAATTTTAAGAATTATGTGAATGAAAATGAAACAGGAGATAAACTTTCACTACAAGGTATCTTTGGCTTACTTTCTTCTCTCCCACTTCTCCCCTGAAATTCTCTGCAAGACTCCTCTGCAGCCTCCACCCACCTTTCTCCCCCACTTGCCACTTGTACTGGCTCAACCTTGAAACAAGAACAGAAGGGAGGAACTAAGAAAAAGGACTAGTTAATAGAAAAAGGGGGCATTGTTTCATGAAGACTTGGTGAAACAACTTTTAAAAAGGAAATTTATTTGAAGTTGTAGAAACAGAAAAAGAAACAGTGAGTTTTACCAGATGGGAAAATATGTTAAATAAATAAATCATGAGAGAAATGATATTTTATGTTGAGAAAACTTTAAGGAAACAAATTCTAGGAGGATGAGAGTCAGCTCTTTGTCCATTCTAAAGTGCCTAAAGGGATATATAGAAATGCCAGAAAAAGGGAGACTGAAGCATATGCTGAAACAGTTGATCATTTAACAGGAAGAATCCAAGTATACCCTATGGTAAAATTAAAGCTTCAGGAGTTTAATAGTGAAAATATAGATTCTGATAATGTTATTTATTTCATTTCCAAAACAATCACAGGAATTCATGAGACAATTGAGATCTAAGAACAGAAGAACCCCTAGAAAAGATTTAGGGCTGCCCCCTTAAAGACAAGTTATTTGGTTTATTCTATCTGAAAGGGGGTAGGGAATATTCCAATTAGGCTGTGGGATTTTTGAGTGGCTGTTTGTTTTTCCAAAAGTTATACCAGTTAAAATCAAGGAGTGTTAAATATTAAAACGTTTGAATGGAAAGGTGTATTGTGAAAAACAGAATCAGAATCATGTAAGAAAATGTGGTTCATAAAGCTGTAAAAGTTTAAATAAGTCAGTGAGTCTAGTTAAGAACAGTACATCCTAAAATGAAAAAGAAAAAGGAAAGTATAATGAATACAGTCTGAAATATGGCTAAACAGCATGTTAAAGGAAAGTGTAAGTTGTGCTGTCTGAGTAATGAGTTTGAAAGAACTGTGGAGAAAATAATAAAAGGGTTGCAAGGAAAAATAAAAAGGTATGGAGGAAGTTGAGGGGTTTTGAAGTATATCAAATTTATGGAAGTTAGCTAAGGCATGTGGGAAAAAAGTTTAACTTTGTATAAGTAAAAAGGATTGATTTGGGGAACTCTGAAAATTGATTTCAAAATCAATGTAAAAAGAGAAAGACTATAGAGAGTTATAAGTCAATTGATAAGCTATGGAATGTCTTCTGGTTTTGCATATCCCTGGTTTATGCTAAATTGAGATGTGCTTTTAAATCAGTTTGGGGGTAATTTGAAAATTGCTTTAGACTGCCACTTTTGCAATATCTGGTAGTGAACTGACTGGAAAGTAATAAACCCCATAATATGACTTGTGAGCAATTGCTAGGTTAATGTTAATTTTTTAATTTTATTATTATTTCTTCTATTAGATAACTCTAATAGGCTAATCTTCTGTACAAAGTAATCTGGAAATACATGTAACTGAATTAAGGGGTTTGTAAAAATGTATAATTTTGATTATGATATGTGGTATTCCTAAATGTTCTAATATTAAGAAATGTTGGTCAGTGAGGATAAAAAGCTCTGATAAGCTAGAACATTAGGAAGTTAGAATTGCACTGATAAAGATTAAAATTTGCAAACTTTTCGGTTTTGAAAAGAAAATAGTTTAAGGTTATGTTGGATATAACTTTTAGAATTTATAAGATTGTTAAGAAAAGTATAAAGAAAATCTTATAATAATAAGAAGGAATTTTTAGAAACATCTGGTCTTAGGAATTTTCTGTGTTGCAAAGTTCTAGGGAATAAAGGAAATATACATGAAATTGGAATGTATTTCATATAATTAGTAAACTTCATTTAAGAACAGATTCAAACTATACTTTTTGAGAATCTTAAATTGTGTTGTAATAACAAAAAATGAATGAATTGAAGTTTCATCTATCACCTTTTAAAGTAACTTACTTCATATCTGTCATTTGAAAAGAAGAAAATGTGTCTATTTGAGGTCTTGTTCTAGGTAAATGTAACACTGCATGGCATAGTTTTACATTAAGGCTTTTGAAATTATCATATGTATAAGATTAATTCATGAAGAATCTAATTTTCTTTTTGAAAATAGAAGTGTATTTGGAATAAGAGGTAAATAAGCTTGTAAAAGAGATTTGCATGTAGAAGATATTCAGGTATAAGGTTAACTTTAAGAGAACTTGTTCTGTTTTGCTTTAAAAGAATGAGATGTCAGCATGGAAATATTATGTTTCATGTAGGTTAAAAATTAAATGTTCAATTTTGAAGAAGTAAAATTGCAGATTTCTCTGCCTCCCTCCCTTGTTAATTGCAAATTCAAAAGAATAGTATATAGGAGATTGGAAAGTATATTCTAACTGCGAGATACCTTTCCAGTAGCATTGAATAAGTGTAAGGGAAGAATGACTGGAAAAGTAAAAAGTATGTAACCCCTAATTAGGTAACTTATTGGGTAAGCTGTTGAAACATTTTTGTTATGTTATGTGATATACTTTTGTAAATATAAGATATTTTACTGTAATGATGTCAAAGCCTGGAATTAATAATTAATTGCTTTGTAGGGATAATGAGGAGAAATATCAAAAGTCACAACCCTCTGGAATCCCTGAAATTTTTAAACAATGTGTTGGAACTTGCTCTAGATCTCTAGGTTCATATATAAATGTAACAATGGAAAGATTGCTTCGCAAAATCTAGTAATTAATGTGTTACTCATTACTTTTTTCTTACATTTGGAATTGATAGCACATTTTGAAGATTAAAAGTCCCCTAAGATGTTCTAATGGATTGAAAGAATTTTAAAATCAATGATTTGTATTTCAAACGTGAATAATAATCAAACTGCTTTATTATAGATAATTGTTTACATAGGAACTTTCTGATTATATATGTAAATTAGGATTATTGCCATTAGCTATTGTGATATATATCACACACATATATACACACACACACATACATACCCCAAAACTGTGGTTGTTTGCTTTGAAGTAAAAGCACCTGAGCAAAAAGGGAAAGAAAAAAATAATGATAATAATTTGACATTTTTCTGTGACAATCTCTGGCTAATTTTTATGTGGGAATTCTGGAGATGATCCCCTTAGCCAAAGGAGGTATTTATTTACTGTACAGAAGGAGGGGTCTTTAACCAAGAGGCTTCTGACATAATATCTTTATATAGGAATAAAGCAGATATGATGTCAGACAGAAAGATATGTGTCTAGAGATAAGAAGTTAGTGCCACTAGAGGGACAGATCTTCTAGTTGAGTTATGAAACATGCTTGTGAAGAAGTTTTTGTATTTCAGGGAATGCTCCAGATGCTGGGAGAACTTGACTGCTCTTTGCATGGGTTGAAAGATAACCTTATTTAGTGTATTCTGATGACAGGGACCCAGGAGGTGTGCTCAGTGTAGATATATGTGTAGGGGAGAGGGCTCATTGATTCGGAACCCCCTCTGTCCAGATTATAATTAGTATTTAGTCCTTGTAAAGTTGGTTCACTTGGAGGTCTAATCTGATGGAATTACTATTTTAGATCAATGGTTTTTGTTCTGTGTCTGATATCAGGTATGATCAGCAAGGAAATGTTTTGGGTTAATGCGCTTCTAAAGCCAGGACGCCCAACAGAGGTTTGGAGACTACATGTGACAAGTGCATTGGGATAAAATGTTGAAGGCGCAGCTTTTCAGTGTAGACTTAAATCTGACTTGATTTCCCTAAATGTAACATCTGAATAATTCTCACCAGATAAATATAAAATTTAGTTTAAGGCATTTGACTACCCATATGACCTCTGCCTGGAAACTGACACTCAAAATTATCTATAAAGGAATTTTTTTGATGTCCTGGATCTTTATAGTAAATTGCTATAAGAAAATCCGATTTAGAAATTTTAGGTCAATTGAAGAATAAAAAGACCTAATTCTGCACAATAGTAGTCTTAGGTTTGAGCCAAATATTCCCAACAAAACCTTCTTAAGGTTAATATTTCTAGTGAAGTCCTCTCAGGGTTAAAAAATTTTAAGGAAAAAAAAAACCATTCTTCTTAGAAGAACAACCTTGCACTCCAAATGAGACTTGTAATGCCACCTGTTTTCTCAATAAGGATATTTTTACTAAATAGGAGAATAGTAGACTGTTCCTATGAAGACTTTGCATTCCAAGACAAGTTCATAACTTTATGAGAAACCTATTTTTACTAGACTTAGACATTATTTCAATAAGAAGTAACTGAAGGTTATTCTCACTATCTGGATGGTGAGGTAATATTTTATAAAAACCTTTCATTCTTTTCTTTGTTGCTGGGGTAGATTTTCCCAAGTAGAATGAAACTCTGAAGGCTAACCAATGAGTTAACAGAGAGGATAGGGAGTAGGAGGAGGAGGGGATCACATTAGGCCATATAATTTTGCTTGACTGTCCTCTGGGTGCATGAGTCTGCCCTTCTCTCAAGAAAAGCAAATACATTTTTTTTCTCAGAATATTCTGTGAAAATTTTCTTTAGTGTATTTTTATCACACACAAGTTCTACTGTAAGTGGGGGGGAATGAAAGTCAGTTGAGGATATCAGGAGAAGAATCATCTATAGTATATTTAGAAACATTTTGGGAAGAGAAATTCATTTTAGTTAAGGATGCTTGAGTTATTATTTTAATGAGAAGCAAGAGGTAGAGAATGTATGTCATTTGCTGAACATTGTACTCAGATGATCATCTAATGTAGATGTTATAAGCTCAAATTAATCTACCACTTGTTTTTACATTTTTGCAAGGCAAATGGGGTTAAGTGGCTTGCCCAAGGCCACACAGCTAGGTCATTATTTAGTGTCTGAGGCCAAATTTGAACTTGGGGACTCCTGACTCAGGGCCAGTGCTCTATGCACTGTACCACCAAGCAGCCCAATCTAGCAATTTTTAGTGAATCCACTTGTGTAGTGACATAATTATGGAAGATTTATTTTGTTAAAGTGAAGTATGTATATCAATGTGACAGCGAGTAAGGCAGAATGTGAATTGTAATGGCACTAGAATTTTATTGTCTAATGATGAAAACATGAGTGTAAGTCTGATAAGATGTTGTGATAAGAAGTTCCTTTACCAGAAGAGAAGATTTCAACAAGTTATCTGACTTAGGGTTTGGAATGGACTCTGCAAATACGGAAAGATATTGAATGTCTTCAGGGGAAAAGAGAGAGACCAAACCAGTTCATCTTCCCTCATCTTACATCTTTGTGTGTGTGTGTGTGTGTGTGTGTGTGTGTGTGTGTGTGTGTGTGTATGGCTCAGGGAGTTGTGCCCCCTTTAATATCTGTAACATTCCCCATGACTCTGTAAGTCTAACACCCTTACTTATGCTCCTTTCTGGCTGACCAATCTTATGTTTGTTGCCTGTCTATTACCTAGAAGAAGAAGGAGAGGCAACTATTAACTCCATTCCTACTCCCAAAAGACTCATAAGGGTACAGGCAGTGATAAAGATCATTACCAATCAAGAGATAAAGAATTTCACAGGAAGTTATGGGGATTATGGTAATGAAAACACAGGGAATGGGCCCCTCTTGGAAAAATAAAGTTGAATATGGAGGGAATATTGAGAAGAATGGTATGAGGAAACTTCATAGAGGATAAAAAGAATAGGGGGGGTTGTGAGAGACAGTCATTTAGTGAAGTTTCCTCATTAAAAACCTTATTCAAACAGTTTCTGGGTTTGCCTTGGGAGACAGATTCCCAAGTTATCTGCAGTTACTGTAAATGGAATTTCTCTTTCTATCTCTTGCCCTTGGACTTTGTTGTTCATATATAGAAAGAAAACATTCTTATATACAGGTGGTGAGAATGAACTTCCATTTTTATATTTTTATATTCTTATACATTTTTGCATTCCTTAACAGTGTTGTTCACTGGGAGAGAAAAACACTATCTGGTTCCCATATTATTGGAACCTGAGGTAATCTTTAGAACTGAACTGATTCTTTCTTTCTGACTGGACATCTCTAAATTTAGTCAAAGGAAATGCATGATAAGGTTTTGTAAAACATCACCTTTAATAGGGTATAGATTAGCTATGAATAATTAGGATACTAAGGATTGAATTTGCTCTGCACAGTTTAGATGTTAGTGAAAAGACTATGAGCCCGACTTACCAGCCAATGCTGGGATAAGACAGAATTTAGAGGTGGGAGTATTAATCACTATAAAAATAAGCTGCCAATTATTATTTCTGACCCACTCCCTGCCATTTTGCAATGGAATGTGTCCTTTCTCAAGGAAAATTCCTAAGAACATTATTATTATTATTAGTATTAAGGTAGTTAGAAGGAAAATACACAGAGGGGAAAGATATAAGCTGTCTCTGAGACATGATATTAATAAAAAAAAATAAGGAACAAGAAAAAGGGATACACCAGGAGAAGGAGACAAATAGACGCACCATCAGGCAAATCATCTCATATATAAGATGTGTGAAAGAGCTTTTACAAATAAGGTAACATGTCTTCTCAATGATGTGGCATGGCAAGGAAGGTAGAAGACAATTTGGAACTCAAAAGTGTAAACGTTTGAAGATTAAAATTGTTTTTACATGTAATTGAGAAAAAATAAAATATCAATTAAAAATCATCCCTTTAATTATGACTAATGACTTCTTGGGGGAGGAAATGACATCAGATGGTTTAAATTCATTTAAAAAATCAGTTCTTTTCACTAAACCCGTAAGTAACAATAGGTTGCTTTGATTTTAAACTGCTAACGCTATTTTTAAGTCTTTCAGATAATGATTGCCCAAAGTTTTGAACTGAGACTAGAGTATTCATCAGCTAAAATTTCCCTTATTTTTAAATCAGATATTACAGAAACTAATTGTTTCTTTTTGTTGTTCCTTCCTCAGTTGGGAGTTCTCCCTTATCCCACGCTTTAAGGAGTTTCCTTTGATAGATTATTTTTGCCTACACTAGTGTTTTGTGTGTGTGTGTGTGTGTGTGCTTGTGCATATTATACATATATATGAAAAATTCTTAAACATGACAAAGAAAAATCTGTAAGACACATATACATACACACCTGTGCATATTCACATATATATACAAAAAAGATAATGAATGTGAGGTCTTCCCACTAGTGATACCTTGAAGCTTCAGTAGCAGCCTCTGGATTTTACTTCTCCTTAATTAGGTAAAGTATCTCTTCTGGATGGAAAAGCTAAAAAGATTATTTTACTGGCCCAGTTTGAATCTGGGGGAGATATTTGTGGAGACAGTCTTCAGGAACACCCTAGATAAAGTTTTAATTATTTCTCAACACACTCCTATTACATTCACTCCACTTAGTTGAACAGCATTGCCACAGGTCTGGCGCTCAGTTTGTGAATCTAATCAGGATTCAGGACATTAACTGAATGTTGCACACAAGTGTTTGCCCAAAGTCTTGATATTGTCTAGCATTTTAAAAACAATGAGGAGTTAGTGACAAGTTTATTTAAGAGATATTTCCTGAAAGCAAATACTGTTTGAAAGTTTCTGATTTGTCCTATCATAATATTAATAGGGTTTATTTTTGTGTTGTTGATGCTATGGTGCTGCTCTGAACATAACAGTTGTGAGAGACGGCCTTTTAGTGAAGTTTCCTCATAACAACCTTATTCATACAGTTTCTTGGTTTGCCTTGGGAGGCAGATTCCTAAGTCTACAGTTACTAGAAAAGGAATTTCTCTGTCTCTTGTCCTTTATTATTTTTTATTCATAAATTTATTCATAAATTATTCATAAAGAAAACATTCTTATGCACAGGTGGGAAAAATGATGGCTCTTTAGTGAAGTTTCCTCAATACACTTTTGTGCACATTCTGGTGAGAATAACCTTCATTGAGACTTCCTTGGATACATTTTTATATTCTTTATCAGTGTTATTTGCTGGGAGAGAAAAACATTGTCTGGTTCCTATATTCTTAGAACCTCAGGTAATCCTAAATGAACTGACTATCTTTCTGACTGGACATCTCCAAATTTGTTTAAAGGAAATGTTATGATAAGGTTTTGTAAAAATATCTTTTTCGTAGGGAATAGATTAGCTATGAATAATTATGGTGATAAGGGATTAAAAATGATAACTTCCTAATAAGATAGAGATTAATTATGAATAGGTAGGATAACAAAGATTGAATTTGCTATGCACCTGTTGGATAATATTAGTGAAGAGACTGTGAGTCTGTCTTACCAGCCACTGTGTATAAAATGAGAATTAAGAGGTAGGATTATTAATTACCATAAAAATGACCTACAAAATATTATTTCTGACATACTTTCTAGTTTTGGTTTTGCAATGGAATGTGTCCTTCCTTGAGGAAAATAATGACATATCCTGCTGCCTGACTTAGACTCCAAATTCTTGATTCCTGTGAGCGTTGTTTTACTTCACACAATAGTTATACGAAAACCTGAGAACTGTATAATTGTAGTATAGCTCTTGAAAAGATCTGAATTCCCTAAAGTGGGTGATATTTTGTAAAATAGTATCAAAAGGTAAGTGAGGGTTAAATTCTAACATTGGATTGTCCTAAAGAGATTATATTCTAACCTAGTTTTGAGAAGTAACTTTGTATAAGATTCTTTACCTTCTCCCATGATCAGGTACACAGAATGGAACCAGACAAATATTCTGCTAATGTTATGCCAACATTATTGAGGCACCTGTAGGTCATGATACACATAAAATGAAAAAATACCTGGATAAAAGATCTGAAAAATAGTTGTATTGAAATAAATTTTGAGAAATAGTTATACTGCATATTATTTTTAGATATCTAGAAGAATTCCTACTCTGTGGTCTGCTCTTGTGCATTTCACTCATAGTCTCTTTTTTTTTTGCAAGGCAATGGGGTTAAGTGACTTGCCCAAGACCACGCAGCTAGGTCATTATGAAGTGTCTGAGAATGCATTTGAACCCAGGTACTCCTGACTCCAGGGCCGGTGCTCTATCCACAGCACCACCTAGCCACCTCCCCCATACATATTTTCAATGTATTAATCAATCTTGTTCATTATTTTCTTCTTTTATTTATTCTGTGATTATCATCCTTGTTGAGAAAAGAGATGAGGCTGGAAGTTAAATATTAAGAGTAAAGGTTTGTAGATTACAGCATGCTTTCTCTGGTTCAATAAATGTCTTGTAGTGATGGGAAGATCATAATAATAAGACAACAAACTAAAATTTGTGAGATGCAGGCGAAGCAGCGCTTAGGGGAAAGTGTACCTCTCTAAACACATAAAAATAAACAAAAGAAAGAGAAGATCAGGGAAGCTAGGTGGCTCAGTGGATAGAGCACCGGCCCTGGAGTCAGGAGGACCTGAGTTCAAACCGGCCTCAGACACTTCATAATGACCTAGCTGTGTGGCCTTGGGCAAGCCACTTAACCCCATTGCCTTGAAAAAAAAAAACCTAAAAAAAGAGATCAATGAACTGGGCATTCAAATAAACAAGAACAAAAACAAATGAACAATCTCCATTTCAACACCAAAATAAAAATCCTAAACCTCAAAGGAGAAATTAAAAAAAAAATTAAAGTAAAAATATATTGAACTAATAAATAAAACTGGAAGCTGATTTTATGAAAAAAAAGACGAGGATTTTCATTCAAAATAGCAACTCAATATAAAATATTTGTAAGCCAATCTATAATAGAAACCTAGGAACTACATGAACATAATTACAAAATAATTTTCACTCATTTCACAAATAAAGACATCTAAACAATTAAAGAAATATTAATTACTCATTGTAGGCTAAACCAATATAATGAAACTGACAATTCTATCTAAAATAATTCACATATTTATACCAAAGTATTATTTAACAGAGATAGAAAAAAGTATTAGCAAAATGCTAAATAAAATATTAGCAAGGAGGTTAGAGCAATTAATCACAACGATCATACACTAAGACCAGGTGTTATTTATCCTTGGAATGTAGGACTGATTCAATATTAGAAAAATTAAAATCCAAATGACCATAATACAAGCAAAAAACCCCCCAAATCATAAGTTTATATCAATAGGTATAGGAAAAAGCTAGAAGAATAAGAGTTCAAGAATATCAAGGGAAACAATGAAAATATGTGAAGAAAGGCTGCCAAGCAGTGCCAAATTTCAAATTGTTAACAAAGCATGTTAATCATCCAAACAATCTGGGGCTGTCTAAGAACTACAGTGGTGAATCAGAAGCATGGATTACATACACAATACATAGTAGTAAACCATAGTAATCTGGTGTTTGAGCAACTCTGGGGGCAAAAATTCACTGTCTGCAAATCATTGCTGAAAACATTGAAAAGCAGTTTACAGAAACTTGGCAGAGACCATCATCTCACAATTGTTTACCAAGATAAAATCCCAATGGGTAAATGATTTAGACAAATTACTGGAGCATGGTAAAATTTACCTGTCAGATCTATGGATAAGGAAATGGAGGTAAACTGATACAAATACAAATCACTCCGCAATTGTTGTAAACAAGTAACATTCAGAAGAAGAAATCAAAGCTATCAATGAAAACATATACTCTAGGGCGGCTAGGTGGCACAGTGGATAGAGCACCGGCCCTGGAGTCAGGAGTCCCTGGGTTCAAATCCGGCCTCGGACACTTAATAATGACCTAGCTGCGTGGTCTTGGGCAGGCCACTTAACCCCATTTGCCTTGCAAAAAACTAAAAAAAATGGAAAATATATACTCTAAATCACTCTTGATCTATTCCAGAAGGAGAACTGATTAACTGTGCAGATTAATTTTATTCTAATTATTGCTCTAGCTAGCAATTCTAGTATGATATTCAATGGTGGTGGTGATAATTGATATCTTTGCTTCATTTTCTTTCATTTTCTATATTTTTCTTGCTTCTGATTTTATTCTATTTTATTTTCTAATTTTTGCAAGGCAAATGCAGTTAAGTGACTTGCCCAAGGTCATACAGCTATGTATTAAGTATCTGAGATCATATTTGAACAAAATGCAGGGAATCAAAAAGAGAAAAAAGCCCCATAACCCAATTTTAATAATGACTAATAATAAGAAAACTTTAAATAAAATATTAGCAAGGGGGATTTATAGTAATATATACTGTGATCCTGCTGATTTATGCCTGGATTGGAGATTTTGTTCAACATGGGGAAAAATAAAACTCTCTAGGGATTCTGAGGTCCAGGTAAGTGTTCTCCTCTGTCACTGCAGAAATCTCTGGTTTTTTAATCCTGGAACTGAAGGGGGAATACCTTCTTTTTTTTGACATCAAAAATTAGCTATATTTTATGCCATTAAAACACAGTACTGTCCATGTGACAACATCACTCATATTATATAGCATTTTAAAAAGAGACTCTGAGGTGTCAGTATGACCAAGAGCATACATTATATTTATGGAGAGATAAGATGAGCAAGGAGGAAAAAAGTCACCTTTCATATCCACAGATAATGGAAGAGACTATGAACAAGCTTTACAAATAATCACAGAAAATGAACAACTGAATGAATAAAATTGAAAAAGCTTTGGCACAATCAAATCGAATAAAAATTAGAAAATAAACAGTATAATGGGGGAAATTTGGAGTAAACTTCTCTCTTAAAGGCTTTACACAATAATAATGTGTATACATACATCAATATAGACACAGTATTTATATGGAATTGATTCAAATTTATTAGACTAAGGGGTCATGCACCAATAGATAAATGGCCAAAGTCTATGAAGAGGTAGGCTGCAAAGGAAGAAATCTCAGCAATCAACAGCCATATGATAAAATGCTCTAAGTTATTAATAATTAGAGAAATGCCAATCTAAAGAACTTTGAGGTTCCACCTCCTACCCCTCAGTCTGGGTGACAAAAAAGGAAAAATGAGCACCCACACCAGTTTTCTTCTGTGTTATCTTCTTCCTTTATATTGTAAACTTTCTGACACAGGGACTAGCCTTGATGATTTTATCCCCAGTGCTTAGCACAGTGGCTGGCATATCATAGATGGTTAATAAATGTCTATTGACTGTTCATGAACAAAATGACAAATGAAGCAGAGACAGCAGGAAAACAGGCACAGTAAAAACACAACTAGTAGAGGTGCAAATTGGTCTCGACATCCTGGGAACAATTTATAATTGTGCCCCCAAAGTTACTGAATTGTGGCCCTAAATTGTACTAGCACGGAGCTTATTACCACATAAGGAGCAAAAGAAAAAGGATTGTTCATATAAAAATAATTACAGGAGTGCTTTTTTGAAGTAGCTAAAAACTGGAAACTAAGGAGGTGTCTACTTACAGTGAAGTAACTGTGATCTATGAATACAATGGTAGGAGAACATTTTATTTTACTGTAAGAAATGGACAGTTTTAGAGGAAACTGGGAAGAACTCTTAAAATCTGATACAGATGGCAGTGAGCAGAACTAAATCAATTTATACAAAGATAACAATATTGAGGAGAGAAAAAAAGTTTAAAAGTTTTGGGAATCCTATTGGATGCTGGATCTAGATGAATCACTCCTACTAAGGAATGGATGGACTGAAAATCCACAATGGCACCTGCTTATTTGGACTTGATCAAGATGAACACTGGTTTGGCTAGAATATACATCATTATGGTGAGCCTTTTATTGTTCTTGCTGCTGCGAGGAACCGGGTGCCATTAGGAGGAATTGATAATAAATCCTTGCAAAAATAAATTTTAAAAATACTTTAAAATAAGAGAATTATTCTTTTAAATTCAATTCAATTGATTAGATGATCTACACAGGGACCATCCTTTTGTCCATTTTTAAAGTATTTGAGACGGGGAGGTAGCCTTATCTGCTTGGCCTCCTAAGCCATATTAGCTCTGCAGCTACTTCACTGAGCCTAAAAGAGGTGGGGTTTGCCCCTGTGAAAGACTTCAGGTCTAATCAACGAAATGATCAATGAATATCCTGGAAGACCGATGAAGAAGCATGGGACCCACATTTAATATTGGCCAAATAAGATACATTTTCAGATAGAGCCAAAATAGGGATTTGTGTTCTTTGACTGTGCATATTTGTGACAAGGGCTATCTTTCTTTTTCCTCTTTCTTTTTTCAATGAGGTAAGGTGTGGGAAGTAGAGAAACCAGAGCCTGGGGAGAGGGAAAAACCAAACTCACACAAAGACAGCCACTAAAGCATTAAAAACCCCAACAACAATGGAATAGACCAGAACAGAAGGAAGACCAAAAATCAACCACAAAAAATCGGTAGCTTGGAAAAATACGTAATGAATTTATTGATTAAAAAACCCCCAAGCTAAAGAGAACAGAGATCAACAGGTGCACAGTCAAGCCTCTTGTTCCTTTTGTCTGCTGTACAAGGGAATCGGGAGTTTGTTGAGCCCAGAATAATAAATATATGCATGAATGAATGAGTGACGATGAAAAAGACGAAAATAGTAAGCATTTCGTGGACTGAACACTTTTTTCCCTTCCACCCCCCAGCAATGCCACCTTCCGTCCCGTTCTTGCGAGGGTCGGAGGCGGGCGCGAGGCTTGGGGGGGGGGGCGGAGGGAAGGGGTGCGGGGATCGGGCAGTGGGAAGAGGGCCATCGGAGGTTGGGGGGGATGGGGGATGGATGCATTCCCAGAGGACCCCCCAGGCCTCCCGGGACCCGTTCGGAGCCCCGGGCACATGCAGCTGCCGAGCCATCCGTGGGGGAAGCCCGCCAGGCCCGGGACCGAGGGGGGGGGCGCACCTACACGCCCCGAGGGGTGCTGGGGAGCGAGTCCGAGGGACGCCCCGGGAGACCGTACTTACCTCCCACACACAGCGGCTCCCGCGGGGATCGAGCAGGCCCGGGATGCGGGAACAGACAACAGCTGCTGGCAACCCCTTTTCACAAAATGCGCAACAGCCCAGCCCAGGTGAAAACCGCAGAAAGGAGGAGACTGTGACGTCACCCGGGAGGCGGGGCTTGACTCGGCCAATGTATTAAAGAAATGAACAAAATTTGGACAACGCCTCCCCTCCCAGCTAATTAATTGCTCAGTTTTAAAATTTTTAAATAAATTTATTTTCCAAATACATGCAAAGAGAACTTTCAATATTCGTTTTTATTGTAAAGGTTTTTTTTTCCCAAATTTTTCTCCCTCCCTCATTCCCCTGCCCTGCCCTTCCCCTTCCCCCTCCTTGGCCCAAGTCATCTTAGGTTACTTTGGGTTGGGATAGTGAGATCTGTGCTTTAGGATAATCACTTAGACGGCTGAATGGTGAAGACCAATCTGAGTGGGGAGACATTTGAGACAAATGAAATAAAGAAAAATATTAGTTGAAGCTCTTTTGTCTAATTTTATGCCTAAAATACTGATAAATGGATGAATGTTTTTTTAAAAAAATAAAGTAGCCAGTTTAACAGAACAAAAATAAATTTAACAAACCACAAATGATCTTACAAAGGATGGGGGAAGGAGAGAAGGAATCCAAGTTGAAAATGGATTTACACAATTGCAAAACACTTCTCACATAAATAAAATTAGATTTAAATGACTGGGCAAACATCAACTGCTCATGGATGGGTCAAGCTAACTTAATAAAAATGACAATTCTACCAAAACTAAACTGTTTAGTACTCTGCCAATAAAAATTTCAAAAAAATTACTTTAATGAGTTACAAAAAATTGTAAGTAAATTCACAGGAAGAAATAAAAAGTCAAGAATTTCCAGGGATTCAATGAAAAAAACTGCAAAAGAAAATGGTTTAGCCCTACCCGATCTAAAATTATATTATAAAGCATCAGTCATCAAAACTTTCCGGTATTGGCTAAGAAACAGAGTGGTTGACCAGTTGAATAGACTAGGTGCAATAGAAGGAAATGACTATAGTAAGCTGCTGTTTGATAAACCCAAAGAGTCCAGCTATTGGGACAAAAACTCTCTCTTCCATAAAAACTGTTGGGAAAATTGGAAGTTAGTATGAAGAAACTTGGATTAGACGAACACCTCACACCCTATACCAAAATAAGATCAAAATGAATACAGCATCTTGACATAAAAAATCTTATTATAAGCAAACTTGAAGATCAAGGAGTAGTTTACCTGTCAGATCTATGGAAAGGGAAGCAGTTTATGATCAAGGAAGATATGGGGAATATCATTAAAAACAAACTAGATGATTTTGATTACATTAAATTAAAAAAGCTTTTGCACAGACAAAACCACTGTAACCAAGATCAAAAGAAATATAGCAAACTGGGAAACAATCTTTACAACTAGTATTTCTGACAAAGTACTCATTTCTAAAAATTATAGAAAACTGAGTCAAATTTTTAAAAAACCAAGCCATTTCCCAATTGACAAATGGTCAAAGGATATGCAAAGGCAATTTACAGATGAGGAAATCAAAGCAATCCATAGTCATATGAAAAATTGCTCTAAATCATTACTTATTAGAGAAATAGAAATTACAGCATCTCTAAGGTGTCACCTCACACCTCTCAAACTGACCAATATGACCAGAAAGGACAATGATCAATGTTGGAAGGGATGTGGAAAATCTGGGACACTAATGCATTGTTGGTGGAGCTGTGAACTCATCCAACCTTTCTGGAGAACAATTTGGAATTATGCCCAAAGGGCAACAAAAAATGTGCATACCCTTTGATCCAACAATATCACTAATGTGTCTATACCCTGAAGAGATGATGAAATAGACTAAAAACCTCACTTGTACAAAAATATTGATAGCAGCCTTATTTGTGGTAGCAGGAGGTGGGGGGGTGGCATCAAGATGATGGCTTGAAGGCAGCATTTCCTGGGAACTCCTTCCCCCCAGAACTCCAAAAGCCAACAAATGATAACTCTAGCCAAAATTTAGAGGGGCAGACCCCACAGAAAGACTGAGTGATACATTTGCCCAGTCCAAGATAACTTATAAGTCCTGTGGTAAAGGTGTGTTTTTCACCAGGCCCGGGGTGGGGGGGAGGGTGGAAAAAAGCTGCAGCCACAGCCCAGCCCAACCCAGCCCAGCCCAGAGATCACCAGCAACAGCTTGAAGGGGTGGGGAGAGAACTCTGCTACACCAGAATGAGTGCAGAGTAAGGAGCACTAGTCACAGAATATGCAGTGAGAATCTGGAGAAAGCAGCCTGCACTCCCAGAGATGGTAAGTGAAGCCTGCAGAGATTTCTCTGCTCTCCCTCAGAATAGGACTCTGCTGCTAGCCTACACTCAGATCCAGGTTGCAGTTTGGGCTACTATACTAAGTAGCCAAACTGGATCCCTCCTTATAGCTACAGGGCAGAGGGAAGTTCAGGGGCATCTACATATTAAAGCACAGGCAAGAGAGCATAAGACCTTAGAGGAATAAGGGTCCCAGTGGGGTGTCACCCCCCCAAAAATACCCCCAAACCTTGGAAATCCTGTCTTGGGCTGAGGAAATGAGTAAACAACAGAAAAAGAAGACGCTGACCATAGAGAATTCCTTTAGTTCCATGGAAGGTCAAAACACATACTCAGATGATGACAAAATCGAAACTTCCATATCCAAATCCTCCAAGAGAAATAGAAAATGGGCTCAAAAAAGAATTTGAAAATCAATTAAGGGAGATGGAGGAAAAATTGGGAAGAGAAATGAGAGCAATGTAGAAACTTGTTGGAAGATATACACAAAAATACTGAAGAAAATAATATGTTAAAAATCAGTTTAGGACTAATGGAAAAAGCAAAACAAAAGGCAAATGAGGAAAAGAATGCCTTAAAAAGCAGAATTGACTAGTTGGAAAAGGAAATAAAAAATCTGTCTGAAGAAAATAATTCCTTCAAATGCAGAATGGAACTAAAGGAAGCTGATGACTTTGCAAAAAATCAGGAAATAAAATTCTTCCAAAAAACCCAAAAATTAGAAGAAAATTTCAAATAAATCTCATAGGAAAAACAAAGGACCTTGAAAACAGATCCAGAAGAAATAATTTAAAATTATTGGGCTTTCTGAAAGCCACAATCAGGATAAGAGCCTAGACTTCATTTTTCAAGAAATAATACAGCAAAATTGCCCTGAGATCATAGAACCAGAGGGTAAAATACAAATAGAGAGAATTCACTGGTCACCTCCTGAAAGAGATCCTAAAGATCCTAAAAGAAAAACTTCCAGGAATATTATAGTCAAATTCCAAAACTCTCAAATCAAAGAGAAAATTCTAAAACCTGTCAGAAACAAACAATTCAACTAGTGAAACTCCCTAGTCAGGATTACAGAGCATTTGGTAGCATCTACATTAAGGGCTCATATGGATTGGAATATGATATTCTGGAAGGCAAAGGATCTTGGTTTACAACTGAGAATCAACTACCCAGCAATACTGAACATCTTCTTTCAGGGGAAAAGATGGATTTTCAATGAAACAGAGTACTTTGAAACTTTCCTATTGAAACAACCAGAGCTGAACAGAAAGTCTGATCTCCAAGTACAGGATTCTGGTGAGGGGTTGGAAGAGAAGGACTAACTATGAGGAACTTAATGATATTGAACTGTTTGTATTCCTGCATGGGAAGAAGATATTGATAACTCATATGAACTTTCTCATTTATAAGAACTGTTAGAAGGAGTATATATAGACAAGGCACAGGAAGGAACGAAATATTATGGTAAAATATAGTAAAAAAATGGAGTCAATGGGTGATAAAGGGAAGTACTGGGAGGAAGGGAAAGGAGATGAACAAGAAGCTAAGGCATTTCACATAAGTGTCAAGAAAAAACTTTTTCAATGGAGAGGAGGGGGGAAGGTAAGGGGGAATGAGTGAGCCTTCATTCTCATCATAAATGCCTCAGAGGGAGCAGCTAGGTGGTGCAGTGGATAAAGCACCGGCCCTGGAGTCAGGTGTACCTGGGTTCAAATCTGGTCTCAGACACTTAATAATTACCTAGCTGTGTGGCCTTGGGCAAGCCACTTAACCCCATTTGCCTTGCAAAAACCTAAAAAAAAACATAAATGTCTCAGAGAAGAAATAACATACACACTTAATAGGGTGAGGAACTCTATCTTACCCTAGAGAAAAATGAGAAGAAAGTGATGGGATAAGGGAGAATGGGCGGAGGGAAGGGGGGAATAGGTAACAGAAGAGAGGGAAGAATGAGGGAGAAGGTACTCAGATTCAATACACTTTTGGACAGGGCCAGGATGAAAGGAGAAAGAGAATAGAATAACTGAGAGTGGGGAGGAATAGAGTAGAGGTACAGTTAGTAATAGCAACTGTGGGATAAATATTGAAGCAATTTCTCTGGTGGACTTATGATAAAGAAAGCAACTCACCCCAGTGACAGAGCCATTGAAATCTGAACACAGACTGAAATACATTTTTTTTCTCTCTCTGTTCCTGAGGGTTCTCATCTTCTTGGTGGGTGGAGGGGGCTTATGTTTACTCTTTTTTTTGGTTTTTGCAAGGCAAACGGGGTTAAGTGGCTTGCCCAAGGCCAGACAGCTAGGTAATTATTAAGTGTCTGAGGCCGGATTTGAACTCAAGTACTCCTGACTCCAAGGCCAGTGCTTTATCCACTGCGCCACCTAGCCGCCCATGTTTACTCTTATAATACATTCAATTTACATCAATGTATAGCATGGAAACAATGTAAATACTATCAGACAGCCTTCTGTGGAGGGGGGAGGGAATGGAGGGTGGGGGAAAATTTTTAAATTCAAAACCTTGCAAAAATGATAGGTACATACTACTATTGTATATAATTGGAAAACAAATAACATTTTAACAAATTTTAAAAAAAGAAAGAAACCACAAGGGATGGGAATTCAGGAAAGCCTGGAGGTATTTGCATGAACTGATGCTGAGCAAGATGAGCAGAACCAGAAAAACACTGTACACCCTAACAGCAACATGGGGTGGGGTGATGATCAACCTTGATGGACTTAATCATTCCATCAGTGCAACAATCAGGGACAGTTTTGGGCTCTCTGTGATGGAGGATATCATCTGTATCCAGAGAAGAATTATGGAGTTTGAACAAAGACCAAGTACTATTACCTTTAATTTATGATAAACTTTTATTTAATTTATGATCCAGATAGTGAGAATAACCTTTAGGATTATATCTTAATGAAGTAATGTCTAAGGCTAGTAAACATAGGTTTATCATAAATTAAATAAAAGTTTATCATAAATTAAATAAAATAAATTATTAAATAAAAACTGATATCTTATTGTCTGATCTTGCTATTTCTTATATTTTATTTTTCTTCCTTAAGGAAATGATTTCTCTCTCATCACAATCAATTTGGATCAATGTATACCATGGAAACAATGTATAGAATAGCAAATTCCTTCTATGGGAGGGGTGGGGAGAGGGAAGCAAGACTAGGGGAAAAATTGTAAAACTCAAAATAAATAAAATCTTTGGAAAATAACATAAGGATGAAAATTAAAGAAACAAAGAAAATGGATTTACAAATGAATTCTGGGAAACCTTTAAAGAAAAAATTGAATTCATTTTACACAAATTGCTCTTAAAATAGGGAACTCCAGTGAGAAAAATTATGTTTTTAAAGTCAAAGAAAGAATATGGCTAGACCATTCTTTCTGATGAATATCAAAACAAAAATGCTAAATATAATATTGACAAAGAAGTTACCAGAACACATTACAAAGATTTTTCTGTGGGCAGATTGCATTTATACTGGGAATGCCAGTCTGGTTCAATATTAAGAAAAATTACAAATATAATAAACCACATTAATAACAAAATGAAAGAAAACACATAATTATATAAATACTGTATCTCTCTTGATTTTAGATAGTATTTTATCTTTTCCAATTACATATAAAGATTTTTCAGTCATTTTATAAAAATTACTAATTCTAAAATTTCTCCCTCTCCTCTCCCTCCAAATTTGATATAGGTTATATATGTGTGATCATATAAAATTTATTTCAATATTGACAAAAAAGAAAAAAAGGGAAATAATATGTTAAAAATGAATATGCTCTGTTTCTATTTGAACTCAGACTCCTTCATTTCTTTTTCTGGATGCTGATAAGATGTTTCCATCATGAATTTTTGGAATTGTCTTGTATCACTGTTATTTCTGAGAAGAGTTGAATCAGTCATAATTGATCATGGCATAATGCTGCTATTTCTCTGTACAATGTTCTCCTAGTTTTACACACTTCAGTGTGTATCAATTCATATAAGTCTTTACATCTTTTTCTGAAAGCAGACTGGTAATCCTTTCTTTTAGTAGTCTAATAGTATCCCATTTCATTCATATAAACTCAACTTGTTTAGCCCTTGATGGGCATACTCTCAATTTGTAATTCTTTGTCTCCACCAAGAGGTGTTATAAATATTTTTGTACATTTATACCATTTCCTTTTTTATATAGGCTTTTGGGATAAAACTTTAGTAGTGGTTTTGCTCCATCAAATGGTATCCACAGTTTAAATGCCAAATTTTCCTCCAGAATAGTTCTCCATTAACAGTGCATTAGAGTCCAATTTTTTTCTACATTCTCTTCAAAAATTTATCATTTTTCTTTTCTTTCATAATAGCCAATTTGATAGGTGTGAGACAGTACCTGAGTTGCCTTAATTTGCATTTCTTTAAACAGCAGTGATTTAGATAATTTTTCCCATAGGACTAGAGGTAACTTTGATTCCTTCATCTTGTTTGGGATAAAAATCCACTTAAAAATATAGAGAGACTCCTCTAAGCAAAAAGGAAAAAAAAAGGTTTACTTTTCTCGAGAGAAGGGAACACCACAAGACTCACAAAGGTAGTAAAGATCAGGGAGCTGCCCCCAATTGACAGTCAAACAAGATTATATGGACTAACTCAATCCCCTCCTTCTCCCTATCCTCTCTCTCTGTGGATTCATTGATTAGTCTTCAAAGTTACATTCTACTTGTGAAAATCTACATTCTACTTGTGAAAATCTACCCCAGCAACAAAGAATGAAAAGTTATCATAAAATATTACCTCACCATCCAGATAGTGAGAATAACCTTTAGGATTATATCTTAATGAAGTAATGTCTAAGGCTAGTAAACATAGGTTTATCATAAAGTTATGAACTTGCTTTGGAATTCAAGGTCTTTCTAGGAAACAGTGTACTGTAGTTCCAGTTTTTAAAGCAGGTTGTTCATAAATGCTTTTTGGAATGCAAGGACCTTCTTCTAAGAACAATCTAGGAATGATGGTTTGTTTTCCTAATATTCTTTAATCCTGAGAGGACTTCTCTAGGAATATTAACCCTAAGAAGGTTTTATTGGGAATGTTCCATTCAATCTAAAAATAACCTAGTCATATTCTTTTACCATTTATCAACTGAGGGATGACTTGTATTCTTATAAATTTTTTTTTAAGTTTTTTGCAAGACATACGGGGTTATGTGGCTTGCCCAAGGAAACACAGCTAGGTAATTATTAAGTGTCTGAGACCAGATTTGAACCCAGGTACTCTTGATTCCAGGGCCTGTGCTTTATCCACTATGCCACCTAGCCACCCTATTCTTATAAATTTGACAGTTTTCTATACATTTGAGAAATGAGACCTATCACAAGTACGTGCTGTAAAAATTGTTTCTAATCTTTCTACTTTCCTTCTAATCTTGATTGCATTGGTTTTGTTTGTGAAAAAACTTATTCAATGTAATCAGAATTATCCATTTTATATATCGTTATGCTCTCTATCCCTTGTTTTGTAATAATTTATTCTCTTTTCCATCGAGCTGATAGTTAAACATTCCTTGGTCTATTAATTTGCTTATGGTATCACCCTTTATGTTTAAATCATATGGCCATTTTGGCCTTATCTTAGTATATACAATGCAGTATGCAGATCTGCCTATAATTGGTTTCTGCTATAGCATTTTCCAGATTTCCCAATAGGATTTGATAGTGTGTTCTTATCCCAGAAGCTGGACACTTTGACTTTATCAAACACTAGGTGATATGTTGATTTGTTACTGTGTCTTGTGTAACTAATCAATTCCAGTCATCTACCACTGTATTTCTTTACCAGTAGCAGATAATTTTGATGATTACCACTTTACAATATAGTTTTAGATCTGGAGTGGCTAGTCCACCTTCCTTTACATTTTTTTTCATTACTTCCCTTAGTCTTTTGTTCTTTCTAATGGATTTTGTTATTATTTTTTCCAGCTTAATAAAATAATTTTTGGTACTTTGGCTTGTATGATAGGAATAAGTAAATTAATTAAGGGAAAACTGTCATTTTTATTATATTGACTCAGCACCCTTGAGCAATCAGTGGTTTTCAGATTATTTAGATCTGACTTTATTTGCATGAAAAGTCCTTGTAATTGTGTTCATATATTTCCAGGCAGGCAGATTCACAAGTATTTTATTGTGCATAGTTTTTTGTTTTTGTTTTTGTTTTTGTTTTTGTTTTTGTTTTAGTTTTTAGTTTTTACAAGGCAATGGGGTTAAGTGTCTTGCCCAAGGACACACAGCTAGGTACTTATTGTCTGATGCTGGATTTGAACTCAGGTCCTCCTGACTCCAGGATTGGTGCTCTTTGCATTGCACCACCCAGCTGCCCTTTGTTTTTTAAATAGAATTTCTCTTCTATTTCTTGCTGTTGGTCTTTGGTGGTAATGTATAGAATATTGATCATTTATGTAGGTTGATTTTGTATCCTACAGCTTTGTGAAAGTTGTAAATTATTTCAGGTAGTTATTTTCAGTTGAGTATCTAGGAATCTATATATATATATATATATATATATATATATATATATATATATATATACCATCATGTTATATATAACATCTTCAAAGAGTGATATTTTTTCACTTCTTATTCTAATTTTTTCAAATTCTTTTTCTCTTATTGCTAAATTAAGGTTTCATGAAAAATATTGAATATTAGAGGTGATAGTTAACCTTGCTTCATTCCTGATAGTGGGAATGCTTCAATCTTATTCCCAATAAAATAGTGCTTGCTGATAGTTTTATATAGTTACTATTTATCATTTTAAGGAAAGTTCCATTTATTACTATGCTCTCCAATATTTTTAATAGGAATAAGTGCTTTTTGTACAAAGCTTTTGCTGTATCTTTTGAGATGATCATAAGATTTCTGTTGGTTATGTTACTGTATGAGAGTTTTCCTAATAGTGAACCAGCCCTACATTCCTGATATAAATCCCATCTGGTCATAGTGCATAATACTGGTAATGTACTGGGTTTTTTTTTAGTTTTTTGCAAGGCAATGGGGTTAAGTGACTTGTACAGGGTCACACAGCTAGGTAATTATTATGTGTCTGAGACTGGATTTGAACTCAGATCCTCCTGACTCTAGGGTCAGTACTCTATTCACTGTGCCACCAAGTTGCCCCCTTATCTTTTTTAATGAAATTAACAAATTGTTTATGCATTTCATTGTTTTATTTATAAAGGAAGCCCTTAGTTTTATTTATTAGTTTAATGGTTTTCTCACTTTTAATAGTATAATTCTCTTTGATTTTCAGGATTTCCAATTTGGCCATTCATTGGGAATTTTTGATTTGTTCCTCTTCTAGCTTTTTTTAGTTACATATCTAATTTATAGATCTGCTCTTTCTCTATTTTATTGATTTAGAGAGATTTAGAGATATAAATTCTCCTAAGTACTGCTTTGGCTATATCCCATAAATTTTAATATATTATCTTATAATTATAATTATTATAATTCTCTTATTATTTCTGTGATTTATTCTTTGACCTATTTATTTATTTAGGATTATTTAGTTTTCAATTAATTTTTTATCTATCTTCCCAGAATCATTTATTAAATAAGAATTTTATCATCATGATCTGCAAAGGAATCATTTAATAGGCAGTCTGTTAGTCTTTACTTGTTTCCATGGTATACATTGATCTAATTTGAATGTGATGAGAGAGAAATCATATCCTAAAGGAAGAAAAATAAAGTATAAGAGATAGCAAAATTATATAATAAGATAACTTATTTTTTCTAAACTGTAGGTAATAGTCTTTGGTCTTTGTTCAAACTCCACAGCTCCCTCTCTGGATACAGATGGTATTCTGCATCACAGATAGCCCTAAGTTGTCCCTGATTGCTGTACTGATGGAATGAGCAAGTCCATCAAGGATGATGATCACGCCCCCATGTTGCTGTTAGGGTGCACAACATTCTCTTGGTTGCACTCATCCCGCTCAGCACCAGTTCATGCAAATTGCTCCATGCTTTCCTGAATTCCCATCCCTCCTGGATTCTTTGTTTTTGGTTAATATGATTTTTTTATACATTACCAAAATTGTCTTGGTTAAGAGTAAATATAATACCCCCTCCCCCACAAAAACATAGAACCTCATGAGAAAGAAAGTAAAAGAAAGAGAAAAATGTGTTTCAGTTTGTGTTCCAATACAATCAGTTCTGTATTGGGTGGATCACATTCTTTATCATAAGTCCATCACAGAAGTTACTTCCATATTTTTCCACAGTTGCTGTTGCTCATTGTAATTCCCTCCATCCATTCCTCCCACTACCATAATTTATATTTTCTCTCTCCTTTCACTCTGTCCCTCTTCTAAAATGTGCTGTAGGGTAGCTGAGTGGCACAGCGCACTGATCACCAGCCCAAGAGGTCCCAAACCCACATGCCACCCCAGATACTGAGGAACCACATGGTCCTGTGGTCCCGGACAGGCCACTCAATCCCAGCACCTTGCAAAAAGTAAAAAAGAAAATGCGTTATATGTGACTGTTCTCTCCTAAGATCTACCCTCTCCTCTGTCACCCACATACCCCCCTTTCTCCTGTCCCCCTTCTCCTCTCCTTTTTACTCCAGATGTTGTTACCATATAGAGTGTGTTTGCTGTTTCCTCTCTGAGCCATTTCTGATGGGAGTGAAGGTTCCCTTATTCCCCC
Organism: Macrotis lagotis; assembly: GCF_037893015.1. Lineage (NCBI taxonomy): Eukaryota > Metazoa > Chordata > Mammalia > Peramelemorphia > Peramelidae > Macrotis > Macrotis lagotis. The sequence goes on from NC_133666.1 coordinate 13,731,277, forward strand.
TCACCTTCCCCTCTTCCATATTATTGCAAAAGCTCATTGCAAAAAAATATCTTTTATATGAAATATCTTAGCCAATTCTACCTCTTCTTTATCTTACTGCACTTACATTTCCCTTTTAGCCATTGACTCCATTTTTACAATATATTATATCTTTAAATTCAAAACTCTCCTGTGTTTCATCTTTAAAAGCTGCTTGTACCTGTTTTATTAAATATGAAGGTTCATATGAAGATTTTCAATGTCATTTTTCTATGCAGGAATACATGCAGTTCATCATCTTAAGTCCCTCATAATTTACCCTTCTCCTCTGCTCTCTATGCTTCACCTGAGTACTGTACTAGAAGGTCAAACTTTCTGTTCAGTTCTGGCAATTCCAAAAGGAACATTTGAAATTCCCCTGGTTCATTGAAAGTCCATATTTTCCCTTGGAAGAGGATGTTCAGTTTTGCTGGGTAGTTGATTCTCAGTTGCATTCCAAGTTCTTTTGCCTTCTGGAATATCATATTCAAATCCCTATGAGCCTTTAATGAAGTTGCTGCTAAGTCTTGTGTGATCTTGACTGCAGCTCCATGATATTTGAATTGTTGACCTTCTGGCTACTTGTAATATTTTCTCTTCGACTTAGGGATTCTGGAACTTGACTATAATATTCCTGGGCAGTTTTTTTTGGATCTCTTTCTGGGGGAGATCAGCAGATTCTCTCAATTTCTATTTTGTTCTCGGTTTCTAGGATATAAGGGCAATTTTCCTGTAGGAATTCTTTAAAAATGAGGTCAACTCTCTCTCTTCCTGATCATGACTTTCAGGTATTGCAATAATTTTTAAATTATCTTTCCTGAAACTGTTTTCCATATCAGTTGTTATTTCAATGAGATATTTCACATTTTTCTTCTAATTTTTCATTCCTTTCATGTTGAAGTATTGTGCTTTGATTTCTTGCAGTCATCAGTTTCTTTTGCTCCATTCTACATCTGAAGGATTGGTTTTCCTCAGAGACCTTTCTTATCTCTTTTTCCATCTGGCCAATCCTGCTTTTTAAAGCATTCTTCTCCTCATTAACTTTTTGAACTGTTTCATCCATTTGACCTAAGCTGATTTAACATGTTATTTTCTTCAGCACCTTTTTCGATCTCTTTGACTAAGCTACTGACTTCTTTTTCATGTTTTTCCTGCATCTCTCTCATTTTTTCCCTAATTTTTCTTCTATCTCCTTCACTTGATTTTCAAAATCTTTGTTGAGCTCTGTCATAGCCCGAGCCTAACTTCTATTTTTCTTGGAGTCTTTAGACGCAAGAGCTTGTACTTCCTCATCTCCAGATTGAGTATTTTAATCCTCGTTGGGACCATCGACAATGTATTTGTCAATAGTCCAGTTTCTTTTTTTTTCTGTTTACTCATTTCTCCAGCCTGTGCCTGGTTTGGGGGTATTTCCTGAACTTTTGAGTTTTATTGAGACACCCCCACAAGGAACTCAGTGTGTGAAGCCCTGACTGCTCTCCTGGTCTGTGAATGACCACAACCACACCCCTCTGCCATGGGACTGTGGGGGGGATCCCTGTTCTTTGGGGTGCCTAGACTGCAATAAGGATCTGAATGTTGTCAGGGCCCCAGAGTCCTGTTCCAGGGACAGAGGACAGACCTCAGAAGTCTCCCTCCACTTCCTTACCTTCAGTGGGCTGAGCACTCAGGGTACAGCTGCCTAGAGGCTGCTGCTTGCCAGATCCTCAAGCCTGCTTTTGTTTCCTGGATCTGGGCACACTGAGTGAGGTTGCACAGAGCACTGTGACTGGCTGAGGGCCTGGGCTTCATGCTTGATCTGGCAGAAGTCTCCCTGCTGATTGTCCAAGTTGTGCTTCGTGCTCTCTGGGGTGCACGTCAGGAAACTGCTTCTGCTGCCAGGAGCCATGGCTCCCAGGTGCCCTGGGGCTATTCCCAGGACTCTGAAGTTTCTTCACTCTGGTGGGGCCACCCCTCTAACCTCGTGGAACAGAGTTTTCCCACTCTTTTTCAGGTTACTTTGGGCTGAAGAATTGTCTCAGTGGATCTTTCTGTGGCATATGTCTTTTGAAAATTTAGTTAGAGTCATAATTTTAAGATTTTTAAAATATTTTGGAGAGAGCACATAGGAGAGGCTCTTCTCCTGCCACCCCAATTGATTTTTAAATTCCTTCTGATATCTTCTAAGAAGTATTTTTGGGCTGGAGACCAATTCATATTCTCCTCAAAAGTTCTAGCTCTCTCTGAGTCTTTCTTTGAGGTAGCTTTCAATGGACTCCCCTTTCTCCTGCCCTTTCTTTGTTTTCATAGGATCTTGTGTTGGGGGAAGGGCTTTGCTCACTGGGCTTAGTAACTCCAAGTGGGCCCACCAGTAAGGGGAACTAGAGGCTTTTTCTGGTGATTCTTTGAACTTCATTTGTGGCACACTCCCTAGGTCTGGGGGGGTTGGGGGTAGCAGCAGGATACTGTTATCCTTAAACAATGTGGGCTGGGCCCTCAGGATAGATAGTTAATCTCATTATTCACTCAGCACAGAGAGGGATCTTCTACCCACACCTGAGCCTGAGGGCGGGTGGGACTAGGGCAGAGTTTGTTACTGTGTTATTCTGGGAAGAGTCTCTTTCTCTCACAGGGATGGGGGGGAGGTGAGCAACTGAAAACATGGGGACTTCACTGAAAATATGGGGTTTGCAGCCTTGGTCTTCTAGGCCAGTGGAACTGATCAGATTGATGTTCAATTGCTGTGCTGGAGCTCTCCTTCCAACCTCAGTGAAGCTCTCCTGCCTGCTTAAAGCCAAAATCTTCTCAGGATGTTCAGGGTTTAGTAACAGATCTCACCCTGCTGCCCCTCACCCTGTTGACGGTCAGTTCTCTGCCGCCAGCTCACCCATGTTCCCCTGAGATAGAACTTGTTGATAGATGTTCTCCTTTGCTTTTTCTGGATTTTGTGGATCTGAATTCTATTAAGAGGCCTAATTCATATTAGTTCTGAGGGAAAGCCAAGATACCTTAGAACAGTGCCTGGCTTCTCTTTACCATCTTGGCTGGAAGTTGTGTCTACCTAGTAATTCTTAAATTATGTCCCTTGGATTTATTTTCCAGGTCAGTTGTTTTTCTCATGAGACATTTTACATTTTCTTTTATTTGTTTCATCTTTTTGATTTTGTTTGATTGATTCTTGATGTCTCATAGAGTCATTAGCTTCACACTTCCTTAATTCTAATGTTTAAAGAAATATTTTCTTCATTTAGCTTTTGTACTTCCTTTTCCACTTGTCCAATTCTGCTTTTTAAAGAGTTATTTTCATCAGTGAATTTTTGTATTTCCTTTTCCATTTAACCAGTTCTACTTTTTAGGGTGTTGTTTGCTTCAGTGAATTTTTATGAATCTTTCCCCTTTTTTGTGCTTCCTTTATCAAGCTCTTCACTCTTTTTATCATAATTCTCTTGCATAATTCACATTTCTCTTCCCAATTTTTGTTTTAATTTTCTTATATGATTTTTAATACTTTTCTAGGTATTCTTAAAGTACTTTTGGGGACTGAGACCACTCTATATTTTTTTCACATGTAATTGTTTTTGACATAGTTGTGTTCTTCTGAGTTTGTGATTTGATCTTCCTTGTTGCCTGAGTATCATTCTAGGGTCAGGACTTTTATTTTTGCTTCTTACTCATTTTCCAGACTGTTTTCTTGCTTTTATTAAGCTCTGCTCCTTGGATAAAGGAGGTAATATCCCAATATTCTTGCAACAAGGGCCAGGGACTGGTTGGTTGCCCTAAGGCCTTTGGGGTGAGGACTTGCCTGCTGCATGAAAGGATCTGGGGTTAGTGGCTCTCCTTTATTACAGTAGGATTTATGACTGGCATATCACTTATTATAGTACTGGAGGTCTCATAACTGGCCTATTGTGCACTTGCCTTCTGAGCCTGGGCCTAGTGTCTTAGGCTGTGTATTTCTCTTGGGGCTAAGATCCTCTTACTAGCTTCTCCAAACACTGTCTGTGCCAGCCTGTGTTCCTCTTCTACTCCAGTTAGATGGATCTTTCCTGCAGTTCAAGTTATATTGAAGTAGAAAATTATTTCACTATTGTTTCCTTTTGTTGGTCCTGTCTCTCCAGAATTCATTTTGAGGCAAGATTATAAAGTTGTTTTGAGGGAAATTGGGGAGAACTCAGACAACTTCCTGCCTTTTCTCCACCATCTTGATTCTGCCTCTAAATAAATATTAACACTCATAGTAAAGCAAGGATATTTATTTTTTTTCATTAAAGATTTTATTTATTTTTGAGTTTTACAATTTCCCCCCTGATCTTACTTCCCTCCCCCATCCCCCACAGAAGGCAATTTGTCAGTCTTTACATTGTTTCCATGGTATACATTGATCCAATTTGAGTTTGATAGGGACATTTATTGTTAATACTATTATGAAATAGAGTAATAAAAATATTAAGTGGAGTAACTAAACAAAAGGAATAAAGGAAAGAATTTCAATGGTTAAAGAAACCAAATTATTACTTTTTACAGTTAATGCACTCGATGTAATATTTTAGGGAATCTGACAATTGACAAAAATAGTAAAATAAATAAAATATTCATTAAAGTGGAAATTTTTTTGTATATCAACAAAAACTCTAAAAGACATTGAACAAGAAGTTCTTTTCAAAACAACCCCAGAATTTATAAAAGATGTGGTAGTCTACCTAAAAGCCATATTCAGAAATTATATGAAAACAATCACAAAACATTCTCTACAAAAATAAAAAAGATCCAAATAATATTAGACAAATAAATTATTAAATATTGTGACATCCTAGGGACATACTAGAGACTGACCCTGGGATTTCATTGTTATAGGATAAGGATGGGGTCCTCTGACCTGTGGGCCAAAGGAGGCCCACAAAATCATTTGGTCTTGTGCTACCATGGCAAGCACAGGCAGAACTTGAAATTCAATAAATTTAGAAACTTTCTAGGCAGAAATTAAATGTTTGATCAAATAAAGCAGGCCTGCTGATGATGTTGTAAGTATCCCAATGGCCCTTGGTAGAAAAAAATGGTTATCCATCCTTGTTAAAAGGAAACGCTTAAGGAAGAAGCTTCTTTTAAGTCTGCTGCCATCTCTGCAGTTTAAAATTTTAGTGAGTTGTCTAAAACATTGAGAATTTCAGTGACTTGCTTAAGGTCCCTCAGTCAGTCTGTATCACAGTGAAAAGCTTGAAACTGGCTAATTCTTCAGACCTATAAAGCTAGTTCTTTATTCACTATGCCAAACTTATCCAATAAATGTGACATCATTACCTTAAATAAGTTGCAGATTTCACTCCATATCAATTAAACTATCAAAGGTCTACTAAAATTCATCTGGAGGTACACATGATCAAAGGCTCTATGGAAATCATCAAAAAATATTAAGGAAGTAGGGTAGCCATATCAGATCTCAAATTATACTACAAAGCAATAATTATCAAAAAGAATTTGGTACTAATTTTAAAAAATTAGAAAGTCACTGAACGTAATAGTGCTGGTTTTGAGAAATCCAAGAATACCAAATACTGAAGAAGTTTGGATATAACAGCAGATGATAGTGTTTCAAAAATTATAAAACAATATTGGGACATTTAAGCTTAAATTAATAGCTCAAACAATAAGGTTCAAATGGTTGTGTACCAGATTGAAAGATCAGATCATTAAGAAATTAGAGAAGCCTACCTTTCTTGCCTTGGCTGGGGAAGAATTCACTTTATTGTATTTGTTTAATCAAACCAATGATAGGTTAACTTTGATAACATAAAATTGAAATAATTTTGGGCAAACAAGATCAAAGACGTCAGATTTAAAAGGTAAATAGTTAACTGGGAGGTGAAAGGGAATTTTTACAATAAAATTTTCAGATTAAGAACTTGTACCCAACAAATATTGGTAAATATGACACAAATATATGGGAACTAGAGCCCTTCAAAAATAGATAAATGGTCTTTGGAAATGAATAGATGGTTTTCTTAAAAGTAAATTATCAAAATAGTAAAACTTTTCCCAAATCACTAATAATAAAAGAAATGAAAATTGAAACATCTCTGTGTTTTGGGTTCATAAAAAATAATTGGCAATGTGGACCAAAAAAAAAGGAAAGAAAAATAACAATTGTTTAAATGGTTATGGGAAGGACAGGAATCCTTGGTGGAAATGAGAATTGATGAAAAATCTTTTCTTTGTTTTCTTTTTAGGGTTCATTTATTTCATATTATTACAATAATCTTGTTGTGAAAGTAAACACAACCACCCCTCCACCCAAAAAAGATAGAGAAACCTCAAGAGAAATGAAATGAGGGGGAAAAAAGTGTACTTCAATCTGTGTTCAAATTCCATTGGCTCTGTGTCTGGGATGAGTTGTTTTCTTTATCATAAGTCCACCAGAGAAGTTGCTTGAATATCTTATCCCACAGTTACTATTACTAGCTGTATTTCCCTCCAGTCTATTCCTCCCCACTCCCATTTATTCTATTCTCTTTCTCCTTTCACCCTGTCCCTGCTCAGAAATGTGTTGTATCTGAGTACCCTCTCCCTTGAACTTCCCTCTCTTCTATCACCTACTCACCCCTCCCTTCCCCTGTACCCCTTATCCCATCCCTTTCCTCTCATTTTTCTCTCTAGGGTAAGATAGATTTCCTCACCCTATTAAATGTGCATGTTATTTCCTCTCTTAGCAATTTCTGATGAGAATGAAGGTTCACTCATTCCCCCTTACCTTCCCTGCTTCCACTCCATTGCAAAAGCTTTTTCTTGACTCTTATGTGAAGTATCTTAGCCCCTTTTCCCTCTCCTTTCCCTTCCTCCCAGTCCTTTATTACCCATTGACTCCATCTTTATACTATTTAATTCATTTTATTCAACTCCCTCTTCTACCTTATACATGCTCCTTCTAACTGATATTATAAATGAGAAGGTTCATATGAGTTATCAGCATCTTCCTTCCATGCAGGAATACAAATAGTTATTTTCTTCAGCATTTTTTGCATCTCCTTGACTAAGTTGCTGAATTCTTTTTCATGTTTTTCCTGCATCTCTCTCATTTCTTTTCCTAATTTTTCTTTTATCTCCCTTACTAGATTCACAAAAATCTTTTTTAGCTCTGTCATAGCCTGAGCCCAACTTCCATTTTTCTTGGAGTCTTTGAATGCAGGAGTTTGTACTTCCTCATCTTCACATTGAGTATTTTGATCCTTCTCGGGATCATAGACAAAGAATTTCTCAATGGTGTTTTTCTTTTTTTTCCCTCTACTCATTTCTTCAGCCTGTGCCTGGTTTGGGGGTGCTTCCTGAGTTTTTGAGTATTATTGGGACACCTGCTTTGGGGTTTTTTGGGGGCCACCCCACTGGGACCTTTATTCCTCCAAGGTCTTATGTTCTCTTGACTGTGCTTTGATATGTAGATGACCACAGGCACTCCCCTCTGAGCTGGAACTGTAAGGAGGAACCCTGCTATCTTAGTATGGAAGGTCACACTGCAACCTTGATCTAAGTGTGGGCAAACAGTAGAGCCCTGTGCACAGGAAGAACAGAAAGATTTCTGCAGGCTTCCCTGACCCCCTTACCATCTGTGGGCTGTACTCTAGAGGTGCAGGCTGGTTTCCCCAGATTCCCACTGCAGGTTCTCACTACAGGGCTGCTCTGAAGCTGGTACTCCTCAGTCCACACTCATTCTGGTGTAGCAGAGTTCTCTCACTGACCCTTCAAACTGTTCCCGGTGATCTCCAGGCTGGGTTGTCCTGGACTATGCTGAGCTGTGTCTGGGGCTTTATTCCAACCCCTAGACCTGGTGAAACACACATCTCCCACAGAACTTCTAAGTTATCTTGGACTGGGAAAATGTATCAGTCTTTCTGTGTATTCTGCCCCCTCTAATTTTTGGCTACAGTCATTATTTGATGGCTTTTGGAGTTTATTGGGGAATGAATTTTTGGGATATGCTTCCTTCAAGCTGCCATCTTGATTCCACCTCTATGCCTTCATTTATACTTTTCCAATGCCTGGGAAGTTCTTGATCCTCACTTTTGCTTCTTAAAATCCTTGGTTTTGTTTTCCTTCAAGTCTTACTTCAAACCTCGCTTTCTGCTGAAAAGTTTTTCATGGTATCGCTCCTCTGCTAGAAACTTCCCCACCACAAAAAAAATTAGCTCATTTTTCATTCTTTTGGTATTGGCTTATTGTTTCTTGATTTCTCGCAAAGGCATTAGCATCCTTTAGTTCTATTCTATATTTGAAGGAGTTATTTTCTTGAGAGACCTTTTTTATCTTCTTTTCCAGCTAGCCAGTTCTGCTTTTTAAGGCAGTCTTTTTCTCATTTTCCTTTTTGGGTTGCTTTTTCCATTTGGCCTAAAGTGGTTTTTCACATGTTATTTTCTTCAGTATCTTTTTTCTATTTCCTTCACCAAGCTACTGATTTGGTTTTCATGATTTACCTGCATTGCGCTCATTGCTCTTCCCAATTTTTCCTCTACCTCCCTTACTGGTTTTTCAAAGTCTTTTCTGAGATCATCCATAGCCTGAGCCCATTTCCTACTTCTCCTGGAGGCTTTGGATCAGAAGCTTCAACATTGTAATCTTCTGAGTGTGCATTTTGATCCTCCATAGGACCAAAGTAATTTCCTATGGTCAGGTTCTTCTTTTTCTCTTGTTTTCTCATTTCCTCAGTCTGTGATTGACTTGCCACACTTCCAAACCTTTAGGGAGTGGAGGGTTTGGAACACCCCACAGGTTCCTCAATTCCTCCAAGGTCTTATGAGAAGCTCTGACTGCTCTCCTGGTCCATACTCTGGTGGATGACCACAAGCTCTCCTCTCTGCCCTGAAGATGTGAGGAGGTTCCCTGCTCCTCTATGGTAGTATGGAGGCCCAGACTACAACTTGGATCTGAGTGTGGGCAAATAGCTGAGTCCTGCCCCAAGGAGAGCAGAGAGACCTCTGCAGTCTTTCCCCACCCCTTTACTGTTTGTGGGTTGTGCTCTGGAAGTGCTGGGTGGTCCCACAGGTTCCCACCGCAGGGCTGCTCTGAGGCTAGTGCTGGCTGGGGCTTCATGCCCACTCTGGTGCTGCAGTTTTCTCACTGCCCCTTCAAGCCTTCCCTGGTGATCTCTCGGCCAACCGCCCCCTCTGCCATGGACCCAGGTGTCCCCAGGGACCCAGGCACCCCATGGGCTATTCCTGGAAGACTGGAGCTGGTTTGCTCTGGCTGGCTGTGCTGCGGCTCTTTCCAACTCCCTGTCCCAGTGAAACAGACCTTTTCTGCAGATCTTCTATGTTGTCTTGGACTGGGAAATTGTATCACTCAGTCTTTTGGTGGATTATGCCCGTCCATATTTTGACTAGAGTCATAATCTGATAGCTTTTGGTTTTTTTGGGGGGATGGGTTTCTGGGAATTCCTGCCCTCACGCCACCATCTTGGCTCCACCCCAATCCAACCTTTTCAAGAAAGCAGTTTGAAACTCTACCACAAGACTCACTTTGACCCAGAAACAACTATTAGATGAATACTCCAAAGGTCAAAGACAGAAGGAAAAGATCTGTCTTTGCTTTTTGTTATAGTGAGGTCCTGGTAACAAAGTAGGTATCCATCATTTGGGGAATGCCTAAACAAATTTTGTGATAGGAATGCAATGGATTATTATGGTAGTATAATAAATGAAAGTCATCTATAAACTTATTCAGAAAAAAGGGAACAAAACCAAGAGAAAATATTACATGGTGAAAATATTTGAAAGATAAATAGCCTGGACTTATTAAATAACTGGACCACTTAATGGTGAGAGCAACAAAATCGATCCTTAACAGACAACACACCTCAAGGTGACTGGTCATCAGTATCCTCTGGAGAAAGAAGATTGCGGACACTGGGTTTCTGGAATTCTGGAATTGTGAGTTGCCATTGTCACCAATATATTTTAAATTTGTTCTTAGATTTCCTCTTCCCAAATTCTGTGTGTATTTGTGGAAGACTGTCTCCATAGTGTTGGGGTAAATGTTTTGAAACTACTCTTCTTGCTATGCCACTCAAAGAAATCTTTGCTGAAGAATTGCATCTACTGATTGAACATAGATGGATGCATGCTGTGGTGTTACAAGTGGTGCATTGTAATTGCGAGACAAGTGAGCGATGAGATAGAGATACCTTTGCAGGCTTACAATTGATTAGTGTCTCTTCCATTACTCCCCCACCTTCCCTATCCTGACTACAACTTTAGGCACAATACTTCAGTTACTCCATCCTTTTATTAATCTTTTATCAAACATGAGGTTAGCAAATCCTTAGATTCTCAATCAGGAAGGGTGAGAGAAAACTGACAGGTGGTGAAGATACCTGGGAATATGGCCTAAACCATAAGTTGTCCAGAATCCAGAAAAAATAATGCTTGACTGAAGCTAAGTGGTTAGATCTAGCTTCCTCCAATCCCTTTATGATGTAAGAGATGATCTTCAAGGGGAATTGTTGCCAAATAAACACTAGAGAGGTAATATGGTATAATCGATACAAGGTTGGCTTGTTCTCAAGTCTCACTTCTGACTGTGTGACCCTGGGAAAGTCACTTAATTTCTCAGCACCCTAGGTAAAATGGATCTGTAACTGATAAAAGAGTTTCTCACCTGTAGTTTTCTTCCCATTGTCCTGATGGTCACTGAAGTAAAGGAGCTAAGGAAGACCAATGGTGGTGTTCATGTATCTGATTTTTGTTAAGTTTATAGAAAAAAGAAAATATAAAAGAAGAAATCACACCTCTTAAGACCATGATAAATTCCTGTAATTTAATCTTCACTGTGTCCTTGCTTTTCATGGTAAAACATTTTTCTTCCTTGATTCATTCTCCATCTCATTCCCTAAGTTTAAGTTCTGACTCTAGACCATCTTGTTTTCTCTTTTCTCTCAGATCTGTCTCCTGTTCTCTTGTAGCACATTTCTTTTCAACCTCTCTGCTGAGGACTTCATCTCATATTTGAGGAAGTAAATTGATGTAATTTACTATCAGCTCCCTCTTCTTCCACCTGAACATTCAACTGAAACTCATCTCTCCAAAATCCCCAAGAATGAAATAAGACAAATTTGTAAGAATAAAGACAGTCTTCAAGGGAGGAAATGCAAGCTATCAATTATCATATGGAAACATGTTCTAAATCACTAAGAATTAGAGAAATACAAAGTAAAACAACCCCAAATCTTTATCAAATAACCTCAAAAGACCTCATCCCTATCATATTGAATATGATGGCAATAAATGTACAGATGTTGAAAAGGATGTAGGAAAATCAGCTCAAATCTCAAATGGCTGTACATGTTGTGGTATATATATGGAATTATAACAAAAGATGAAGGGGAGATTTGTATGGAGCTATAACAAAGGATGAAGGACAGAAAAATAAGAGAAGATTTGTATGCACAGATTCAAATTAAAGTGTGTAGAACCAGGAGAAAAATCTACATAGCAGGAGATATATTGTTAAGATTGTCTACTTTCATCATAATTATTAAAAGTTTCCTTTGCTTTATCTTCATCCCAATAAGCCCTGGTGCCCATCAAGGGCCTAACTTTGTTCTATACAATCTGATAGTGAAATCCAGTCTCAAATCGCTGGACTAAATTCAACCAAAAACTAGTAATTCACAGGAAATTGATGCCTAAGAAGATAGAGAGTGATCAAATCCCGTCCATATATAGCTACCCAGAAATTTACCAAATGGGGTAACAGTGAGAGTAATCTACTACAAGGAGTCCACTTTGGTCTCATATGCTAGATGTCAGTGAGACTATGTGGGATGGGGATATTGTGTTAGGAGGTTATTATAACAACTTCTAGAGGAACAGAAAACCTTCTGGATCATTCAACCAACAGAATTTCAGATTAAATATTATTTCCAGGAACACTATTAACTCCCCAAACTTCTAGCAAAGAGGAATTATGCATCACATGTAGAAAAATTAAACTCAAATCCACAGAACAAAGAGGGAATCCCAACAAGGCAAAATGTGACTGAATTATCACTGGAAGAGCACAGAAATCCTGTTAACACTCAGCATCCCTCCTTTACCAACCTCTCCTTTTCCTTCAGGGAGTCAGCTACTGATGGATATACCTGGCATTCACTTACTGTTTCAAAGACTTTGCCAACATCTTGTCACCACTCTACTCTCCTACCTCTCTGGCAACAGACACTAATTTCTGTTCTATCCTTCAGAAAGGAAGGGGAAACTAAAATATGCCATTTTCTCCATAGGGCATACCCTAGGTTAGGGACTCTCAAGGTTGTAAAGACTACCTGGTATATCCTCCTTGTATCCTGTAGAAGATGCTGATTCAGTTCAAACACAAAGGGAATTGAGAACCAAGGAAGGAAAATGGTGAAGAATACTTGCTGACTTCAAGTCCAAAGGGAAATACACCTTTACCTGAGTAGAATTAATTGTGTAGAATTTACAGATCAGTAGGAATAGGAGAGAGGCCACTTTTGTTTCTCTGAAATCATATTTCACAGGCAGAGATCTATTCTGCATACATGGTCAGGATCAGCCCTATAGCACCTTTGTCTATGTCAGGATCCTTCTAATGGCAAAGCATTTCTCAAGAAACGCATAATTCAGCAGTTTATTCAATCCCTAATCAGGCTATAGAAATAAAGATATTGAGACATCAAGGATGCTATGGGCTCTCCCTTGTGTACTTATACTTGTGGATATGGGCTGCCCTGAGCTATATTTCCATTTGCCATCCCTATCCCTGATTCAGCTCAATGATCTTCCCCTCTGAGATAGCTTATAAGAACTGGAGATTAGACTATCAACTCAGAGGAGTACTTAAGAACTAAATCTTGGCTCTTTTGAATAAGGGTTGCTTCATTCTTTGTATTTGTCCCAGGACTTGGTGTATGGTAGGCATTTAATAAATGCTTATTGATTGGATGGGATTGGAAAATATTCTCTAATGGTTAGCACCCTTTATCTTAAGAATGGTTGGGGCAGCTAGGTGGCACAGTGGATAGAACACTGGCTCTTGAGTCAGGAGTACCTGAGTTCAAATCCGGCCTCAGACAATAATTACCTAGCTGTGTGACCTTGGGCAAGTCACTCAACCCCATTGCCTTGCAAAAACTAAAAAAAAAAGAACGATCAGCTTTCTGGCCACCAGACGTAGCCTCACTCAACAGATAGTACCCCAAGCTCTCTGGTGGCAGAATGGAAATCACAAGATACCTTTCCATCAATGAGCCAAATACTTCAAAGAATAGTTGTGTGAAATAAAAATATCTTTCATCACTCAAGACTTTCAGGTTTACAAAAATTCTTTCCCCCTATAATTCTGTGGAGGAGATCATGCAAGATTTATTGTGGGTAGAGAGGGAGGAATGTGGACCATCAGTCTATAGATAGAAATTCTGGGGAAGGTGGGGAGTTGACAAGAGGGATTGGGGTAGATTCTATTTATCTCAAGTCTTTCTTTCCCCTTGCTGAGTGAGGGACCTCAACCTTTGGCAGAGACCCATGGAAAGAGAAGAAGAGCTGTCCTGAATATTTATGGACTTAATCAAACAGGTATTTATTATGGATCCACTCTGTCAGGCACTATGGTCAAGCAAAAATCCCTCAAATTTTACAATTTTCATCAGGTTCAGTAAAGATTTTCCTATATTTGTTGTGTTGTTACATTGACTGGAAACAGGAAGTCTTTTAACTGTTTTTGTTTGCTTTTTCTGATTTTCCTTGGGGGAAACCAAAAGTATAGGGCAAAAGACTCCCTGGGAGGCAGAATCGTAAAGTATAAAGACTAAATCATGTCTCTCATGCTTTGTACCTGTGGGACCTTGGCTAATTCACTTACCTTTTTTGGGCCTCTTTTACTTCACTTGAAAAATGAGAGGGTTTTGAACTCCATTGCCCTGAAGTCCTTTTCAGATCTACTTCTAAAATCCTTTACCACACATTGCTAAATACAGGTTGAAGCTTGCTCACTGAGGGGTGATTTTCTTTTACTACATCAACTCATAAAATGACCAATCCTTGAATTGTAACAATATCCAATGTTACTTTAAGAGTCCTTTTCTCTTTGTACAGAAGGGGGAGACTAAAACTCCAATAACTGCTCTGTCTTTTGTGTGATACTACACACTTTCTCACTGATATCCCTCCCATATCCTCCTTTGCAGTTTCTTATCAACTGATTCTCCATTAAGTTGCCAAAGGACTAAGATTGTTCATCTATTTGTATTCTCAGAGCTTAGTCCTGTGTCTGCCCTCGATAAATCATACTTTGTGACTTGATTTGACTTGGAAACATGGAAAATAATCTCTATCTTCTCTATTTCACAAGGGTTTTTATGTCTTGCCTCTCATCCAGAGGGCAATAGGTGAACTGCCTTCCCCTGTACTGGACCCAGAATTAGGTAGAGGGTGAAGCCTAAGGAAATCAGGATACAAGTTTTACATTCAAGAATGGGGAGGGTCTCCACCCAAGTAGCTTTTAAGATGACAATTGTTTCTGTTACAATCATAATTCTCTACTCCTAGCCAATTTACATCGCAAGAGTCAATTTACATCTCCATCCAATTTCTACATTCACAATTCTCTTCATCTTTCCCCTGCATCAATCTTAGACAAAATCCTACAAATTCACTCACAGTGTCAAATTCCTCACACTTCAGCAGAGGTTGGGGTCTAGGACCACACTTACATTTACAGCTGCTCTCTAAGAGCAGTTTTCTCAGACAGAGGGAGTGTAAGTAATCCTGTGAGCAGCAGTGAGCTAAGGAGGGAGCCCTGAGAGCAAGTGCTGCTCCCTTCTTTTGGATTCCTGCCCCCAGCACCTTCAGCTGACGTGCACATAGCACACAGCCCACAAGGAAGAGAAATATGACACCAAGGATAGCTTTACTGTTTGGGGAAAACAGTCAGAACAAAGGCCCCTGCAGGCAAGTGAGGTCCTTGTCAAATGCAGCGGGTCAGTGATGGATAAAGATGCTAGTGATGGATTAAGATGCTAGTGACTAGGCACTTGATTGCCCCCCCCCCCAACCTCAACTCATATGCTTTTGGGGGGAGAGGGGAAATGGAGGGAACATTCATGCAATGTGAGTTAGAGGGGGAAGGGGCATTAGAATAAAAATGTCCTATCAGCAAGTGGATCTTGGAGATCATCCTGTCCACCCCTCATCTTACACATGAGGAAACAGGTTTCAGGAGATTTCACTTCCCAGGGTCATGGAGAGGCAGGAGTTGAACACAAGTTTTCTGATTCTCAAGCCATCACTCTGTCCACTTTTTCCAGGTCCCCCTCTGCTTGCCACTGTGTGGGACGAATGTAACCACTTAATTAAATTTCAGAGATTTCTCAAGGTATAAAGAGAAAAAGCTTTATTTGATTCTCGAAAAGTGGGCTCCACTCAGCCTTAAAAACAGAAAATGAGGCAAAGAGACAAAGACCCTAAAGGTCATATACCCTAACATAATCTTGCTCCCCCCCAGACCCATCCTCATTAGTGAGGAATGTGGTCTTCACAAACTAAAGGAATAAAAAAATCTAAAGAAAAAAAAAAGCATATAATTCATATAGAGACAGGATTATCCCTCCAGGCCAGAGGAATGTATGGACATCTGAACTTCAACACATAAGACAGGGTCAGTTGACTCTTTACATTCTGATATTCCAGAAGTTGCTTGTCAGGGGAGGAGGGGCAGAAGAGATATAACACATAGTTCAACCATTTCTTTTTTTATCTTTTTTTAAATTTTTTTTTCGGTTTTTGCAAAGCAAATGGGGTTAAGTTACCAAAGCCACACAGTTAGGTAATTATTAAGTATCTGGGATCAGATTTGAACTCAGGTACTCCTGACTCCAGGGCCGGTGCTCTATCCACTGCACCACTTAGCTGCCCCTCAACTATTTCTAATCTATAATATTCTACTTAAGAAATCTCAAGTCTTCCCATTCACCTCTCATGCTAACTTACCATATACCTTTCATTGCTGTGCATCAGGTTCTTGCCCCCCCACCCCCCACCCCAGCATCTGTCTATTAGTCATGGATAGAATTGGCCCATTGAATACTTCCTTTCTCCTTGTTCTCTACCACCAGTATGCCTTTATACCTCATCTACATGGACTGAGGTCTATTCTTTCCTTTAAGCCACAGAGCAGCTGAAACATTCTCCAGGAAGTCTTGCTGAAGCCTTGCAAATGTCTTCTCCCTCCTCCAATTCCTCTCATCATTCTAAGTCTCTCATATGCTACCCCGACAGACTAATAGCAGGTACCTTTTCTATAGGGTTTTGAAGTTTAGAGTAATTTTATTTACATAATCCTTGGAGTTTTACCTTGGATCATCCTGATTCTTACTCCACTCCATTTGTCCCACCCTCATTCATAATCCCAGTAGACTAAAGTCATTAAAGGCAGGGGTTTAAAAATAATTCAGTGCTTTATTTCTGGATTATGAGCTGATAAACAACATTGAGCTTACCAATAATTGACAAATACAAGCACACAAAGAATTAAAAAGAGGATTATACATGACACACAAAACTTCTGTTATATGTAAGTATAAAATGTTTGTTCTAGAAGTTATGAACAAATCATCCAATTTGTTTCCATACCCTTTTTTGAACTTTTTGCCTTTTCTTGTTTATTTTTGTATTATATTGATTGTTTTCCTCCCTTTTTTGAATATTTGTCACTTCCCACTAACCCACCCACCTTCCTGCACTCTGAAACTATGCAATCGTCATCATTATTTTATTCCCAGCAGGAAGCACCATCAGTGTGAAGGCTCCAAGCAAAATCCTCTAGGCTTCCTATCTGGCAGGTCCTTTCCATCCTGGGTGCCTGGAATCCTTCACAAGTAACCAGAAGGAAAACTTTCCTGACAACAATACATAGAGGAAGGAGGGGGTATCAGGACTTAGAATTTTAGTATGTCTGAGGTGAACAAAAGTTTGGAGATCCTTGCATATGATCCTGCTATTTTCTTTCCACAAGTGATTTTGTAGAAAGAGTTATTTTTCTCCCAAAACTAAACCAAAGAAGAAACTTGATCTGGAATGGTACATTCAATGAAATTTTTTTTTAATAGATGAGTATGTGCTTTTTCTCTTCTATTTTGTATAAGGAAATATTTTTTCTGGATGTGAAATTCATAATAAAACGAAATGAAATGTAAAGATTTCTAAAGGGTAATAAATTACTTTTATGTTTTATCTGGATATTTTTACTTCTGGAAACCTTGGCATGTGTTATTGAAATTGGAATAGGATGACCCATTACAGTTTGTTATAACCATATCAGCATATTCTCCTCCTTCAGCAGAGCTGAGTAGATATTTCGAGCAGCCCAGAACCACTCCAAACTTTCCTTCTATTGTGCTGATTTGTGGGAAGGAGAAATTGGCTCTAAATAGCAAAAGAAAGGAGACTAAGGCTTACTGGAGTGTGGGAAGAATTAATCCATTTATTAACGGCTCTTGTAAGACATGGGTACCCCTTAGTGACAGACGCACCAAATCCTCATTACATACGGGTTTATATAATAGAATACCCCTGCTCCTCCCTTCTGAGGCCTGATAGGTCCCCATCATCAGGAAAGGAGGCTGGGGGGGAGGGTTGGGGGGAGGGGGGGAGTGCATTCTTAAGACATAAGCTTCCCTCACTAAGCAGGCTCACCAGTTTGAGTTAATTCACAACTTTCACTATCCCCCTTTCCCTCCCAGAAAGGCAACTTTCTGGTGAAGGGCTTCATTTAGCTCACAAATTAGTCAAATTCCTTTATAATTACTTTTCCCTTTGTTCCTTCAGCTTCCTATAGAACAGACTGGCATCTTTTTGGTTTTCACAATGACCAGACATCCTGGCTTTTGTAATGTATCATTCTTACAATACCTTTTCTCACCCTTGTGAGAACAAAGCACTTGATTCTTTCCCACATATTAAAACACTAGACAACATAGGATTAAATGGAGTTTTCCTTGAAATGATAAGCAGTATTTATCTAAAACCATCAGCAATCATTTAAAGGTAATGAATATAAAGTCAGAAGCATTACCAGTAAGATCAGGGATGGAACAAGGATGCCTGTGTTATAAATGGCTGGAGAATACTTAATCCAGAGTGATTAAAATGCTTTTTATTAAGATATCTTAACAAAATGGCACACCTCTCTCATAGTGGGAGAGAGAGGCAGGAAAATCCCAACATACAAGGTCTTTTATGCATTTTGAAAGACTTTGTTCCTGCCCCTTCATGCCAACCATAGGCTGGGGTCACAAATCTAATTGAAACATTGGTTCTTATACATTTCCCTACCCTGCTCATTAGACTACTAATAATAGTAGTAAGATACCCAGCAACTGTTTCCACCATGAACCAGTAAACCCATTCATCCAAGAGGTACTAAAGGGGCTTGTCCAAGTTTGGGTTGGAATACGTGCCAATTTTCTGATATCCCTGGTTATCTTTCGACAATAACTTGGTAAGTTCAGTTGACCACAGACTCCTTCTTCAGCCAACAGGTAGTCCAGTACCAATATATGTTGAATGATTGCCTCTTTTGTTAGCATGGTCAACCAGTAAGTCCAAGGCTTTAGCTGTGTGATTTGTAATTATTTCCACTAGAGCTTGGAGTCTTATTAGTCTATTCAGGATATAAACTGTGGTTCCAGGTTCTATAGCCCCAACTCCCATCCTATGCCCATGTAGTAGGCAATTAAGTCTAGATAACAACCCCTGACCAACTCTTTAGACAACTGGGTCTAGGCAGTAGTCCTACAAAGCCAATAATGTCCCTCTAGTGCTAGTTGGTCTTCCAGGAATATAGTTTCCAACAAATGGATAATACTGTTCCTTTTTACTTCCAAGGGGCCGTCTTAAATAGGCCATATAATCATCATTATGATAATAGGTACATTTTCAAAGTTACTGCACCTCCTTCCACTGGCAAGTTTTTATACCAATGTCTTTAGAATGGTCTTCCTGGCTCCAAAATTGATCAAAATAAATTCTTGATTTTGGGCCATTGGACCAACCCCAAGAATAGATAATATACCCAGTGATGTTCCTTAAATTATTTTTCTTTCAGATGGCCATTTCAGCACTTTCCTTGCAAGTCCATATTAACTCTTAATCACAGTTTCCCTTAACAAGTGCCCCAGTTTGCGCATCTTTACAAAGGATCCAGGTACCATCATTAATCTCACATGAGTCTGAGGTCACCTATCTCTAAATTGTATAGTCCTGAATATATGTACCCTGCTTCTGGACATGTACAGACATTTGCTACTTCTCAGGAAAATATTCTAGCTAGTCAGATATAAACAATAGTCATCCCAAACGGACTCAGTCATATGCCACTGGTATTTCTCTCCTCTGGATTAGAATCTGTACCACAGTGCATCTCTGACCAGGGACTGAGAATCTAGGCTAGACCCAGGGGTACTGCCACCCAAGGTCAATTCTCAAACTGCTGTGAACCACTACAAGTCCAACAGTTAGCCACACCAAAAGACTGGGCATTGACTTCTGTCAGCTAGATTCTCCTCCCACCTTTACTAATACCCCATTGTCTGAATCAGAGATAGGACTCACTCCCTAGATAGGATATACAGGCTCATGTAGATATAATCATGCCACCCATTAATCTCCTTTTTCTCTCTCAATGGAGAACATTTTCACGCTGCCTCCCCTCTTAATTTCTATAAGGAGAAGGGCATAAGTAGGGGTGTCAGACTTAGAGAGTCAAGGGGAAGTTACAGAGAAACAATGTACGCATAAGCAAGATGTGATGGAGATGAACTGGTCCAGTGTCTCTCCTTTTTTCTCTTCTCCCTTGGAGGGATCCAATGTCCTTCTGCATCTTCTGAATTTGTTCCAAAAAGTGCTCTCTATCTCAGGTGACTAATTGAGACCTTGTCTTCTGCTAAAGAAAATGCTTAACAACTTATTCTGATCATGTTTCCAGAACAAAACATGAGATTCTGGAACTTATTTCAATTTACATTTTTGCCTTATTCCCATATTTGGCACACATACTTCAATTTGGGGGGGGGGGCTAAGGTTAGGAAGGCAAATGGAGTTAAATGGCTTGCCTAAGGCCACACAGCTAGGTAATTATTAAGTGTCTGAGGCTGGATTTGAACTCACGTACTCCTGACACAAGGGCCGGTGCTCTATCCACTGCACCACCTAGTTGCCCACATACTTCACTTTTAACACAATAAACTCCCATTAGTGTTTTACTACATGAGCAGACTCCCAATGAGAATGATCATATTGACTCAAGCTTGTAACATATACATTCAACGGTCATCTTTGCTCTAAGAGTACCCAGCACCCGGTTTAAAATAAAATAATCTTAACCTTTACTCTCATTACAACAATGGCTCAAATATCCTTAACGAAAATGAATTGTTTTTCAAAATATTCCCATAGTTTCCTTTTCCTGGCATACTTATCTAACTCACATTCCTTTCCTTAAACTAGACCTTGGGACTCTAATTATCCTAAGAATTTCCCATTCTTCTTCTTACCTACATATTCCCCTAAATAAAAATTAAGGAAATGTAATTTCTACCTCAACATGGAGCTGATAGCAGATGTCAGAGCCAGACACCTAACCCATCTCTGGCTATTAGATCCTATTCACCTAAAACTTCTTTTTCTGGTTGCTTAGTAACTAACTATAAAGATCCAGGACATTAAATGAAAATTCCTTTACAGATGTAAATACTGAATGTTAGTGTACAGGTAGAAGTCATGGGGGTAAGTTAAATGTCTTAGGCCAGATTTATTCCTCCAAATGTCATTTTGGGGAAATCAAGTCAAAGAGGTCCAACCTCAGCCATAGTGAGAAGCCCTCCCTTTGGCTGCCTGTCCCTGTCACCTGATATCTTTAGCCCATTGGCTTTTTTGATGCCAAGAACATGGCATTTAACCAGTAACATTTCCTTTTGTTGGCCATTCTGGTATCTAACAAGAGAAAATTGATTAAAAATCCCTTGAACCAAAATGGTTGTTTTACCTAATTATAACTTCCAGGGAATACAATTTGCTTAATTCCAATTATAATCTTAATGGAGTCCTAATTAACGAAACCCCTACCTAAAGCTTTGAGTGCCTTCCTGGGTCTTTGCCTAAAACCAGGTGTTCTAACTATGACTGGCCCTACAGGCCTGTCTCCTACCTCTTACTAGAATCATCCCTTTGTCTGAAATCATATCTATTCTATCTCTGTATAAAGAAGGTATATCAGATTCCCCTTGTCTAGAGAGAAACCTTCTAGCCTGCTGTATTTTACAACAAATTAACACCTCCTCTGTCCAGGAGATTGCACAGAAAATCTCAAAGTATCTTGTGCTTATCTTTCCCATATTACATAAGGCTTTTACTTCAAAGCAAACAACCACCACTTTGGAATCTATATACATATTGAAAATATTCCTAATTCACATATATAGCTAGAAACTTTTGTACATAAACTTGTTTAGCTACTAGCCATCTTCGACATACAAATGGTTATTTTTGCTTTGGCAAGGCAATTGGGGTTAAGTGATTTGTCCAAGGTCACACAGCTAGGCAATCACCAAGTGTCTGAGGCATTAACTCAGGTCTCCTGACTCCAGGGTCTAGTGCTCTATTATGTGCTCTATTATCTGTACCAACTAGCTGCACCCTAACAAAGAAATTACTTTTCAGACTTCTTTAAAACCATTAGAATATCATAGGTAGATTCAAATTGCCAACAAGTGTTATTAATTTTAATATAACAGAACAACAATAGGAGTAACACACAAATTACTAGATTGAAAAAACAATCCCTCCATTATTACCTTACTCTTGAAACCACAGATCTATCCCAGAAATGGTCATACTTTTTTGATATTTCCCTTATCACCCTTCAAAGCAATCACACATTAATTCGAGGCTTTATCAATACAGTATTTAAATAACATATTCACAATAGATAGCTAAATATTGCAAATATAATCTCTTTTTAGTTACAGAAGAATATCACATAACTGATAAATATGTCTTATTCATCAATAAGTTGCCTTATCAGAGCCTCCTCATATCAGCTTTCTGCATTTACCAAGACAGAAGTCCACATTCTTGACTTCTTTAAAATTAAACATACATTGATAATATACATTAAGCATAAGATTCTTATTTTAACATCTCATTTCCCTTAGAACAAGAGCAAAATGAACATGATCTTTACACTTGTTTTCCAGACCTCTTTGCCCAGATTCTCAGAATCCAATCTCATATATATGATACATTTAAAAGTCAAATGCAATTACAAGTGAACTTTCCAACAGTTTAGTTTGATAAAAGCTTTAGAGTACCTTACACAGAGAATACAGCACTCACATTCCAAAAACTCTATCCAAAATAAAAATACAATTGTTAGCATTATTAGGCTTAACATTAAAAGGAATTATTAGAGTTTTTTGCCAAAAGAAATGAGTAAATATCCCTGATAACACAAGTATTTCTCTTCTCAGTAACACAATACCACTTTCCTTTAACCCAAAGGTGTTACAATAAAGTTTAAAATCCCAAACCACTTAACTCCTTACAATAGTTACAATAGAGTTAGAACTCTAGTTTAGAAACCTTAAAAACAATGAGTCATCACTCAGGCCACTGGAGCCAGAGCAGATATTCATTAAACATTTCCTTTCAATAAACATGTCTCCTAACCATTGGATTTTATATTTTCTTCCTTTCCTATCACATATCCCACCTATGATAGGGTCTCTTTCCGTTAACCTCCTGTCCCCCCCCCCACCCCCCCCCCCCCCCCCCCCCCCCCCGCTTCTCCATGGGCAGTTAGGGCTCTCAGGAGAACTCAGTTTATAGTTCGAGTCTTAACAAGATGGCAGATGGAATCAAGACTACCACGTGTACAATGCACCACCCTCTTCCCCCAAGCCAGGGAGAAAGCATGGGATCTTTCACAGACACTCATTATGATAAGAAATCTTCCCTCCTATAATTTCTCAATCCTTCCCTTTAAAGGTTCTTTCTCTTAAACTCTTCTAAACTCTCCCTAAACCACAGTCTTTTCTCTTTAAGAGTCCTCCTCCCCTTTTCTCTTTAACTACACACCAGCATAGTGAGGCTAAGTGAGGGAGGGGTTGATTTCCATATGAGGGCCCCTGCATAACTACTTCCTTTCCCCCCATCTTCTGAAACACTTAGCCCAACTCCCAGATCTCCCCATTAAAACTTAAGCTGGATCCTCAGACCCAGAAATTCATAAACATACACACTCCTGCTGGAACATTCGAATTCACTTACACAGCACTGATCCAATCAGTTTCCTTCATTCTGGCTTCCTTGGCTTTCAGCTAGCAATCACATGGCTCACTTGCCCCTAAATTTGGAGGCAACCTCCCCCCTTTAAAATTTTGGGGAAATTCCTGGAGAGGGAACCCAAATCCCCCTTCTTTGGGTCACCCTATCAACCTCCTGCCTCTCCTTCAGGATAACTCTCCCACCTGGAGGACGTCTCAGCCAGTCCAGGGTGGTCCTGGCCATTGATGCCACCCTGGAAATCACCCCATACCACGGTTCTACTCCCAGACATTTTAACCACTCTTTGCTCCAAACCTGGGCCAATCTTCCCAGGAATCTCAGCTATTTCCCCAGAAAATAACACTCAGAAAGTGAGCTTGAAATCAAAACATTTGCGCACATTATTTTCTTGTGTTCTTCCTGAAGAATACCAGGAAAAGAGATTTACATTAGTATCACAAGACGAGTTCCCAAATTGTTATAAATGGATCCAGAAAACTTAGTCCAGAGTGATTAAAATGTTTTTTAAGGTATCTTAACAAAATGGCACACCTCTCTCATGGTGGGAGAGAGGGGCAGGGAAATCCCAACATACAAGGTCTTTTATGCACTTTGAAAGACTTTGTTCCTGCCCCTTCATGCTAACCATAGGCTAGGGTCACACATCTAATTGATACATTGATTTCTATACATTTCCCCACCCTGCTCATTATACTAATGAGCAATAACAGATAGATCTGCTTGAGCGTGTACAAAGGAGAAGGTCAAGGCTCTAGGTTACTCCTGACCAGTTTAGGACTAATTTCTTCTAATCTAATTTGTCATTTTTAGAATGGGATTAGGAGAACTCTTCAGTTTTGTGATTAGCTGGGGCCATTCCCCCTTTGTAATAGATTTCAAAGGGACTCCCCTTCACAACCTGTGAAGACCAACAAGGCCCTTCATTCCTCACACCTGTTTCACCATTACTATTCAATATTATATTAAAAATATTAGCTTTAGCAATAAAAGAAAAAGAAATTTAAGGAATTACAATAGGAAATGAGGAAAGAAAACTCTACCGATGACATGATGGCATACTTATAAAATTCTAGAAAATCAACAAGAAAACTACTTGAAACAACTTACAAAAGTTGCAAGAGATAAAATAAATCCACATAAATCATCAACATTTCTATATATTCGCAACAATGGACAGCAGTAGGGATACAAAGAGAAATTCCATGTAAATCAACTGTAGACAACATCAAATACTTGGGAATCTAACTGACCAAAACAAACTTAGAAACTATATGAAATTAATTATGAAACACTTTTCACACAGATAGAATGAGATCTAAATAATTTGGTAAATTTCAATTGCTCATGGGTAGGCCAAAATATAATAAAAATGACATTTCTATCTAAATTAAATTACTTATTCAGTGACATTATCAGTCAACCCCCCAAAAAACTAGAACTAGAAAACTATAGTAACAAAATTCATATGATAAAACAAAAGGTCAAGAGTATTAAAAGAATTAATGAAAAAATGCAAATCATCTTATTAGACAGCAATCATCAAAATTCAAAGAATGGAGTGGTAAATCAGTGGAATGTACTAGGTATAAAAAAACAGTATTTGTTCATTTGCTGTTTGAAAAACCCAACGATTCCAGCTTCTGGGATATGAACTCACTCCTTGATAAAATCTGCTGGGAAAACTGGATGAAAATATGGCAGAAATTAGGCATAGTCCAACATCTAATACCCTCTACTAAGATAATGTCAAAATGGGTGCAGAATTTCCACATAAAAAGTGATATTGATACAGAGAAACCTGGGCATGGGAGTCATGAGATCATTTGGAGACAAACTTTGTAAATCTTTTGTTTGCCTTGTAAAGGGAGTCTTCTTTACTTTATCATCTAATTTAGGCCACACCTGAGGGCCCGACCTTCAACCTGATTTGGATTGCCTTGTTTTCTAGTGGGGCAACTAGGGAGCACAGGCCCTGGAAGACCACCAAATGAGACTCCTCCCCAAAAAGCAAAATCTCCAGTGAGGGTTTTATGAAAAAAACAATAAAATTGATGAACCTCTGGTCAATGTGATTAAAAAAAGAAAGAAGAAAACCAAATTGCTAGTATCATAAATGAAAAAGGTGAACTCACCAACAATGAGGAGGAAATTAAAGTAATAATTCAGAATTATTTTTCCCAACTCTATGCCAATAAATTTGACAATCTAAGTGAAATGGATGAATAGTAAAAAAAAAAAAACTATAAGTTGCCCAGGTTAAATGAAGAGGAGTTTAAATACCTAAACAAACCTATCTCAGAAAAAGAAATTCAGCAAGCCATCATTGAACTCCCTAAGAATAATTCTCCAGGGCCTGATGGATTTTCAAGTGAATTCCACCAAACATTTAAGGAACAATTGGTTCCAGTTCTATATAAAATCTTTGGAAAAATAGGAGAAGATGGACCTTTGCCTCATGCTTTCTATGGCAACAATACGGTGCTGATACCTAAACCAGGAAGAGTTAAAACAGAGAAAGAAAATTATAGACCTATCTCGCTGTTGAATATAGATGCAAAAATCTTAAATAAAATCTTAGCAAAATGATTACAAGTTATCACTAGGATAACACATTATGACCAAGTAAGATTTATCCCAGAAATGCAGTGTTGGTTCAATATTAGGAAAACTATTAGTATAATTGATTATATCAACAACAAACCTATCAGAAATTACATGATTATATCAATAGATGCTGCAAAAGCTTTTGACAAAATACAGCACCTATTCCTACTAAAAACACTGGAGAGTGTGGGAATAAATGGACTGTTCCTTAGAATAATAAGCAGTATCTATCTGAAACCATCAATAAGCATTATATTCAATGGGGAGAGGTTAGAGGCATTCCCAATAAGATCAGGGGTGAAACAAGGATGCCCATTATCACCACTATTATTCAATATCCTATTAGAAATGTTAGCTTCAGCAATAAGAGAAGAAAAAGAAATTGATGGAATTAAATATGGGAAGGAAGAGAAAAAGCTCTCACTCTTTGCAGATGACATGATGGTATACCTAGAGAATCCCAAGAAATCATCCAAAAAACTACTGGAAACAATTAGCAACTTTAGCAAAATTACCAGATATAAAATAAACCCTCATAATTCCTCAACTTTTCAATATACGAATAGCAAGGTACAGCAGAAAGAGGTAGAAAGTAAAATCCTATTCAATAGGGGCGGCTAGCTGGCATAATGGATAAAGCACCGGTCCTGGAGTCAGGAGTACCTGGGTTCAAATCCGGTCTCAGACACTTAATAATTACCTGGCTGTGTGGCCTTGTGCAAGCCACTTAACCCCATTTGCCATGCAAAAACCTAAAAGAAAATCCCATTCAAAGTAACCTCAGACAATATAAAATAGCTGGGAGTCTACCTGCCAATGCAGACTGAAAAACTTTTTGAAAACAATTACAAAACACTTCTCACACAAATAAATCTGTTTTAAATAACTGGGCAAACATCAACTGCTCATTGATAGGTCGAGTTAATATGATGGAAATGAGAATTCTATCAAAACTAAACTACCTGTTTAGTGCCCTACCAAGGAAAATTCCAAAAAATTACTTTAATGAGTTAGAAAAAGTTGTAAGTAAATTCATATGGAGAAATAAAAAGTCAAGAATTCCCAAGGATTCAATGAAAAAAAGTGTAAAAGAAAGTGGCTTAGCCCTACCAGATCTAAAATTATATTATAAAGCATCAGTCATCTAAACTGTCTGGTATTGGCTAAGAAATAGAGTGGTGGACCAGTGGAATAGACTAGGTGCAAAAGCAAGAGATGATTATAGTAATCTGCTGTTTGATAAACCCAAAGAGTCCAGCTATTGGGATAAAAACTCTCTCTTCGATAAAAAATGCTGGGAAAATTATAAGCTAGTATGGAAGAAACTTATATTAGACCGTCACCTCACACCGTATCCCAAGATAAAATCCAAATGGATACAGGATTTAGACAAAAAAACCAATATTAATAATAATAAGCAAACAATAATAATAAGCAAATCAGAAGCTCAAGGACTAGGTTACCTGTCAGATCTATGGAAAGGGGAGCAGTTTATGACCAAGGAAGAGATGGAGAACACCACTAAAAGCAAAATAGATGATTTTTGATTACATTAAATTAAAAAGCTTTTGCACAGGTAAAATCACTGTAACTAAGATCAAAAGAAATGTAGTAAACTGGGAAGCAAGCTTTACAACTAATGGTTGTGACAAAGGACTCATTTCTAAAATATATACAGAGAACCGAGTCAAATTTTTTAAAAAAAGTCATTCCCAATTGACAAATGGTCCAAGGATATGCAAAGGCAATTTACAGATGAGGAGATCAAAGCAATCCATAGTCATATGAAAAATTCCTCTAAATCATTACTTTTTAGAGAAATGCAAATTAAAGCATCTCTGAATTACCACCTCACACCTCTCAGACTGGCTAATATGACCAGAAAGGCCCATGATCATTGCTGGAATATAACCTTTCTGGAAACCAATTTGGAACTATGTCCAAAGGGCAACAAAATTGTGCATACCCTTTCATCCAACAATACCACTACTGGGTCTGTAACCTGAAGAGATTACGTAAAAGGATAAAAACATCACTTGTACAAAAATATTCATAGCAGCCCTGGTTGTGTTGTCAAAGAACTGGAAATCAAGTAAATATCCATCAATAGGGGAATGGCTTAGCAAACTGTGGTATATGTATGTCATGGAACACTTTTGTTCTATTAGAAACCAGGAGGGATGGGAATTCAGGGAAACCTGGAAGGATTTGCACGAACTGATACTGAGAAAGATGAGCAGAACCAGAAAAACATTGCACACCCTAACAGCAACATGGGGGTGATGAACAACCTTGATGGACTTGCTCATTCCATCAGTGCAACTATCAGAGACAATTTGGGGCTGTCTGCAATGGAGAATGCCATCTGTATCCAGAGAAAGAACTGTGGAGTTTGAACAAAGACCAAGGACTATTACCTTTAATTTAGGAAAAAACTGATATCTTATTGTCTGATCTTGCGATCTCTTATACTTTATGCTTCTTCCTTAAGGATATGATTTCTCTTTCATCACATTCAATTTGGATCAATATATGCCATAGAAACAATATCTACTGGCAAATTGCCTTCTGTGGGGGGTTGGGGGGAGGGAAGTAAGATTAGGGAAAAAATTGTATAACTCAAATAAATAAAATTTTTATAATTTAAAAAAACCCTCTAAAAAGAATGCAGCAAGTCAGGAAAAAAAATTTACAGTTCTGATAAAGAACTCATTTCTCAAATATATAGAGAACTGAGTCAAATTTATAAGAATACATGACTTGCTCCAATTGATAAATGGTACAAGAACATAAACAGGAAGCTTTAAGATGAAGAAACTAAAGGTTTTTATTGTCAAAAGAAAAAATTCTCCAAATCATTAGTGATCAGAGAAATGTAAATAAAACAGCTCTGAGTTACTACCTCAAACCTATCAGATTGTCAATATGACAAAAAAAATGATCAAATACTGGAGGGAATGTGGGAAACTGGGACGCTACTGTATTTTTGGTGTACTGTGAACTTTGTGGAAAGCAATTTGGAGCTATACTCAAAGGACAACTTAACTGTGCATACCCTTTTCTCCAGCAATACCAAAGAGATCATTAGAAAGTAAAAACACCCCACACATACAAAAAATATTTATAACTGCTCTTTATGTAGTGTCAAAGAATAGGAAATTGAGAGGATGCCCATCAGTTGGGTAATGGCTGATCACATTGTGGTATATGGCTAGTGTACTATAAGAAATCATGAGTGACATAGCTTCAGAAAAGCCTGAAAAGCATTGCTTGAACTGATGCTGAATGAAGTGCGCAGAACCATAAGAACATTGTACACATTAATAGCAATATTGTGTTACGTTCAAATATGGACTTTGTCTTTTCAGCAGTAAAACAGTCAAAGACAATTCTGAAAGACTTGTGATGGAAAATAGCATCCACATCCAGATAAGGAATGTATAAGTCTGAATGTAGATCAAAGCTTACTCTTTTCAATTTTTAAAATTTGTTTTATGTTTTTTTCTCTCTTTTTTCCTTTTTGTTCTGATTCTTCTTTCACAACATGATTAATATGGTTTTACATATATATTAGATTACTCTCTGTATGGGGGTAAAAGAAGGGAAGAAGGGAAAAATGAAATTCAAAACCTTACAAAAAACGATTGTTAAAAACTATCTTTAAATCTAGTTAGAAAAGTAAATAATTTTTAATAGAAAGAAATTGGTGCAAGGTATCCTAGAGTCAGTTAAAGAGAGTCGAGTACGAAGTTTTCTGGGCAAGCATTTACATCACAGAAATTGACAATCAAGGTTTGATTTATTGTTTTGCTGATTGTCTAGGCCTAAGAAAGTGATAGAAACTGTTCATAGTTCAATTTAGCTGTTAAACATTTACTAATGTGAGGTAACCATATTCTTAGAATGTCAGAGCTGGAAAAGTTCTTGGAGGTCAAGTACTTCTATAAATCTCTTCTCCTGACAGAAGAGGACAGGAAGATCTTGAAAAAGGAAGGGGACCCGTCAAAGGTCACACAGCAGAGAGTGGCAGATGGTACACTAGGCCCTCCTGGTTCATCATCTAGTGTTCTTTCTGTAACCTCCAAGCAGCCTCTTCTTTAAAAGCTTGGAAAGATTTTGTATTATCAGATGAAAATTCTTATTATATGGGAAGAAATCAATGTTGCGATCCTGAGCTACACCAATATGCCCAGTATCTGTATTTTGTCTAGGGTGGTGTATTATCATACACATCTTCAGGTCAAAATGTTCTTCAGATTAGTTACTGGTGTTCAAGAGTTGCTCTGATAATAAAAGCTGTTCCCTTAGAGACCCTGAAGGAGCATCATGACAGTGAAGGTTGTGATGGAGATTGACTGGTATCTTCAGATACTCATCACTAGGTCTTTTAAGCTCAGTGGATCCTAGCAAAAAGTACACTCATCTAAATCCCAAAGAACCTTCTATCCCTTTGGCCTCCCTCCCTATCAGGTAACAGGAGGGCATCTGAAATTAAGAAATTTACAAAACATATCATCAAACAAAATTGCCCTTCTATAGGATTAGGGCATTGCTTTGTACCTGGCAACCATTCAGAAATTCCTCTAACCAATCAATCAGCACTTTATAATTGTGTACCTGAAAGAAAGCTCACTAACCTCAGGGACACAGAAAACCTAAAGCAGCCCTTCCCAAAATTGTCTCAATGTTTCCTACTCTGAAACAGATCTCTGCTTTTCTTTTTCTATCTTTGGAATGAAAAATAACATAGCTATTTCTGCTCATACCTCAGTTCCTCAAGCAGTTCTATAAGACTTCAGATTTCAGAGCAAGAGTCAAATTGCCTTAATAGAAAATACATGTTTAGTTCAATCACATTTATAACTATAGTAATTGCCATTGTCATAGTGCTCTCACATTTCTAAAATATTGACCTCAGAATAATTCTGTAAAGTCATTGGTACAAGTACCATTTTCCTCTCTTCAAATATGAACAAACTAGGCCCCTGAAAAGTTAAGTAATTTTTCCAAGGTCACACTCAAAGTGAACTTGTAGAGCTTGAGATGACTTTAGAACATCCATTTCAAAATGGCAGACATGCATTTCTCCCCTTTTTTGTAAGGAGCGGGGGATAAGTCTCCATATATAATTAGCTTCAGTGAGCAAATATTGGAGAGCCCCTCCCCATGTGTGCACTGAGAAGACCAATTATCAGAGAGTAGAAGCACCTCAAGGGAGGTTAGTGTTGTCCAGGTGGTTCACTTTACACTTGCCTTAAGGACTTACTTAAATTATGATTGGGGCGAGAAGAAGAAAGAAGAGGATAGAAGAAGCAGAAAAAGAAGAAGAACAAGAAGAAGAAGCAGAAGGAGAAGGAGAAGAAGAAGGAGGAGAAGAAGAAGAAGGAGAAGGAGAAGGAGGAGGAGGAGCAGGAAGAGGAAGAGGAGGACAAGACACAGAAGCATTTAAAGTTTGCAAAATAAAAGCTTGTGAGGCCATCAGGGCAGTTACTGAAGAAGACTTGAACCACTTTTCATAGGAGTGAGAACAGGAGGCTGTCAAAGACAGAATAGTCAATCCCACTGCTGTGGCATCTGGTCCTGAGGCAGAAGAATACAAACCTGATGAGGGCAGTCACACACATTCCTAGCCAGTTTAGTTCTATTTCTCCTGATACTGGCATCAGCAGAAACAAGTCCCAGCAATTTGGACCTGGAAAAGTTGATGGCTATCAGAACCACCATGGAAACCTGGTGTATCATCTCAAAAGAAAGGGATACAGTGTCCCCAAAACTCTTACTCGCATACCCACTTCACATCCTCATTCTGAGTTGATTTCCCCTCTGGGAGGCACAGGTCTTACTGGAACAGAATGGCTCATCTAGGGCAAAGGAAGATATACTTCTCCTTGAATAAAAACTGGTTGATCCCATGGGGTCTATTGAAATCTAAAGAGTCATAAAAAACACCTATTTTGTCAGCAAAAATCAATATATTTTTTGACATTAATCAATCACTCAATAAACATTTATTAGGTGACTACTGTATGACAAGCACTGTGTCAAGTGTTGAAGATATAAAAAAGAGCCAAATCACAGTCACTTCTCTTAAGAGCTCACTATCTAATGGAAGAGACAGACAGACAGATAGACAGACAGACAGACAGAGAGAGAGAGAGAGAGAGAGAGAGAGAGATTGAAAAAGAGAACACCAGAGATATATACATCTAGAAGCTAGCTACAAAACTATATATATATATGTACATATATATATATATATATAAGAAAATATGTAAATCAGTTATAACTACAAGCATTGAATGAGTAGGAAGAAGAGTTAGAGATACATCATTCCATTGAAGGACTCAGTATCCACTAGCCAAGTATCTATAAGCCTTGGTCCTGAATTCCAGAATTTTCTAAGAAAATATATGAATGTGAAGGAATGGTTTTGCAGATCACAAATGCTTTCAGGATTATAATTCAGTTTTTGTATAACACATTCATTTTTTACAAGCTTGCTGGGTAGGTTTTCACTTTAATCCCGAGGTAAAGTATTCTGTTTGCTGCCCAGATGAAAAAATAGAACCTCAGAGAAGGGAAATATCTTGCCTGAGTAGAATGTTGGTTTCAGGATGGCCATGGGGCTAAGGTTAAGTCACACAGCTTAGTAAAAGCTTCATTCCAAATCTATTTCAGACCTGATTGTCCTGACCTCCAGAATCCTTGTTGTTAAGGGCTTAATCCTTTAGTTTTAGAATCCTCCTCCCACCCATTATTTCAGCTGCTTTCCTTGGTAAGAGCAAATTTACTCAGACCACTCCATCTAACTATTCCCATATAAGTCGTGCTTTTTTCTACTCTCTATCTATAAATTCCACTCATTCATTGTGACATAGAGAAAATCCTCAGGATTTGGAGATCAGTTGATCAATCCATAAACATTTATTAATCACAAATTATGTACCAGGTATTGTTCTAAGTACTGGGATGGGAAGGCAAAAAGCCTGACCTTGTACTCAGATCCTTCCTAACTTTCATTTTTCTTCTATGTTTTGGTTGAATTACTATATACTATATTTCCATTGAAGACTAAATGGGAATGGTCTGGACTCTAGAACTGGCCATGGCAGCCTCAGAGAGGACTCAAAATTCAATAAATCTAGGAGTTTTTTAAGGAGTGAATTAATTAAATGTTTGAGCCAATATAGCAGGCTAATTTTTAAGTTCATAATTTTCTATGACCCAAGAGCGATGTTATAAATATCCAAATGGTCCTTGGCAGAAAAAAGGTTCCCTATGCCTGCTTTAGAATATAACCCAAGCAAAGTCTCTGCAATCCTGGTATTCTCCAACCTAGAACAACCTCCAGACAGAAAGTAGAATGATTTCAATGCCCATCTCATACTCTCTTGCTTCTAGTGACTGTGCAGAATCTCTGGCTATTTCCAAATAAAGGAATATGTGACAAAGTCTCCATTGCAGGGGAAAAATCAACATAGGCCTCAGTCAGGAACCCACAGTTGCATCCCCCTTTCCCCTGGGAATATGGAGCTGGTTGAGGAGGAGTGCTAAGGGAGTGCTTTGAGGATTAAGGTGCCCCTCTTGTGTCAATTCATGCTAGTTTTTATTCTAATTCTTTTTTCTTTGTCCTGTAGGAATGGGGGACAGGGGATTGTTGGCAAAGTCTTTGGAAAAAGACAGGACTCCAACATGGGCTCTAAACTGCAGCCCCACCCTTCAGTCTGGGAGGCCCTGCTGAAGAAGAACTGTGTTGTGAAAGCTGCATCAGTGGGGCCCGATCTCCAGTTGTCATGGTTACTTGTCTGTTACCAAGGAAATCTTATATCCTGAGATGCAGGGTCTGACACTAGCTTTTTGTTAGGCTGGAATTATGACAGTCCCTTGGCCAAGAAGAGAATGGACTTCTTTTCCTCTTTGCTTTAAGCAGTCATCTGGGAAGAGACCTAAATCCCTAGGTACTAAAGTCTCATGGGAGATAGCAAGCATCCAAAATCTAATACACACACACACACACACACACACACACACACACACACACATATATGTATGTATATGGAGAGAGAGAGAGAGAGAGAGAGAGAGAGAGAGAGAGAGAGAGAGAGAGGCTAACTGCAGAACTATATGTAACAAAAAATGCGCAAAATACCTGTGGCTACAAGAATTGAGTCAGGCATGGAGAGAAAGAAAAAAAGAATGAGACAGATTGAGAGAAAATGAGAGAGATGGAGAGAAAGAGATGAGAAAAAATGATACATAGAGAACTATAGAAACAGAGAGGGCATTGAAGGAGAGGGAAATATAAAGTAATGAAGAGGGAGACTGATGGCAATACAGAGAGACAAAGAGATTAAGAGAAGACAGAGATAGAGAAGATTGGATGGAGAGAAAATTCCAGACAAAAAAGAAAGAGAGAATATGACTAGTAACTAGGGGCAAACAAAAAGTAGAAGAGAGATGGAGAGGTAGAGAAAGAGAGCAAGTGAGAAAGATATTCAGAGACTGAAGGATTGAGAGACATAGAGATAAAGAGATTGAGACAGTGAGGGAGGGAGAGAAAAATCAGAAAAGAGGGAGGGAGAGAGAAAGAGGAAAAAAAGAGAAAGAATTGGGAAAGGGAGAGAGATAGGCAAAAGAGAAGCAGGTTAAGGGATAGAGAGAAGCAGAGTGAAAACAGAGGGGGAAGAGAAAGAAGGATGGAAGGGGAGAGAGTGAAAGAGACTTGAGAGACTTAGAGATAGAGATTGAGACAGGACAGAGAGAGACAGAAATAGAAATAGACACAGCTAACAAAGAGAGAGAAAAGGAGATACAGAGACAAAGGGAGAGACAGTCAGAGACAGACAAAGACAAAGAGGCAGAGAGAGGAAGAGAAACAGAGACAAAAGGAGACAGAGTCAGGGACAGAGACAGAGAAAGAAAAAGAAGGAGAAAGATAGAGACAAAGAGAAGAGAGAAGAGGAGAAACAGAGACAAAGTAAGAAAGACAGATTCAAGGACAGAGAGACAGAAAGAGACAGATATGGTTATGGAAGGCAAGAGATGAAGGCAGAAAGGATAGAGAGAAGCATGTTAAGGGAAGACAGAAGGGAGAGACACACAGTAAAAGATGCAAAGGGAAAAGAGAGAGAGACAAAGATTAAAATAGAGACAGAGATAGACAGATATAAAGACTGAGGGATAAAGAAAGGAAGAAAGGTTTGGAGAGAGTGAGAGAGTTTAGAGAGCTCTGAAATATTTCACTTCATATTCCAATTTCTATATAGTTTTGGAGGCTTTTGTTTTGTGTTTTTTTGGAAACATTACACCGATCCCAAAGATAGCAGTAATCCTTTGTAATAATAGCAGTAATCTGTTTTGTATGCAGAATTTCCAAAAATTTCCTTAGATAAAACAGCTTGCATTTGTCAAATTAACCTTCCTTTGGTCACTGCAAATTTAACAGAGAGAGAGAGAGAGAGAGAGAGAGAGAGAGAGAGAGAGAGAGAGAGAGAGAGAGAGAGAGAGAAACAAGAAACCTGGCTTCCCATCTTTCTCCATCATTTGACCCAATAAAGAGTCAGGTGGGATATCTTTAGAGTCCATACTGCACTTTTGTCCAATATACAATTTCTACTCTATAGTTCCTTCACAACCTTTTGTTGACTGAGACACTGGACAGTGTGCAGGACACCAGCAGGGAGTTTGGGTCTTTTACCCATGAAAAAGTGACTTCAATTACCCACAGGGAGTTTGCTCAGTGCTTCTCCAGTGTCCTAATATCCTGCCAACTACAACATATTGTTAAGTTGCAATGAACCTATGTGAAAACAATCATTGAAACAATAAAGAGTTGATTGAAAAAGAGGAAACAGCAACATCAAGAGTATATGCATCTAGGTATAGAGACTAACTGAAAGAGAAATTCTTAAGACTTTTATACAGATAACAAAGTAATAAATTTAATAATTATTTTAAAATACCTCAGGTATAGTATATTTGTTTCTCATAAGTTATTTCTTTTTTTTTGCAAGGCAATGGGGTGAAGTGGCTTGCCCAAGGCCACACAGCTAGGTAATTATTAAGTGTCTGAGGCCAGATTTGGACTCAGGTACTCCTGACTCCAAAGCCAGTGCTCTATCCACTGTGCCACCTAGCTGCCCCCATAAGTTATTTCAATACAATTATTTTTCACAATTTATTTCAATGCAACAATCTTTCAAAAATGTCTTCTCTTTATTTCCTCATTGGTAAGTTATTTGTGACCTAGTGACATCAATAACATAGGCATAAAATTGTAGAACAATCTGTTCAAGTTTTATTCCAATTTGTGCACTTATTCTTGACAGGAGTTAGGGAATTGTGGAAGACTACTTCCTAAAATCATGCTCTGCTATCATTTAACCTCCCTGGGATGCACATTTTAACCCTCCTTGATGCTTATATTAAGAACTTTGCTAAAGCCATTTTCTCCATTAGCATCTCGCCAATTCCCAAAGATTTTCCAATTTTAGGTTCATACCATCAGAACAAAAGGATAGTTTTTGATGTCCTCTTTGTTTATCTCTACCTTTCCCAAAACTACTGAGATACTCATGTCATTTTGGATGTTTTTGTTTTAAGAATGATTACATAGGGTGTAGAGCCAAGAACTCCTTCTCCCCCAAACTCCAAAAGTCAACAACTTATGACTCTAGCCAAAATTTAGAGGAGCAGAATCCACAGAAAGACTGAGTGATACATTTTTCCAGTCCAAAATAACTTAGAAATTCTGTGGGAAAGGTGTGTTTCACCAGAACTGGGGATTGGAAAAAAGACACTGCTGGCCACAGTGCAGCCCAACCCAACCCAGCCCAGAGATCACTGTCAACACCTTGAAGGGGCAGGGAAAGAACTCTGCTACACCAGAATGAGTGTGGAGTGAGGAGCACTGGCCACAGAATCTGCAGCGAGAATCTGGAGAAGGCAACCTGCACACCCAGAGA
This sequence comes from Macrotis lagotis, assembly GCF_037893015.1. Classification (NCBI taxonomy): domain Eukaryota; kingdom Metazoa; phylum Chordata; class Mammalia; order Peramelemorphia; family Peramelidae; genus Macrotis; species Macrotis lagotis. The sequence continues at coordinate 13,768,181 of NC_133666.1, forward strand.
TGGTAAGGGGTCAGGGAAGACTGCAGAAATTTCTCTGCTCTCCCTTGGGGTAGGACTCTGCTGTTAGCCTAGACTCAGATACAGGTTGCAGTTTGGACTTCCATACGAAGTAACCAAGCAAGACTCCTCCTTATAGATCAGAGGGCAGAGGGAAGTGAGGTGGTCATCTACATATCAAAGCACAGGCAAGAGAACATAAGACCTTGGAGGAATAAAGGTCCCAGTGGGGTGTCCCCCCAAAAACCCCTCAGCCTTGGAAGTACTGTCTTGGGATTAGGAAATGAGTAAACAACAGAAAAAGAAGAATCTGACCATAGAGAATTATTTTAGTCCCATGGAAGATCAAAACACATACCCAGATGATGACAAAATTGAAGCTTCTATATCCAAAACCTGCAAGAGAAATAGAAAATGGGCTCGGACTATGAATGAGCTCAGAAAAGACTTTGTAAAGCAATTAAGGAAGATGGAGGAAAAATTGGAAGGAGAAATGAGAGCAATGCAGAAAAATCATAAAAACCAGATCAATAGCTTGGTAAAAGATATACAAAAAAAAAATACTGAAGAAAATAATATGTTAAAAGCCAGTTTAGGCCTAATGGAAAAAGCAAAACAAAAGGCAAATGAGGAAAAGCATGCCTTAAAGAGCAGAATTGACCATCTCGTAAAGGAGATAAAAAAGCTCTCTGAAGAAAAAACTCCTTCAAATGCAGAATGGAACTAAAGGAAGCTGATGACTTTTCAAGAAATCAGGAAGAAATAAAACTCTTCCAAAAAAGCCAAAAATTAGAAGAAAATGTGAAATGTCTCATTGGAAAAACAACTGACCTCAAAAACAGATCCAGAAGAAATAACTTAAAAATTATTGGGCTCTCTGAAAGCCATGATCAGGAGAAGAGCCTAGACTTCATTTTTCAATAAATAATACAGCAAAATTGCCCTGAGATCCTAGAAGCAGAGGATAAAAACAGAAATCTAGAGAATTCCCCATTCACTTCCTAAAAGAGATCCCCAAATATTCCAGGATCCAAATAATATTCCAGGAATATTATAGCCAAATTCCAAAACTCCAAAATCAAAGAGAAAATTCTAAAACCTGCCAGAAACAATTCAACAACCAAAGTTCCATAGTCAGGATTACACAGGATCTGGCAGCATCTACAATAAGGGCTCATAGGAATTGGAATATAATATTCCAGATGGGAAAAGATCTTGGTTTACAACTGAGAATCAACTACCCAGCAAAACTGAACATCCTCTTTCAGGGGAAAAGATGGACTTTCAATGAAACAGGGGACTTGCAAACTTTCCTACTGAAACAACCAGAGCTGAACAGAAAGTTTGATCTCCAAGTACAGGACTCTGGTGAACCATAGAGGGGGTGGAAGAGAAGGACTAACGATGAGGAACTTAATGATATTGAACTGTTTGTATTCCTGCATGGGAAGAAGATACTGATAACTCATATGAACTTTCTCATTTATAAGAGCTGTTAGAAGGAGCATATAATAGAGTGAGGAACTATATCTTACCCTAGAGAAAAATGAGAAGAAAGGGATGGGATAAGGGAGAATGGGGGGAGGGAAGGGGGAATAGATGATAGAAGAGAGGGAAGATCGAGGGAGATGGTACTCAGTTAAAACACACTTTTGGCGGCTCCCACAATGCCTCGCGCGGCGGGGCCCGAAGGCTGCTCGCGGGCGGACCCCAGGGCGCTCGGAGCCTCTGCGGTCCTGGGAGGACCGGAGCCAGGCCGGGGCCATGGCGGCCATGGCCGCGGCGCTGCTGCTGCTGCTGCTGCTGCTGCGCGGAAGCCGGTGGGCGCTGAGGGCCCGGGGGCTGCTGGAGCCGCTGTGGTCTAGTGCTCTCTGTGGATTGGAATGGATTATGAAAGACTGTACTTTATCTAATGCTCCAAAGACGCCTTTGACTGCATACATTCGTTTTACAATGGAACAAAGACCTGTATTCAAAGAACAAAATCGAGATTTGAAAAGCAAAGAGATAATAAAGAAGCTTGCTGAAGCTTGCAGGGAGCTTCCAGAATCACAGAAGAAAGTATATGAAGAGGCCACCAAGGCAGATTTTAAAGTATCCAAAGAGGAGGTCTCTAAATATAAAGCAGAGCTTAATCCTGAGGAGAAAAAAAAGTTTGAAAGAAGAAAAGCATCGAAAAAAGGCTAGAAAAGAAATAATAAAGAAAAAAGGGGAGTTAACTGTCTTTGGAAAGCCCAAAAAAACCTCGTTCAGGTTATAATATTTTTATTTCTGAACATTTTAAGGAATCAAAAGGACTTTCATCACAGGAGATGATGAAGGTTTTAAATGAAGAGTGGAAAGCTCTGTCCATATCTCGGAAGCAGGTATATATGCAGCTTGCTCAAGATGATAAAATTCGTTATGCAAATGAAATTAAATCGTGGGAAGAAAAAATGCTTGAAATTGGAAGAGAAGATCTTTTACGTTTTAGAAAGCTGAAAGCCAAAATTGGAAATCACCTTGAAGAAATCTATTGATGTTTGCATCTTCATAATGAATATGATAAATACTGAAGGAACCAATCAGGTTTCACTATATCGGACTGGCAAAATTTCCGAGAATGATGTTGGTGAACATTTTATATTGATCTCTTGTTAACACATGGATTTCAGCCAGTATGCTCACATATTTTTTATTAGCACCTAGTTATGGATACTCTGCTGGTATATACTCAGTCGACATTCAGCCAGAATTTGCTTTTGGAACTACTGAATGCCAAAAAAAATTCATCTAGGTATAGGAGAGTTTAATTTTACCCTTGGCTAAAGGTAAATCAAACTGTGAAATATTTTTGATACTGGATGATGACAAGAAAGTAGTATTGTTTCCTAATGAGGAAATAAGCATTTGCTTTTCTCAAATTGTCTTAAATTATAAAAGGCTCAGTGGTCTAAACTATCACTTAGTGTATTTTTAACTGGTCTGGGTAAATTTCAATACCTAGGCAGGTTCTAATTCCTAGGTAATACTAGCTTATATAGTATTCAGAGATGACTTTAAAAAAAAAAAACTACTGAAGGATATTTGTAAATGTTTCCATCCATCCTTTTTTTTTTGTAAAGTAAAAAGATTATGTCAACTCTGTGCACATTTGTGTTTATATCACAGAGAATAAAATCTTCTAATCCAAAAAAAACACACTTTTGGAGAGGGCCAGGATGAAAGGACAGAGAGAGAATAGAATAAATGAGAGTGGAGGTAATAGGAACTGTGGGAAAACTATTGAAGCAACTTCTCTGGTGGACTTATGATAAAGAAAGCAACTCATCCCAGAGATAGAAGCATTGGAATCTGAACACAGACTGAAGTACATTGTTTTTCCTCTCTCTCTCTCTGTTCTTGAGGTTTCTCAACTTCTTGGGGGGGGGGGTTTATGTTTACTCATGTTTTATCTTATGACACATTCAATTTACATCAATGTATAGCATGGAAACAAGGTAAAGACTATCAGACAGCCTTCTGTGTGTGTGGGGGGAGGGAGGGTAGGGGAAAAAATGTAAAATCCAAAACCTTACAAAAATGATTAGTAGATATTACTATTGGATATAATTGGAAAACAAATAAAATGTTAAAAATAAAGAGAAACAGTTTTAGGAGTAAAAATTGATTACATTGATTCCCCCCCTCCAAGATTTAGCCATCCTTACTTTCCTGATGTAACTTCAACTTGCTGATGATAAATGATTTCTTGGATACATCACTGTAATTTGTTTAACAAGCTTTTATTTGAAATTTTTGGACCAATATTCTTTAATGAAACTGGTTTGTGGATGGTTTGTGTTTTATTCTTTTCAGGTTTGTAGGTATTGGAGCCATATTTTTCTCATAAAAGGATACTGCTGTAGGGTATTTTTTCAGTTTGTAAGAATAATTTGGATAGTTTTGTTCTCTGAAAGTTTGTGAGAATTCTTTGAATCCAGAAGGACTAGGTATAGATTCCCCCCTTTCATAGTTCCTTTATAGCTGACTTTATTTCCTTTTCTGAGATCTGATTATTTAATATCTCTCTATGATCTTCTGATAGGCTATTCAATAATTTTGAAAGTATTCCTCTATTTCTTTTTCTTCTGTTTTGCTAGAATATAACTAAGCATAATAGGTTTTGATTAATGATCTCCCTTGATTCTTTACTATTTTGTTAATTTGATATGTTGATTAAAAGTTAATCGATAAATGTAAAAGTATAATAATTTTATTAGTCTTTTAGAGAATCAATTTTTTTAGTTTAATTTATCATTTCTAAATGGTTTTTGATTTCTGCTTTGTTTCTCTTGTAATTTTTAATATCTCATTTTGTACATTTTAAGTTTATTTTTTGTTGGCTTTGTTAAAGGCACAATCAGTTGATTAATCCTATTTTTTTCGATTTTCTGAATTTATTTGGATGTGTTTTTTTTCCTAACAGGACTACTTTTGATGAATACTAGAAATTTTCATATGTTGTTTTAATCAATATCATTTTCTTCACATAATTATTTCCTCATCAACTCACTTATTCTTTAGGATTTCATGATTAAATCTTCATTTGGTTCTGTGCTTTTGTTTTTGTTCGTGCTTCTTATACTAAAGCACTGATTATTTTTATTGTCTCTGGTTTGTAAAGAATATATTAACTATTTCTGCATTTTCATGTACTATCTCTGTTCCCTAACACATGGTCATTTTTTATAAAAATTCCATATGATCCTGAGAAATGTCTCACTTTTACTGCACTCTTATATAGAAGATAGTATATGTCTTTCTACTCTGATTTCCCCCAGCAGTTTGTTCAGTTCCTTTTTTTATCTTTTGTATATCTTTTTGTTAAACCCATAGAAAACTGGAAGAGGGACTTACAATTATTCTGTCTCTACTGTAACACTATCTGTGTTTTCTCATAAGTCATTTAATATTTTACTCATGGATTTGGATGCTAAGGCATTTAAGCATATAGCTTTTGTATTTAATTTGGCCTGGTGCCTGTTGTTATTTTCAGCAAAATGTAGTTTACTTGTTCATCTCTTTTTACTTTTTGAATATTTGTTTTTGTGTTTTCTGATAGAATGGTTGATACTCTTGCATTTTAGGATTTATTTGATGCAGAAAACATTAGTTTCCCATAATCACATTTTTATTCTCTCTCTTTTTAATGTTTCTTATTACACACAGATTAGGGAGTTTTGTTTTCTTATGAAATCTATCATTTTTAAGTTATGATCCCCCATCTATTTTTTTTTGTTTTGTTTTTGCAAGGCAATGGAGTTAAGTGGCTTGCCCAAGGTCACACAGCTATGTAATTATTAAATGCTTGAGGCCACATTTGAATTCAGGTCCTTCTGACTCCAGGTTCGGTGCTCTATCCACTGTGCCAACTAGCTGCCCCTTAACCCCCATCTATTCTAAACACAATATAATATGTCCTCAAATGTTTTAACTTGATTTTTAAAAGCTAAAAATTCCTTCTAAAATCTTGCTTTATAGACTTTCTAGCATTTCCTTTTCTGATAATTTTTCTGTTTGATTTGGAACATTCCTATTGCCCCCAGGATAAACCCATTATGGAGGAGGGAATGAATTTGGAAATGAATTTTTTAAAAAAAGGATGTTAATTTTTTAACATGTAATGGGGGAAATAAAGTGTTATTAAAATACAATAAAAAGGTGATGGGAGTAGGGGTGAGGATGTGTTAGACTATCAAACTTGCAGTTGGTCTCTACTTCAGTAACAACATTCTTCTTTCAGGAAAAAATCATGAGCTGAAATCTCAGCATTGTGGAAATTTCATCACATTAGATTCTCAACAATTCCTAAATACCCTAAATTCTCTCTTTCTTTCTAAATTGCTAATCAGATTTGGAGGGACAAAAAACAACTTCATTCTTAGAGGTTTCAGAATTTGCAGCTTTTCATTTCTTTCTATTTGTTCTGGTTGGGTTGCTTCCTCCATCATGAGGAAAATTAATAATATGCTGCATGATTTAATGACCAATATTACTATCTAATCCATCCTACGCCCCATTTTGCCAAACTGTCTAGCTCAAGACACCTTCTCAATCTAAACTGTAGGTGTGGTTGAATAATCACTCATAATCCCTGGGAGCAGGTGTGTTCAATCTGACCCATGGGCTATAATGGAGGCCTCAAAGCCCATACTTTATTACATTATTACATTTTATTATTACATTAATTAGTAGTATGGATTACATTGCAGTCATAAATAAATATTAGATTCTATATGTGGCCATTGACAAGTGTTTATTGGGCAGTGGGGTCCAGAAGAGATAAGAGGTTGGACAGCCATATACTTTGGGGACCTGTTTACTCACCTGCAATGTTTGCTTTTATTTACAGATAAACAAGAACCAGCCTGGGCTGGGCCCCTCCTGAGGGAGAGAACTAATCTAAGAATGGTGAATGAAGATTTAGATGGTTCTGTTTTTCTAGCAAGATTATTTGAGACAAATTGATGCCTATCATGCAATTATCATTCTTTAATTGCAAGAAAGGGGCATGATCAGTCACACCTGAAGGCTAATTCATTCTCCCCAGCTGCATAATAGTCTCCTAATGAAGAAGTCACTAGTAGTAGCTGAGGTAACCCTTAATTCACTTCCTCTTAAAAATGTTTACCATTCTGGATTGTCTTGCCTGTGGCAAGCGAAGTCCAAATGATGTGCTGTTGGACCCCTCAGAAAGAAAACACATCTAGATTTAAAATACCCTGCCTCACTTGGGATCTTTGGTCATTGAAAGAGACCAATGCCCTAATTTGTAGTTATTGCTAACTAATTAATAGATTGACCGTACTCTTGTCCTGACCTTTTGGTTGAGATGACCACTGTGAGTAATAGTTTATACACTGTTATTAATAAAATGTTACCTTGCTCTGAAGAAAACTATATCCCAACATACATTTGTTGTAATTTTTCTCAAAGTAATTTTGGAGGCTCATCTGAGTTTTGGGGTGAAGATCAGGTCCCCAGTCTCCTTGGTAGAACCCCTCCCTTCTTTGGGCCTTGGTGGAATTTTCCAAAAAGGGAGTTTTCTGTTAAGTTACTGTCTGAATTGACTATTCCTCTAAAAACCCAAGATCATCTACAGGAAATGAGGTAAGAATTCCATTAGGGATAATTTTGTCAAAAGTTGCAACTTTATATATATATATATATATATATATATATATATATATATATATATATATATGTATTTGAAAATTATTTTCATTGAAAACTGGAGTATATTCCCAATGGACAATACCTTAAAGGGAATTAAGTTTCTTTCAAGGAACATCTTCCCAAATGAGATGAAGAAGAGAACCTATCATCTTCTTGAATGAATTTTATAATTTGTTTTTTTTCCCTCAAGGAAAATCCTCAAATGGGGTGGGGGGGCAGGTTAATCTGATCATATCCACCATTTTCAGTATTCTTCTAATTCTGAATGATTGAGAAAAGTCTTGTCTTTCTAACCAGGGTATGGCATCATGTGTCATAATTGGTGTCCTTCAAAGCTTGGAGAATTGAAAGGGCCTATTGCAATATTACTATCTGGCCCCTTAGTTGGTATGGGGAATTGCCAGTTAAAAGGAGAACAAATTGATTTCTTTCTCACTATTGGCATAAAAAGGATTTTTCTTTTAAATGTGTTTGAGATTATATGTATTAGTGAGAATAAAGCAAGCTGCTTTTTCTACCTTGAGGTCTGATCAGCCTTGAGAGGTGTTGGTGGTGATGGTGGTAATAGCAGCATATTTCTGTTCTCATTAGTGTAACTCAGTCACAATGTCTCTTGAATTCATTTAGATAGTGGGGAGGGTGTTAGCCCCAGGTTTTAGCCCTAAGAGTACCTTCTATTAGCTTATAAATTAAATGTACTCAAACCATTGGCAGCCACAATTATACTGGGTGGATATGGCTTTGTAAACCCAGTTGGAGAAAGCAAGGCCCCATGGGGGAATCCTCTGTTTTCCCAAGTTTCACGTTGTACCAAAAGCACTGATGTAACCCTCATGGTTTTTTCCTTAGCCATTAAATGATCCTCGATTCTGGTACTAAAAGCTGGCAGATTCCTGTTAGGGAATCCCAAATCCTGATTAGATTCTTATATAGAGCACTAGACCTGTGGTAATTGTTCAGTTAAGCTGTATGGTCCCTCAGGAGTGTTTCCTGAATAATTAAAACCTTAGCCAGGACATTGTTGAAGTCTGTTTCCACAAATATCTCCCCTAGATTGCAAATTGGATCAGTAAAAAAAAAAAAAAAAACTTTTTAACTTCTTCAACCAAAAGTAGTAAAATCCAGAGGCTGCTACTGAAACCTTAAGGTAACAACTAGTGGGAAGATCTCACATTCAGTATCTTTGTGAATGTGTATCCCTGAGAGTGTGTCTCATGTATTTTCCTATCATGATAAAAGAATTCTCTAAAATATTACTGATTAAAAAAATACAAATTAAAAAATTCCGAGATACGATCTTAAACCTATCAGATTGGCTAATATGACAGAAAAAGAATGATCAATGTTGGTGGTGATGTCAGAAAATTGGGACACTTGAATGCACAATTGGTAAAGTAAATTTTGAGAGAGAGAGAGAGAGAGAGAGAGAGAGAGAGAGAGAGAGAGAGAGAAGAGAGAGAGAGAAAGAGAGAGAAATTCCTTTGAGGAGGAAGCTCCTTTGAAACTTTGAAATGGGAGTAAGAGAGAACTCCCAACTGAGCTGAGGCAGGAATGATTTTTTTAAAAAAAAAGTTAGGTTTTATAATATGTGATTTAAAACAGGGAAAAGTTTAGCTGGTGAATTACTATCCTCAGTTCAATATAAACTGAAAGATTTAAGATTAGTCTTAGCAGATAAAAACCCCAAATTGTTAAGAGTATTGGTCTTTATGGAATAAATTAACTGAGCTTTAAAATGAAAGGGTATTTTACCCCTTCAAGTAGCCATTAATTGTATTTGAATGGGCATTGTGACTTTAAAAATATTTTAATATTTTATTTTTTCCCAATTACATATCAAAACAATTTAACTTTCACATTTTTTTACAATTTTGAGTTCCAAATTTTATTCCACCTCATGGGCTCCCCCTGCCCCCACATCTTTGAGAAGGTAAACAATTTAATTTAGTTTATACATAAGCATTCATAGAAAACATTTCCATACAGGTCATGTAAAAGAAGACACAGAAATACTCAAGAAAAAATAAAGTTAAAAAATGAAGCAAAACAAAAAACAGTATGCTTTGATCTGCATTCAGATTCCATCAGTTCTTTTTCTGGAGAAAACATTTTCAAATCATGGGTCTTTCAGAATTGTCTTGCATTTTTCAATTACTTGGAATAACTGGGAAAGTCATTCACAGTAGATTGCTGCACATTATTTCTCTTTGAGTGCTCTTCTAATTCTACTCACTTCACTTTGTTTCTGTTCAGATTTTTTTCCTGATTTTTCTGAAAGCATTCTGCTCATCTTTTCTTATAGAACAATAGAATTCCATCACAATCATATGCCACAATTTGTTCAACATGTCCAAACTGATGAACATCCCCTCAGTTTCCAATTCTTTTCCACCACAAAAGGCTTCCTTTAAATATATTCGTATTTGTAGGTCATTTTCCTTTTTATCTTTTTGGGACACAGACGACTAGTAGCATTGCTAGCCCTTTGGGTATACTTCCAGATGACTTTCTAGAATAGTTGGAGAAGTTTACAATTCTGCCACTTAAAATTTCCCAATTTTCTTACATCCCCTGCAACACTTGTCATTTTTATTTTCTGTCACAATAGCCAATCTGATAGGTATAAGATGGTATCTCAGAGTTGTTTTAATTTGTATTCCTTTAATAAGTAGTGATTTAGAGAATCTTTATATCACTACAGATAACTTTGATTTCTTCATCTAAAAACTGCCTGTTTACATTGTTGGCAATTTATCAATTGGGGAATTACTTGCATTATTAGTTTTAATTGAATGCTTTATCTTTTCCTAATTACAAGAGAAAAATGAACATTTAACTTTTTTAAAAAAAAATATTTCCTAGATTCTCTTTCTCCCTCCCTCCTTTCCTTCCATCATTGAGAAGGCAAGTAATCTTATAGTTATATATATATATATATATATATATATATATATATATATATATATATATATATATATACAGTCATACAAAACATATTTCTATATCAGTCATGTTGTGAAAGAAAATACAAATAAAAAACAAGAAAAATAAGGCAAGGAAAAATGTTATGTTTCGATCTGAATTCAGATTATTTAATTTCTTTCTCTGGAGCTGGATAGGCTGTTTTATCATTAAGTACTTCAGATACATAGATCTAACTCCTCTAATAGGTTTATGGTTTTACCCTTTATAGTCAAATGCTTTAAAACATGGCTAAAATTTTTAGGTGCCATGTACTGATGAAGAAAATGGTATATTTCCTCCTATTCCCACTCACTTTTCTCAGAGGTGCATCTTATAAAACTTGTCTAAAATTTCTATTGATCTTAACTTCTTGTTTATTTTCTCTAATTCTGAGAAGAGAAAGTGGATGTCCCCCACTAGTATATTATATAGTCTATTTTATCCTGTAATTCATTTAATTTTTCCTTTTAAAAATGTTTGATGCTATATCATTTGGAGGCTTTATGTTTAGTATTGATGTTACTTCATTGTATATGGTAGTTTAGAGGTAGTTTTTAGAGGTAGTTTCCTTGCTAATCTATTTTAATTTAATTTACTTTTGATTTTGCTTTGTCTGAGATCAACGTTGCTACTCCTGTTTTTTTTTTTAATTTCAGTTGAATCATAAGAGATTCTGATCTAACCCCTTACCTTTATTCTCTCTGTGTATTTTTATACAAAATCAAAATATAGAAAAAAATAGAAGAAAATGTAAAATACCTCATCAGCAAAACCACTGACCTCAAGAATAGATTGAGGAGGGGCAATCTGAGAATTACTGGACTTCCTTGAAAACATTGAAGAGAAAAACAAAGCCTGGACTTAATATTACAGGATCTAGTTATGGAAAGAATACATCAATCCCCTCCAGAAAGAGATCCTAAAATGAAACCACCTAGGAAATTCCAGAAATATGAGATAAAAGAGAAAATCCTGCAAGCAGCCAGAAAGAAACAATTTAAATATCAAGGAACCAGAGTAAGGATTACACAGGACCTGGCCGCATCAACATTAAGGGATCAAAGGGCCTGGAAAAAGATATTCTGAAGAGCAAGGGAGCTTGGAATGCAGCCAAGAATCTACTATCCCGCAAAGCTGAGCCTTCTTTTTCAGGGGAAAAGATGGACATTTAACAAAATGGAGGAATTCCAAAAATTCCTGATGAAAAGACGAGAGCTAAATAGAAAATTTGGACATCAAACAGGAGGTTCAAGAGACACATGAAAAGGTTAAAAAAGGGGGGGGTATGGGGGTAGATAACCTTTAAATATTTATTAAAAGTGATATATCACAGGGGCGGCTAGGTGGCGCAGTGGTTAGAGCACCAGCCCTGGGGTCAGGAGTACCTGGGTTTAAATCCGGTCTCAGACACTTAATAATTACCTAGCTGTCTGGCCTTGGACAAGCCACTTAACCCCATTTGCCTTGCAAAAACCTAAAAAAAAAGTGATATCACAGGGGAAGCTAGGTGGTGCAGTGGATAGAGCACTGGCCCTGGAGTCAGGAGGACCTGAGTTCAAATCTGCTCTCAGACACTTAATAATTACCTGGCTGTGTGTCCTTGGCCAAGTCACTTAACCCCATTGCCTTACAAAAACCTAAAAAAAAACAAAAAAAAACCAAAAAAAAAATGATATATCACATTTGAAGTTCTTAGTAATCTTATACTGTTACTTCTCCAAGTAAATAGGTCTAAGAGATTAAAAGGTTGATGTTATCTAATTGGAACTACATCACTAGGTACAATAGGTACAAAAATCCACTGAAGTGAAGAACTCTTTTAAAAAGTATGGTGAAATGGAAATATGACAAAACATGAGGAGTGGGGCTTGGGGGAGGGTCCCACAGCAAAACATTTAAGGGTGGGGAGGAAAATGCCTTGTCAGTCTGATTACAGTCCAGGTCAACACCAGCTATGGTGGATTGACCTGGGTCAGTCAAGCTGATTGATAACACAACAGGCCCTTTTTTTGTGATTTTTTTGTGTGTTCCTGAGTATCAGGGTTGAAAGTAAAACTGAAACCAGTCCTGGATTTTTGGAAAAGAAGAGCTACCTGAGTGTCAGCAGATGACAGCAGCATCTAGGATCTAGATAAGGGGATAACAGAACCAACCACAATGGAACAATGGTAGAGGGAGGGTGTGGAAGCCAGCTTATGTATGTGAGTGATTGTCAACACCAGAGAGAGTCCTTTGGAAGAAGGTGACATTCAGAGCTAAGCTTTAGAAAATAGCTGTTGTAGGGGCAAATTTTTAAATATTTCTTCTTGGGGGAGTGAAGAAATAGCCACATATTTGATATTTGTATATCAACCACTTGGGAGAGAAAATCCCTGTGCTTGTTCAATAGTAAAATTATCTTCTAAGGAAAAAAAGAAAGTACATGTGATTTCCAGAACATCCCTTAACATTCAGATATTCCTTTGGAAAATTCAAAATTTCAAGACCAAAGATTATGGGTACCTGATTAGGAAGTGATCAAGGTTCCTTGAATGGAATAATGGAGAATGATTCTTCTTCCCCCAACTCAATTCTGTCACTGTTTGATAAAATCATGACATTTCTCAAAGTTGCACTGGATGTAACCTAGGTCAAGAAGTTTGGGTACAGGGCTATCACCAAGTGAGGTCATGCTGTAATGTAGTTCTATTATCACAGCAGAATTCCATGGAGAGCCTTCAGCTCAAGAGTCACCTAAACCTGGGCTTTAGTCATAAACTGACCTTTCACTCAGACTTACTCAGGCAGCCCTACAACACTTCTCCCTTTTCTCTTCACACGGCAAACTCACAGTTGCCCAACCTGACATTCAACTTGGGTTACACGATTCTTGACTCTTGATAGCATATACAGTTGCTTCAGTTACAGAATAAAATACTTTGATTAAACTTGGCATGAAGCAAAGGAGAAACACTTATAGAATCAGTATAAGACACAATTATATAATACTCTTGCTCCAATACCTGGAGAGGGTCAGATATCGAAACCACTCAATTATCTTTTCAGCTGTCTTTTCAGGAGTCAAGTCTGGCTGGGGGACTTCCTAGATGTCTTTAGACTACTTATACAAATCATCAATTCCAAAAGACACAGTAGAATTCCCAATCAATCTATTAAGGTGATTACTAACCTTTGTCCATTCCCATTGTGTATCACTATATTCTAAGCTGGTCACACAAATTCACATGTAGTGATAATCACAACTAAGCATCTGTCTAAAGTTTACCACATCCAATTCATTTACTATAGAAACTACTGTCTTCTTCAAACCCTCTAACATTTGCAAAAACTGCTTATCAATATCTGACTGTTTTTAGAAGTCCAAACTTACATTTTTATAAATTCCTCTAAATAATCTGCTTGAACTACTTCATTTTGTACATTAGATACAGACATAGCAAGTGATACAGAGGAAGCTATGAGAGATACAAGCATAATAACTCCAAATACAAAAAACCCCAAACTAATACGTATCTTAAACTTTCCAGATGCAAGGTTCTCCTGTCATTGAATTAATTCACCAAAAACATGATCAGCCCTGCATTTGTACCATCCTTTGGTTTGGACTGGCATTAGAGCAAAGGTAGGTTTGGTAATAATCAACACTACATGTCCTGCTGATAAATGAGAAATACAATTAGTGACATTACATTACTTGTACATAACCTTGAAGGAGCAAGTTGTACTTGCACTTTTAGAAGTTTGAACATACACTAATTAATTTTTACCAATCATAAAAGCATATGGTTCCTGAATACAGGAGGTTAAATTTACTTCTTCATGCCACCACTTCTCGCCCCTATGTGCTTCAGATCCTAGCATAACCTGATCCATTGCTGCTCGGATCATCCAAGTCTGTTGATCTGATGGCCGCTCAAGTGGTGTCCACGTGAGTATAGGATACCTTTGATGAGTGGGAAAAACTATTGAGTCATTGCACCAACTTTGAATTAGTATATCAGGGGTAATATGATAACAGGTTCTTTCTCCTGTTTTACAGTCCATGAAAGGAGGGTCAGAGAAGCATGGATTCCAAAACCCAACAGTACACTTTTTATAAAAAACATAGAAGTATCATACTATTTAAGCCAGAAAAATTATACTCAACTTCTCATCATCTCTTCTTTGATATTTCTAATAACAACGTTATTAAGTTCCCAAAAGTTTGCAACTTCCCCTTATCAAAACAACGTCATCCATACTTTTCTCCCCATAGTATAGTTGTTACCCATGGAGGGTTTTGAACATAAGTCAGTTCCTTTTGCAGTCCCCAAATTGTTCGTGATTAATGTAAGCATCACAAATTGTCCTATAAGTCCATGTTGTGCTTTCCTTTTGCAAGGTTTGTCCTTCCTTCTCCTCTTATACTTTCTTTCTCAATTTAAGAGTAAGTTATTCATTTTCTGTATTACTTGATTCATCTGATCTGCATGGTCTGATATTCCTTTCTGGTATCCAGACAATTTCTCCATCTGTGGACAAAACAGAAACATAGCCTCGACCCCAGGTTAGTAATTGATCAAGTCCTGTCCAATGTCCCTCTTTTGTATCCTTCCACATTACTCTGAATACTCTTTAGGGATATTTATTATGTTATCTATGGTATTTTTGTAAGCAAAGTGTTTTCAGCCAGAGTTTTATTCTTATCATACAAAGTCAAATAATTTAATGAATACAAAGCTTTACTTAGGCATTGTCTAGTATCTGCTCCCCCACAGTCCCCCTTTTCTGTTTATGTAGGAACATCTTTAACGACTTATTCTTCTTCTCAACTATAGAATCACCCGTGCGATTATAATGAATGCCTGTAATATGTTTTATATTATAATATAGAAAGAATTGTTTAAATGCCATAGAAGTATATCCAGGGTCGTTATCTGTTTTTATGGATTTTGGTATCTCTACACCTTGACTAGCCTCTGTATATGAACTAAATGGATGCCATTGTATATGAACTGAATGTATCTACAGTAACGTGAATAAATTTCATTTTTCCAAAAGTTGCATAATGAGTCACATCCATCTGCCACAACTCCTTTAGGTGTCTGGTCTCTAGGATTCTTAGAATAATTTAGAGTGGTAGGTAAATATGGAATGCACTGTAGACAGGATTTCACTGTATTCCTAACTTGCTCTTTGGTGATTTTAAATTCTTTCCTTAATAAAGAGGGCATTCTGATGAAAATTTTGTGAGACAAATTGTGAGGCAGAGTGCCAGAGTGTGAGACAATCTTACTTGCTCTTCTACTAAGTTCATAAAGAGTGGAAGGGTTAATTGATCAGCCCTATGAAGATAACTTCATGTATAGGCCCAGGCAATCCAGGGTAGGAATTTATATGTTCAATAAAAAGGGATTGTACCTATTTCTTATAACTTCTAGTAATTCTTTAAAGTGTTTATATAATTCTTCATCAATACTATAATTAATAAAGGCTGTTTCTATGTATCTGACCACATGATAATTATACTTACTATCTGTAAACATGTTAAAGGGCTGCGGCTATTCTTTTAATGCCATTAATATAACATATAATTCATTCTTTTGTGTTGATGTAAAAGGAGTATGTAATTTCTTTTATATTATTGTATTTGTCTTTGGACCTATAGGTTTAGAATAGGGTCCATCACATTGTGTAAAAATTTCAGGGAACAGGGCAGCTAAGTGACGCAGTGGATAGAGTACCGGCCCTGGAGTCAGGAGTACCTGAGTTAAATTAGACCTCAGACACTGAATAATTACCTAGCTGTCAGGCTTTGGGCAAGTCACTTAACCCCATTTGCCTTGCAAAAACGTAAAAAAAAATTCAGGGAACCCAAACTTCTGATATTTTCCCTCATTACCTCTACAAAGCAATCAATCATTAATCACAGGCTTTGACATCATTACAGTAAAAAAGCTTATATAGACAAAACTAGATCATATTACTTTTCAATATCTTGCTCATCAGTAAGTTACCAATTATGGGTTAAGTAATTTTCAATATTCCAATAATTTTCAAACTCCCTCATATATACTCAGTAGTATTGGAAATAATTACAGTTAAGATATACTTCCCAATGTCTTATACACTCTTCTTCTGAGTTTAACACCATTACTTCTTTTTTTTATTTTTTTAAAGATTTTATTTAATTTGAGTTTTACAATTTTTCCTCTAATCTTACTTCCCTCCCCTCACCCCCCCACAGAAAGCAATTTGTCAGTCTTTACATCGGTTCCATGCTGTACATTGATCCAAATTGAGTGTGATGAGAGAGAAATTTGAGTGTGATGAGAGATAAAACCATTAATTCTTTAAAATCAAACATTTAACCCTTAACCTATGTGAAACAAGATTTCTAGGCTGACATCTCATTCAAAAACAAAACAAGTTCTCTTAAAGTTAACCTTAGAACTGAATATCTTTCACACACAAATTTCTTTCACATATCATAAGCTTATTTTCCTCTTATTCCAAATACACTCCTGTTTTCAAAAATGAAATAAGATTCTTTGTTAATTTAGTTTATATATACATATGTATGTGTATATATATAAAATATTAATTTCCAAAACCCAATGTAAATCTTTTACCAGTGCCAGTGTTACAAGATACATATATATTTTCTTGTTCTTAAATAACAGATATTAAGTAAGCTACTTTGATCTTACATATAAATATTCCCTTTTATAAACATGAGATGGAAAAACAAAGCTTTTCACAAAAACACTCTGGGCCAAAAAGACCTTGAGAGATATAGACTGTTGGTAAGGTATTCTCTAATTTTCTTATAACAAATCTTTACAATTGTAATGGATGACACTTCAATTTATTCATATTTTTTTATTGTAACACAATTTTAAATTTTTCAAAAAATAGTTTGAATTTGTTTTTATACATAGTTTACTAATTATACATAATACATTTCAATTTAATGTATATTCCCTTTACTCCTTAAAACTTTGCAATAAAAAATTCTTAATACCAGATGTTTCTAAAAATTTTTATGATTACAAGATTTGCTTTTTTTATGGTGCCAGGACTTTTTTTTAATTAATTTTTATTAAAGATATTGATTGAGTTGTACAATTTTCCCCCTATCTTGCTTCCCCCCCCCCCAAGAAAGCACTCTGTCAGTCTTTACTTTGTTTCCATGTTGTACTTTGATCCAAATTGGGTGTGATGAGAGAGAACTCATATCCTTAAAGAAGAGGAGAGAAGTCTAAGAGGTGACAAGATCAGACAATAAGATATGTGTTTTTTTCTAAATTAAAAGGGAATAGATTTTCTTTATAGTTCTCTTAATCGTATAAATTCTAAAACTCATATTCAAAATTACCTTTAATTATTTTCCTTTTCAAAATATAAAAGTATACAAATCCTTCTTATCTGTATCAGTGCTATTCTAACTTCTCAATATTCTAACTTATAAGAGCATTCTATTCTCACTGACAAAATGATGTTCTGGGAATTGGAGATTCCCCACATTTTGAGATATCAAAATGGTATGTACTAATTCTTTATCTTTACTGTTCATCATTCCTCTGTCACCCCAAATTTTTCAAATACATGAACTAAACCCCCCTTTTAGCAATTTTAAAGCCTGATTAAGAACTAACAAAGGTTTTGGCAGACTCCCAGCCTGTATGAAGACCATTCTATCCCTATCTAGTTTAGCATTCCCATTAGTTCTTTTTCCTCCTATGACTCTGGAGGAGCCATAAAACATTATAACCAAAAAAAAATCAATATTATTTTTTTACAATCCCCTTAATTCAGTTACATGTATTTTCAGATAGTTTTGTATAGAGGATTAGCACATTATAGAATTATTCAGTTTGAAGAAACAGTTAACATTTACCTAGCAATTGCTTTCATACAAACTTTTCACTTTATTGGGTTTATTACTTTTCTAATCAATTCACTGCCAGATATTGCAAATGTGGCGGTTTAATGCAATTTTCAGATTACTCCAAAACACATATCTCTATATTGTTGCGTTCCTGCTGGCTAACTTATCTGTTACTCATAACTAATACTTGTCTCATACAAACATTGAAAAGTCAGGAGACAAAGATGATAAGTTCTCCAATTATCAAATCAAACAAATGCCTCTGTACTAGTGGATAGCAGGTGATAAAGTTTGCTTCCTCAGGCTAGTACTTCTCACACAATGTTACTATCACTGGCTTAGTGTTTAACAAATTGCTTCAGGACAAAACATAAGGAAAAGATAAGAAGATCCAGAGAGCTGAGCACGAAAATTAGGCCAAGGGTATACCTGAGCAAGAGGACTACTAGGCCATTCCCAGTCATGCAGTGACTGCTCTGTGACCCTCAACAGTCTCTTACACTGTATAGATATAACTTTATATACTTTCTTCTCCTCTTACATTGATTTGTAAATCACTTTTCAAAGTTCCCAAAATCCATCTTATATTTATACAAAGTCAAACTTGCTCATATTTGCTTTCTATATGCTTAAACCAACTTCCATTCTTCACAAATGGTTCAAAAACCCCAATTCTTACAGAATTAGATTGAACTACTTACATTTTCCCTTAATATACTGTTCCATTATTCTCTTCCATAAACTCTTTTTCTTAGTTTTTTGTAAGGCAAATTGGGTTAAGTGGCTTGTTCAAGGCCAGACAGCTAGGTAATTATTAAGTGTCTGAGACCGGATTTGAACCCAGGTCCTCCAGGGCTGGCATAAAGTCTTTTCTTAAGACCAGCAGTATAAATGCAATTTGGGTACTGTAAAATTATTGTAATATGTTCTGCTAATTTCTTTGCCATTTTTTGTATTGATTTTTGTCATGTTTTTGGTATTTAAAATCATTTATTTGTCATAGGAGTTCCTCTATTCTAAGAGACAATTTAAAAATTTTCTAGAATTTCTAGAATTTCTAGAATTCACTTGTACCATTTTCTTCTTGGGTTCCTTTTCTCCTCTCACAGCCTTTGCAAGTTCATTTATGGTTTGTTTAATTTAGTTTTGTTAATCTTAGTGTTGCTGGGGATTGGTGTTGGCAATTTAAGATCGAGAGGTCTTGATGGTGAAAGAATTCACATATAGCCCTGAAATTTTAAAACCACTTAGGTTTTATTATACAAGCCTGCAAAGTTTAGAGAGTTTGAAACTTTTCTCCTGGAGAAGCAGCAAGCAGCTTGAGGTTAAATAGCAAAAGACCAGACCAGTGAAAAAGAAAATAGGCAGGAGACTTGGCTGATATGAATTTGAAAGGGAAAGGAGGGATAGTCCCTGTCACATAGTATAGAGACCCATAGTTCTAGGCTGGGAATATGTGGCACTATCTTAAGGAGTGAGAGATAGATCCCGATCCTTGTAGGGAAAAAGAAGGCTGAAGAAGAGAAGAGGATTCTATTCTGGCATAACTTAAATGCCTTTATGTAATGAGTTGGATGAGGGTGGTGCTTGGGGAGTGGTCTAGCACCTGGTTCTAGGTATTCTCCAATGGGCAAGCTATGTGCTGGTCTTTCCTGTCCCTAGATGTGGGACCTCTGAGTCGAACAGATCATTTCCTGTTATATCAGCACAAATCTGACACATCAGTGGCCAAGGTCAGGTAGACTGGAAACTGTAAGTTGTAAGAGGGGTGAAAAGCTAAGGCAATTCCGGTCTTGACAAATTCACATTTCACAATGAAGTCATAACAGGGAGTTCCCCAGACAGACACAATGTTTTTCCTTCTACAACAATCTTTTCTAATCACATCTAAATCCATAATTCTCTGCATCATTAGTATTGTTTTATAAATATTCCTCCACTTATCAGTATTGTTCGCTTAAAATAGGAAAAAAAAGTTCCTATTGATAAATTCCTGAGAAATACCATCACCCCCACCCCCATCCCCAAATACACCCATATACACACCAATACACTCTTAAAGTTCAGAAGCTCCCTATTCACTTCAACAAAATCCTCTTTTTCATAAGAGGGCGTTCAAAGCCCTCTCTAACCTAACCCCCTTCTACCTTCCCAGTCTTCTCACACCTTATTCCTTTCTCTATATTCTTCAATTCAGTGACACAGACCCACTGGAGGGCCCACCTCTGAGACCCTCCGTCTCTGACTTTGGTTAATTTCTGAAGTCCTATGTAAAATCCCATCTTTTCTAGAAAGCTTTCGCCAATTCTTCTGGATTCGAGGCCTTCCTTTCTGTTATTTGGTTCCTTTTATTCTGCAGGGAGCTTATCTGTCCATTCTGGCTCGCCTATGACCTCCCCCTCCTCACCACCCTTGGATTGGGAGCTTTGGGGATTTCTTCAATAGTGATTGATTGACCGATTGCTGTGCCCTTTTTGCCCATAATAAAGCATCCTGACCACTTGTCATCTTTTAAAAAGTACTCAATAAGCTGTTTCGTTCCTGTGTTATTCACTTCTCTCCTTGCCATCCTTTTCTTTAGGGGCAGATATTTCCCAGCCCCTTTTCCTCCGGTTTTGGAGATTTTTCTCTCCTTCATGGACGTTGGCGTGCGCTGCCTTATTTTGCCCGTTTATTCGATAACCAGACGGTCTCTTCTGATTTATTCTTTGTCCTTTCTGCTTGCCGGCTCGGGCCAGATGCCTGACAAGTACAAGGAGCTCACGGAATATTGATTGACAGCCGGACTCATTGTTCGGCGGGGGCCGTGCTGCCCGCCCACGGACTCGACCTGCGTCCCATTGGCCGAGCCACGCCCCGCCTCCCGGGTGACGTCACCGTCCCCTCCTTTCTGCGGTTTTCACCTGGGCTGGGCTGTTGCGCATTCTGCAGAAGAGGGCAGCCCGCAGCTCTGTGCGCTTCAGCCTCCGGCTCGCCCTCCCCGCCCCACGGCACGCACCCGGGCCTGCCGATCCCCCGCGGGAGCCGCTGTGTGTGGGAGGTAAGTACGGTCCCCGGGGCGTCCCTCGGACTCGCTCCCCAGCACCCCTCGGGGCGTGTAGGTGCGCCCCCCCCCCCCCCCCCCCCCCCCCGGTCCCGGGCCTGGCGGGCTTCCCCCACGGATGGCTCGGCAGCTGCATGTGCCCGGGGCTCCGAACGGGTCCCGGGAGGCCTGGGGGCACGCATCTAGTCATTACCTCCCCGCAACCTGCCGCCGCCTTCTCTCCCCACCCCCCACCCCCCATCCCTTCGGTGGAGCCCGACCTAGAACGTGGAACTGGTGCGCTGAAAAAGCCGCCAGTGCACGGAACGGCCCTGATTTTGGCCCGTTTGCTTTTAAGTCATTTTCCTCATTCAAACGTTTATGATGAGTCTGGACTCCACGACCCCCGATCCGACAAGCATCTCCCTGTACAATACACAGCAGAAAGAGGGGATTGTCGGTGCACCTGTTGATCATTCCGCTATTGCTTCCTTCCTTGCAATATATAATAAATTCAGTCCGTGTTTTTCAAAGCTCCCAAGGCTTCCTTCTGATTTTCCTTCTGCTCTCCTGTGTGGTCCCTCAATGACGAGCTTTTGTTGTTCGTTCGGTTTTTTTCCCTTCTCCTCCATCTCTGTCTTCTCCGCCTCCCCAATCCCACCTCTTTAAAAAAAAGAGAATGAAAACGACAGCCTTTGTCAGAAATACACAGTCAAGGAAACCAAACCTGCGCTTTAACTGTGACTGAACACGTGCCTTATTCTGCATTTCATGTCCCCCCAGTCGCCTTCATAGGATTTTAAAGCGTCGTTGCATAGAGTTCTGAAGCCTTTCACCGGGGCAAAAGTCTTCCTTTTAGGCTCACTGAATTGAATACAGAACCAATATATCCACACAACTCCCCATGTTAAAACACTTACAAATGGACAAAAAGATGGGTCCTATATAGAACATCCAGCCAATTTGTTTGGACTTGGAAGAATAATTCTTTGCCACTATAAGAACAGCTGCTATAAACATTTTTGTGAATGTGGGCCTTCCCCCACCCCTTTTATAGACCTTATCATAAATTGTTGGATAAAAGAATATGCAGTTTTATTGCCCTTTGGGCATAGTTCCAAATTGTTCTCCACAATGGTTGGATAAGTTCACAACTCTACCAATAATGTAGATGTATATTGTACCACAACTAATTTCCATTCAAATATGGCATGTCTTATCCTTGAATTTCAGTCTGTCACATCTGGCAGGAGTTGGGTAGCATGATTTATATGCAGTCCTGTAGGCTGAATTAATCACGGTTCTAAAAGCTTAAAGGTTTATTTTTCAATTTCTCTCATTGTATAAGTTGGTCTACTTCTACTCACCTCAATCTGTATCAGATTTTAAAGAATTCTTCCTAGTTTCCTCTGAATCTATCCATTTCTTAAGGCACAATAAAATATTATCATGCTCTTCAGACCTCAATTTATTTTACCATAGATGGCTACCCCCCTTAGTTTCCAGCTTTTAGCTATTTCAAAAAGTACTTCCATATATATTTTTCTGTGTATGGGTCCTTTTCCTTTTCTCCCTATATGATAGAAGCCCAGTGATGTTACAGTTGGGCCACAATTTATTAACTTTTGAGGTACAAGTATAAGTTGCCCCCCAGTATATCAGGACCAATTTGCATCTCTATTGGCAAAGTCTTCAGTGTACCCTCTACTACATTTGTCATTTTGGTCATTGACAGTAAACATTTTTTAAGGTCCAAATTTCATTGATTAGAGAAATGCAAATTGAAAGAACTCTGAGATACCACCTCACACATATCAGATTGGCCAATATGACAAAAAAAGGAAAATGACTCATTCATAAAAAAGGGGAAAGACCCATGTATACAAAAAATATAGCAGCTCTTATTGTAGTGACAGAGATGTAGAAATTGAGGGGATGTTCCATCAGTTGGGAAATGGCTGAAAAAGTTATGGTATATGAAATATTATGGAGTACTATTATTCTGTAAAAAATCATTAGTGTGTGGATTTAAGAAAAACCTGGAAAGACTTGCATAATCTTATGCTGAGTGAAGAGAATAGAACCAGGAGAACATTGGATATAGCAACAGGAACTTTGTGTGGTGATCAGCTTTGGTGGATTTAGCTTCTCTCAACAGTTCAGTGATCAAGGACAAATCTAAAAGGGTTTTTTTTTTCTGTTTCACTATTTTCTGTATTCACTGTATGTATTTATGTATTCACGGATATTCATTTAAGAAAGAAACTGCAGCATTTCAGAGGGTAGACTCAGAAAGAGCTAGCTAGTCATCAGAGTAGAGGTTAATATGTAGAATACTGGTGTAACTTCAAATAAGCATGTAGATATTTAAAAATCAAGTTGTATTGTTTTTAGGTTTTGGTAAGGCAAATGGGGTTAAGTGACTTGCCCAAGGCCACACGGCTAGGTAATTATTAAGTGTCTGAGACCAGATTTGAAATCAGGTACTCCTGACTCCAGGGCCAGTGCTCTATCCACTATGCCACCTAGCCACCCCCATAAAAATCAAGTTGTATTTTAAGGGGGTTGTATTGCAGACTAACTCACAGGACTGTTGTGAGGTTAAAATGAAACAATGCTTTCTATAACATTACAGAGGTATAAATGGGTCAGTAGAACTTGTTCGTGTCCCTGAAGGAAGAATGAGGTTCTTCTGGTTTAAAAAAAAGAAGGGGGGAAAAAAGCGAGAGATGGTCATACAAATATGATGTGGTCATTTCATTTAGGAAGATGATGATGATTATGATGCTTGTCCTTCTTTCTTTTTTTTAATTGAAGATTTTATTTATTTTGAGTTCCACAATTTTTCCCCTAATCTTACCTTCCTCCCCCCACCCCCCACAGAAGGAAATCAGTCTTTCCATTGTTTCCATGGTATACATTGATTCAAATTGAGTATGATGAGAGAGAAATCATATCCTTAAGGGAAAAATAAACCATAAAGTACAAGAGATAGCAAGATCAGAGAATAAGATATCAGGTTTTTTTTTTTCTAAATTAAATGTTATAGTCCTTAGTCTTTGTTCAAACTCCAAAGTTGTTTCTCTGGATACAGATGGTATTCTCCATTGCAGAGAGCCCCAAATGGTCCCTGATTGTTGAACTGATGGGATGAGTGTGTCCATCAAGGTTGATCATTGCCCCCATGTTGCTGTTAGGGTGTACAGTGTTTTTCTGGTTCTGCTCATCTCACTCAGCATCAGTTCATTCAAATCCCTCCAGGCTTCCCTGAATTTCTATCCCTCCTGGTTTCTAATAGAACAATAGTGTTCCATGATATACATATACATTAGTTTGCTAAGCCATTCCCCAATTGAAGGACATTAACTTGATTTCCAATTCTTTGCCACCACAAACAGGGCTGCTATGAATATTTTTGTACAAGTAATGTTTTTCATCATCTCTTCAGGCTGGAGACCTAGTAGTGGAATTTTTGGATCAAAAGGTATACACATTTTTGTTGCCCTTTGGACGTAGTTACAAATTTCTCTCCAGAAAGGTCGGATGAGTTCACAGCTCCACCAACAATGTAATAGTGATCCAGATTTCCCAGAACCCTCCGGACAATGATTATTACCCTTTCTGGTCATATTGGCCGGTCTGAGAGGTGTGAGGTGGTATCTCAGAGAAGCTTTAATTTGCATTTCTCTAATAATTATTTAGAGCAATTTTTCATATGACTATGGATTGCTTTGATCTCCTCATCTGTAAATGGCCTCTACATATCCTAAAAGACTTTTGATGGAAAATGCCATCCACATCCAGAGGAAAAACAGTGGAATGTGAATGCAGACTAAAGCATATTATTTTCACTTTTTAAAGCTCATTTTTATACTTTTTTCTTTCTTTGTCATTTTTTTAATTTTAGATCTGATTCTTCTGTTATAACATGCTAATAGGGAAATATGTTAAATGTAATTGTACATGTACAGCTTATATCAGTTACTTTGCTGCCATAGGGAGGGAGGAAAGAAGGAAGGGTGGTAGAAAAGTGTATACATCAAAAGCTTCTGAAAGAATGAATGTTGACAACTATCTTTGCTTGTAATTATTTAAAACTTTAAATATGATATCCATTATATCATATTTCCATATTAGTCATGTTGCAAAATAAAAGAGTGAAAAATGAAGAAAATGAAAAAATGCTTCAGTCTACACTCCAAGTTGATCAGTTCTCTCTCTCTGGAGGTGATCAGGAATGATTTAAAGCAATTTAAAAAAATATATGTCTATTCATAGCTTTGATTTCTTCTTCTGAATACCTTATCTATGTGTATGATGTTTGTGACATAATACTGTGGTTTCCTTGCTAGTATTTTGGTCAAATGTTGTTTGGCTTAATATTCACTAGAAAAATTAGCCTACAGTTTTGTTTTTGTGCTTTTGTTATCTCTGGTGTGGCATCAAAACCATATTTGTGTCATAGAAAACATTCAGTTGGATTCCTTCTTTATGTTTTGTCAATAGGTACATTTTTGGAAGAATTCAATCCATCTGGTCCTGGAGATTTTCCTTTAGGAGCTCATTTGTTGCTTGTTTCTTTTTCTGAGATCTGGTTATTCAAGGATTCTACTTCCTTTTCTGTTAATCTGGGCAGTTTATATATATTTTTTTTGTAAAATTTCATCCATTTCATTTATACTGTGTCATTAGATTTTTAGTATATACTTGGGCAAAATAATTCCTAATAATTGCTTTAATTTCATCTTTATCGATGGTGCATTCAGCTTTTTCCTTTTTGATACTGATAATTTGATTTTCTTTTCTTTTAATCAAATTAACCAGTGCTTTCTTTCTTTCTTTCAATATGATTAAGTTGAATATTCCCAGTAATACCCTCACAGGGTTAATATTCCTGGTGAGGTCCTCTCAGAGTTAAGAATTATTAAGAAAAACAAACTATTATTATTAGACTATTCCTGGAAAGACCTTTCATTCTAAAAGAGAAGCTCATGAGCCACCTGTTTGATGATAAGATTAGTATTATTATTTTTTGATAGGTTTTTGCAAGGCAGTGGGGTTCAGTGGCTTGCCCAAGGCCACACAGCTAGGTAATTACTAAGTGTCTGAGACCAGATTTGAACTCAGGTACTCCTGACTCCAGGGCTGGTGCTCCATCCTCTGTGCCGCCTAGCTGCCCCCAAGATTATTTTTTTTAAGAAAAATATTATTTATTTTGAATTTTACAATTTTTTCCCCTAATCTTGCTCCCCCCCCCGAAGGTAGTCGATAACATTAGTTTTACTATACGTAGACATTACTTCATTTAAGGTAATTATAGATATGAAGATCATTGAAATCTTTTTTTTTTTGGTTTTCTCACTATCTGGATGGTGAGGTGGTAATATTTTATGATTGCTTAAGGTCATATTATCTTGCGTGACTATCATCTAAGTGTAGCTCAAACTCTCACCACTTGATATGAGATTATGAGTCTGTTCTTTTCTTGAGAAAAGTAATTAAAACCTTCATTTTGCTCAGAATCAATCAGTCTCTGAAGACTTTCTTAGTGTATTTTTATCCCACACATTATTTATCTTTCCTTTGATATTTAGCATTTGTATTTTGGTGTTTAATGAGAGATTGTTCTTTTTCTTTTTTTCTTTATTCAGTTACATGCTTGTGTGGGATAAAAATCCACTTAAAATATAGAGACTCCTCTGAGCAAAAAAAAAAAAAAAGTTTATTTTGGCTTTTGTCAAGAGAAGGGCACATTCCAAGTCTTACAAATGTAGTGAAGATCAAGGAGCTGCCCTGAATTGACAGTCAGGCAAGATTATATGGCCTAACCTGATCCCCTCCTCCTTCCTATGGTCCCTCTTTGTCAACTCATTGGTTAGTCTTCAGAGTTACTGCATTCTACTTGTGAAAATCTACCCCAGCAACAAAGAAAAGAATGAAAGGTTTTCATAAAATATTACCTCACCATCCAGATGGTGAGGATAACCTTCAGGATTATAACTATTTTATTGAAGTAATGAAACTTGTCTTGGAACACAAGGTCTGGGAACTGTCTACCCATCCTCCCATTCAATGCATATTATCAAACAAGAGGAGGCTTATGAGCTTCATTGGAATGTAAGGTTTTTCTCATGGAAAACGTCTTCTGTCCTTCTGGGAATCAGTAAAAGTAGTTTTCTCAAAATTTAGGAGAGTGAGCCACCTGTTTGGAATACCACAGGCTTTCTTCTAGAAATTAAGAATAATAGTTTGTTCTTTCTATTTTTCTTAACTATTTCTTAACCCTGAGAGAATTTCACTAGGAATATCAACCCCAAGAAGGGTATATTGGGAACATTTCACTCATGCTCAATTCATTGATGATCTGTTCTTTTTCTTTATTCATATAAGTATTTCGAGCTCTAAAATTTTCCTTAAGCATTGATTTGTCTCCATCTCACAAATTTTAGTGAGTTGTCTTGATTTTTGTCATCATCTTCCATCCTATTCCTCCACTTTGCAAGGTATTTATTGGGCCCAAGAAGCTATGTTGTAATCTGCAAACTTTATCCTTTACAATATTTGGCTTCCAGTCTCTTATCTCTCTTCAGCAATGGTGAGATTGATGCAAAATAAAGCAAAAAGAAGAACATAGTGAGCACAACTTGTCAACACCTTGAAAAAGTTAAAAACTATGTATAGTTTGCAATACCTGTGGACCTCCCTTCTCTCCTAAGGGTTGGGATAGAAACAAATTCTAATACCTCTTATTTCAACACATATTTTCATTTTAATTATGCAAGACATATATGTCTATATGTGTATATTTATATTCATGTATGTGCATATATATATATAATTTCTACATCTGTGATTCTTCTTTGTTGAAATCTTTGCATATTGCTTTCTTGCCTCTCCTTACTTAGCTCTGTATAAGTTCATATAGATCTTTCCACAGTTCTTTGTATTCATGTTGCTTCTTTCTTATAGAATAATATATCCCATTATATTCATATTCCACAATTTACTTAGTCATTCTCTAGGTATTTTAAAATAACTCATTTGCAATGCATTTATTTTTCAAAATATTTCAAATATAACTTTCAAGTCCTATATCAATAAAATTATTTCAGTAGAATTCATTTTCTAAATTTTCATCCAATCATTTTTTCACTCACATGTTTACTGTAACCTAGACACCATGATAATATTGACACAGCATTGGCAGAATAATCAATTTAAGTCTGATTCCATTATCTGCACCTGGTCCTGGTAGGAGGTAAGGAATTATTGAAAACTACTCCCTAAAATTGTGCTGTGTTACAATAAACTTCTTAGGACAAGGCAAAGTTAGAATTTAACCCCACCCTTACTGATCTCTTTTGGTATTATTTTGTAGTATCACACATTTAGAGAATTCATATTGATTTATTACTGTATAATTCTCAGATTTTCATATAACTTATATGCAGAACAGTACTATAACAAAACTAATAATATGATGGGATGAATCAGAAACTATAGAAAAAAGTTTGCTTTTAGGAAATATCTCTTAAAATAATCTTTCACTAAATTCCCAGTGTATTTCAGATGCTAGTTAATATTAAGACTTTAGGCAAACACTTCTGTGTAACATTCAGTTAATATCCATTTAAATTATAGATTTGTAATTCTGTTGTGCTATGTTTAGCTTTTTCCCCTTCATAACAGTTAATAAAATAAAAGTATGCCAAGTACTCGGGAGGGAGGGAGGGAGAGAAGGAAGAAGAGAGAGAAATGGAGGAAAATGGAGAAGGAAAGAAAGAGAAAGAAAAAGAGATTGGAGAAAGAAAAAAGAGAGTCAAAGGGAAATAAAAAGGATGGAGAGGAAGGGGGTATGAATAGAAAGGGGAACAAAAAGGGGAGAAAAAAATGGAAATGGAGAAAAATAAAATGACCTAAGAATGGAGAATGGAAGAGAGAAAGAAGAGAGTGACAGTAGAAAAATGGGAAAAGGTAGAGAGAAGCAGAAAAGAGTGGTAGAGAAAAAGGGAGAGTAAGGTTAAGGAGCTAAGGAAAAGAGGGAGACAAGAATAGAGGAAGAAGGAAAGAGAGATGGTAGGGAGAAAGATCAATAAAACTATGGAGAGGAAGGGAGAGAGAAAAGGATAAAAATGGAAGGAGAAAGATAATGAGAGGAGAGACAAAAGAGAAATATTGAAAAAGAATAAGATATGGAAGGATGGAAGGGAGAAGGAGGTAGTTGGAGAGAGAGGGGGGAATAGGCTAGAGAGAATAGAATAAAGAGAAAAAAGAGGGGAGAAGGAGATACAAAGGGAGAGATAGAGAGGATAGGAGAATGGATGAGCGAGAGAGAATGATAGAGAGGAAGGAAGAGAAGGGAAATTGAAGTAATGAGACAGAAAGAGAATAGCAGGGAGGGAGATAGAGAATTTGAGAGAATGCAAAAGAGAAGGCAGAGACAGAGACAGTAACAGTCGGAGACTGACAGAACCAGAGACCAAGGGAGAAAATGAGAGAGAGAGTGAGAGACAGGAAGTGATAAAGACAGAGAGAGAGAGAGAGAGAGAGAGAGAGAGAGAGAGAGAGAGAGAGAGAGAGAGAGAGTATGAGGATGAAAGAAAAAGAGGAAGGAGAGAGATGGAGAAAGGGATGAGGATAGAGAAAAAGGGAGTTGGAGAGACAGAGAGCAAAAAAAGTGATGGGAAGACAGGAGACAGGGCAAGAAAAATGAGAGAGAGGTGGGGGAGACAGGAGAGAGAGTGACAGAAAGAAAAGAATGCAAGAAAAGAATTAGCAAGAGACAGAAGAGAGATAGGGGAAAAAAAATCCATCTCCCAGTTGTGGAAAGTTTGCGAAAGTTTCTATACCCTTGGAAAAATGGCTGCTCCTCAGGTTGGTAATCAACTGTGGTTGGTTAACAATTAATGAGGGAGAATGAATATTGCAATAAGAAATGGACCTGTTCTAATGAGGGATGTAAGTTTTATTTTTTCCTTTTTTTAAAAAAATAGATTTAAAAAAAAATTAAAACCTAAATACCAGACAAGAAAGAAAAAAAAAACATTGCCATGTGCTCAGTAGAATATGAGAGGATTAAAATTATTAAATAATAAATTTCCATTTCAAGAAAACATATAATAAATATGACACATTGTGTTCAAAATTGCCCCTCTTTTCTTCCTTATGTTTTCTTTGATTTTCTGCTGCTGTGCTTTTTTTATCTTTTTCCCCTCCCCCTCTAAAAAGGCTACAATTAAGCATGAAAACAGACACACACATACATACTAATAACATTCATGCATTTGACCTTTAATAAAGAATTAAACTACATGTGTTAACTTCCTGTTACGCTAATAAGGAAAGCAGAAATAAGCTAGCTTATTAGCCTCCAGACTTTGATGTAAAAAAGGACAGTCAAGCTAACATACATGTTTCTTCTCTCAGTTTGCTCTTTATGCTTATGCATGGGGGTGTTCCCCAAGTGATATTTTGGGGACACATTTATAAGGATATGGAAAAAGGACCTTCAAATTATTTGCAGGAGTCAATGAAATTATAAATTTTTAGGGGTGTTAGAGATCCCATTAGATAGAGGAGTGCCTCCTTCTGACTCAGGATAATTATGACTTTATCAGCTATGTTACAGACTTTCATAAAACATGAATATATACCCTCCAAGGTGTTGGTGCCGTCCTGTGGCTGTTGATACAATGGGGGAATTTATAATTGTTTTTAGAGAGATAAGCAGATTAAAATTTATGTTTTATCCCACTCCTGCCTGTCTGGCATCCAGTATCACCTCCTAGACCCAGATGGCTCAAGAGGAGAAAGTGAGGCTGGTGACTTAGCACAGCCCCTGTCACTCAAATCTAATTCACGTACTTGTCATGGCATCACCTCCCTGATGTCTTGGTCTTCTTCAAGAACAAAAGCATAAACCACAACAACAAAAACAAATATGTACACACATACAAATATACACATATACACAAAGAACATATACATATATATAATCATCCATATGCATATACCTGTATATTCATATATATATATATATATATATATATATATATATATATATATATATACATATAGTCCATACTATACTTATTTCCACTTATCCTCTATTTATCTGAAGGTGGAGAGTATCTTCCTTCATTTTCCATTGGCAAAAATAACTTGCATAAGAATTAAGATTCTATTGCAAAAGTGAATTCATTAAAAATTGCCAAATTAACTTGAGTTGGTAACATAGACATTTATATATTGTTTTAGAACAGATTATATCCAGTAAGTGATTTATAAAAAATTTTAATTTTTTGATGTTTAAAATATAAATGTTTAAAATGTTTTAAAGTGTTTAATGTTTAAATGTTTAAAAGAATGTTTGAAAATAAATCAAAACCTGTAGTTGAAAAATGAATTTCTCTTTAAAATAGTTTTAGAATAGACCACAGGCCATCCTTCTTCTGATATACTTAGTGGTTAACATTTCTTTCTTAAAACAGATCTTGACATAGGATGGAGAATCTTGATGTCACAGACTACTTTTCATTTTGCTTAATATATAATCCCTTAGCATTAAAGGATCTTAATTAACACAGGAACATGTAATTCGCAACAGATGCAAAAGCCTAACTGGTTATTAGAATTTAGGTAATTGAGGCCAAATGACCTAAATTTCTATCCCCGATCTCCTGACATGATTATAGCAATTTACCATAAAGACCAGGGACATAAGAAAAAGAAAATTCCTTTATTTGTTTAAATGTCGTTTTCTAGGAAAAGTTATGTATGTGGGTGATCAAATGCTTTGAACCAGACTTTAAGTATACCACGTGAGACATATTAAATGTTATTTTGGGGACATTAAGTCAGAAGAATACAACCTCAGAATGTACCAAACATTCTCTTTCCTCACCTTTCCCAATGAGACCATCACCTGCAGTATGCGTGTCAAGTCCCCATAGGCTTACTGCCATCCATAGAACATCGGCCCAACAACATTTCTTTTGCTGATTATACTTGAAGTCAGAGTAATATCAATTCAACAGTCAAGTCAAGATCTTAAATAGCAAGTATCAGCAAATCATAACTTTAGGCGAGTTTAGCTCACTAGGATCAAATATTCATTATCATCTCATAGATTACCACAGAGAAAGATTGCACATATTTTTATTTATGTTGGACAGTTGGTTTCACTTCAAAATAAACAACAAAATATTTGGGGATGTGTAAATATAATAATCTCAAGCTGCATATAGAAACAGTTTGTATAAAGACATTTTCTTTATCAACATGTTTAGTTTAGCCATGTTCAACCAAACATAAACAACAAACGAATGATTCCAAAATTCTTTCAAAATAATTACTATCTTTTGGGGATTTTTAAATACTTTGCATATATTTCTACAGGGGTTCTAAATTCAGATAAAACAAATTAACAGAAGATATATTAGATTCTCCAATAAGGTGACACTTGAATTATTCTTCCCTGAACATGTTTCCATAATGAAATCTTATTTCTTAAAAAAAAAGAAACCACACAAAAGTTTCTTAAACTTATAACTTAATAGGTTTTTTCATGTTTGTTTTACAAGTTTATGCACTGCTACCCAAATATATGCATTTAATTTTTAAATGAAATTCTTCAGGAATTTATTTTTTTCTTTTGAATTATAAAGATTTTATTTATTTTGAGTTTTACAATTTTTCCCCTAATCTTACTTCCCTCCCCTTAACCCCCACAGAAGGCAATTTGGCAGCCTTTACATTGTTTTCATGGTACACATTGATCCAAATTGAATGTGATGAGAGAGAAATCATATCCTTAAGGAAGAAACATAAAGTATAAGAGATAGCAAGATCAGACAATAAGATAACATTTTTTTCCCTAAATTAAAGATAATAGTCCTTGGTCTTTGTTCCAACTCCACAGGTCTTTCTCTGGATACAGATGGTATTCTCCATTGCAGAGAATCCCAAATTATCCCTGATTATTGCACTAATGGAATGAGCGAGTCCATCAAAGTTGATCGTGCCCTCATGTTGCTATTAGGGTGTACAGTGTTTTCTGGTTCTGCTCATCTCGCTAAGTATCAGTTCATACAAATCCCTCCAGACTTCCCTGAATTCCCATCCCTTCTGGTTTCTAATAGAACAATAGTGTTCCATGGCATACATATACCACAGTTTGTTAAGCCATTCCCCAATTGAAGGACATTTACTTGATTTCCAATTCTTTGCCACCACAAACAGGGCTGCTATGAATATTTTTGTACAAGTGATGTTTAGGAATTTAGTCTTATACATGTGATAAGATCAAAACACTAATTTAACTCTTATACCATGGAATGGCAACAAATTTAGATCAAAACTGCAAAACCCTTTCTACTTGCAATTATTACAGTAATTTAAAATGCTTTTAATATTAGTCTAATGGCTAATTGATGTAACATTGCAATTACAAACTTCCAATTTTCTATGAATAGAAATTTCTATGAGAACTATAAGCATCAATATCATCACATTATTGTAATGAATTAGCTTACAGATTTAAAAATTTAGTAGACCCTTTTATAAATCACAAAAACTTTTTTGACTCACTTAACTTTATTTTTTATGATTTATTAACATTTTATTTGTTTTCCAGTTATATATAATAGTAGTATCTGCCTGTCATTTTTTGTGAGGTTTTGAATTTTAAAATTTTTCCCTCACCTCCCTCCCCCCCCCCACAGAAGGCAGTCTGATAGTCTATATTATTTCTATGCTGTACATTGATTGAAATTGAATGTGTTATAACAGTAACCATAAGAGTAAACAAAACAACCCCCCCCCAAAAGATGAGAAACCTCAAGAATAGAGAGAGGAAAAAAAGGTATTTCAGTCTGTGTTCAGATTCCAATGACCCTGTCTCTGGGGTGAGTTGCTTTCTTTATCATTAGTCCATCAGGGAAGTTGCTTCAATATTTCTCCTACAGTTGCTATTACTAGCTGTACCTCCACTCTATTTCTCCCCACTGTCATTTATTCTATTCTCTCTACTTTCATCCTGGCCCTGTCCAAAAATTTGTTGTATCTGAGTACCCTCTCCCACAATCTTCACTCTCTTCTATCTCCTATTCCCCCCTTCCCTGCCCCCATTCCCCCTTATCCCATCCCTTTCTTCTCATTTTTCCCTAGGGTAAGATAGATTTCCTCACCCTATTAAGTGTGTATGTTATTTCCACTCTCAGCCATTTCTGATGAGAATGAAGGATCTCTCATTCCCCCTTACCTTCCCACTTTCCACTCCACTGAAAAAGCTTTTTCTTGACTCTTAGGTGAAATTTCTTAGCTTCTTTTTCATCTCCTTTCTCTTTCTCCCAGTACTTTCCTTTATCACCCATTGACTCCATTATTTTACTATATTATACCATTATATTCCGCTCCTCCCTATGTCCTGTCTATATATGCTCCTTCTAACTGCTCTTATAAATGAGAAAGTTCATATGAGTTATCAATATCTTCTTCCCGTGCAGGAATACAAACAGTTAAATATCATTAAGTTACTCATAGTTAATCATTGAGAGTGTTTCTTAAAAACAGCAATAAATGTTCCTGATGTTAAAAGGACAATTGCAAAACCTCCATGAAATAAATTAGTTGGGAATTTGTAAAGTGATATATATCTGTTTTGTATTCAGCCTTGAAGCAAAATTAAATCTTTAAAATTGGAATTTATCAAACCTAAGTTGGTGTAAAACTATTTTTAGGTATCATAAATAAATCCCAAATGTTTTAAGAAAGAAAGAAATCCCAACAAGCTCCTAAGTACCATAACTTCCTTGAGCCAAAAGATATTTATAAAAGGAAAGGGTCTGTTTGTCTGAGATGGGGAATGACATAGTTCACCAAGCCTTTAAAATTTACTTGGTCTTTACCTTTATTATCATATTAATTTATATATAAAATACATTCTTAGACAAAGCAGGCTTGTGTGTATATATATATCTATATCTATCTATCTATTCATCTATGTAACATATCTTTGAGGTGAAACATATTTGTGAATTGCACAATATTCTCATGTGAAAATTTTCATTTTATTCAAACAATCTGCAGTACTCAAACTTTTTTTTTGTAAGGAAATGGGGTTAATGGCTCCTTACTAATATCATATCATTGACCAATATTTCTTAATATTACAACATTTAGAAACATTAAAATAAAGGGGAAACTTGGTGGCACAGTGGACAGAGCACCATCCCTGGAGTCAGGAGGACCCGAGTTCAAATTTGACCTCAGATACTTCATACTTACTTAGCTGTGTGATTTTGGGCAAGTCACTTTAAAAAATATGAAAAACTCCCTGATTTAATTAATTAAATGAATTCTCTGTCTCTCTGTCTCTCTCTCTCTCTCTCTCTCTCTCTCTCTCTCAAATATATACATATATATATATATATATATATATATTTAGTTATCTTTGAAGAGATAATAAAGAAGTTAAATTTGTTTTCATGACAAAACATTTTATAGGCATTTGACCTAAAAATATGGGTCTTTGTTTGCTCCTTACAGAAAAATTACTTAGAGGGAACTTTCTTTCTATTGTATAACTTTTAAATTTCTTAGTGCCAAATACCAAAATATTACATAACCCTTTCTTGTTTCCTTCTGGACTAGAATTTGGATTTAAATCAAACTGAATCTGGATTTATAAATCCTCAACTCCTGTTACATATACTCCTTTCCTCTTTATAAGAGCAGTTTGAAAAATCACTACTAGTCATCAGACTAAAAACTTTCATCAATTTTTTAAGTGATCACAAATGGACCTTTAAAAAATCTTTTCTGTAGTTTTCTGCTGATGTTAAATTGCTATATAATTTTTTTATGCTCTGGTGTAGGCTAGACATTGGAATCTTATGCTCAGATGATAATCTGCTAATTTCACATTAGTCTCTTTTTTTTTAAGTTTTTTCAAGGCAGTAGGTTTAAGTGGCTTGACCAAGGCCACACAGCTAGGTAATTATTAAGTGTTTTAGGCCAGATTTGAACTCAGGTACTCCTGACTTCAGGGCCGGTGCCCTATCCACTGCACCACCTAGCTGCCCCCTACATTAGTCTTTTTAACGCCCAAATGAATAAAACATAACTTTTTTTTCCAAGCATTCAATTTTTCTGGATTTCATCATTTCCCAGCAAATTTACAGCTAAAAATTTGTAAAAGTAGTGTGATATTAGGATTTAATTTTACCTCAGTTATCACATCTGAGAATAATTTAATTTAGTTCAAATCTGGATTCCAAAATCCCAGAAAGAATATATAAATTAACATTTGATTTACATTTTTCACATATTTTTCAAACTTGCTCATACCTTCTTCAATATACTTCTAAAACTGTCTTTCAATTTAAATATACCTTTCTTTTGGTTCTGAAAACCCAACGTTTTACCCCTTCCATTTTTCCTTTTAATTTTTAACAGATCTTACTCTTACAGCCAAACAGTAATTAAATTTAAAAACTTATCTATCACACCATAATGTATGCTTTTGTTACAGTTTATATATTACTTCTTTTAACATATAAATTATCAATATTAACAAATTAGCATATTTATGTTTTTAATCTTTTAAATTATTCACAAACTTAAACCAACCACAAAACATTTAAAAATTACTTTAACAATTTTATGAAGAGAATCAAAACAATTTATACCAAGAATTCCAGTATTCACGTTAACATTCCAGTTCATAAAGAACATCTTACATTCATACATTTAAAAATACCCAATGAACTTCTTTTACAGCATGAATAATATGAATTTATGTTTAACATAGTTATACATGTATAACCTATATTAAATTGTGTTCTGTCAGGGGGAGGGGAGGGAGTGAGAAAAATGTGAACCTCAAAACCTTGTAAAAAATGATTGTTGAAAACTATCATTGCATGTAGGCTTCAAAATTGATCAAACTGAATTCCTGATTTTGTGCCATTGGAGCAACCCGAAGAATAGCTAATATATCTAGTTATGTTCCTTAAATTATTTTTCTTACAAATGGCCATTTCAGCACTTTTCTTAAAAGTCCCTATAACTCATAATCATAGTTTCTCTTAACAGGTCCCCCAGTTTGCACATCTTTGCATGGGATCCAAGTACCATTATTACGTCTCACATTGAGTCTCAAGTCCACCTATCTCTTTAAGTTGTAACAGTCCAGAATATATGTGCCCTGCTTTTGGACACATCCAGATATTTGCTACTGACCAGGAATATATCCTGGCCAGACTGGTATAAACAGTAGTCACCTTGAACTGGTTCAGTCATAATGCCACTGGGTTTTCTCTCCTTTGGACCAGAATCCTGTGCCTCCGTACGTCTATGACCAGGGACTGAGAATCTAGGCCAGACCCAGGGGATCTGACACCCAAGGCCAATTCTCAAACTTCTGTGGACCACCCCAAGTCAAACAGTTAGCCACACCAAAAGACTGGACATTGACTTCTGATAACTAGATTCTCCTCCACTATTACTAATACCCAGTTCTCTAAATCAGAGATAGGAATATTCCTAGAGAGGATACACAGACTCATGTAGGATATAATCATGCCACCCAGTAATCTCCCTCCTGTTCTCTCAATGGAGAACATCTTCACCCTGCCTCTCCTCCTCCTTTCCATAAGGAGAGGGGCATAAGGAGAGGTGTCTCACTTACAGAATCAAAGAGAGGTTACAGGTACAGATCCCCTGACTAAACAATGTACACATAGGCTAGAGATGGTGCAGATGAACTGGCCAGTGTCTCTCCTCTCTTCTCTTCTCTCTTGGAGACATCTGATGTCCTTCTTTCCAAAAAGCCCTCTCTAGCTCAGGTAAACTTGTTTTGTGGTAAAGAAACTGCTTAACATTTTACTCAGTTCAAAACACATGTTTTCATCACAAAACTGTACAATTCTGGAGTTTATTACAATTTGCATTTTGCCTTACTCACTGTCATATTGACACACATACTTACACAAACTTCCATTAGTATTTCACTACATGAGCAAACTCCCAATGAGAATGATCACATTGACTCAAGCTTGTAACATATACAATTCAACAGACATCTTTGTTCAAAGAGTACCCAGCATATAGTTTAAAATTGAACAATCTTAACCTTTTGCTCTCATTATAATAATGAATCAAGCATCTTTAACCAAAATGAATTTTTTTCCAAAATATTCCCAATTATACCATAGATTTTCCTTTTCCTGATATACTTATCTGACTCACATTCCTTTCCTTAAACTAGACCTTGAAATTGTAATTATCCTAAGAATTTCCAATTCTTCTTACCTAAATATCCCCTTTAAATAAAAATTAAGGAAACTTAATTCTTATTTTAACGTGTAGCTAATAGCAGGTGTCAGAGCCAGTCACCTAACCTATCTCTGGCTATTACATCCAATTAACCTAACACTTCTTTATTATATTTTCTTAGTTACTATAAAGAACCAGGACATGAAAGGAAAATTCCTTTATAGATAAAAGTATTGAATGTCAGTGTACAGGCAAAGGTCATTTGGGTAGTCAAATGTCTTAGGCCATCTTTATTCTTCCAGGTAAGACATTATCCAAATGTCATTTTGGAGCAATCAAGTGAAAGGGGTCCAACCTCAGCCATACTGAGAAGCTGCCCCTTTGGCTGCACATCCCTGTCACCTAACATCTTTAGCCCATTGGCTTCCTTGACTTCAAGAACATGATATTTACCCAGTACCATTTCCTTTTGTTGACCATCCTGGTATCTGACACAAGAGAAAATTGATTAAAAGTCCTGTGATCTAAAATCATTGTTTTACCTAATTAGAACTACCAGTGAATACAATTCACTAAATTTTAATTATAGTCTTAATGGAGCCCCAGTTAATGAAACCCATACCTAAAGCTCTGAGTGTCCTTCCTGGGTATTTGCCTAAAAGAATTTGTTGTATTTCCCGCTCTCATATTATATAGTTGCTTTTACTTCAAAGCAAACAACCAGTCTTGGAATATATATATATATATATATATATATATATATTATGTATTTATATGTGTGTAAGTGTGTGTATATACACACACACATCTAAAATATTCCAAATTCACTCACACACACACATATGTGTATGGAGAGAGAGAAAGAGCTAGAAAACTTTATACATAAACTTGTTTAGCTACTAGCCATTCTCAACATGCAAATGATTACTTTTTGTTTTTTGCAAGGCAGTTGTGGTTAAGTAACTTGCCCAAGGCCACACAGCTTGGTAATCATTAAGCATCTGAGGACAAATTTGAACTCAGGTCCTCCTGTCTCCAGGGCTGGTGCTCTATGCACTGTGCCACTTAGTTGCCTCCTAATATACAAATTACCTTTCAGACTTCTTCAAAACCATTAGAACCTCTTAGGTGGCTTTAAATTTCCAACATGTGTTATTAATTAATTTGTTATTAATTTGAATATAACAGAACAGCAATAAGAGTAACACACAAATTACTCGATTGAACAAAGCAATCCTTCCATTACTCTGTTATTCATGAAGCCACAGATCTCTCCCAGAAGGTGTCATTCTTTTTGATATTTTCCTTCTTGCCCTTCAAAGCAATCACATGTTAATCCCAGGTTTTAACAATACATATCAATACAATAAATAATATATATTCACAAGAAATATCCAAATATAATCTCTGTGCAGTTACAAAAGAATATCATATAACTGAGAAATGTATGTTATTCATCAATGTTACCTTATAGCGGGACTACGCATTGTTCAGTTTTTCCGTCAGAGCCCCCCTACATCAGCTGTCTGCAGTTACCAAGAGAGAAGTCCACATTCTTGACTTTTTAAAATTGAACATATATTGTTAATATACATTAAACATAAGATTATTTAAACATCTCATTCCTCTTGTCTTTACACTTTTGTCTTCCTAACCTCTACCTAGAACCTCTCCAAATCCAATCTCATACATACAATACATTTAAAACCTCAATGCAATTACAACTAAACTTCCCAACAGTTTAGTTTGATAAAAAACTTAGAGTTCCTTTTGCAGAGAATTGAGCATTCACATTCCAAAAGCTCCATCCAAAATAAAAACACAAGTGTTATCATTATTAAGCTTAACATTAAAATGAATTAGAACTTTTTCCCCAAAAGAAATCAGTAATTGTCCATGATAACATGGGTATTTCTTAGAAACACAATACCACGTTCCTTTAACCCAAAGGTGTGACAATAAATTTAAAAATCCCAAATCATTGTAACAATGCAGGCTATTTAATTTCTCCTATTCTGTACACTTTTTTTTCAGAATGTAACAATACTAATAATTCTCTTTTAAAACCCTCAGAGTGATTCCCAAAATTTCAGTTCAGAAACCTTAAAAACAGTGAGAGTCATCACTCTTAGGTCAGGTGGCCAGAGCAGAGACATTCATTAAACATAATTTCCTCCTAACCCTGATTTTATATTTTCTTCCTTTCCCAATCACACATCCTGCCTATGGCAGAGTCTCTTTCCTTTTAAAAGTTCGTTCTTTCTTAAACTCTTTCCAACCACAGCTTTT
This sequence comes from Macrotis lagotis, assembly GCF_037893015.1. Taxonomy (NCBI): domain Eukaryota; kingdom Metazoa; phylum Chordata; class Mammalia; order Peramelemorphia; family Peramelidae; genus Macrotis; species Macrotis lagotis. Next base: position 13,808,797 of record NC_133666.1, read on the forward strand.
CTCCTTAAGAGTCCCCTTCCCCTTTTCTCTTTAACTCTACATGTTGGCACAGCTATCACCAGCTCAATGAGGAGAGGGCTGAGCTCCAGAGGGGGATGCTGCAGACTTCCAGATTTACTTCCTTTTCTCCCACCTTCTGAAATTACTTGGCCCAACCTCCAGCTCCTGCATGGTTTAAAACTTAAGAGTCCCCAGACCCAAAAATGCTTAACACAGACACACAAGAGAGGACATAGAACAAGCACACACATTCCCGAGGGCTCCTCTCTTGGAGTTCCCAACTCCCAGGTTTACCAGAGGCTCTTGGTTGGTCTTGAGGAACAAGAGCCCCTGAGTTTCCTAGTCAAAGGTCACGAGGGCATGATCTTTGCTTTCTTCTCCAAATCAGGGCATTCTCTTTTAAATGTACTGCTCTATCACATTTAAAATATTCATTTCGTCCACTTCATTTTCCTTTCTCTCCCTTAATGCCTTCTTTAACAACCTAAACCATCATTCTGTCTTCTTTTTTCTGTTTCTCATCCTCTCTCCTGACATAAACTCTGCACCTCCCTTAATAGTTCTTCAAGTGGTCACACATTCCATCTTTCTAATTTCAGCAATTTTTTATTAATATCAGGTCAGGCATTGGTGACACACTTTACCCTAACATGCCTTCTGTTGCAGGGTCCTGGAGATCCAAAGCTGAATATTTTATCACATTTTCCCTCATTTTCTCAAGAAATCCAGAAGGTGTCTCATTCATTTGAGGGCCTTGGGGATGGCCTCCTTGATCCCCGAGATAATAAGGCCCCTCAAATCTTGCATGTGTCTCCTATGAGCTGGATCAGTATTATCCCCAATTATCCAGCTGAGTGCATATTCTACTTCCTCTTTGTTTAAAGGTACCTTGTTATTCACAAAAAATATTTAAACTTTTCTCTTTACCCAGGACAGCATCCTCGTTATCCCAGCTAGCTAATTTTCTTCTCAATGGATTCTCTTTGGGTATTTGAGAAGGAGGAGTCTCTTCCTCTCCCCCACTAGGCACCATTTGACCCCCAGCCTCCCATCTAGGATCTTCCTTAGATTATCTAGAATTGGGAATTTCTAAGCCTTGAAAAACAAAATTAAAGTTTTCCTGCCTTTCTGGATTGATTCTACAAGTGTTCCCTCCCTCAATTATTCTGTCAATTCCCCCACCCCCACTTCCATCAATGTCAGGGTTCCAGGTCCATTCAGAGATCCACCCGAGGGAACCAGAGCAAAGAAATGGGGATCTGCTTGAAATCAAGCTGTGAGCGCTCCTTCTCTGGTGTCTTCTGGGGTTTCCTCAGGGGCACTGTAGATCTTGGATGTAGCCCCCAAAGTTATTATCTATAAAGGAAATAAATCTGCTGGAGAGAGAGAATTGAACACTTTATTTACAGATATTGCAAGTCTTGTGTGCCCCACCTAGCATGAGGCACAAGGTGGTACAATTATGTCTGCTATTATATAGTTTTTTAGAAACCCTCTCCCCTCCCACCTCTCAGAATTTGAGTTACAATCTAAGAGGTCCACCCATCCCATGACATGTTCCTCATATTATTCCCCCTCCATCATTTGACACATGTTATGTTTATGAACCTCAATTGTCACAGGGGTTATATGGGATAATATTCAAGTACCTAATTATGCAAATTCAATTGTGTTAGGTCAAGATCTCTAGGTCATCCCTGACTAGTTAGGGACTGGTTTCTTCTAATATTAGGTTTGTCATTTTTGGAATGAAATGGGATTAGAAGAACTCTCCCAGTTTTGTGATTGGTTGGGGCCATTTCCCCTTTTTAATGGATTTCATAGGGAGCCTCCACCCTTTGGAGATCAACACCCCACGTTCCTCACAGAAGCAGGACCACTGTCACCTATTCTGACTTGATATTTTATACTGTTAACAGATATGTTATAGACATAAAAAACTGGAATTTCTCTCTTTCCAAAATGTCATAAGTATAAGAATTCATTTAAGTCTATTATAGAGATAACCAAACCAAACTTGTAGATACAATTAGAGGGACACACAGAGTCAGTCTTCAGATTTACAACTGGAGAGACACAGACCTTGATAAGGGCAAAGTCTAACATTCAGACTTACAAACCTTAAGACCAGTGCTTTTTGTCAGAAATATAAGATTTAGAAACTCTGTTTTTATAACCTCTAAACCTGGGGTATGTGGGATGGTGCCTCTGGCCTCAGGTCCTTCATACTGCTATTTTTTGAGCTTTGTCCTGAGCACAACATTTTTACTCCTTTCCCTCTCCAAGTCAGAGTAGAACCCCTCAGCATAGTGTGCTGGAAATGCTCTTATACTCTAAGAACCTTCCAGTGACTATTATTTTCAGTTCTACTCTTTGACCTGGAACTCAGTTCTCCTGTTAATTGTCCAGAGTGAGTAGGCATCCCACCACTACTTGTGCACTTATGGGGCATGTGCGGTCACTACAACTGGGCTTAACAACCATCCTTAACAGCAGAAGTTCTATTAATCTTCCCAGCTTAGACATCTGACTCCCCTTCACTTTTTTTTTCTTTTCTGGCTTTTGCAATGCAATGAAGTTAAATAACTTGCCCAAGATCAAACAACTAGGTAGGTATTTATTGTCTGGGGCTGGATTTGACCTCAGGTCCTCCTGACTCCAGGGCCAGTGCTACCTAGCTGTCCCTCTCTTCACTTTCTAGTAGGTGAAATTCCTGTGGTGGAGACTGAGACTATCTCCCAACCCAGTGGCCCTCAAGGATTCACCTGGGAGTGTTTATATTTGGCTAACCTGGAGATCTGGTAGATCTCTAGTCTAGAGATATCTAATCAAGAGGGACCATTGTTCTACTTCCACTCTTATTTATTTCTGTGCTCTTCATTCAACCTGAGGTGATTTTTTGTCTTTTTTTTTGTAGAGGAAATCTGGAGAGGCTGGAATCTTATTGACCTGCTGTCATCTTCCCAGAATCCGTAAGGATGTAATTTTAATTCTTCATTTACTTCTCAATCATGCTCAGCCCCAAGGGAATCTAGACAAAATACCTATATCCTCCACACAAGCCTGAGGCCAGAAGTTTCATTCTAAATTAAATTCTTTGTAGGGCTGAGTAAGATAGCAATATTTAGATTGAAGAAAATGTTCACTGTGTGATCCTGACTGCAGTTCCATATTTGAATTGTTTCCTTCTGGCTGCTTGTAATATTTTCTCTTTGACTTGGGAGTTCTGAAACTTGGCTATGATATTCCTGTGGTTTGGGCTCTTTTTTTGGATCTCTTTTAGGAGGAGATCGATGGACTCTCTCAACTAATATTATGTGCTCTGCTTCTAGGGTATCGGGGCAATTTTCCTGTAGAAATTCTTTTAAAAAATGGGGTCAAGACTCTTTTCCTAATCATGATGTTCAGGTAGCCCAATAATCTTTAAACTGTCTCTTCTGGATCTGTTTTTCAGCTCCATTGTTTTTTAAATGAGATATTTCACATTTTCTTCTAGTTTTTCATTGGTGTTGAATTATTGTGTCTTGATTTCTCACAATGTCATCAGCTTCTCTTAGCTCCATTCTACATTTGAAGGAATTGTTTTCTTCAGAGAGCTTTCTTATCACTTTTTCCATCTGGCCAGTTCTGCTTTTTAAGGCATTCTTCTCCTCATTAATTTTTTGAATTGTTTTACCTATTTTACCTAAACTGGGTTTTAGCATATTTTCTTCAGCATTTTTTGGATCTCATTGACTAAGCTGCTGACTGAGTTTTCATGTTTTTCCTGCATCTCATTTCTCTTCCTAATTTTTCCTCCACATCCCTTACCTGATTTTCAGTCTTTTTTGAGCTCATCCATAGCCTGAGCCCAACTCCTATATTTCTTGGAGTGAAGAAGCTTGGACTTTGTCATCTTCTGAGTGTGTATTTTGATCCTCCATGGGATCAAAGTGTTTGTCTATGGTTAGGTTCCTTTATTCATTTACTCATTTCACCAGCCTGTGCCCCAGTTTTGGGGTGCTTCTTGAGCTCTTGAGTAGTATTGGGACACCCCCACAAGGACCTCCATTCCTTCAAGGTCTTATGAGAGGCTCTGACGGCTCTCCTGGTCTGTGGATGACCACACACTCACCCCTCTGCCCCAGGGCTATGAGGAAGGTCCCTGCTCTAATGGAGGGGGGCAGACTATGATCAGGTTCTTAATATGGACAAAGCACCAGAGTCCTGTCTCAGGGACAGAGGACAGACCTCAACAGTCTTCCTCCACCCCCTTTCCTTCCAAGGGCTAAGCTCTCTGGGAGCAGCTGCCAGGCAATGCCCTGCTGGGAAGCTCTGTGGGTCTGCTTCCATTTCTTGGGATCTGGGCTGTGCTGATGACCTGTTGATCTTCCAAGTATTCTAGGTGTTCCCTGGGTTGGCAGGTCAGGAAACTGCTTCTTCTGCTATGAGCAGGCACTCCCAGACCCAGATGCCCTGGGGCTGTTCACAGAGGACTTTCACTCCTTGCTCCAGCTGCACTGCTGCCCCCTCCAACCCTATGCAACAGAGCCTTCCCATGGTCTTCCAGGTTACCTCAGACTAGAGAATTGCCTCACTGGATCTTTCTGTGGGTTCTGTCTCTCAAAAATTTAGAGTCATAATTTTAAGGTTTTTGATATATTTTTGAGAGAGCTCCTAAGAAAGGCTATTCTCATGCTGCCACCTGGGCTCCACTCCCTCCATTGTTATAGTTCTAAATTTTCTTACTTTGTGAAATTAATAATCTCTTATATCAATTATGTCAATAGAGGCTTTTCAAAACCTAAATTTTATTAGAGTGTGAATTGAACTATTAAAAGAAAGTAAATTTTTTAACAAAACTTGTATTATTTTATGAACCCTACTAACCCTGTTTTATGTTTTTAATTATATTTTAGAAAACTGGAAATGTTCGTCTTATGTAATAGTTAAGAGTAAATTACAACTAAAACTATTTGGCTATCACTTCTCAAAATTGTAAGATTGTTAACTAAATTATTTGGGATTATTGTCATAATGTTAATAAAACCTATCAGGTATTTAAATAGATATTTTAAGAGATAATTGGTCATTGGTTACTGTGTAAAAATGATACAAAGAAAAGACCTTGTACACTCCTCCTCTTTTTTGCCCAGACGTTCTGTAAACTTTCTAGGTATCTGGAAATTATCCGTATAGGGGAAAGGGAAAAGCCCTGGGAAAAGAACTTGCTATGTGTTGTCAAGTTCCTCAACAATGAAATTGGCTTACTGAGAATTTACATTTCTGTATAGTATAGAAGTGATTTTAAATAACTGATTCTTAAACCAAGAAGTACAAGCTCCATGAGAAGAAGAAAAAGAAAACAAATGTTATACATGTGTTACATGTATGTGAGTTCTGGTAAAATTTTATTGCTTATTTCAATTCCATGAGAGTTAAAAATAACTATCTATCTTTAATCTGTGATTAGTGAAATTTGTCATTTGAAGTAAAAACTCTTGGAACCATAACTGATATTGTTTTAAATTGTAAGTTAAGGTATAATTTTCTAATCAATCATTAAGTCAATAATCTACCATTTAAGAGAAATGTCATAAGCCACTCAGAGGGAATATGATCTCCAACTGTATCTAGGAGAAAGCCTGTATCTGGGATGAGCTTAGCACAGCCTAAAGTAACATCCTTTGGACTCAGTTCCCCATTGTGTTGCCTTTTTTAATTGAAATATTTCCCACTTGGCCATTCCTTAGTCTGAATATGAGGTAGAATTACTCTTGCATGATTGATTATCAACTGCTACTCTTACCTGAAGACAAACATCTAAGTATATCTTATCCTGCCATATAAGTGTTAACTCATTAGAGAGCAATTTGATACTGTTTGAATCATATCCATACTTTATCCTTTTAGAGAAAATTTCTGTAATCAGAGCAAGTGGTCAGTAGACGTGTGCACAATGCAGGTGTATAAGATCTTATGGTTTTCATTCTAAATGTGTAGTCATTTCTTAGCATGAAGAATTAACTTAGTACTTGAACTTGGCATCTGCTTACTAAAACTTACATTGTTATCTATAAGATTAAGTTCCTGGAATACCTCATTCCTTCAGAATACAATAGGAATAATTAACCAAAGGTAAAGGAACCTTATGAAACAAAGATATAGACACAGTGTTAGTGTTAAGCCATCATCCCATAGACTAAGGCTGAAAACAACCCTACTACTATAATAAAATACAGTGTATAAGATTTGAAATATTCAGCCTAGAATTATAGTCTTTTTTATATTGTAAACTACCTAATAAATGAATGCATGGCCTATTCATCTGTCTGTTTCTACATATGTATTTCTGTACAAAATAAGGTCCTTAAATGTTTTCAAATAATGCAAGAATAATTGCATGTTGAGACAACAGTTTATGTTACCAAACTACTATTCGATTAATAATTAAAATGAAATCAGAAATATCTTCAGTTTGGTTTGAAGAAATGAGTTTTAATACAACAATTTGTAAATTCATTTGTGTATCATCTTATAAAAATGTTGTGTATTGGGGCGGCTAGGTGGCACAGTGGATAAAGCACCAGCCCTGGAGTCAGGAGTACCTGGGTTCAAATCCGGTCTCAGACACTTGATAATTACCTAGCCGTGTGGCCTTGGGCAAGTCACTTAACCCCATTGCCTTGCAAAAAAACCCTAAAAAAATGTTATGTATTATATGTTGCTGAAATGTAAGGAGAAGAACCCTATCTCTGTTCTTCCTAAGGGGAGAGGGCATTGAATAATTGAATTGAATTGGAATTAAATTAAATTAAATGGTATTTAAATTTGGAGTTCTAAAATAATTAACTTAAAATAAAAAGTTGAGTAAAAATATCAAGAAAACAAGATCAAATGATATATATATATATATATATATATGCATATATATAATAATGTAATTTGGAAGATTTTTAAAGTTCCACACTCATGTTATTTAAAATATTTATTTCATATTTGAAAGTCATATATATGTAAATATAACAGTAACCCTTTAGCTTGTTGCTAACTATGTTTACATTATTTATAGAATTTATACAGAGATGGAAACAACACTTGGTATTTATAACCAGAATTCTCTGAAGTTTCAAATGAACTATGAGTCCCTAATTTGTGGTTTTCCTTATATATCTGTTACTGATTAGAATAGAACCTCAAGGATTCAGCTGGCTTCTACCACATCTATTAGTTGTTAGAAAAGTAAACTTTGTGATTAGTATTAAAATCTGATATTGAGATATGTTTTGTAGAAGATTTTAGCAAAAAGATCTGAGTCTTTGCAAGTAACTTGGAAACCAGAAAGGAAATAAACTGGTGATATTCCTGAAGATATGATATTTTCCAGACTGCCCTGTACCAGGGACTAGATGACTACATAGGACATCTGAGATACGGGATGAAATGTGTTGATTGAATAGATATTGGGAAGGGTTATTAAATTGCAGGGAGACAATGTTTGTTCATATTGATAGACATTGTTAAACTGCTTTGGCTTTTATTTTCTATATATGTATACTTTTGATCATTTTTACCATATACTTCATTTATGCTTATGGTTCTGATCTCACTTTGTAATTGGATCTATCCTATATTAGCTGTGAGACATAAAAGAAACTAGGGACTTTTCTTAGTTTTCTGTCTGTTATCTTTACCCTTGTGAAATGTTTCTTTTTCTTGTCTTCAGAAACTGTCCCCAAGAAATGTTTTACCAAGTGTATTCTCTGTAGTCATCAGCATACCCAGGAATTGACTTTGACCATTGCAGGGAGAGGAATGTTAAGGGGTCCACAACTTGTCTTTTTGAATTGGTACATTTTGTAGAAGCACTGAACCTGGAGCATGCAAGAAGCCCTGAAAATGTCGAGCTTCACTGGAAGTGACATGATTTGTTGTTTAAACACTAAATTGGACTCATTATGTGTCCTTGGGAGTCAAGACAGATGCCAGTCATTCACTACCAGGCTGAGAAACTGTTTCTGTAACTGGGATCCTTAGAGATAAGGAGACCATCATATAAGTTCATTGTCTAGGAGTTCCCAAGGGGAAAAAAATGCTGCTTTTGTCATTTTACTTATCCATGATGCCCTTTGGGAAGGGATTGGTCCTTCTTCCTTCCCCTATGACTCCCCGTTTTCCCTGTAATTTACATATCAAGGCTTTCCCTATACTGTTGGGCTCCTTAATATGGGGAGTCCCACATGTGCATGCCTTTTCTAATAACTTGTAACCTATGTCAAATGTACTTGTGGGTTTTTTTAGTTGACACTGATAATATGCTGATTTTTTTCTTCTGATTCTGTTGATATTTCACTTCACTTATTTGTCATTTTATTGATTTGATTTACTCCCCTCTTCTTTAGGTTTATCGATTATCTGTCATGCTTCAGTTTCAAAAAATATAATTGTGCTTATTGCAAGTTTGTTTATTCTGAATTTTTCAATAATGGTAAATTATTTATTTCTTTTATCTTCTATTGGATAATGTATGTTTGTAAGGATATATACTTTTTGTAAGGATATATACTTTTTGTAAGGATATATACTTTTTTCCTCCTTAGGACTGCTTTATCCGCATCCTTGAAACTTTTGTATATTGGTTCTTCATCATGATCATCTTCTTCCTTATCATTATCATCATTTTTTCAAATTCAAATTCAAAACAATAATTTTGTAACTATTCTTTGAACTTCTCATTATTTAGGATTTCATTGTAAGTTTCCATTTGGTTGTCTTTCTTGTATTTGCGTTTTCTGAACCAATTATTATTTTTATTAAATTATGATCTGCGCAGAGATGTGAGGTAGGTAGCTGACAGTACTTTTTTTGTCTCTTCTCTGCTCCACAGTTTCTCCCTCCAGAGCCCAGTGAACAAGCATCGCGGCCTTAGATCTTCAACTCACAAGTCCTTACTCTGCCCTAATGGCCACTGGAAGTCTTGCCCACAGCCCACTGTACCGGGTCCTGGTCCGGGTGTCTGAGAACTGCCCCAGAATGGAGAGGAAACTACAGAAGTATTTCCAGAACCCGTGGAGGTCTGGGGGAGGCAAGTGCAAGGTCAAAGCTGGTCCCAGTGAAGGCACTTACTGGATAGAGTTCTACAAAAGACAAGCCAAGGAAGGTGTGATAGCCAAGAGAGATCACTCTGTGACTGTCAGTGATACATCACATGTGAATGTCTTCATAGAAGCAAATGAAGACCCAGGAGAGAACAATACATTGGAGATAAGCCAGTTTTCCTCTCAGACTCAGTCACTGCCAAAGGAATATCTATATATGAAATATGCAGATGAGGGAGGTGCTGCTAGTGCCTCTAATTCTGTCATTCAAAAGATATTTCTCTATGTGGAAGCCCAGCTGAACTTCAAGCTTTCCACAGAGCAAAGGGAGAAAATTATCAACCTCTGCCCAAATATCAGACTAGAGGGAGACCGTGATGGACTTGAGAAAGTGATTGGTGACTATGAAGATGTTGAAAAAATTTATCGCTTCTTAAGTGAGAGGATGCTGGGAAATGGCCAGAAAGAGGATATTCTGGACTCAGCCTCAGCAAGAGAAAGTGAGCACATGATGCCAAATGACTATGACAATCCTATTGTTCACTCATACTCCAGACGTGGAGAAGAGTCAGACCTCATCTCAGTTCCTTCACATTTGTATGAATATTTCAAATATTTCTTTGCTGATACTCTGGACAGAATAGAAAGTGAGCACCAAGTACGTATCAGAAGTACTTTGGAATATCCCACTGGCAATGTGTGTTTAGACTTTGAGACAAGTAAGTCAGGCAACAGGAAAGCAGCTCAAGAAGCTTTCACCAGAGCTTTTCAGAGGGAAATTCAGAATGTGACCCGCCAGGAGGTTCATTTCACAGATAATAAGCTGGCACTGGATGTCCAAAAAACACTGAGTGACATGTTTCAAAACCTCCATATTAAAGCTGAAGGAAAAGTCTTAATCCTCTGGGGAAACCCACAGGATATTTTAGGAGCTCAGCATTTCATTGAAGCCAACTTCTCCCGCAAGCAACCTGTGGAAATGATGGTTTCCCAAAACATGATGAAGAATGGAATTGAGGTTGATACTATTTATGTGCGTCTTCTGCACCAAGAAATCAGAGATATAGAGAAAAAATATGACACTTTAATGGAACTGATAAACAATTCTCAAACTCAGAAAACCCTCATTGTATTTAGAGCAAAAGACAAAGGCTTAGACCTCTCTGCACATGCTTATGAAGATTGCATGTATGTCTTTCAGATGCTCTTACCTCAGATTGTCAAAGAAGTAATTATCCTGAAACCATTAGACCAAGAGAGAAAGGTTTGGCCTGACAAGGTATTCTTTGACGACTTTGAAAGAAAGCACCCTTATGTGAACTTGGAGTTGAATAGACAAGAACTGACAGTGACTGGTTTGCCCAAATATGTTACAGAAGCGATAAAATATGTTAAACTATATTTTAGCATTGAAGGTCTTGCCCAGCAGAGACAAGGGTCAGCTTTCTCCCTCGGAGGGAATTGGAATAGAGACACCAGGTCTCCCTTGGACAAAATGGGTGATGATTTCAAGATGACTTTGCCTCCCTTGCCTAGCTGGTGGAACTTAGTAAAAGAGAAGAAGGAGGAAGAGCAGGAGGAGTGTGTCATCTGTATGGAAATCATTCAGCAGAAAGAAGTCCTCCCAAAGTGCAAGCATGAGTTCTGTGGTCCTTGTATCCGAGAAGCCATGAAGCATAAACCAGTGTGCCCTGTATGCCAGACTTCCTATGGTATCATGAAAGGGAATCAGCCAGATGGAACAATGACAACTTCTTACAGGAATTCATCACTCCCTGGATATAATTCATGTGGCACAATTGTGATTCATTATGACATGCGGGGAGGCATACAGACAGAAGACCATCCCAACCCAGGGAAACGCTATGAAGGAACAAGACGAGTGGCATACTTGCCAAACAATGAAGAAGGACGGCAGGTTTTGCTTCTTCTCAGAAGAGCTTTTGACCAAAGGTTGATTTTTACAGTAGGACAGTCTCGAACATCAGGAGTCAAGGATGTGATCACTTGGAATGATATTCACCACAAAACTCTACAATTCGGCGGGCCAGAAAACTATGGTTACCCTGATCCCAGCTATCTGCAACGAGTCAAACTGGAACTGAAAGCTAAAGGAATTGAGTAAGAAAGAGGGTGACTTCAGGAGAGAGCTGCACTTGCAAAAGCTGGAGCTGAGGAAAGCAGTCAAATAAATCATTAATGTGTGTGTGTGTGTGTGTGTGTGTGTGTGTGTGTGTGCAGTCACTATTTAGAGAAAAAGAAAAGCATTTGAGAAGAAATTAGTTTGTTTAGAGGTGAGTGGAATAAAGTGCTACTTGCTAACCTGTCCAAATTAATTCTTGGGAGTATTTTGCTTTTTATTAGATAAGCTGAGAGCCCAATAAGAATGTAAAAATTGCTCTAGTGAGAACCCAAAGTGCTTTGCTTCCTGTCTCCATTTTGCTGTCACCAGAGATGCTGGAGTTAAGGACCCTTCCACTGTACCACCTTTACAATGTGATGACCCTCAGGTCCATTTACATTATTTGTACTAAACTGGTGGTGGTCTTGGAGCTCACCAAAATTTTCTCCCTTCTAACTGGAATGGTATCCAGGAATGTAAAAAACATTGGAAGACATCCTGAAGAAAATTATAGTCTCCAAATACTTACATGAGTCTTTCATACAGAAAGACACTATTCATTCTTGGGATTCTGGAAAGTTTAATGTAAATTGGGGAGTGGAGAAAGATATTTCTGTCTTCAAGTCCAGTGATGTCCAGTTGCTTCAAGAAACAACGAGAAAAGCCTCTGGTTGGTGTTCAAAGTTCTTCATATTCTTGCTGTTCACGTCACTCTTCCACTTCGTACTCTGTGATTCAGTGATACTGGTCTACTTGATTTTCCTTGCACAAGAAACTCCATCTCTCCAGATTCTGAGTTTTCACTGGTGATCATCACCGATGCCCAGAATTCTTTTCCTCTTCATTTCCACCGACTTCTTTGACTTCTTTCAAGTCCAACCTAAAATTCCACTTTCTAGATGAAGCCTTTTTCAAAGGCTTTTACACTAGTGCTTTTCTTATGTGGATTATTTCCAATTTGTTCTGTATGTAACTTGTTTGTGCATACTTGTTTGCCTATTGTCTTCCCCATTAGACTAAGAGTCCTTTGAGAGCAGAGACTGTACTGTCTTTTACCTTCTTTTGTTTCTGCACCACCTACCACATATTAGGTACCTAATTAAATACTTGTAGACTAACTGACTATAGGCAGGCTTATTGACCTGGGAACGAGATTTTCCAGATTCGTGGTCAACCAGTATTGACTTGTGTGCTGCCTTGCTTCTCTAGCACTTAGCTCAACTTTTGGGATGCATCTTATGGCATCTGTTCTGAGTGTCTATTCTTAGTGAGACCACATTCATATCCAAATATTTCTGACTCTCAACCTCCAAAATAAATTGGTTGCCCAAGTTGCCATTGTTTTAGGTACCTCCTTCAAAAGTGTATTTGTAGGGCAAGATATGCAATGCCCATTTATCTCTGAATGAGTCCCCTTTTTAATATTTGCTGCAAAAACTAAGCAGAAATTGCTTGGAGAATGAAAGAGAACCTATGATACAGAGAGGTTCCTTTCCCAATCAGTCTATTGGTGATGATAACAGCTTATTGTCCCCGGGCAGAAGACTAAGTATTATATCTCTAATGATATTTTGTTGTTTTTCTTTAAATAATCAAATCATCTGGCTCTGACTCTATACTAATGTTAGGGGAGACATGACTTAATGACTGTGTCAGTTACTTCTAATAAAGTCAAACTGTTATGATCAGAAATGACTTATAATCTATCAAGAATTTGTTAAAACTTCTGTGTTTTGCCATGTGTTTGCAAACTCTCTGTGCTCTAAATTGATGTGGTCAATTTTTTGTAAAAGTTCCATGTGCTACTGTGAAATGTGTATATTCTTTTGTAGTCCTATTTAGATGACAGAAATCTTTCTGATCTAGTTTCTCCAGTAATTTGTTTGTTGTTTCTATTTCTATTAAAATCATTCCAAACTGACAGAGATATTGATGATTTACTATGTCAACAAATTCATCTACACTCTTACTTTTTTTGTGAGGTATAAATCAGCAGTTTTCTCATGTGAACCAGGAGGACGCTTGAGTCTCAAGTATGGAAAATGCAGGAACCCAGTCTGAAGGCTGGAAACACATAATGAATTAAGGAGGACCCATTGGTGAAATAAATAATTTTAAGTTTCCTACAGATGTCAAAGAATGATAGTGGGTGAATCACAGGCATGCCTAACTTTGGATAAAATTGATTAACTTTATCTTATTTTCCTTCTTTTCTTACCAGTAAAATAGATTACTATATGGGCACTGTCTCTTTTTGGTAAGTCCTTATTTCTTTAAATCTTCAATTATTGATTGTATTCTCTCAATTTGAAATTTAGACAAAAGATATTTCTTAATGCCATAGCTTATCCCTGGAATAACTGATTATTAATGGTTTCAATTCCTTTTATCATGCCAAAATTGTTTCTAGATTTAGCCTACAATACAGACTACATTTCCTTCATTTTGGAGTGCTTTTCAAACCTGGGTTGAAATTGTTACTTTCCTTTGCACTCTTCCTGAAATTGAAGCCATATAGTTCCTAAATCATCCTTTTTTGTACTGGATATCCAAAAACACCCATCCAGGGTATGACATATCTACATACATACATATAAATTTCAGACAGATGATCATGTCCCAACAGTTAAATCAAGTGATAGCACAAAAAACCCAAAACAAAAGAAAAAACAACCAATTAGAGGTCCTTTCTGAACAGAGGGTTTGGGGAGAGAGAAAACTTTTAGCTATTTTATCCCTTCTTCCTTTTTCTTCCACTTTTTTTTACTTTCTGACTATCTAAATCCTTCCTAAGTACTTTGGAGGCAAAATATCTGCATCAAAGATACTGGTAATACAATTATTTTGGACTGCAGTGTTTTTCAAAATCCCATTGAACTCTTGTTGAACCAATTCAACTCTACCTTGTCTATTTCCAAATCCCTAGACCTCTTATATCATTGATTTTGTCCTACCAAAGTCTCAGCCTTGGAATATTCACACACAGCATTGCCTTACCTCCTCCGTGTGTACTGCTGAATGAAGGTAGAGAAAATCATACAGCTGTTCTGACTTAATTATGAAATTACATAACCTGAACTGGAACTTCTTTGCTGCTTGCCAGGTTTCAGTAATACCAAAAATGGAAGGATTGGGAGAGGAAATGATTTAGCATGAAACAAAAGTTATTTCCTATGTGAAACAGGTATTCCAGGGGACAGCTAGGTGATGCAGTGGATAGAGCACTTCAAGAGTACCTGAGTTCAAATCCGGCCTCAGACATGTAATAATTACCTAGCTGTATGGCCTTGGGCAAGCTACTTAACCCCATTGCCTTGAAAAAACCTAAAAAAAAACGGAAAAAAGGAATAGGTATTCACAAGGTAAAGTGGGAAGGATTGTGTGATGTCAGCTTTACTTAGGGATCAGAGGGTTGAGTGGAATGGGAATAAGTAATTGACTATAGGGGTATGTAATGTAGTTTGGATGATGACCTTCAGGATTCAGAAGCTCTGAGATGAGAAGAAATGACCAGGTGTAAGACTATTCTTTGTTGAGTGGAGGATGCCACTTCTCTTCCCAGTTGGCTGAGGAAGAGCAGTATGAGATGGAAAGCATACATTCAGATGGTCAGATGGGAAACCCTGCTTTACTAGTCCTTATCTCAGAAGGCTGGAGGCAGGGAAAGATTACAGCAAAAGATGAAAGTCAAACCTGAAAGATAAGCAGAATCAGAAGTCCCTCTCCTGAGGGGCAGCTAGGTGGTTCAGTGAATAGAGCACCCTCCCCGGAATCAGGGGGAGCTGAATTCAAATCCGAACTCAGACACTTAATAATTACTAGCTGTGTGACCTTGGGCATGTCACTTAACCCTATTGCCTTGTACAAAATAAAACAAAACAAAAGAAGAAGTCCCTCCCCCTTCCAGCTTTCTTTTTCCCACAAGAGACAGGACAGCAGGAAATGGAAGAGCTGCTGGTAGGTTGTTCCTTTTTGCACCAGGGATTCTCCACATTTTAATTGAGACAGAGAGCTAGTAGTAGGACACAGAAGTTGCCTTGTGTTTGGTTGAAGCAGATGAAAAATGTCTGATCTGGTCTCTTGCTGCCTTCTCACAGGGGACATGCTGTGCCCAGCAATGGATGGAAAACTTAGGACATGTAGTTAGTGGAACATTAAAATCCTCAATTGAAGGACCTGCTGAAGAGTGGGGAGCAGGAAATGGTAGATTCCCCATGGAAGTGAAAATCCTTTGAGGCAGATGGAAGACAGCTACCTGGTCCCTTACCACTTTCCTTCAAAGGACACTATGACCACTGTATTTAATTGTCCTCCAACTTGCTCTTCTTTTTCTTTGTGGTTTTTCATTTCTCTCATTGCTCCACATGCTGTAAGGTAGAAAAATAGACATTGAAAGTTGCAAAACCTCTCCTAAGTCCAGGTTGGAGTCAAAGTTCAATAAGGGAATCAGTTACTTTATCTTTTTTTCCTGTAAATTCCTTAAGGTTAACATTATGCCTCCACTTCTTCATCCTTAGGAGGACTCCCAGGAAGAACTTTGCTGCCAAACTCCTGTGCAAAAAATGTGCTAACACAACCAGCACCATTGTCTTTGAAAAGTGAGTTTCCTTCAGGTTCTCCAGCTGTTTGCCTGTGAATTCCTTAAAGTTAACATGATTTCTCAGTTTATGGATTCTAGGGTTGTTCCAGTGAAGAATTCTGCAATCTCCCTTTAATAGACAAATTTTATTTTGAAAAGCTCACTGGTATTTCAGAAAGGTGAGTTTCCAGAATTTATTTAAGAAATTTACAGAGATCTGGGGAGGGAACATCAGTTAGGGCAACCCTAGGTGTTATATCTTGATGGACCAATGAAAGGGTTCCAGAGCACCCCTGAGATATCTTTGTTTGAAACTATTCCTTCACATCTGTACCATAAATTAACTCTTATATATTTTGAGTCATTTTTGAGCCTCTGAGCAAACTCTGAGATTAATCATTTTCTTATCCCTATATTGCAGTGAAGAGAACAGAAAAATAACACAGATTAAGTAACCTTGACAGATCTGGTAAGTGGATTAATTGGGATGCAAAGCTTGGACTTGCTAACACTGTGGTTCAGCTTGTGACCACCAAGAGATTTGTAATACTGCCTGTTAGCCATCATTTTTCGTCCCACATCACATATTTATTCATTCCTGCCATATTTGACTTCCCAAGAAATTTATGGTCCATATAGCCAGAACTACAAATCTCAAAGGCCCTCTATTTGGAATCCCCTTATCGGATAACTGAAAAAAGTAAGAACTTTGGATAAAGGTCTAATCAAAAGTATGTGTCTGATGTATTAATTAGGTCCTTTTCTTGTCAGAATTCTTGTCAGAATCCAGATGTTGACCACTAGACATTGCCATAAGTGTGCCTTTGCCTCATTTACATTTTATTTCCTTGTTCCCATTCCAGGTGTGCCAGGTCTTTTCTTTTCTGGATTAATCACAATAAGAACAACAGCAGAAATCACCACAATAATAATTTAAACCACCAAATCAACAAAAAGCATAGAAAATATGATTGACAGAGTACAAAATATGCATATTTTCTCCTTCCTGCTTCTGATGCTCTTTGTAGTCCAATTGGTAGAGGAATTAAGTGAATCTAAGACATAGAAAGTTACTCAGGTCAGGATGGCACACCTACTATGTAGGATAGGTTTTTGGACCTCCTGACTCCAATTCTTAAGGCTGTGAAATGTTTGACCATCTCCTATCATTTTTGTTCCACTTGATTTCCTTTTACAATACTATCAATCTTGGCTGGCTTGGCTGTTTACCTTCCTCAAGACTCCAGGTTTTGATCTGTTAAAACCAGTGATGGACTTGAGCATATATTTTCTTCTACCTTTTTATATTTCTCTAATGTCATTTCATTTTCCTGTATCCTTATATTATTTGCATTTCCCAGGGCAAAAGTTCTTGCAGACTGAGATCAGAGTCTGAGGGCCTTCCTCCAACACCAGTGTCTTCTTGTTTTGACCTCTTAATGCCATATGGTGAACCTTATTACTCTGTTGATTGGTTCTAGGAGTATTCCCCAAAAAAGCAAGCAATCTTCCTCTTGTGGACAATTTTAATTTTGACAAACTCACTGTTTTCTCTTCAAAGATGAGTTTCTAAATTTATATTTGTTTCAGAAATTTGGATGGGTTAGCTTTGGGTGTCTAATTCAGGGAAAACCATGGAGTTTACCTCTTGATGGATCTTTAATGTAGTTCTCCTGTATTCCTAACACATCTTTCCTTGGAAGGGATCATGCACATCAGTATTAAAAGAAGTATTCCCTTGTATGAAGCAAGCTCTACATTTTGTGTGCCTTTTAAGCATCAGAACAAGCTGTGAATAGGGAAACTAGGTTGTGTAATAGAGCACCAACCCTAGAGTCAGAAGGACCTGAGTTCAAATCTGGCCTCAGACACTTAATAATTGCCTACTTGTGTGACCTATGAGATTACTGGTTTTCTTGCTCTAATTTTGCAGGTCAGAGAGCTGAGGAATGAGATGACATGACTTGACCTCTTTGGCATGTCTGATAGGTGGATGAAATGAGATGTGAAGTCTTAGGCTTCAAGACTGTGCAGGTCAGGATAGGAGCTCTTAGCAATTTATGTCCCTGCTCCACAGACATTCATTTCTTCTTCTGTCACTACATACACATTCATCATTCTTGCCATCCTTCACTCACTTGAAAATTCAGGATCCACATAGGTGAACTATAGACCTTTTCATGAAACATTTGCTTGAAAACCTCTTAAGAGACAAGTGAGGAGGGTGAGACTCTCTGGCTTCCTAAGGCTTATTTGAAAGAATTTGGGTGATATATGCATTAGACCCTCTGCTTAACTGATCTCAAATGGAAGCTACTGGAAAGAGCCATTCTTCATTTTTGGTCACATTTTTTCCTTCCTTGTAATTTCTTTCTTCCTGGCTCTATCATATGGAGTCAGCAGGACAATAGATTACAAGTAGTTGGGATGTCAGACAGCTGGAGGATGTGCAGGACTAACTGCGCCGTCTTCCAAATCTTTTGCTCTTAGTCCTAGTCAGTCTTGCCATGTCTTTTCCTCTATCTCTCAAAGGCAGCATGTCCTTTTGTACTTCTTATTCCTAGGACTATAATATCCTGGAAGATTTGAGAAGTCTCCCCCTTGTAAATTGTTTACCAATTTCATCATGTACCATCCCACTTCCTTTTGAGAGGTAAATCTCTTCATTTCCTTTTTCTTTTGGGAGAGATGGATGAAGGTCATCATTAAAGCTGATGTTCAGCTTGCCTAAAGCTGTCATAATATAATGGAAGGATTCCGTTCTTGTCCTCCTTGAATGTCAGGACTATATTTTTCCCTCTTCAGGATTAATAACAAGAAAAACTGCACCAAAAATTGAAGTACTATTTTCAAGCACAAAAACAGAAAACCATAACAAATACTATTTATGGAGTACTGTGTTTGCTTTGGCAGCAGACTTCTGATTTTGAAACTCTTTGTAGTTCAGTTGACAGACTTTACCAAGATGGCACAACTCATCAGTGTTTCAGTTGGGATTCTTGGTTGTGTTTTCTTCTTTCCTTGTCTAAGTCTCTAAGAATTTTGCTGTCAACCATGACTTTTCCTCCTATAGTTCATTTCATTCTTATTTTCCTTTTTTAAGAATATTTGTTATTTAATTTTAATTTTAAGAAGATTTTAGTTTTGAATTCTCTTTCCCACTCCCCTACCTCATTCACTGTAATAATAAGAAACAAGATACTAATTATATATGTGAAATCATTCAATACATTTCTATATTAATCATGTTGCAAAAATAAAATAAACAAAATGAAGAAGGTCAAAATGTCATGCTTTGATCTGCATTCAGACTCTATCAGTTCTTTCTCTGGAGATAGATAGCATTTGTCATCATAAGTCATTCTGAATTTTCTTGAATCATTGTATTGCTCAAGACAGCTAAGTCATTTACAGTTGATCATTAAAGATGGTGTCCAATATTCTCTTGGTACTACTCACTTCACTTTACATCATTTGTTATAAGTCTTTCTAGGTTTTTCTGTACCCATTCTGTTAATCATTTTTCCCCTTTAAAATTTTTTCCTAGTTGCAATTAAAAACAATTTTTAATGTTTGTTTTTTTAAAATTTTGAGTTGCTCTTTCTCATACTCTTTCCTACCTTCCTTTAACTGGCACACATTTTGAATAGGTTATTCATATGTGATCATGCAAAGCAATTTTCAATAGTCATGTTATGAAAGAAAACAGAAGAAAAAAATCATGAAAAAGATAAAGTTAAAAATAATTTTCTTCAATCTGCATTCCTTCACCTTCATCTTTCTCTGCAGGTGGGTAGCATTTTTCAGCATGAGTTTTTTGGAATTGTTTTGTATGATTGTATTGCTGAGAACAGCTAAGTTATTCACAGTTTATCATCATATAATATTGCTATATTGTATAATGCTCTCCTGGTGTTGCTTAATTCACTTATCATTGGTTCATGTTAAACCTTTACAGGTTTTTCTGAAATTGTCTTAATTTATTTTTTTTAATTTTTTAAAAATTTATTTACTTTGAATTTTACAATTGTTCCCCTATTCTCACTTCCCTCCCCTCATAAAATCATCGTAATTTAGATTTTTTATGGTACAGTAGATTTTTTTATAATCATATATCCCAGCTTATTCAACCTTCCCAAGTTGATGGAAATCCCCTCAGTTTCAAATTCTTTGCTACCACAAAAAAGCAGCTATAATACTTTTATAAAAATAGTTCTTTTTTCCTTTTTTTTAAAAAAATCTCTGGGATATAGTCTTATTAGTGGTTATTGCTGGGTCAAAGTGTATGCACAACTTGACAACCCTTTGGGCATCAATCCAAATTACCTTACAGAAAGGTTAGATTGTTGCCCCTTGGATTATCACCTGTGAGGAATCACAATTCAGAGACCAGGGAATGCAGGTATGGAAAGAAAAATAGAGATTTATTAAAAGAAGTTACAGCACAAAAGAAAGTGATAGGAAAGTTAAGTAGAGATTAAAGAAAAAGGCCACCTTGGCAGACCCACTACCAAGGCTCAGCAGGAGTCTGGAGAGATCAACAGAGCAAGCCCCTTCCTCAGATCTCCTTAAATTCTCCCTCAGATTCCATGGGAGGGGTAGTGACCCAAGGAGTGACCCAAGTACCACATTAGAGATTTTGCCTTTTGGGGAGGGGTCTCTTATGGGTAGTCTTAGATGTGTGCAATCCAGATCAGATTCAAGGTCAGGCCCTCAGTGTGTGGCTTAAGTTAGAAGATAAAGGAAAAAGGAAGATTCCCTCAACAATGCTAACAAAAGATTTATAAAATTTGTCCCCAACTAATCTCAGCATCCCCTATGCCCATGGTTCCCTGCATCATATTCCCCCCCCTCAAATTATTAGGGACCCAGATTCTTGTGGGGAATTGGAATGAAGGTCCATCTTCTAGAACTTCTTCAAAGCTGAGAAGGGGCACAGCAGTCTCCCTATCTAACCTATTAGGGGCCCATTTGGAGAGAGAATATTCTGCAGAGGAAACTTGATTGAAGTAGCATCCAAGGGATGTGGGTGGTCAGGATAAGATAGAGGCCACTCCTTGGCCAAAGTCACTAGCTGTAGGCCTGCTGCTCGAATCCTAGAAGAAAAATTTGACAAGGAGTTTAAGTAGGCAAGGGCCAAAAAGAAGCAGGAGAGCAATCAAGGCACTAAGCAAAGAGAGAAACCAGGAGCTCCAGAGGAAGAGGAGACCAGGATAGAATGGAGGTCTGGCATCCAAGTTACTTCTTGCTGTATTCCCCTGGTATGGAGTTCCACTTTATAGTTGTTAATATACAAGCTGTAAGATGTGCTGGCTAGAGCACAAATGCCACCTGAAGAGACAAGGAGATTATCTAGAGGGGCAGCTAGGTGGTGCAGTGAATAGACTACTGGCCCTGGAGTCAGGAGGACCTGAATTCAAATCCAACCTCAGACATTTAATAATTACCTAGCTGTGTGACCTTGAGCAAGTCACTTAACCCAAAAACGAAAAAAAAAATATGATTATCTAGAACCACTTTGGCTAAAGAGTTAGTGACTCTTGAATATCACATAGGGCCTGGGAGGTCTCATTAGCAAGGCGTGAAATGGTGAGTGTTGGATTAGAAAGTATTGCTTCATGTTGTAAATGGCCATAACAGGAGCAGATACTCGGCTATCTTGGATAGGTACCAAAGGATGTTCTCCCAAAGTCCACATTTGGAACAGGAATGTGTAATATGGGTGTTATGGAAGATATCAACAGGAGGGAGTATATGACCAAGTATATGACCCAGAGGCTGGAAGGGTGAGAGACAGTGAGAGTTGAGCACAATCGGCAAGGGGTGTGGTGTCTTAAGATCAATCTATCCTCCTGCAGGGGCACAGAGAGACCCTGTTGTCTGATTTAGCAGAGCCCTTATCTTGACTGCTTGTGAGAGGGTTGTGTTACAGGTTCCTGGGAGTTGTCCAGGCATATGCTCAGTAGCATTGTAAAGACACAAGATATGGCCTGGAGGGTGTTTTAGTGGGTGTTGGGGATGGACAAAAGTCTTTCTATTTTGAATGCCAGATCCACTCAGGAAAAAGCAAGTCTCCCTTGCAAAAGCAACTGTCTCCCATTTCTTCTCCAGCCCAGAAACAAGGGTCTCAGGCTGTTAGATTTAAGAGGAGATGAGCATTAATGATACTAGGGAGGTCGGAGGCTGATCTTTGATAAGTGAGCTGCCATACAGGCTTCTCTGAGGATAAGTCAAGAGAGCAAAACTTGTCTTTTCTGGATGACAGTGACATATCCAGCAATCTTGAGTCCCACCCTGTCCTATAGTTTCCAATTTGAACCAGAGCATTTGAGGTCCGGTTACAGAATTTCTCCAGAAGCCTGGAGAAATAGGGGTGAAAAGACAAAGGATAATTAGCAATAACATAATAGATTTTATTTAAGGACAGTAAAGATGGGAATAAGAATATGATTCAAATAGAGTAAAATAGCTTAGTTATGTGGAGTACGAAGTTTCCAAAGACACTTATCTCCAAGGTTCCTCAGGATGCCTTCTTAAACAGGTACTTCAAGTCTTCTAGTGGCTCACAAGAGTATGCGGTGTCACCTGGAGGAGAAGCTGAGGGAGAGACAAGTCTAATCATAGAAAGGTGAGTCCAGCTAGGGAGACCTTCCAATTTCACTGCTGTTGGGGTAGAGAAAATAACTCGATAGGGGCCCTTCCATTTCACCCCCAGAGGATCTGTTCCCTGAGCCTTCCAGGACTTTGAATATACCATATCACCAGGATTTGCAGGAGAGACTTCCCTAGAGCCATTATCTTCAGCTTTGGGCAGATGCTTGCTAGCATATTCAGAGAGAGCTGTTGTAACAGCACCTAGTTGTGTGGCAAACTGTAACTAGGTGTTACTCTGAGTCCATAAGAATATTAATGTCAGGAATGGTCTGCCATATAGCAGCTCAAAAGGGCTAAGTTTAATATTTTCCCATGGAGCAATACGAACTCTCAACAATCCGATTGGAAGAAGAGTTATGTAGTCCCCCTTGGTCTCTTGGCATAGTTTAGCTAAGGTGTGTTTGAGAGTGCCATTCATTTTTTCTACCTTTCCTGATGCTTGAGGATGCCAAGCTGAATGAAGAAAGTATGTGATGTTCAAAGCTCTGGCTAGCTACTCCCTGAGTTATCTGAGAGACAAAAATAGGGCCATTGTTACTCTGAAAAGAGCAGGGCAGGCTGAAGTGGGGGATTATCTCCTTCAAAAGGACTTTGGAGACCTCCTGAGCTCTCTCAGGTCTACAAGGTCATGCCTCCACCCAGGAGGTGAAGGTGTTCACCAAGACAAGGAGGAACTTAAAGCCTCGACAAGGGGGCATATGGGTGAAGTTGATTTGCCAGTCTTCCCCAGCATAGATACCTCTCTTTCTACAGGTTTTAATAGTGTAGGCTTAATCTCACCCTCGGGGTTCACCAGAGCACAAATGGAGCAAGCTCTGCAGATGTAGCTGACAGTCTCCCTTAACTTGTGGCCTGTAAAAACATGTTATTAGAGAATAAAGGGCATCTCTTCCCAAGTGAGTGGCATGGTATAATCCAAAGAGTAGTTTCCACTGACTCTCTCCTGGAATGAGAAGTTGGTCTAAGGGTGCTTCATACCACCCAGAGGATGAGAGAGTAATAACCCCTGTCCTTGGCTAAAGCCTGTTCCTGAGGGCTCTAGGAAAGAGAGAAGGATTCAGGGAACTGCAGAATTAAAGGAGCCAATGTCATAGGCTGACAGGATGCTCACTTGGCCGCTGCATCAGCCTACCTATTCCCCACAATTATATCTGAGTTACCTGTCTGATGACGTTTGCAAAATATTACTGCTACCTCTTGGGGTTTTTGAACAGCTTAGAGAAGGTTTAGGATTTCCTGACTTCTTAAGAGGGGAGTTTTTTGCTGTGAGATAACCCCTTTCTTTCCAAATAGCTGCATGTGCATGTAAGATTAGAAAGGAGTACTCTGAATCAGTAAAAATGTTTATTCTTTTGCCCTTCCCTAATTCTAGAGCTCTAATGAGTGCAATCAACTCAGCTTTCTGGGCAGAAGACCCAGGTGGGAGAGGTTTAGCATCTATAATATAGTCTGACAACTGCATATCCTGATTTTCTCTCTCCCTTTAAAATAAAACTTGACCCATCTGTTTACCATTCCTCTTCTGGCTTAGTAAGGGGAATGTCCTTTAAGTCAGGTTGACTAGAATACACTGAGTCTAAGGTCTCCTCACAGTCATGAATTAAGCTAACAGCTGATAGATTGTCAGGGAGTAGAGTTGCTGGATCAAGGCTGTGGCAGACTCTGAGAATTAGATCAGATGTGTCTAATAGAAGGGCCTGCTATTTAGTGAGCCTACCACCTGAGAGCCAATGATGGACTTTTGCCTCCAAGATACTCTGTATGCTGTGGGGAGTAAAGACCTCCAAAGGTTGGCCTAGAGTGAGTTTGGTAGCCTCTTCTACCATAAGGGCTGTGGCTGCAACTGCTTGAAGACATGTTGGCCATCCCAGAGCTACCGGATCTATCTGCTTTGAGAAATATCCCACAGGTCTCAAATCTTGGCCCATTGTCTGAGTGAGGACTCCTAGGGCCTGGCCTCTCTATTCATCTACATACAAAATGAAGGGTTTATCTAGGTTAGGCAATTCTAATGCTGGAGAAGAGGTAAGTTTACATTTTAAAGTCTCAAAAGCCTTTGCTTGATCTGGACCCCAATTTAAGCGCAGATTGTCAGGACCCTCTATTGCATTAAAAATAAGCTTAGCTATTTCCCCAACAAAATTTGGTATCCAGAGTCTACAAAACCAAGATACCCCCCAAAAGCATGCAGCTGCTTCTTAGTGACTGGGGATATTTGTTTTCTCTCTGTGGTGAGAGAAGAGACTTTGGGGCGAGCTCATGGCCCAGATATTTAATGGTTTGAGAGGCTATTTGAACTTTGTTCATTGAGACTGTATCTTCTTGATCCTAGGAAATTTAGAGTTTGGGAAACAGTTTTCAAAGCAGATTCTCGAATTGGACTACAGTTCAAAATATCAACATTCTGGATTGTGGTGCTGTCATCTATCTTTAAGTCTCTTAGATCTTTACCTAATGCTTGACCAAAAAGATAGGAACTGTTTCTGAATCCTTGTGGAGTACAATCCACATTAGTTGCAGTACAATCCACATCTCCCAGGAGGTGTCCACTCAAAAACAAAAATATTTTGGGAATCCTTATGAAGGGGAAAACAAATGAATGCATCTTTAAGATCCAGGGTGGAAAACCACTGAGTATTCCCTGGTATCTGAGTGAAAATTGTATAGGGATTTGGAACAATGGGGTGTATTAGGATTACTGCTTCATTTATAACTCAAATCTTGTATTAAGCAAAATTCTTCATTAGACTTCTTAATTCCAAGTATTGGACTATTATAAGGAGATTAACGGGGTATTAGAAGACCATATTGCAGAAAGTTGTCAATCAAAGGCTGTAATCCCTCCCTTATCTCAGGTTTAAGAGGATATTGAGGTCTATGAGGAAAAAAAAAATTAGGATCCTTAAGGCGGATTGACACCAGAGTGTCATGGGTTGCCTTTTTTGTACACTTATATTCCAGACCTCATGATCTACCTCTTCCCAGACTTCTGAGGGAATATGAAATGTCCTTTCTAATAGAGGACAAAGTGGAAATGGGAGGCTTAACAAGAGAGAAATAAGTTCCCAGCTTTACTATCAAATCCCTTCCCAATTAGGGAACAGGGCAGGAGGGAATGTTCAAACAATAGGTCTTCAAACTGACGCGAGTGGTCTCATCTGTAAACATTTCCTCAGTTTCCCTTCAATGCCCATGACTTTACATGTAGAGGGCAGAAGCTCACCGGAATGGTCAAGCAAAACAGAATAAGTAGCCCCAGTGTCAATAAGGAAGTTAATTAGCTTACCTCCCACATCTAGTGTGACTCTGGGTTCAGCCATGGTGATAGAAAGGGAGGAGTCTGGGCTGAACCTGGCTTCCAGTCAACCCTCCCTCAGGGAGGAAGGACAAACTGGGCACTGAGTTGAAGCCTCTGCATCTCCCTGTCATTCTGGGAGTGGTCATGTCTCCACCTAGTGGACTGCCTTAGTTTGGGACCAGAGCAGTGAGATTGTCCTGGGTGGGGGATTCCCAGAGAGGGGCTCACAACACCAGTGACGCCTTCCGTGGAAGCATTGGCAGGAACCATGAGACCTGGTCGGGATATGCCTAGAGAGACACTCTCGGTAGCCATGGCCTATGCCATTACCCTGAAAACAGACCATACCCCCAAGGGACCTATCCCCAGCTTGACCCAAGTCACATAGCAGGGTAGCTAAGATCTGGGAAGTTTGTTCTTTGTTGGTTCTGCCTTCTCTTGGCACGAAGAGACCTCTCTTTAGGGCTGTATCTCTTTGATTGAACATAGCAAATACTGCCTCCAACAATTTGGACATAGGCATTTGGTCTCTCAGGTCTAACGTCTTAATTTTCTAAGGTATGTTTGATGCAAACTAACTGATAAAATGTATGCCTAAAATGATACTCCCCTCAAAAGAGGTGGGGTCTGAGTTAGTATATTTCTTCAGGGCCTCCAGAAGTCTATTATGGAAAAGGGCTGGATTCTCCTCAGAATCCTTCATTCTGTCATAATTCACTAGTTTCTTAATTCCTTTTTTCATTCCTTCTAGCAAATAAGATATCATATGGTCTTGCTTTTCTCTATCCTTATTGATTTGAAAATCCCATCTGGGATCAGCTACTTAAATTGCTATGGCCCCAGAGGAAAACCTGTTCAGCTCTCTTACCCTTGTCTCTGAGATAGTTTGCCTTCCTTTGAACTAGTTTCCAAATCCTCTGTTTCTCTTCATCTGAGCAGCAGTTGGAAAGGATAATATTTACATTTCCCCAAGATAGTTCATACTGAAGGGAAATCTTTCTAAACTCCTCAGCAAACTTCTGAGTATCTGAATAAAGCCCTCATTTCCCTTTATCTAATTCAAATCCATCATGGAAAATAGAATGTAGACCCAAGTTGCACGTCCCTGAGCATCTGGGATTTCCCTTAAAGGGCACAGATGAATAGAAATCTCTCTGTGGTTTAAGAGTAGAGGGATTAGGAATGTCTTGAGTTATTTAGCAAAGGAAGGTCAAAAGGAGAAGCCAGAGGCTCAGGTGGGTTAAGGAAAGGTGAGGATGAAGGGGAAAGAGGGATGGCGTGAGGGATCAGGGGAAGGCTGAGTAGGCGGAAGGATTGGCAGTGTTGGGGAGAGGCACACACATGGATGAACCCATGATATGGGGGGGGGGACAATGGCACCAGAGGCATAGGAGGTGAATTTTGAGGCAGTAAGAGATAAACAGTCCCTCTCCTAGTTTGAGAGGGGTTCAATTCAAAAATGTAAACCTTTGAGAACAAATTAAAACCCCCCAATTAAATACCGAATTAGAAATTCTAAATATTAAAGGAGAAATTAATAAAATTGGAAGCAAGAAAACTATTGAACTAATAAGTAAAAGCCAGAGTTGGTTTTATAAAAAAAATTCATAAACCTCTGGTGAATTTGATTAAAAAAAAGAAAGAAGAAAACCAAATTGCTGGTATCATAAATGAAAAAGGTGAACTCACCAATGAGGAGGAAATTAAAGTAATAATTTGGAATTATTTTGCCCAATTCTATGCCAATAAATTTGACAATCTAAGCGAAATGGACGAATATTTACAAAAACATGAGTTGCCCAGGCTAAATGAAGATTAAATACCTAAATAACCCTATCTCAGAAGAAATTCAACAAGCCATTATTGAACTACCTAAGAAAAAATCTCCAGTGCCAGATAAATTCACAAGTGAATTCTATCAAACATTTAAGGAATAACTGGTTCCAACTCTATACAAACTCTTTGGAAAAATAGGTTAAGATGGATCTCTGCCTAAATACTTCTATGACACCAATATGGTGCTGATACCTAAATCAGGAAAAGTCAAAATGGAGAAAGTAAGTTATAGACCTACCTTCCTGATGATTATAGATGCAAAAATTATATATATATATATATATATATATATATATATATATATATATATATATATTTAGTCGTGTTTTTTGCAAGGCAATGGGGTTAAGTAGCTTGCTTGCCCAAGGCCACACAGCTAGTAATTGTTAAGTTTGTGGGGCCGGGATTGAACTCGGGTCCTCCCGACTCTAGGACCAGTGCTCTATCCATGGTACCACCTAGCTGTCCCCTTCATGCAAAAATTTTAAATAAAATCTTAGCAAAATGATTACAATAACTTATCATTAGGATAATACATTATGTTCAAGTAGAATTTCTCAGGAATGCAGCGTTGGCTCAATATTAGGAAAACTGTTAGGTATATTATTGATATAAGAAATCATATGAATATGTTAATGGATGCTGAAAAAGCTTTTGACAAAATATAACACCAATTCCTAATAAAAACACTAGAAAGACTAGGAATAAATAAACTGTTCCTCAGAATAATAAGTATCTTATCTGAAACCATCAACAAATATTATATGCAATGGGGAGGGGCTAGAGGCATTCCCAATAAGATCAGGGGTGAAACAAGGGTGCCCATTATCACCACTACTATTCAATACCATATTAGATATGTTAGCATCAGCAATAAGAGAAGAAAAAGAAATTGAAGGAATCAGAATTGGGAAGGCAGAGACTAAACTCTCACTCTTTGCAGATGACATGATGGTATATCTAGAGAATCGCAAAAAATCATCTAAAAAACTACTAGAAATAATTAGCAACTTTAGCAAAGTCCCAAGATATAAAATAAAACCTCATAAATCCTCAACATTTCTATATATAACTAGCAAGATGCAGCAGGAAGAGCTAGAAAGAGAAATTCCATTCAAAGTAGCTTCAGACAATATAAAATATTTGGGAGTCTACCAGCCAAGGCAGACTCAGAAACTTTTTGAAAACAATTACAAAATACTTCTCATGCAAATAAAATCAGATTTAAGTAATTGGACAAATATCAACTGCTTGTGGATAGGTCAAGCTGATGTAATAAAAAATGACAATTCTACTAAAATTAAAGTACATATTTAGTGCCCTATCAATCAAGATTTCAACAAATTACTTCAAGGAGTTAGAAAAAATTGTATATAAATTCATATGGAGAAATAAAAAGTCTGGAATTTCCAGGGATTTAATGAAAAAAGTGCAAAAGAAGGTGGCTTAGCCCTACCAGATCTAAAATTATATTATAAAGCATCAGTCATCAAAACTGCCTGGTATTGGCTAAGAAATAGAGTGGTGGACCAGTGGAATAGACTAGGTGCAGGAAATGATTATAGTAATCTGCTGTTCGATAAATCCAAAGAGTCCAGCTATTGGGATAAAAATTCTCTCTTCAATAAAAACTTGCGAAAACTGGAAGTTATTATGACAGAAACTTGGATGAGACCAACACCTCCCACCCGATACCAAGATAAGATGAAAATGGATGCAGGGTTAAGACAAAAAACAATACTATAAGCAAACTGGAAGATCAAGGACTAGTTTACCTGTCAGATCTATGGAAAGGGAAGCAGTTTATGACCAAGAAAGAGATGGAGAACATCACCAAAAACAAACTAGATGATTTTGATTACATTAAATTAAAAAGGTTTTGCACAGACAAAACCCACAGTAACCAAGATCAAAAGAAATGTAGTAAATTGGAAAAACCATTTTTCACAACTAGTATTTCTAACAAAGGACTCATTTCTAAAATATACAGAGAATTGTGTCAAATTTTTAAAGAAACAAATTCCACAATTGTGAAATGGTCAAAGGATGTACAAAGGCAATTTACAGATGAGGAAATCAAAGCAATCCATAGTCATATGAAAAACTGCTCTAAATCATTACTTATTAGAGAAATGCAAATTAAAGCATCTCTGAGGTACCACCTCACACCTCTCAGACTAGCCAATATGACCAGAAAGGAAAATGGATCAATGTTGCTAGGGATGTGGACAATCTGAACACTATTACGTTGGTGGTGGAGCTGTCAACTCACAACATTTCTGGAGAGCAATTTGGAATTACACCCAAAAGGTGACAAAAATGGGCATACCCTTTGATCCAGTGTTTGATTAAAGAGTTTAGTTTCAATTTGCTTCTACAAAATGACACATTCACACCAACAAAACTAAAAAGTATATTTAATAAAGTGATTATAAAACATGTAAAAATAAATCAGTTTTACAGCAAAGATAACCAATCAGTCCTAATATAATAAAAAGAAGAGCAAAGCGTACGTAAACATAAATATTAAGAGAAAAACATCACGGATTTGGGGGAGCTTCAACATCTGAATCAACAGTGGCTGGGGAGTCCTGGAGTACAGCCTCCAGAGTCCCAATCAGGAATGTCCCAGGCAGAGTGTCCTTTCAATGGGTGAGACTACAACTAGGTTAAGGTCTAATTAGATCTTATATAGCTTGAGAACAAATAATTCTTCTTGCCAATTTTTTGTGGAATCAAACCAAATTTCCCAGGTTGTCCATGGAGGGAGCCACCCCCCTAAACCAAAAGAATTATGGGGTTTACATTCAGGAATGGCTAGTTACTGAAGAGCCAGGCAATGTTAATCAAGTATGGCCTTGAAATCTTGCCAGGACCAGTCAAGGACATTCAGAGGTTCTTTTAAATATTCAAAATGTTTTAAATACATCCATAAGATCAATCCTACTCATCTCCCCTCCCTGTATATCAGGAGTGAATTGGGAATCAGTAATTCTCTGTATACCAGAGGTATAACTATAAGGCCTTAATATGGAAAATCTTATATCTTATATATTAATGATATATCCAGCTATACCACTACTGGGTCTGTACCCTCATGAGATCATGTAAAAGGGTAAAGACATCATTTGGAGAAAAGTATTCATAGAAGACCTATTTGTGGTGGCAAAGAATTGGAAATCAAGGGGATGTCCATCAGTTGGGGAATGGCTTAGTAAGCTGTGGTATATGTATGTGATGGAACACTATTGTTCTATTAGGAAGTAGGAGGGGTAGGAATTCAGGGAAACCTGGAAGGATTTGCATGAACTGATGCTGAGTGAAATGAGCAGAACCAGAACACTGTACACTCTAACAGCAACATGGGGGTGATGATTAACCTTGATGGACTTGCTCATCCCATCAATGCAACAATCAGGCACAATTTTGGGGTATCAGTGATGGAGAACAACTTCTGTATCCAGAGAAATAATTGTGGAATTTGAACAGAGACCAAAGACTATTTTACCTTTAATTTTAAAAAAACACATTTTTTTCTAATTATATAATTATGTTATCTCTTATACTTTATTTTTCTTCCTTAAGGATATGATTTCTCTCTCATCACATTCAACTTAGATCAATATATACCATGGAAACAACATAAAGACTAACAGACTGCCTTCTATGGGGGTGGGGGAAGGGAAGCAACATTAGGGGGAAAATTGTAAAATTCAAAATAAAGAAATAAATAACCTTAAAGAAATGTAAACCTTTTAAATCACCCTCTTGGCTTAGAATAGGTTTGGCTTCATGCCTGGAGGCAAGCTTCCTTTTAGCTGAGATTTCTAAGTCGGAGGTGGGCAGGTTTTGGCCTCTTTCTCTCTGAAAAGGAGTATATGGAGATAAAGTCCCCAAGGCTTCAGCTGAAACTTCACAGGCTGAGTTGTAGGGGACACTCAATTTTGATATTAGAGTGTTTAAGGGACCTGATTCTGTATTTGAAGGACTAGGAGTTGGGGGTGGGTTGAAGTTTTCAAACCAGAGGAACTGTTCTGGCAGAGCTAGGGAAGCTACTGGAGTTTGGGCAACTGCTGGAGTTGGGGGTGCAGCTCGAATAGGAACCCTGTACATTAGGTCATCAAGAATATTTATTTTTCTCTAAGTTTTCCTCACTTAATGAGCGTTTTGTTACTAACACTTTTCCCTTTTTGAAAAGTTCTTGGAGGTTTGCTACTGCTACAAAAGCTTGGACATAGCTAGCTACTGTAATTCTCCTTGTCTTTTTTCAAAATTTGTCTAATTCTATGAAAACTTAACATTTCATGGTGCTATGAATTGGACATTTTTATCTCCTTTTGTACCTAGCCCAATTCTGTGTGCAGAACTTAATGAGATATTTCCTTTTTTAAAACTGCAAATCTAAGGGCAGTGGATAGAGCACGGGCCCTGGAGTCAGGAGTACCTGGGTTCAAATCTGACCTCAGACACTTAATAATTGCCTAGCTGTGTGGCCTTGGGCAAGCCACTTAACCCCATTGCCTTGCAAAAACCTAAAAAAACTCCAAATCTAATCCCTTCCAATGAGATAGCACCTGACCCAGAGGGATTGTCTTTGGTTCCGAATAAATTTTCCCCATGTGTAATTCTCCTAATTTCTAAGCGGACAACACATCATTTGGATCTACAATCAAAAAATCTTTCTATAACAACCTAACACTCTTAAAGTGGAGTCAAAACCTCCAACCTCAGTACTGCCTGTCACTGATCATTCTGAACAAAAATACAGAGCAGACCCACTGGCAAGACACCTGATAAGATTAGCACTTAGAGAAGATCGGATTAAGTTTTTACTAATCTCTTCAACCTCCAACTTTCCCTATCCTTGGGTGAAAGCAGAGAACACAGATACAGGAGAGCTAGAGAGATCCAGTGTCATTTCCCTACTTTTCTAGAAATATTGTATCTAAAAAGGGATGTACTTCTCACTTATGGAGCTCAATCCAGTTTCCCAAGTCAAGGCAGAGAGTCCCTTTGTGGTCACCAAAAAAGGTTGCCTCTTGTATTTTATTTTTTGCCTGTGACAAATCACAATTCAGAGACCCAGGAATACAGTGTGGAAAAGAGATTAATTAAAAGATTAAATTAAATATATTTAATTAATTTCATTACATTAAAAACGATTTATTTAAAGAAGTTATAACACAAAAGAAAGTGATAAAAAGGTTGAGTAGAGACTAAAGAAAAAAGCCATGTGGATTGCTAATCCAATTTGGCAGACCCACTGCCAGGGTTGACCAGAAGTCTGGAGATGTCCAGAGAGCAAGCCCCTTCCTCAGATCTTAAATTCTCCTTCAGGGTCCCTGGGAGGGGTGATGACCCAGGAGTGACCAAAGTCCCACATTGGAGATTTTGCCTTTGGGGGAGAGGTCTCTTATGGGTGGTCTAAGACTGGTTTCCAGCACCTGTGTACCCTGGCTGCTCTGACTAAAAGAGAATGCAATCCAGATCAGATTGAAGGTCAGGCCCTCAGTCTGTGGCCTAAATTAGAAGATAAAGAAAATTCCCTTAACACTGCAAACAAAAGATTTACAAAATTTGTCTCCAAATGATCTCAACACTCCCTATGCCCATGGTTCTCTGCATCAAGATCAATTCACAGTACTTCTAATATTCTTATTTTTCCACATCCCTTCCAACATTTATCATTTTCCTGTTCTATTATATTAGCCAATCTGATGGGGGTGAGGTGGTACTACTTTAAAGTTGTTTTAATTGTAATTTCCCTAATCATGATTTAGAACATTTTTTATAAATGTAGTCCTGCTTGTCACTCACTATTAGGGAAGCCTTTTTAATATTCTATTGGGAGAAGCATTACCCAGTCTGTAGCTTTTGCATTTCCTGCTGTCCCTCAAGTCCTGGGTCACCTACTATCTCTTAACTAGCACCTAATGGCAATTGAGGAGAGAGATGCAATTTCCTGTGTTGATGTGGACATGTTTGAATTGTCTTCAACTCATGAAAGTTATGCATAAAACTGACTCCTACTGTAGGAATCAGTCTGTCAGCATGTTGCTACTTTCACATACTTTAATAAACTCCTTTTAATGTCTTGGGGGAAATCCCAAGCAATGTTCCTTTTAACAAATGGAGAACCAAGAGCTTTTATGGGCTTTCACTCCTGACAATCACTATAGGTGGGCCTGCTTCACCTCCTGGAACCAACAATTAGGTGTAGAAGGAGAAATATCTGTCAATTTTTTAATATTAAAAAACTGTTATTATGCTTGTATTGATGAATTCTGAGGGCTCCCTGGGTACTATGGACCCTAATTAGATGAAAACGCCCTCCTATTCTTCAATGTAACTTCCTTGTTAAATGCAAATACAAAGACAAGAGCAACCTCAGTTCATCCCTCCACCAGCTTCCTGCCTCTCAGGGTGGGTACCTGATCCCCACAAAGAGGGGATGGGTCCCGTTTTACTGTCCGTTTTACTCTTCACTGCACAGGAAATGGGCAAGACTATAAAAATTTGACTTACACCCCCCTGGAGACCAAGGACTCCATCCTTTCTCTCTCTCCCTCAGGTATTCTCATCTGGACCTTGGTTTTTCAGCAGCTTATTGTCTCTCCAAGAAAAAGATTTTTCTGTGAACTATTCTGGATTGTAAAATAAAAATCTTTTTGTACTTCAAGTTCAGTTTGTGAGTTTTTCCACTTTCATTATAAAGATTTTATTTATTTGGAGTTTTACAATTTTCCCCTATTCTTACTTCCCTTCCCCTACCCCCCCCACAGAAGGCAATTTGCCAGTCTTTACATTGTTTCCATGGTATATTTAATATGATGAGAGAGAAATCATATCCTTAAGGAAACAAAGTATAAGAGAGAACAAGATCAGACAATAAGATACCAGATTTTTTTTTCAAAATTAAAGGTAATAGTCCTTGTTCTTCATTCAAACTCCACAGTTCTTTCTCTGGATACAGATGGTATTCTCCATTGCAGATAGCCCCAAATCGTTCCTGATTGTTGCACTGATGGAATGAGCAAGTCCTTCAGCGTTCATCATCGCCCCCATGTTGCTGTTAGGGTATACCGTGCTTTTCTGGTTCTGCTCATCTCACTCAGCATCAGTTCATGCAAATCCCTCCAGGCTTCCCTGAATTCCCATCCCTCCTGGTTTCTAATAGAACAATAGTGTTCCATGACATACATATACTACAGTTTGCTAAGCCATTCCCCAATTGATGGACATTTACTTGATTTCCAATTCTTTGCCACCACAAACAGGGCTGCTATGAATATTCTTGTACAAGTGATGTTTTTACCGTTTTTTTTCCCATCATCTCTTCAGGATATAGACCCACTAGTAGTATTGCTGGAGCAAAGGGTATGCACATATTTATTGCCCTTTAGACATTGTTCCAAATTGCTCTCCAGAAATGTTGGATGAGTTCACAGCTCCATCAACAATTTAATAGTGTCCCAGATCATTATCCTATCTAGTCATATTGGCCAGTCTGAGAGGTGTGAGGGGGTAATTCATGGAAGTTTCAATTTGCATTTCTCTAATAAGTAGTGATTTAGAGCAATTTTTCATATGACTATGGTTTACTTTGATCTCTTCATCTTTAAATTGCCTTTGCATATCCCTTGACCATTTGTCAATTGGGGAATGGCTTTTTTAAAAAATTTGACTCTGTTCTCTGTATATTTTAGAATTGAGTCCTTTGTCAGGAACATTAGTTGTAAAAATCATTTCCCAGTTTACTACATTTATTTTGTTCTTGATTACAGTGGTTTTGTCTGTGCAAAAGCTTTTTAATGTAATGTAGTCAAAATCATCTAGTTTGTTTTTAGTGATGTTCTCCACCTCTTCCTTAGTCATAAATTGCTTCCCTTTCCATAGATCTGACAGGTAACCTAGTCCTTGATCTTCTAATTTGCTTATTGTATTGTTTTTATGTCTAAGTCCTGTATCCATGTCTATCTTATCTTGGTATAGGGTGTGAGGTGTTGGTCTAATCTAAATTTCTGCCATACTAACTTCCAATTTTCCCAGCAGTTTTTATGGAAGAGAGAGTTTTTATCCCAATAGCTGGACTCTTTGGATTTATCAAACAGCAGATTATTATAATCATTTCCTACTATTGCCCCTAGACTATTTCACTGGTCCACCACTGTAGTTATTAGCCAATACCAGAGAGTTTGGATTACTAATGATTTATAATATATTTTTAGATCAGATAGGGCTGAGCCCCCTTTTTACACTATATTTCATTGAATCCCTGGAAATTCCTGATGTTTTATTTCTCCATATGAATTACAACTTTTTCTAACTCATTAAAGTATTTTTTTGAAATTTTGATTGGTAGGATGCTAAACAGTAGTTTCGTTTGGGAGCATTGTCATTTTTATTACTTAAGTTCCATGAGCAGTTGATGTTTGCCCAATATTTAAATCTGATTTAATTTGTGTGTGAAGTGTTTTATCATTGTTTACAAAATGTTTCTGAGCCTGCCTTGGCAAATAGACTCCCAGGTATTTTATATTACCTGAGGTTACTTTGAATGGGATTTCTCTTCTTTCTAGCTCTTCCTGCTGTATCTTACTAGTCATATATAGAAGAGTTGAGGATTTATGAGGGTTTATTTTATATCCTGCAACTTTGCTAAAATTGCTAATTGTTTCCAGTAGTTTTTTGGATGATTTCTTGGGATTCTCTAGGTAGACCATCATGCCATCTGCAAAGAGTGAGAGTTTTGTCTCTTCCTTCCCAATTCTAATTCCTTCGATTTCTTTTTCTTCTCTAATTGCTGAAGCTAACATTTCCAATATGATATTGAATAGTAGTGGTGATAATGGGCACCCTTGTTTCACCCCTGATCTTATTGGGAATGCCTCTAGCCTCTCCCCATTGAATATAATGCTTGTTCATGGTTTCAGACAGATACTGCTTATTATTCTAAGTAACAGTCAATTTATTCTTTTTTTTTTCTAGCAACTTTTTCTAACTCATTTTTTTATTCTCATTTTGTACAAATGTTTTTTTTTTTTTACATTAATAAAATATTCTTCTTTACAAGTAAACAAAATACCCCTCCTCCTCCCCCATGAATATAGATAGACTTGTTTGGGCAAAAAAAGTAAAGGGGAGAGGAAAAAAATTAAAATAAAAAATAATAATAGTAATAATTGTAGGTATGGCCAGGTGGCGCAATGGATGAAGCAACAGCCCTGGAGCCACGAGCACCCAAGTCCACATCCAGCCTCGTAAACCCAACAATCACCCAGCTGTGTGACATGCAAGCCACCCGATCCCCACTGCCCTGCAAACCCCCCCCCCAAAAAAAAGAAAGAAAAAAAAGACCCAAAATAAAATAAAATATTAATAATAGTAGGGGTGGCTGGGTGACAGACAGAGCATTGGCCCTTGAGCCAGGAGCACCTGGGTCCAAATCTGGCCCCAGACACCCAAAGATCACCCCGCTATGTGGCCCTAGGCAGGCCATCCAGGTCCACTTGCCCTGCATCCTCCCCCAAATAATCATAACAAAAAATGTGCTTGAGTCTTTGTTCCAACACCAACAACTCTGTCATGGGTGGATCACATTCTTTATGATAAGTCCATCACAAAAGTTATTTCCATATTTTTCCACCATTGCCATTGCTGATCGCAACTCCCTCCTTTCTTATTTCTCCACTACCATGTACTCTATTTTCTCTCTCCTTTCACTATAACTGCTGTAGGGTAGCTGAGTGGCGCAGCAGACAGATCCCTGGTCCTGGGGCCAAGAAGCCCTGAGCCCCCATACCACCCTTTAGGCCCAGAATCCACCTGGCCCTGTGGTCCTGGGCAGGCCTTCCATTCCCAGCCCCTTGCAAGAAGTAAGAAAGAAAATGTGTTATATCTGGCCACTCTCCCCCCATGGTCCATCCTCTCCTCCTTTATTCACATCCCCACCCCTTCCCACTGCTCCCCCCTCCTTCTTAGTCCAGATGTCTATACCCCATTGAGCATATTTGCTGTTTCCTCTCCTAGCCATCTCTGATGAGAGCAAAGTTTCCCTCATTCCCCCTTGCCTCCCTCCTTCCATATCATTGCAATAGCTCATTGTAATAAAAAAAAAATCTTATGTGAAATATCTTGGACTATTCCCCCTCTCCTTTTTTCTTTCTCCCATTCCATTTCCCTTTTTTTCTATTGACTGCATTTTTACACCATATTTTATCTTCAAATTCAGCTTTCTCCTGTGCTTCAACTATAAAAGCTCTCTCTACCTGCTCTATTAACTGAGAAGGTTCATATGAGTATTATCAGTGTCATTTTCCTATGCAGGAATACATGCAGTTCATCCTCATTAAATCCCTCATATTTCCCCCCTCTCCTCCAATCTCCTTGCTTCACCTGAGTCCTGTATCTGAAGATCAAACCTTCTGTTCAGCTCTGGCCATTCCAAAAGGAACCTTTGAAATTCCCCTGGTTCATTGAAAGTCCATCTTTTTCCCTGGAAGAGGACATTCAGCCTTGCTGGGTAGTTCATTCTTGGCTGCATTCTAAGCTCTCTTGCCTTCCGGTATATTGTATTCCAAGCCCTACGAGCTTCCAATGTAGCTGCTGCTAAGTCCTGTGTGATCCTGACTGCAGCTCCACGATATTTGAACTGTGTCCTTCTGGCTGCTTGTAATATTTTTCTCTTTGACTTGGGAGTTCTGGAACTTGGCTATAATATTCCTAGGGGTTGGTTTTTTGGGATCTCTTTCTCTGGGGGATCGGTGGATTCTCTCCATTTCTATATTGCCCTCTGCGTCTAGAATATCAGGGCAATTTTCCTGTAGTAATTCTTTGAAAATGATGTCAAGGCTCTTTTCCTGATCATGACTTTCAGGTATTCCAATAATTTTTAAATTATCTTTCCTAAGTCTGTTTTCCATATCAGTTGTTTTTTCAATGAGATATTTCATATTTTCTTCTAATTTTTCATTTTTTTTGGTTTTGAAGTATTGATTCCTGATTTCTAGTAAATTCATCAATCTCCCTGAATTCTATTCTTTGTCTGAAGGATTTGTTCTCCTCAGAGAGTTTTCTTATCTCTTTTACCATCTGGCCAATTTTGCTTTTTAAAGCATTCTTCTCCTCAACAACTTTTTGAACTGTTCTATCCATTTGACCTAAGCTGGTTTTTAGCAAGCTATTTTCTTCAGCATTTTTTTGGATTTCCTTGACTAAGCTGCTGACTTCATTTTCATGTTTTTCCTGCATCTCTCTCCTTTCTTTTCCCAGTTTTTCTTCCAACTCCCTCATTTGATTTTCAAAGTCTTTTTTGAGCTCTGTCATAGCCTGAGCCCAATTTCTGTTTTTCTTGGAGTCTTTAGATGCAGGAGCTTGTGCTTCCTCATCTTCAGACTGAGTATTTTGGTCCTTCTTGGGCTCATTTGCAAAATATTTCTCAATAGTCTTCTTTTTGTTTCTCTGCTTGCTCATTTTCCCAGCCTGGGCCTGGTTTGGGGTGTTTCTTGAGCTTTTGGCACACTCCCACAAGGGTCTCAGTGTGTGAGGTTCTGTCCTCCCTCCTGGTCTGTGAATGACCATAAGCGCCCCCCTGTGCCAAGGGGCTGATGTGGGGGGGGGGGGCTGCTGTTCTATGGGGGGGGGGCCTAGACTGTGATCAGGATCTGAATGTGGTCAGAGCCCCAGAGTCCTGTTTCAGGGGAAGAGGACAGAGCTAGGCAGTCTCTCTTCACTCCCCTCCCTCAGCTCAATGGGCTCATGCCCTGGGGGCTCCTGCTTACCGGCCTGCTTCTGTTTCCTGGGGAAAGACCATGCTGCTTGCTGTGTGCCCTGAGGTCTGGGCTCAACGTGCTCCCTCTGGCAGAGGTCCCCCGCTGTTTCCCCACTTTGTGCCTGGTGTTCCTCGGGGTGCAGCTCAGGAGACTCCCCCGCTGCTGTGAGCTGAGACCCCCAGTGCCCTGGGGCTGCCTCTGGGAGGCTGATGTTCTTTGGCTCTGGTGGGCCACCCCTCTGGCGGGCCGCCTCTCCGACCCGGGGAGCAGAGCCTTTCTGCTCTTTTCCAGGTTACCTTGAATAGGAGAACTGCCTCACTGGGTCCCTTTGTGGGTTCAGTCTCTCCAAAGTTTAGTTAGAGTCCTTAGCTGATGAATTTTATCAGAGAGCTCCTAAGACTCGATCGCTTCTTGTTGCCATCTTGGCTCTGCCCCAGTCAATTTATTCTTATACTCTGTAGTGTTTTTAATAGGAATGGGTGCTGTATTTTGTCAAAAGCTTCTTCAGCATCTATTGATATGATATGACGATATAATTTCTGATGGGTTTGTTTTTATATAATTGAGTATACTAACAGTTTTCCTAATATTGAACCAAGCCTGCATTCCTGGGATAAATTCTACATGGTCATAATGTATTATCTTAGTGATAACTTTTTTTAATCATTTTGCTAAAATTTTATTTAATTTTTACATCTATATTCATCAGGGAGATAAGTCTATAATTTTCTTTCTCTGTTTTAACTCTTCCTGGTATAGATATCAGCACCATATTGGTTTCATAGAAAGAGCTAGGCAGAGTTCCATGTTCCCCAATTTTTCCAAAGAGTTTATATAGAATTGGAACCAATTGCTGCTTAAATGTTTGATAGACTTCACTTGTGAATCCATCAGGCCCTGGAGATTTTTTATTAGGGATTTCAATGATGGTTTGTCGAATTTCTTTTTCTGACATAGGGATGTTTAAGTATTTAATCTCCTATTCATTCAACCTAGGCAATTTATATTTTAGTAAATATTTGTCCATTTCACTTAGATTGTCAAATTTCTTGGCATTGAATTGGGCAAAATAATTTTGAATTATTACTTTAATTTCCTCCTCATTGGTGGTGTGTTCACCTTTTGCATTTATGATACTAGCAATTTGGTTTTCTTCTTTCTTTTTTTTAAATCAAATTGGCCAGAGGTTTATCAATTTTGTTGTTTTTTTCATAAAACCAACTCTTGGTTTTATTTATTAATTCATTTTTTGCTTTTGCTTTTATTAATTTCTCCTTTAATTTTTAGAATTTCTAATTTGTTATTTTATTGGGGGGGTTTAATTTGCTCTTTCTCTAATTGTTTTAGTAGCATATTTAGCTCATTGATTTCCTCTTTCTCTAATCTATTCAGGTAAGCATTTAAGGATATAATATGTCCCCTGACAGCCATTTTGAGTGAATCCCATAGGTTTTAGTATGTTGTTTTAATATTGTTATTATTTAGGATAAAATAATTCTTTCTATAATTTCTTGTTTGATCAACTCAATCTTTAAAATGAGGTTATTCAGTTTCCAATTAGTTTTGGGTCTATATTTCCCTGGCCCAATATTGCATATGATTTTTATTGCATCATGATCTGAGAAAGATGTATTCGCTATATCTGCCTTTCTGCATTTGACTATTAGGTGTTTTATGCCCTAGTACATAGTTTTTTTTAAGTGCCATGTATTGCAGAGTAAAAGGTATATTTCTTTCTATCCTCATTGAGTTTCCTCCATAAGTCTATCATATCTAGGTTTTCTAACAATCTATTTACCTCCTTAACTTCTTTCTTGTTTATTTTATGATTCTATTTATCTAAACCTGAGAGTGGGAGGCTGAGGTCTCCCACTAGTACAGTTTTGCTGTCTATGTCTTCTTGTAGTTCTTTCAGCTTCTACTCTAAGAATTTGGATGCTATCCCATTGGGTGCATATATATTCTGTATTGAAATCACTTTATTCTTTATGGTACATTTTGGGAAGATATAGTTTCCTTCTTTATCTCTTTTAATAATATCTATTTTGCAGCTGCTTTGTCTGAAATAAGGATTGCTACTCCTGCTTTTTTCACTTCAGCTGAAGCAAAATATATTTTGCTCCAAAATGAGTTTCTTGTAAGCAGCATATTGTAGGATTCTGGTTTTTAATCCACTCTGCTATTCATTTATGTTTTAAGGGAAAGTTTATCCCATTCACATTCAAAGCTAAAATTACTCTTTATTGCCCTCCATACTATCTTCGCTCTGTTCGTATTTTTCCCCATTTATCCCTTTATCCGTATTTCCCAGTATTTTGTTTCTGAATACCACCCCATTCAGTGTTTGCCCTCCTATATCCACTCCCTTCCCCTTTCTTTCCCCTTTCCATTTTTCCTTCTCTTCTTTCTGTTAGTTTCCTTTTTTCTCCCCCTCCCTGTCTCCATCCCTCTCTCCCCTTTTCCCCTTTTAATACTTGAAAGGTAAGATGTTTTTTAATTTAACTGAGTGTGTGTGCAAGTTAACTTTAATCAAGTCTGATGAGAGGAAGATTCAGGTGTTTCTCATCTCCCTTCTTCCCCTCTATTAGGTCTTTTGTACCTCTTAATGTAATGATATTTACCCCATTCAGTCCCCTCCCTCCTCCCATCTCCTTCCTGTGACCCTTTTTAAGGAGGAGGTGTTTTTAAATCAATCTATGTGAGTCATAGAATATACTGAGTATCCATCACTTCTGGCTCAGTATATTCTCTCTAATAGAGTTACAGTTCTTGAGAGTTATTAGACTCTTTCTCCCAAGTAGGGATTTAGCCATTTTCATCCCATTGGGTAGTAGTCTCATGGATAAGTTATAAGTGTTCATCATTTCTGGCTAAGTATATTTTCTCTGATAGAGTTACAGTTCTCAAGAGTTGTGAGACTCTTTTTCCCATGCTGGGATATAGCCAGTTTCATCTTATTGGATAGCAGTTTTTTTAATTTTTCCCCCTTTTATAACCTTTTCATGTGTCTCTTGAACCTCCTGTTTGATGTCCAGATTTTCTATTTACCTCTGGTCTTTTCATCAGAAATTGTTGGAAGTCTTCCATTTCATTAAATGTCCATTGTTTCCACTGAAAGAAAAGGCTCAGCTTTGCCAGTTAGTGGATTCTTGCCTGCATTCCAAGCTCCCTTGGTTTTCAGAATATCTTGTTATAGGCCCTTTGATTCCTTTACGTTGAAGCAGCTAGGTCCTGTGTAATCTTTACTGTGCCTCCTTTGTATCTAAATTGTTTCTTTCTTGCTGCTTGCAGGATTTTCTCTTTTATCTGATAGTTCTGGAATTTGGCCACAGCATTCTTTAGTGTTTTCATTTTAGGATCTCTTTCTGGAGGTAAGTGATGTATTCTTTCAGTAGCTATTTTGCCCTCTGGTTCTATGAGATCAGGGCAATTTTCCACCACTAAATCCTGTAATATTAAGTATAGGCTTTTTTTCTCTTCAATGTTTTCAGGAAGTCCTATAATTCTCAGGTTGTCCCTCCTTGTTCTATTCTCGAGGTCAGTGGTTTTGCCGATGAGGTATTTTACATTTTCTTCTATTTTTTTCTGGGTTTTTTTGGTTTTGTTTAACAGGCTCTTGCTGTCTCATGAAGTCATTATTTTCCACAGACTCCATTCTTTCTTTTATTTAGAGAAGAGTTTTCTTCATTTACCTTTTGCTACTCCTCCAATTGATCAATTCTGTTTTTGAAAGAGCTTTCCATTTGACAAATTGAAGTTGTGACAGAATTATTTTCTTTTTTCTATTTTCCCAATTGAGGATCTGAGAGAAATATTCTCGTTTTGTATTTGTCCAATTGAGGATCTGAGAAAATTATTCTCATTTTGTATTTGTCCAATTGTATTTTACAATGATTTGTTTTCTTGTTGCAAGGTGTTCAGCTTCTCTTGCATTTCTTTTCCCAAATTTTCCAATTGACTTTTATATTCCTTCCTTATTTCTTCAAGGAAATCTTTCTGTGTTGGGAGATCAGATCATATTCTCCTCAGTTTCTAGGTCTCTCTGAGTTAGGGTCTTTTCCTTCCATGAATTTTTCTATGGACTCTCCTTTCTGCTGGCCTTTCCTCATTTTGCTAAGATCTTGAGTTGGGGAGGGTCTGGTTCACAGAGGTTTGGTGTTGGGATCCCTAGAAACTTTACTCACTGAATGTAATATCTCCAGCTGGTCTGTAGGGGGGGTGCTACAGTTTTTTGGTCACTGAGTGTATTATTTCCAAAAGGCCAGTAGGGGTTGATGGTTGCTTTCTCTAGAGTGTCTGTGACCTTGATTGAGGCCCTCTACCTTGGCCTGGAGGGAGTGATTGAAGCTGTTAAATACTATTGTCTTTGATCAATAGTGGGCTGTATACCCCAGGTAAGGTGATCACTCTCCCTATTGTCAGCTGAGGTGGTTCTGCTCCTCACCCTTAGCCTGTGGCAAAGGTAGTCTGTAATTGTGTTTGTTCTGGGAAGAGGCTTCAGCTGAAATGGAGGTGTGGACTTAGATTTCTTCCTGACCAGAGGAGCCTAGGGATGATGTCTGCAGCTCTCCTGCCTTGGAACTGTCCCTCTAGCCCTGGCCGCAAGCTCCCGAGGGTCAGTGCCAACATCAATGCCTCTGTTCCCTAGTTGACCCAAGACCCTGTGGTCGACCAGGCTCTAGCCTTGCTGGTCCAATTCTCTGGCCTTCAGGCTCCCCGGCTCCAGCCCTGACGCTAATTCAAGGCTAATCCAAGGGTCCCTGGCTCTCCTGCCCTGTGCTCCTGGCAGAGTCCGCCCTCTTTGCCTGGACTCACCCACGATTGCTGAAGGCAATTCCTGAAGTAGATAGTCTTTCTCCTGGCTTTTCTTTCTGGGTTTTGTTGACCAGATTTCTGTTAAAAGGCTTGTTTCATATCATATATATGGATAAAGATCAGGAGATTTTAGAACTATGCCTGTCTTCTCTCCACCATTGTGACTGGAAATCGTGGAGTTTTTCACTTTCAATGAACTCTCATTTCATGACAGCACCACTACTTTCCCTGTCCTCATATTGGCAACCCAAGAAGGGATATGAATCTAACCCTGGACTTACTGGGAATTATAGAAGGTGACGGACCTCTGAACCATGCCCATCTCTTTCAGATCAGATCAAATTGGACTCTTAGCCAGACATACCACTTTATATTTTTTTGGCCAAATTGAGATGTGGTACATGCTGTGTGTGTTTTTGGGGGGCTGGGGGCCTGACAAGAGTCAAGAAATGGAACACTATTATTGCAGCACCCCTAGGTTTGCATAGGTAATATTCAGACACCCAAGGAGCACACTGTTTATCAAGGTTCCCTTCTTTCTAGCTATGTTGTTAGAGATTGGAGACAGAAGATGTAAGGCCACTGAAAAGGCAAAGAAATTTGCAGTTCTGTGGGA
This sequence comes from Macrotis lagotis, assembly GCF_037893015.1. Lineage (NCBI taxonomy): Eukaryota > Metazoa > Chordata > Mammalia > Peramelemorphia > Peramelidae > Macrotis > Macrotis lagotis. Next base: position 13,853,565 of record NC_133666.1, read on the forward strand.
TGTTAAAACTGCTCAGGATTTTATTATAGAATGTAACAAAGTTAACAGATTAGAAATTTCTCTTCTTGAAGGGTCACCAAGCACTTAAGACAGATTGAATAATAAAGATCTAGTAGACAGAGAGTGAGTCAGAGACAGAGAGGGATGGGTAAAGAGAGAGACAGAGATAAAAGAACAGTCAAGCAGAGTTGAATGGACCAGGGAGGGAGGGAGGGAGAGAGAGAGAGAGAGGAGAGAGAGAGAGAGAGAGAGAGAGGAAGAGAGAGAGCGAGAGGGAGAGGGAATTAGAGACAGAGTAAAAGAGAGAGAGACAGAGATTCAGAGAGAGACAGAAAACCAGTATCAGTGAGAGTTAATGAATGAGACAGAGAGAGGCAGAAACAGAGAGAGAGAGAAAGAGAGAGAGAGAGGAGTCTTGCCCCTGTGATAAATATGGTGTTTGGGTTCCATAAAAATGTGAAGGGAAAATTGTTAATTTACATTACAAAAACTGGGCTCTGCCTAGATTGTTGCCTATGGGCAGACTTGTAAATTAAGACAAAAGACTTAGCCTCACCAGATCAAAAGAACCAGAGATTAGGCCAGGTCTGCCCCACTTAGTTCTAAGTTAACCTAGGGTCTGCACCCTTCTCTTTTGCCCATGTTCCAGGAGGATAGTTGTTCTTGCTCATTAGTATAGCAGGGAGGGGAAGATGGGAGAACAAATGTATCAATAAGATTGTGACCCCAGCTAATGACTGGCATGAAGGGGCAAGAACAAAGCCTTACAAACTGTATAAAAGAGGGCCATGACAGAACTCTGCTATGCCAGAAGGAATGTGGAATGAGGAGCACCAGTCGCAGAACCAGCAGTGAGAATCGGGAAATCAGCCTGCACCTCCAGAACACATCCCACAGATGGTAAGTGGATCGGGGAGATGACAGAAAGCTCTCTGTTCTCCCTCTCCCTCTACTGTTTGCCCACACTCAGATCCGCGTTGCAGTTTGGTCTTCCCTACTAAGATAGCAGGGCTCCTCCTCACAGCTCCAGGGTAGAGGAGAATGCCTGTGGTCATCTACATATCAAAGCACAGGCAAGAGAGCATATGCCCTTGGAGGAATAAAGGTCCCAGTGGCATGTACCAAAAACCCCACAAAGCAGGTGTCCCCATAATACTCAAAAGCTCAGGAAGCACCCCAAAACCAGGCACAGGCTGGAGAAATGAGGAAACAGAGAGAAAAAAGAGAAACAGCATTGAGAAACACATTATTTATAATCCCAAGAAGGATCACAATACACAATGTGAAGATGAGGAAGTACAAGCTTCTGCATCTAAGGACTCCATGAAAAATGGAAGTTGAACTCATGCAGTGACAGAGCTAAAAAAATATTGAAAATCATGTAAGGTAAATAAAGAAAAATTAGGAAAAGAAATGAGAGAGATGCAGGAAAAACACAAAAAAGAAGTCAGCAGCTTAGTCAAGGAGATCTGAAAAATGCTGAAGAAAATAAAATGTTAAAAACCAGAATAGGGCAAATGGATAAAACAGTTCCAAAAGTTACTGAGGCGAAGAATGCTTTAAAAAGCAGAATTGGCCAGATGGAAAAGCAGATAAGAAAGCTCTCTGAGGAAAACACATACTTCAGATGTAGAATGGAGCTAAAGGAAGCTGATGACTTTACAAGAAGTCAAGACATAATACTTCAACAACAAAAGAATGAAAAATTAGAAGAAAATGTGAAACACCTCACTGAAAAAAAAACTGATATGGAAAACAGAATCAGGAAAGATAATTTAAAAATTATTGTGATACCTTAAAGTCATGATCCGGAAAAGAACCTTGATCTCATTTTTAAAGAAATCCTACAGGAAAATTGTCCTGATATCCTAGAAGCAGAGGGCAAAATAGAAATTGAGAGAATCCCCCGATTTTCCCCAGAAAGAGATACCAAAAAAACCAACCCTCAGGAATATTATAGCCATGTTCCAGGTCAAAGAGAAAATACTACAAGCAGCCATAAGGATGCAATTCAAATATCCTGGAGCTGCAGTCAGGATCACACGGGACTTAGCCGCAACTACATTAAGAGATCATAGAGCTTGGAATATAATATTCTGGAAGGCAAAAGAGCTTGAAATTCAACCAAGAATCAACGACCCAGCATAACTGAACATCCTCTTCCAGGGGAAAACATGGACTTTCTTTTTTTTTTTTTAGGTTTTTTTTTTTTTTTTTTTTTTTGCAAAGCAAATGGAGTTAAGTGGCTTGCCCAAGGCCACACAGCTAGGTAATTATTATGTGTCTGAGACTGGATTTGAACCCAGGTACTCATCACTCCAAGGCTGGTGCTTTATCCACTACGCCACCTAGTCGTCCCAAAGATGTACTTTCAACGAACCAGGTGAATTTCAAATGTTCCTGTGGAAATGACCAGAGCTGAACTGAAAATTTGACCTTCAAATACAGGACTCAGGTGGAGCATAGAGAAGAGAGGAGAAGGGTAAAATAGGAGGGACTTAACGATGGTGAACTGTATGTATTCCTGCATAGAAAAATGATGCTGATAATGTTCATATGAACCTTTTCACTTAATAGAGCAGGTAGAAGGAGCTTTTATAGATGAAGCACAAGAGAGAGCTGAATCTGAAGATATAATATATTGTAAAACTGGAGTTAATGGATAAAAGGGAAATGTACTGGGAGTAAGAGAAAGGAGAGGTGGAATAGGCTAAAGTATTTCGTATAAAAGATATTTTTTTTTACATTGAACTTTTGTAATGACATGGGAGGAGGGAAGGTGAGGCAGAATGAGGGAACCTTCACTCCCATAAGAAATGGCTCTGAGAGGAAACAGCATCCAAACTCAATAAGGTATAGACATCTAAAGAAAAAGGAGATAAGGTTGAAAGGGGGAAGGTGGGGATGTGGGTGATGGAGGAGAGGGTAGATCATAGGAGAGAGCAGTCAGATATAAGACATTTTCTTTTTTTATTTCTTGCAAGGGGATAGAATTGGGTGGCCTGTCTGGGGCCACGGGGGTCGGGTGGTTGCTGGGCCTTAGGAGTGGTATGTGGGCTCGGGGTCTCTTGGCCTCAGGGCTGGTGATCAGTCCGCTGAGCTACTCAGTCACCCTACAGCGCATTTTAGAGGAGGGACAGAGTGAAAGTAGAGAGAAAATATAATATATAGTTGTGGGAAGGAATGGATGGAATTACAATCAGCAACAGCAACAATGCAAAAATATGGAAGTAACTTTTATGACACACTTATGATAAAGAATATGATCCACCCAAGACAGAGCTGGTAGGTAGTGTTGGAACACAGACTGAAACACATTTTTTTCCTTTTCCTTTATTTTATTTCTCATGAGGGTCTATATATTTTTTAGGGTAGGGTGCATTCTGTTTACTCTTAAACAAGAATATTTTAGTAATGTATTTAAGAAAAGCATCACTTGTACAAAAATATTCATAGCAGCTCTGTTTGTGGTGGCAAAGAATTAGAAATTAACCAAAATGTCCTTCAATATATGGGATGGAACACTATTGTTCTATTAGAAGCCAGGACGGATGGGAATTCAGGGAGGTCTGGAAAGATTTGCTTGGACTGCTGCTGAGGGAGATGAGCAGAACCAGATTAATATTTTGCACTCTGGCAGCAACATGGGGTTGATGACCAACTTTGATGGACTTGCCCATTCCATTAGTATAACAATCAGGCACAATACTTTATGGATTGTTGTAAAGACTAGTAGAATGCCTTCTGTGAGGGGATGGGGGAGGCAAGCAAGATTAAGTTAAAAAATTGTAAAAAATTCAAAATTTAATTTTAAATTTTAAAAAAGTTGCATAAAAGGCCTAACATTTCTTGGATTTCTCACCCCAACCTCCTGGAGAGAGCTGTGGGCCATTTATTAAGATGTCTTAATAAAAAAAAAACATTTAAATCACTCTTGATTATATATTCAAGAGTTATTTATTATAACAGCCAGAGTTACAAGGTTTTTCAGGCTAAAATCCAATGGATGTGAAGACTTCAACACCAAGGCTAAAGAGATGGATTTTTCTTTCCTAGTGGTCCTATTCCTTTGCAGTAATTTAGGGAGAGCATTTCCTCAGGGAGGCTAGCCAGAATCCTCCCCTCCTTTTCTCCTTTGTCAGAATATCTGTAAAAAGGATTTTTATCTATTAAGAAATCTTGGGGGGGTGAGGAGGGGGCTTGGAGTCTACTCTCTCCCTTTGTCTCTGGAGTTACAGTTTACAAGACATAGGAAGGGAGAGAGAGAGAGAGAGAGAGAGAGAGAGAGAGAGAGAGAGAGAGAGAGACAGACAGACAGACAGACAGACAGACAGACAGACAGACAGACAGACAGACAACAGCCAAGCAGCATTGACTGGGCCATGGTCAGAGAAGACTGAGCCAGCCCTGAACCAACCCAGTTTTTATGTCTTGCCTCTCATCCAGAGGGCAAAAGGTGAACTCCTTCCCCCTATACTGGACTTGGAATTAGATAGAGGCAATGGCACTTTAAGACAATTTCTATCTCCACCCAAATTCTTTCTGCTACATGCAAATTCCCTTCATCTTCCCCTTCATCCCCCTGATTTGTCTAATCTGTCTTGCATGAGCTTTCCCTCCCTGTCAGAGAACCCCACAGTCTGGCTGTTGTGGATTGGGTTACCCCAGTGACTGCAGCTTGGACACACTCTGTCGCTCTCAGTCTGTTTCCTTCTCTCCCTTTTTTCTCTCTCTGTGAGAGGAGAAATGGAGCCTTTCTTTTTACAAAATTCTCCTCCTCTTGGCCACATGGGTCACTCCTGGGGATGGTGGCAGGAGGGACAGTGAGGTGTCCCTGCCTTCAGGCACAGAAGCTGAGGTTCCTGCCCCAGTTGAAGTAACCTCCTGGTTGCACTTCTCCATTAATCTGTTAAGCCTGCTCTAGCCCCATAGCTGTCTTAGGGGACACCCCTCACCTTCTCCCTGGTTTGGGGGTACAGCCTTTCCTGGGTCTACCTACCTCCCATCATTAGGACTTTACCACCAGCCTGCCCACCTGTCTAGGAGTTCAGGGTGGGGAGGGGCCAGCCAGTCTGCCTCAAAATCTGGGAATGTTCTTTTTATAAGTGAAGGGCTTGTCATTAATTGGGAGAAAGAGTAAATTATGGTTTGGAAGTATCCAACTTTATTTTTAAAATGAATAAAACTAAAAAAGGAGCTGATTATCCAAAGTTAACTTAGGGACTCTTTCTGGGACTGGGGAATCCAGATCTGAACACAATTAAGCTGTGTACTAAGAAGAAATGGGGTAAAGCTAAATACTAACACCAGACTATTATATTTGCAAATCCTAGCAGTGAACTAAGTGAAATAAATGTTTTAAAATATGAAACATGGAAGTATTTGCTATATGAATATTAACATTTTAATTTTTTTCTCTGAAATTAACTGGGTTTGCTTTTCTGTGAAAGATAACTTAAAATGCATTTAGTTCCATCAAGAATTTTAATTACTGGGGGCAGCTAGGTGGTGCAGTGGATAGAGCACCGGCCCTGGAGTCAGGAGGACCTGAGTACAAATGCAGCCTCAGACACTTAATAATTACTTAGCTGTGTGGCCTTGGGCAAGTCACTTAACCCCATTGCCTTGGAAAAATTAAAAACAAAACAAAAGAAAGAATTTTAATTACTGAATTGACTGTTTAAAATCATAATATACAATGAAGTTCCTCAAGAAACCTAAAATTATTTTCTGACCAGTCTCAATTAGCAGGATTCAATAATAATAATGATAATAAATATATGTTTATATATTATAAATCAGAGGTTTCTGTGTAGCCTGAAGCAGCCCTTCTCTCCTCTCCACTGACCCTGATAACTGAGAAGAGGTCACTGGACTTTCCTTTGGGTTTAATGTGCACATTTCCATAAGCATTTGTCTCACTAATGTCTCCCTATATTGGAACGCGGAATAGATTATATAGATTTCTATCTCCTTTTTGAGGTGAGAGATTTAGTGCTCTTGATCATGTGGGCAGCAGCAAACCCACATGCTCCACAGATTTTAAGTAGAAAGATTGAGAATGATAATTTTGTAATTTGATTTGAAAGTCAATAAAAAATATTATAGAGAGGCTTAGAATAAATCAAAATGGAGAACACTATATATTTCAAGTCCCTGTTGTTATATATTGTCAATTTGAAATCTTTGGCAGTAAATTAGCTGTAAATAGTGAATCTCATAATACGGAATAAATAGGTCTTGTGTAAAATATAATACTAAGTAATTGAAATTATAAATGGAAATTCTGTATAACATTTGGAAAATAGATCCAAGTGTAATTGAATTTATTCTGGTCTCATTTATGTGAAATTTATCATTATCATTATTATTATTAATTATACTATATTAAAAAGTAGTCTTGTCTGATTTTAAATCAATTTACCGCAATTATGTGTACAGAAGGATATCTAATTTTAATTTGATAATTTATTAAAGAGATTATTAGCAATGTGAATTATTTAATGCTTTTGGGTCAATGATTTAATTGCTAAAAGACTGATGTAAAAAGAAATCATAACAGATAAGTAACTGAGTCTGTACTTTAAGATACTGAGATCTAGCCCCAATGCTTGCATGGTTCAGTTTACTGTTCTATAAGGAGACAGTGAGACTCTTCTTTCTCTGGGTCATAGTGTAAAATTCTTGGCATAGGATAAATACTATATTAAAGTTAAATATTTATTATCTCTTTAATTAGATGTAATAACTTCATAACTTTATATGGTTTTTATATGTAATCAGCCTTCAATGAGATAATTTTCAGTTTAAGATAATCTGGAAGTCTTAATTAAGATCACATGTTTGGTAATTAGTTTGTTTCAATTTTGAAATATATACTATTGTTTATGGAGTTTTTATTCACCTAAATTTCCTTATATTGTGAAATTTGGTAAACAGCTATAGCAACAAGAAATTTCTATTGTAATACAGACATTGCTAAATTAAAATTGTAATTAGATTTTCATATTAGGATTGCTCTACATTATTGCTAGAAAAAGGAAGGAAATGTATACATGAATCATGAGTAGGGTTTCAGTATAAAGTCCACTAATATAGATTGATTCTCTTCACTTAACCTCAACCAGAGTCTGTCTATGAAAAAGAATCTCTAGCAACTAAATTATTAGTAAATTCATTATACATATTATATTGATCAATATGAAAACCATAATTTTATATCCTAAAATATTGTCATTTAAGAAATTATAAACCTCCAATTTTTGCCTATATTGGGTAAAAATTTATCTAAACTAATTTGACTTATGAAAATTATGAGATTGTTAACTGAGGTATTTGGAGTTATTGTTTTGATGAAGTATTTATATAGTGTTATAAAAAGAAAATTGTATCTACCCTGTGTAAAAGTTCTCAGTGTTGTGGAAATCCTTGCAAAAAATGGGGTGTAATTTTCAAAACTGTTTCATCTATGGACATAATATATATATATATGTATATATATATATATACATATATATATATACATATGTTAATTTGGAAGTTTACAACAGTATTGTTGTTCAGGCGTGTAAGTGAACCATATATATACGGAATTTTTTTTTAGTGACATATTTAAAGACAAAAATATATAGAGTAAATTTTAAAGATCTGGCACTTTGTTATTGTAATAAGGTATGTTCTCTTTGTCTTAGAGGAAAAACCCTCAAATTTCTCACTGTTACAAAAATCTTTTTTTTCCATAGGAAGGTAGTACTTGGAAACATTATAGGAATTAGGAATCTATTTTGTTTTTAAAACTTTTGGGATATATTTATGCTATTGAAAGTTAAGGATGGATGAATAAGAAAGAGATCTATCCTTTAGAAGTTAAGAAAGGGAAATGTATTTTGGGAAAAATCTTTAAAAGTCTTTTCTGTGATTTGTATAAGACCTACTAAATTTTCATCTATAATTTAATTTATTGTAATAATAGTAATTTGATATTGATAAAGATTAAGCCAAATCTAATGTAATAAATGAGACTTTGGGACCTTAAACTTTTTTTGTAGTCTCATTCTTAAGTTTACTGTGCTCTTCTATCATCCTTTCAGAGAAACACAGCCAAGCATTTTAACTAGTGATGTTGCTGTTTTGATGTAAATTTTGTTATTATTTCAGGACCTAAGATAATATTCAGTTCCTGAAGTGGTTCATTTTTTCAGAAAGATAGAAGTATAATTAAGCAAAGATTAAAATCGACTTGTAAACAAAAGATGTAAATCTATTAAGTTATAAGATTAAAGTTGAATACATCTTTTGTTCTGTTTTTGTTCTAAGAAATAATATTTCAGTACTGAAATGTTGTGTTTGTAAAAGAGTAATAATTCTAAACTCTCTTCTGTTACCCCCAATTGGAAATACATGTGTAGAAATGTATGCAAAAAAGCTTAATAGTTGCCTAAAGTTTCATAAAATAACTATATGTCATCGCAAGTCTTTGTTCTTTGTTATTAAGCGTCTTAAAACAAAATCATTTGTGCAATATTGACAAGATAAGTTGTGATTTTTCTGTAAATTTCTTACTGTTACCAATATGAAATATTAGTCATTATCTCAAACGTTCTGATTATGGAAACTTTGTATTGAAAGACTTTATGGGACCCTTAACTGATATTGTTCTGAGTCTGACTTCAGGTATGATCATCAAAGAGTGCTATCGGGACAATGATCTGTGATAACAGCAACCTATGGGGTTTTACATGTTGGTGCATTCTCATGGGAAAGGCTGGGAAAACAAAAATCAGCACGGACTGAGTTAAATTCTCCTGACTCAACTTCCCTAACATGGAATTTAAAATGTCCTATCTGAGTAACAGCAGTTGAGCCTGGCTCAGTGTAATTGGCCATCTACATAACTTTTTACTTAGAATTAATATCAAAATGAAGGAACACGTTCCCTTATATCTGCTTTTATGGCAGATTTCTATAACCATGTCTGATGATCAGTATAAATACAATATTAAATCCCTATCTTAAAGGCTAATACTGAAGCACCTGAATTACTATAGTAAGATTCAAGTATAAATAAGATTTGAGTAATTTGACCTACAGTTCTCTAAATTCTAAACAGCTACCTAATCAAGCTTTGGCATCTATTACTAACTCCATATTCTCAAAAACGTTTAATTTCTCACAATGCTATAGGAATAATTAAGTAAACGATAAAGATTTGTGATACCAGGATATAATTCTATTATTTAGTGAATGTTATAAAGTCTTGAATCTGTTGAGACTGTCTGGGTGGTGGGTGATGGCGAGTGCAGCCAGACTGGGAGGCACCGGCCTCAGCCGGCGAGCGTCTGGGAGACACATTCTTGGGCTGCTTCTAAGAGTCAGATACCCCAGAGATCCAAAGAAGTAGAATTCCACAAGGCCCTCAACTCAGCAGTCCCAGAGAATGAATTGTACAAAACCACCAAGCAGAGGCAGATGAAGACTAAGGATCCTGATATTAAGAAGAACATTAAAAAGAGCTACAAACCATTAAGTCAACAAAGAGCTGAGGAAGAACTCAAAGAGAAGAACCAACTGTTAGCGACAGTTAACAAGCAATTGCATGTGAAGCTAACTGAAAGTCAGGAAGAGGTGAAGGTGTTGACTCAAAGAGTGGAATTGCTGGAGAAATCTCAGGATAACTACTTGGCAGTTTTGGAGAATGGCAGTATTGACCCAGGCAAACAGATGCTGGGAAACCTGCAAGAAACAAAGAGGAAGTGGAGTGTCTTCCTTGGTCTTCGAAAAACTGAAAGATCAACTGAAGCATTTTAACCAGATAGCTACAAAGAGAATGGAGGAGTTACAGGTATTGAAAGCTAAATTGAAGATAAATGAAGAGGAAAGAGCTCATTTCCTAGAAAAACAGGAAGCATTTAACAATGAAAAAGATGAACTCACAATCACCATTGAGCAAATGAAACAAATGTTAGCAATCTGTAAAAAGGAGAACATTCCTTAAGCTTTAGGTCAAACTATGAGAACATTTTCTTAAGTTTTCCTAAGATAAGACTTCCCTTATTCTCCCAACTAAAATATCTTTAGAAACAAAATAATCTAAGTTTATATTGAAAAATATTCCTGCCAAAGAAACTTATGCTGTCCAAGTAGTCAGATATGTGAATCATCTGTGGATAGATAACCTTAAGATCCAACTAGGAGAGATAGACTTTTGGGTAGCCTTCCTGTAATAACTAAACAGCAATTCAGCTTGTGGGCAGAATCAGAAATTGAAATGATTTATCGGAAGATCCAGGTAGTATCATTCCCAGATTAGGGCCTGGAAATTTTAAATGTTAAAAAGTTTGTAGAGATTTACTTAAAAGAGGAAGGAAGGTTTACAGGTAGATGACTAACATCTTTCTGAAATAACTGAATAGAATAATAAAACTTGGAATGATTCTTTATTGGCATCATTTTGGTCCAACTCACTTGGTGTTTGGGGTTTTTTTTATTATTTTCTTATAATAAAATACTTCTATAAATAAAAACAAATAAAAAGTCTTGGTTCTTTTTAAAGAAAAGAAATATCAGAAAAGTTAGTTACATCAGATAAATTATGGCTTGTGCTCTATTTTGAAATTGTCTTAAAGGGAGATCCATTTCTGCTAGGGGTTATTCATTCAAACAGTTAAAATTTAATATGTTTTATTGTTTTTTATTTTGGTTAGTGTGATTTTTCCTTTTTTATTAAAGATATCATTTGAGTTTTACAATTTTCCCCCCAATCTTACTCCCCCCCCACAGAAAGCAATCTGTTAGTCTTTACTTTGTTTCCATGTTATGTGTTGATCCAAATTGAGTGTGATGAGAGAGAAATCATATCCTTAAGGAAGAGACAAAAAGTCTAAGGGATGAAAAGATCAGACAATAAGATAGCTGATTTGTTTCTAAATTAAAGGGAATAGTCCTTGAACTTTGTTCAAACTCCACAGCTCTTTATTTGGATACAGATGGTACTCCCCTTTGCAGACAGCCCAACATCGTTCCGGATTGTTGCACTGATGGAATGAATGAGTCCTTCAAGGATGAACATCACTCCCATGTTGCTGTTAGGGTATACAGTGTTTTTCTGGTTCTGCTCATCTCACTCAGCATCTGCTCATGAAAATTCCTCCAAGCTTCCCTGAATTCCCATCCCTCCTGGTTTCTAATAGAACAATAGTGTTCCATGACATACATAGACCACAGTTTGCTAAGCCATTCCCCAATTGAAGGACATTTACTTGATTTCCAATTCTTTGCTACCACAAACAGGGCTGCTATGAATATTTTTGTACAAGTGATGTTTTTACCCATTTTCATCATCTCCTCAGGGTACAGACCCAGTAGTGGTATTGCTGGGTCAAAAGGTATGCTCATTTTTGTTGCCCTTTGGGTGTAGTTCCAAATTTCTCTCCAGAAAGGTTGAATGAGTTCACAGCTCCACTAACAGGGCAATAGTGTACCATATTTCCCATAACCCTTCCAACAGTGATCTTTATCCTTTCTGGTCATATTGGCTAGCCTGAGAGGTGTGAGGTGGTACCTCAGAGAAGCTTTAATTTGCATTTCTCTAATAATTAATGATTTAGAGTAATTTTTCATATGGCTATAGATTGCTTTGATCTCCTCATCTGTAAATTGCCTTTGCATATCATTTGACTATTTGTGAAATGGGAATGGCTTTTTGTTTTAAAACTATGACCCAGTTCTCTGTACATTTTAGAAATGAGTCCTTTGTCAGAATCATTAGTTGTAAAGATTGTTTCCCAATTTACTACATTTCTTTTGATCTTGGTTACAGTGGTTTTATCCGTGCAAAAGCTTTTTAATTTAACATAATCAAAATCATCTAATTGGTTTTTGGTGATGTCCTCCAACTCTTCCTTAGTCATCAACTGCTCCCCTTTCCATAGATCCGACAGTTAAACTAGTCCTTGATCTTCTAACTTGCTTATAGTATTGTTTTTTTTATGTCTAAATCCTGTAACCATTTGGATCTTTTCTTTGTGAAGGGAATATGTTTTAGTGTAAATAGCTTATTTGTTACACACTATTTTTAAATTGATTAATCAATGTATTTATATCTACCATCTATGAACTTTTTTTCCAACTGAAGTTAATCTGGCAACTTTAATGAATTCACTTTTGCATTAGAAGCCATAGTCTTATAAAAGTATTCTGTTATTAGTTTCTTTATGCAACCCCCATCTTCAAATGGAGAAATGCATAATGCCAAGTACAAAAACTAATGCAAAGTATAAAAATAGGGTTCTAATTTTCTATTTGTATCTATTTTCTCTGTATATCACATGACAATTGACCAACCTAAAATTGCAAATTCCCTGATTTAAATGACTCCAAATTTCATTTTCTAATGATAGAAACAGAAGATTTGATATGGTCAAATAAAATTTGTGTAAAGATGTTTTTAGCAAAATAAGAAAATCTGGGAGAACATACCAAGTGAACTTAACTGGAGAAGACATGCTCTGAGATCACACCTGGCCAAGACTGCATTGGATATTTTCAGAGGAATAGATCTGAATTTCCTTTGCTGCCCCACTCCTATTTTGCACCACTTATTTGTAAAGTCCATTTATCAAAGGGGACTGCCCCGTTTGATTTTGTCAAAGCATTATCCATCTTTCCCATCCTACACTGCCTGCCAATCTCTCCTTTTTTTTAAAGAAAGTGTTTATTTATTTGAGTTTTACAATTTTCCCCCTATTCTTGCTTCCCTCTCCCCACCCCCACAGAAGGAAGTCTGTTAGTCTTTACATTGTTTTCATGGTATAAATTGATCTAAGTTGAATATGATGAGAGAGAAATCATATCCTTAGGGAAGAAAAATTAAGTATAAGACAAAGGAAAATTACATAAGGTAAGTGTTGTAGCAAAAATCCTTAAGGATATGATGCAAGGAATGAGCAAGTCCATCAAGGTTGACCATCACCCCCATGTTGCTGTTAGGGTGTACAATATTTTTCTTGTTCTGCTCATCTCATCCAGCATCAGTTCATGCAAATCCCTCCAGGCTTCTCTGAATCCTTGTCCCTTTTGGTTTCTAATAGAACAAGAGTGTTCCATGACATACACATACCAAAGTTTGCTAAGCCATTCCCCCAATTGAAGTACATTTACTGGATTTCCAATTCTTTGCCACCACAAACAGGGCTGCTATGAATATTTTTGTACAAGTGATGTATTTACCCTTTTTCATCATCTCTTCAGTGTATAGACACAGTAGTGGTATTGCTGGATCAAATGGTATGCACATTTTTGTTGCCTTTTGGGCATAGTTCCAAATAGCTCTCCAGAATGGTTGGATGAGTTCACAACTCCACCAACAATATATTTAGTGTCCCAGATTTCCCACATCCCTTTCATCATTGATCATTGTCCTTTCTGGTCATATTCTGCTAATATATCTTTACCTCCCTAGGTTTGGTAGGGTTTGCTTCAAAGTATACTATTTTCCTCACTTATGTCCCTCCCATCCCTTCCTTCATTTGGCCTGCATGTGGCATGGTGTCACTTTGACCAAAAGGAGTCACTGTTGGTGGAGGAATCACCCATTCTTCTGTTTTTGTATTATTACCTGCTATCCCTCACAGATAAGTTTACCTACTACTCGTTAGTATGTTCATACTGGACAGTTGAGAAGGAGTTGAGACGCAGCACCATTTACTAATGTGAATCTATCTGGAATGTCTTTATCTTGTCATGAAACTTATTGATAAAAACTGGCTTCATCTTGAGTCTTGACTGATATCTTAGTGAGCTACTTGTCCAAATGTATATATTGTTGCACTTTTAATAAACTCCTTTTGATTTTTTCCTGAGTTTTCTTCATTAATTAAGGAGAAAGTACAAAGAATTTTCCTTTGATTAGGATACTATCTTCTCTGTGTATCTTGAATATTCTCTACCCATTGTGCCTATATGAAAGAAAAGTCAATTTGTTACTCTGATTCCTAGAGTAATAAAAACGAATGTTGTATTTTATCAAAAGCTTTGTTGTCATCCATTGACATTATCAGGTGGCTTTAATCAATAGTGTGATTAACATGATTTATTATACTCAAAATCTTTCTGATACTGAAATAAACATAAAATTCCTGGAATACGCACCCATCATAGACATTTAAATATGCTGCTGTAACTTACAAATGTTTTATTTAAAAGTTGTGTCCGTGGGTATAAGGAATTGATATTTTCTGAGACTGAGGCAAATTGGAAGAATCCCCAGGGCAAGATCTATGAGACAATGACAGAAACTGCCTTGGGGCGAGAGCCCAATTTGGATACCTCAAATTTTCATTCCATAAGGAATACAAAGAATACAGGAAAACTGCATAATTATAGGGTTCATGGACCAGAGAATGGAGGATTACAACAGAGAGAGTATAGATGATAAGAGAAAGAGAGAAATTCTCTCTGGAAAAGGATGCAAAGTAATGAATTTAAAAAAAAATAATCAACTTAACTAGTTGAAGAGAAAGAGAAGAAAGGGAAATTGATTATGAGAGAAAAAGGGAAAACATTAAATAAGTAGATAAATCTAAGAAAGAAATTTGAATTTATAATTTTTAAAAAGGGAAAGGGGTAGCAAAAGAGATGGGGAGAGGGAAAGATTTCCAGTTATAGAGCCAATTTAAGACAAAATTAAACTTAAGTACCGAAAGAGATATAAAACTGTGTTTACAACAGAGGATAGAAGAAATCTCAACTTGAAAAAGAAACATCAGAAGCAAATGAAAAAAAATATATAAACCTAATTCTTGTAACTTTAAATGTGAATAGGTGAAGTAATCCAATAAAACAACAAAAAAAGAAAAAATGATTAAAAAAACTATAATCTGTGGCTTACAAGAAAGAAATGTAAAAAAACAAAAACATACACAAAATGAAACTAAATAAGGATGGGAAAATTTTTACTATGTATTGAGTAATTCTTTTTTTTTTTCTTTTTTTTTTTGGTTTAAGTGGCTTGCCCAAGGCCACATAGCTAGGTAATTATTAAGTGTTTGAGACCGGATTTGAACCCAGGTACTCCTGACTCCAGGGCCGGTGCTTTATCCACTGTGCCACCTAGTCACCCCATTGAGTAATTCTTAAAAAGCAACAGTTGTGATCATGGTGTCTGACAAAGTTAAAACATTCAAAATTTTATAAAGATAAATAAGAATACTATTCTTACATTGAAAGGAGCAATAGACAAACTAATATCAGGGGAAAAATAATATACTTCAGATACTTTAGCATACAAATTTGCAAAACAAAAATTATCTGTCCTACAAGATCTCATAGATGGTAATACATCATGGATAGGAAACTTCAATATCCTTCTCAGATATGGATAAGTCTATCAGAAAATAAACAAAATATAAAATATAGAACTCAACAAATTGCTGTAGAATTTACAGCTAATAGACATAATATTTTGTAAATGGAACTTATTTCTCAGCACCTCATAATCCTTTTAGGAAAAAAAACTGACCCTCTTTTTGGGGGACACAGAAATATTGTAAAGAAATGTAAAAAAAGGAGGAAATAGTAAATATATCCTTTAAAAATTTGTAAATGCAATAAAATTAGTCATTATGTCAGGGGTTACAAAAAAAGTGAATCAAATGAAGTAACAGTGAAATCCTAAATAATGAGTGGGTTAAAGAAGAAATCATAGAAACAATAAACTGTATGAAAGAAAAAACTTCTGAGATACCATCTGCTAGAGCCTTCCATCTCCATGACAAAACTGTAGGAACAGAAAGAAGGCATACTCTGATGTTGCCCTCCTTTCTAAAGTTCATAACAGGGATAAATTAGGTATAGCAAATAGTAAATTTTTCAGTTTTCTTTTTTGACACTTCTTTTGAATAATTCTGTGTGTGTGTGTTTCTATGTGTCTTTTTCTTTATCTCTGTCAAAGCAAAGTACAAAACCAATCATGTTTTCATGGAAGTTACAGTCTAATAAAGGAGGGATATGTAATTTAAAAAGTATATTCAAGGTACATAAGAGAATAGAAGAGAGGAGAAGTCTCAGGTGGAATTGACAAGGATGCAAAGGAAGTGAGATTTAATCTGAGATTTGAAGAAAGCTAGAGAACTAAAGATGCAGCAGTGATAAGAATATACTTGGCATTTTAATATTATACATGTTATTTGACATAATATTAAAAAACAGGTATCCTTTTGATATTTCTATGATACAGATATATACTATAAAATATTTGTTCCTGTACACAAATAATAGAAAAATATTCCTTATAATCATGGATACAACTTTTAAATAAAACATTTTTAAGTTACAACAGATATTTAAATGACTATGATGAGTGTGTATGCCAGGAATTTTAGTTCAATATCAGAAAGATTTTACATATAATAAATCATGTTAATCATAAAAAATAATTGAAGCCATCTGATGTCAATAAATGACAAAAAAGTTTTTGATAAAATACCATATTCATTTTTGTTACTCTAGAAAGCAGAGTAACCCATTGACTTTTCTTTCATATAGTCAGCAATATCTAATTTGAAGAGTAAAAATTATACATATTGGAAAAGTATGTTACCTTTCCCCCTAAAATGTATAAACTTAAGAATGCTCATTCGATCATTCCTAATTAAGAGTGTTTGAATAAGAAAAGAAAGAAAAATAAAGAGAATAAGCATAGGCAAAGAAGAAAGAAAAGAATCACTTTTTGTAGATGATATGATTTACTTAGAAAACCCTTAGAAGATAATAAAAAAGCTGAAATAATAAATTCATCAAAGTTGTGAGATATCAGATAAATTCACCCAAGTCATCAGCATCACTCTATGTCACAAATAAAACTCAGAAGAGCTTGAAAGAATAACCACATTCAAAATAATTTCAGGAAGCATGAAATATTTGGGAATATAGCTTCCAAGATGAAATCAGGTTCATCATGAATCCAAGAATAAAACCCTCTTTGCAGAAATAAGAGTCTTGAATAATGGAAGAAACATTAATTGGTAATGGGTAGACAGATCAATATGAAAAAAGGGACAATGTTATCTCAATCAATTATTCAGTGCTATACCAAAGTATAAAAAAGATTGTATTGAGTGAGAAAAATAATAGCCAATTTCTTATGAAGGAACAAAAGGTCAAAAATCTCAAGGCTAATAATGAGAAGAATGTGGCAAGGAAGGTGGTCTATCAGTACTGTACTATAAAGTAGTAATCATTAAAATGACTTGGTACTGCTTAAGCAGTTGAGAGGTTCTTTAGTGAAACAGATCAGATAGATAATATACAGTAGAAAGCAATCTTAGTGGCAAAATGATTATTAAGCCTAAAAGCCCTACTTACTAGGGAAAGGATTCAGCATTTAAAAAAAAACATTCTAGGAAAATTAGAGACTAATCTGTCAGAAATCTATGTTTGGACAAAAGCTTCACAATAAATACCATGATACACTACAAATACATACCTGACCTAAGTATAAAATATGACATCAAAACCAATTTAGAGAAGCTAGAAATAAAAAACTTGTAATGATTTTTTTAAAGTTTTCAGTTCCAAATTCTCTTCTTCTTTCAGGCCTTTCCCCCAATTCCTGAGAAAAACAAGCAATATGATATCACATAGATTTGTGAAGTGATACAAATTAAATTTCTACATGAAGCATCTTCCAAAAATAACAAGAAAAATAAAGTGAAAAAATATACTTCAATCTGTACTCAGAGTTCATGAATTTTCTCTCTGAATATGGATAGAATTTTTCATCATGAGTCCTTTGGAATTGCTGTGGATCATTGTAATTTATCAGAGTATTTACAATCTTTTATAGTTGATCATTGTTATAATATTGCTATTACCGTGTACAATGTTCACTTTGCATCCATTCATATAAGGTTTCACAAGTCTTTCTGAAAGCATCCTGCTAGTCATGTTTTTATAGCACAATAATATTCTATCACAATTGTATACCACAACATGTTCAGCAATTTCTCCATTGATGGGCATTCTCTCAATTTTCAATGTAGTATTGTTAGGTATGCACAGTTTTATTATCCCTTTTCTCATTGTTCCAAATTGTTATCCAGCATGGATGGAGTGGTTCATAATACCAATAATGTATCAGTGCCCTATTTTACCATATCCACCTAACCAGCCCTTCCATTTTGTAAATCGCTGTTTACTGAGGCTTAAATAAGGGAAGAAAAGGGGTGAGGTAATTCGGCCATTAGAATCCACATTCAGGCTTTTTCCATTATACGCTAAAAATGAATTAGCCATGATTTGGAGCCAAATCTTTTCTGCTCTTTCTTCCAGGCTTGTTATACGCCCTGAGCTGTTAGAAGGACCTCTTTGTTTCATTGCTGCTGAAGACACATGTCTCTACCAGAAACCTTTGCAAATCTAGCCATGCTCCTGGGGAAAGCCAAGGAGGCAGTAGCTTGTTGGGAGCCTGGAGCTAACCTGCCCTTTCATCTGACACTGGACGCACTGGCCACCGACTTTCCCCACTGCCTCTATATCCCACAATACTCCAGTTAGAGACCAGAATCAAAGGTTATAGGGTATATTTATACCAGTAGATTTGTTCTAAACTACTCCCATTGGAGTACTCATTGAGAAAACAAAGTGCTATTGAGACAACAAGATTTCTGTCACAAGCCTTTGGCAACCCCCCTTCCAACTCTGACATTCAATGAGTTTTGAAGACTCTCCCAGGTTTGTTCATTTCTTCTAAGGATCCTTCTGGGATTGTTAGTCTGTGGTCCAAGGTTCTCTCAGTACTGAGTCTATTCATATTAACAAGGCTACATATATTTAGGTTTTTTAGGTTTTTTGCAAGGCAAATGGGATTAAGTGGCTTACCCAAGGCCCCAGCTAGGTAATTATTAAGTGTCTGAGGCCAGATTTGAACTCAGGCACTCCTGACTCCAGGGCCGGTGCTCTAACCACTGTGCAACAACAAGGCTATATTAAGTACCTTCTATATGCTAAGCATTGGCGAAACAAAGGAAGGCAAAACACAGACCCTAATCTCACAGAACTCACAGTCTCATAAGGGCACAAAGCAAGACCAGGGCATCACTTGTTGTCAGACTGGCTCCATAGAGTAAGCTAGGTGACTTTGTGATTATTCCTTAGTCGGAACAACTGTGCCCCAGGAGGGGAATCTCCAATTTGTGAGGATAAAATCCCCCAAGAGATGACCTCTGAAGGTTAGGAGCATATACTTGATAAATAATCATCAGAGGAAAGACGTAGCATCAAGGGTAATTGAGAAAGTTTTCCTGTAGAAGATGTAATGTGTGCAGGGACTTGAAGGAAGTAAAGGAAGCCAAGATGAAAAGGAAAAGGATTCCAGTTTGGGGGGCGGGGAGGGTTAGGGAAAGAGAAAGGACATCTATTGATGGAGTATATTGTATGAGAAAAGGCACGGTTGTCAGATGAGGAAAATATAAGGATTAAGCAGAGAATGCATGATCAAAATACTGGAAAGAAATAAAGGGGCTAGGTCATGCAAACAGAAGATTTTCTATATTAGCTTGGAGATAATTGGGAGCCACTGGAATTTTTTGCATAGAAGTAATGGGGGCAGGCAGTGAATGTTATAGTTTCAGATATCTAAGTGGAGATAGCCTTGTCAGAGGGCAAGACTTTCCTGACCACTAGGCCAAATGCAAGGGGGCAGATCTGTTCTGCCCTAATTATGTTAATTGTAAGGTGGCATATTCTCAGAAAGAATCTGAACTACCATCTCCTAGATGTGTCACCTTGGACCAGTCACTTAACCCTCTTGCCTTGCAAAAAACAAAACACAAAAAGAATACTGAGATACTAAAGAAAAAGGCATGTAAGCTATTGGCTATTATTAGGTGGTTTAAGGATTCAATTAATTTAATTGGGGGACTTTACTTCCAAGAAGACAGTTGTTCTAGGTAACAGCAGGACAAAATAACACTGGATCCTGCATCAACCCCCAGTCTGGCCTGTCCACTGCTAACTATAATTATTTTAGGCTAAACATTAAATAACCAAAAGGTTAGATTATTCATGAAATTTTATTCTCTAAGATCTTATTAAATTCTATAGCATGGGTGACATCATTAAAGCTATCAGCCATGAGCTTAACGAAGACAAAGTATTTATAGAAATCTCAAAAAGAGTTGTAAAATTTTGAAAGGCAACCAGTCAGGTTATACATTGGTACATAAAAATGTCACTGGTTACTAATTGATTCTCTAACCCATCCATAAGACCTGTTCTATTTCAGAACTGACAAATATCCAATTAGAAGCAGAACTACTGTCTCCTATTTTGACTTGATATTTTATGTTATCAGATATGATGTAGACATATAAAGCATTGGGATTTCTCCTTTTCAAAATGCCATAAATACAAGAATTTATTCAGTTCTCTTATAGAGATAAGCAAACCAGTTTCCTGCTTTCTCAGAATGACTTTTTTCTCTGTTTACAGAACTGTAAAAGCCAAACATGCAGATGCAATTAGTGGGGGGCCAGGCTGTTCCACACAGATTCTGCCTTCAGATTTCTACTTGGAGATACAGAGACCTTGAGGAGTCTTTCTCTGGCTTTCTGTCTAAGTTCTCTACATCTCTCATTCTATCTCTCTGTCTTTGTCTCTCTCTGTCTCTATCTCTCTGTCTCAGTCTCTGTCTCTTTGTCTCTCTCTCTCTGTCTCTCTCTCTGTCTCTCTCTGTGTCTCTCTTTCTCCCTCCCTTTTTCTATCTCTGTGTCTCTGTCTCTGTCCCTGTCTGTCTCTCTGTACCTCTCTGTCTCTCGTTCTCTGTTTCTGCCTCTCTAATTCACTGTCTCGTTCTCCTTCAATCTCCTCCTTCTTCTTCTCCTTCTCCTTCTCCTCCTCTTCCTCCTCCTCCTCCTCCTCCTTCTTCTTCTTCTTCTTCTTCTTCTTCATCTTCTTCTTCCTCTCTCTCTCTTATTTACTTTCTCTGTTTCTCTGTCTCACTTTTTTTGTTATCTCAAACTCCCTCATCTTTTCTCTGTCTTTCTGTCTTTCTGTATCTCTCTCTCACTTTCTCTCTTCCAATCCCCACAAAGCTTTCTCTAAGACCTTCTCACTCTACCTCTGTCTCTGTCTATGTCTCTCTCTGTCTCTCTGTCTCTGTGTCTCTCTCTCTCTCTTTCTCTCATTTCCTATTTGATTCTCTGTTTATATGTGATTCTGTTTTTCTCTCCCTCTCTCTAATTATCTTTCTCTTTGTGTGAATGTTTTCTCTATCTGTCTGACATTGAGTCTCTCTGTCTCTCTCTCTCCCTCTATCTGTCAGTCTCTCTCTCTCTGTCTGTCTCTCTTTATTACACTGTCTCAGACTCCCTCTCCTTCTCTCTCTCTCTCTCTCTCTCTCTCTCTCTCTCTCTCTCTCTCTCTTCCAGTCCCTACATCATTTTCTCTAATTGAGGCTTAGACCACTGAAGAGACCTGTTCTAGATCATGCAAATGCTGTTAGGGATAAGGCCTCCAGAGATTTTTAGAGGTCACACAATTCCTCCCTCTGACATCAGAGGAAACAGGCCTAGGAATATGAAAACCACTACTGTTAGATTAACCATTGCAGTGTAGGTCTAGCGTTTACAAGGTCTTCAGAGATCTTTGATTCCAAAAAATATGACACCCATGAAACTCTTAGAGTTGAAGATCTTCCAGAGTCTCTTAGGTATAGGTGACAATGTCTTCAGAGGTTTTGAACATCTAGTTCTTCTAATTATAGCAGGGGAAATTGAGATTTAGTCAACCAAAGGGACCTGAGTGAAATCATCAAGTCGTTTGTAGGGACAAAGCTAAAAATACATCCAGAGGTTTTGGACAACATAGATGTCAGATTACTAAGTGGTAAAACTGAGGTCTCGAGAAATTCAGGGACCTGTGTGAGATTGCTCATAGGGTCCTTGACCTAGAAATCATAGGGCCTATAGAGGCCTGAGATTCCAAGAGACCCCTCCTCCAACTGTTTATGAAAACAAACCTAAGGCCTAGAAGCCTGAAGGAGACATGGTGACATTACTGTGGCCTATATGTATAAAAATGGTCTAAGATTTAGAGAACTTAGATTGTATGATTGTATGAAAAACTGAGATCTAAGATTGTGAATTGTCCATTGAGGTTTAGAAGAGACTAGGCCTTCAGGGGATTTACCTTTTAGGACCATCCTCAACTATGACTGCAGGAAAACTGAGGCTTAGTGATAGTAGAGTCCTAGTGTGAGATCACCCACAGGCTCTTAGGATAACAGAGATAAGAACTGGGGCAAAAGATAACTTCCTTCTTTATTTTCTTGATTTTTTCTGGTGTGGAGCATTTCTGAACCTTTATATCATACTTCACCATCTAGTTGCAGTTCTGAGGCCATCTTTCCAAAGCGATGATCTGGATCATGGTCTGGTCCCTGGGCCTGTGGGGGTAAGCAGGATGGAAAGTCAAAAGTTGTAATTTCCTTCAATTCTCTCATCCTCAGTTTACCCTTCATTAACTACACTGTGTGCTGAGTATTGGAATAACAGACCTCTGAAAACCATGTCATTTCTACTCTGACAACAATGTTTTTTGATCGCATATTGCTTTTTATCTTTCCCTAGTCCTCAGTTTCCCCTGAAGTGACAGTAGGGGGATTTCACTGCCTCTCAAACCCCTGAAGGACCTTGTCAGATACCTAAAATCTTGTCAATTCACACAGATTTCTTCATATCTCTACAACTCTCTTTCCTCCTTATTGATCAGAAGGCCTTGGATTCAGAAAACTCTGATGGTCTTGTCACCTTTATACATAAGAGCCTGTGAGTGATCTCACTCAGGTCCTTTCAATTCCCTAGGCCTCAATTTTCCAGTAGTCAAAATTGAGTGGTGTCCTAAACACTAAATCTTCTGAAGGCTTTGTTCCTCTATACTTAAGAACCTCTTGATGATGTCATAATGTTCCTTTCATTTCCTTTGGCTTCAAGTTTCACTTCAATCATGGAGGGGGAACAGTTTCATGAACTCTAACATTACTGAATATTTGGTCATCTTTTTCTCTCAGAACCCTTGGTTTCACAATGGTCCTTTCAATGTTCTAGGCCTTAAGTTCACCTTCATGAACAGGTGTGGGAGGGCTCTGTTGGAATTTCAGGTCCCTGAAGACCTTATCAGTTCTCCACCTAGGACCTTAAGGGTGATCTCACAAAGGTCCTGTGATCTCCCTGGGTCTCACTTCACCCTAGAGTAATTAAATGTGCTAGTCATTCAACACCTCTGATGTCCTTTTTCAGCTTTCTACCTAAGGGTTTATGGGTTATCTCACATAATTCTGTTAAGTTCTTGGGTCTCAGATACCCTTACAATCACAGTGGTAGGGTGGAGTTTTGTTTCTGGATTGGAGACTTATCAGCCAGAGCTTGGGTATCTATGTGTCTGTGTGATTTTGTTCAATCATGTCTCCAAGTCTCAATTGTTTTTTTTTTTTTCACATTAACCAGAAGGTCTCATTTTCTAAAATCATTAATGCCTCTTTCAGTTAAATGACTAATAATGGCTTGCTCATATCACCCAGGTCCTGTTAAGTCATTTGGGATCTAAAAAAAAGAAAAAGACTCTTTGAAGATCTTGTTAGCCATATACCTAAAAATATGACTGTCATTTCATACATGTGTCTTCAGGTGCTTTCATCTCTGTTTAATCCTAATTAATCAATAAAACAGAAGAACCCCTGATTAATCTAATTAAGAAAAGGAGGAAAACCAAATCTTCAGTATGAAAAATGAAAAGGGTGAGCTCAGAACAAATGAAAAAGAAATTAAAGAGACAATTCAAAACTATTTTGCCCAACTTTATGCAAATAAAATTGATAACCTGAGAGAAATGGATGAACATTACAAACATACAAACTATTCAGATTATCACAAGAGGAAATATAATACTTAAATAACCCCAGAACAGAAAAAAATGAAGAAACCATCAATAAACTTCCAAAAAGTTTCCAGGTCCAAATGAATTTATCAAACATTTAAGGAACAATTAATTCCAGCTCTACATGAACTATTTAAAAAAGCAAGAGAAGGAATTCTACCAAATTCTTTTTATAACATCAATACGGTACTAATACCTAAATCAGAAAGGGAAAACAGACAAAGAAAATGCCAATATGACTAATGAATATTGATGCAAAAATTCTTAAATAAAATTTTAGCATAGAGATTACAAGTTATTATTAGAATAAAACATCATGATCAGGTAGCATTTATGCCAGGTAGGCAGGGATGGTTCAGTATAAGGGAAAGAATCAACATAATGGGACATATCAATAACAAAAGCAGCAGAAATCCTATGATGTTCTCAATAGATGCCGAAAAAGTCATTAATGTAATTCAAGATCCATTCCTATTAAAAGCACTAGAAGTACAGAAATAAATGGAGTTTTCCTTAAAAATAATAAGCAGCATCTATCTAACACCATCATCAAACATTATATGTAATGAGATTAAAATAGCATTTGCAGTAACATCAGGGGTGAAACAAGGATGCCTATTATCACCACTGCTATTCAATATTGTATTAGATATGTTAGCTTCAGCAATAAGAGAAGGAAAAGAAATTGAAGGAATTTGAATTGGGAAAGAAGAGACAAAACTCTCACTCTGCAGATGACACGATGGTATACCTAAAGAATCCCAAAAAAATCATGTAAAAAACTACATGAGACAATTGACAAATTCAGCAAAGTAGCAGGATATAACATAAACCCATCCACATTTCTATATATGACTAGCAAGATGCAGCAGAAAGACCTAGAAAAAGAAATCCCTTTCAAAATGTCTTCAGACAATATAAAATACTTGGGAGTCTACATACCAAGGCAAACTCAGAAACTTTTAGAAAACAATTACAAAACACTTAACAAAGAAATAAAATCAGATTTAAATAACTGGGCAAATCAACTGCTCATGGATAGGCTGAGCTAATGTAATGAAATTGACAATTCTACCAAAATTAAACTGCTTGTTTAGTGCCCTACCAATCGATATTAAAAAAAATTACTTTAATGAGTTAGAAAAAATTGTAAGTAAATTCATATGTAGAAATGAAAAGTTGAGAATCTCCCGGGATTTAATGAAAAAAAAAAGAGCAAAAGGAAGTGGCTTAGCCCTACTGGATCTAAAATTACATTATAAAGTATCAGTCATCAGAACTGTCTGGTATTGACTAAGAAGTAGAGTGGTGGATCAGTGGAATAGAATAGGTGCAATAGCAGGAAATGATTATAGCAATCTGCTGTTTGATAAACTCAAAAGAGTCCAGCTATTGGGATAAAAACTGTCTCTTCAATAAAACCTGTTCAGAAAATTGGAAGTCAATATGGCAGAAACTTGCATTAGACCAACACCTCATGCCCTCTACCAAGATAAAATCAAAATGGATACAGGATTTAGACATAAAAAATATACGCAAACTTGGAGATTAAGGAATAGATTACCTGTCAGATCTATGGAAAAGGAAGCAGTTTATGATCAAGGACAAACTAGACAATTTTGATTATGTTAAAATAAAAAGTTTTTGCACAGACAAAACCACTGTAACCAAGATCAAAAGAACTGTAGTAAATTGGGAAACAATTTTTACAACTAGTATTTCTGACAAAGGACTCAATTCTAAAATATACAGAGAACTGAGTCAAAATTTCAAAAAAAAACCCATTCTCTAATTGACAAATGGTCAAAGGATATGTAAAGGCAATTTACAGATGAGGAATACAAAGAGATCCATAGTCATATGAAAAAGTGCTCCAAAACATTACTTATTAGAGAAATACAAATTAAAGCATCTCTGAGATATCACCGCATACCTCTCAGACTGGCCTACATGACCAGAAAGGAAAATGATCAATATTTGAAAAGATGTGGGAAATCTGGGACCCTGATACATTGTTGGTGGAGCTGTGAACTTATCCAAACTTTCTAGACAGCAATTTGGAATTATACCCAAAAGCAACAAAATTGTGCTTACCCTTGGATTCAGCAATACCACCACTGGGTCTATACCCTGAAGAGATGATGAAAAATGGTAAAAACATCACTTGTACAAAAATATTCATAACAGCCCTGTTTGTGGTGATAAGGAATTTGGAATTAAGTGTGTCCTTCAATTGGGGAATGGCTTAACAAATTGTGGTATATGTATGTCATGGAACACTGTTGTTCTATTAGAATCCAGGAGGGATGGGAATTCAGGGAAGCATAAAAGGATTTGCATGAATTGATGTTGAGTAAGATGAGCAGAACCAGGAAAAACACATTGTACACCCTAATAACAACAGGGGGATGATGATCAACATTGATGGACTTGCTCATTTCATCAGTGCTAAAATCAAGGACAATTTTGGGCTGTCTATGATGGAGAATACCATCTATATCCAGAGAAAGAATTGTGGAGTTGGACAAAGACCAAAATAACTGTTATCTTATTATATAATTTTGCTATCTCATATTTTATTTTTTCTTTCTCTTTGCATTCAATTTAGATCAATGTATACCATGAAAATGATGTAAAGACTAACAGACTACCTTCTGTGGGGGCTGGGGGGGAACAAAATTAGGGGAAAAATTGTAAAATTCAAAAACAAAAAAAAATCTTTCAAATTAAAAAAAAAATAGGGGCGGCTAGGTGGCGCAGTGAATAGAGCACCGGCCTTGGAGTCAGGAGTACCTGGATTCAAATCCGACCTCAGACACTTAATAATTACCTAGTTGTGTGGCCTTGGGCAAGCCACTTAACCCCATTGCCTTGAAAAATCTACAAAAAATTGAAAAAAATAATTTTGAATATCAGAAGATACTTGCTAATGTACCTGCTGAAACAAACCTGAAATGTCTGAACACATTTACAAAATACTTTTCACCCAATTAAAGAGAGATATAAACAATTGAAAAAGCATTGTTCAAAGTTAGGCCTAGTTAATATAATCAAAATGACAATTCTTTTCCCATTCAGTGCTATATCAATCAAACTACCAAAATGATTTTTAACAGAGAGAGAAAAATATAGAAACAGAATTCATCTGGAACATCAAAAGGTCAAGAATATCAAGGGAATTGATGGAAAAAATGCAAAAGGAAGATGATTTATCTCTACCCGATCTAAAACTATATTATTAAGTGGCAGTCATCAAAACTGCCTGGTACTAGTTTAGAAGTCATGGACCAGCGTATTAGAATAGACACAAAAGAAATTGTAGTAGATGACTATAGTAATATATTGTTTAACAAGCCCAAAGATTGGCTGATGGGATAAGAACTCATCTTTTAACAAAATCTACTGGGAAAACTGGAAAATGGCTTGACAAAGCCTAGGCAGAGACCCCGATTTCTATACCTGATACCAAAATAAGGTTGAAATGGGTACAGGTTTTAGACATCAATGGCAATAACATAGACAAATCAAAAAAATACATTATTGGATCTATGGAAAGGGGAGACATTTATAGCCTAACAAGAAATAGAGTACATTATAAATTGCAAAATGGATAATTTTGACTATATTAAGACAAAAATAATTGTGCTCATAAAACCAATGCACCAATGCGTTAGACAATAAAAAATAGTAAACGATTTTCACAGCTTGGGTTTCTGATAAAGATCTCATTTCTAAAATATATAGAGAAATGATTTGAATCCAGAATGTTATAAGTTGTTCCTCAATTGATAAATGGTCAATGAATTATGAGCTGACAGTTTTTAAATGATGAAATTAAAGCTTTCTCCAATCATAGGGAAAAATGTTTCAAATCATAGTTGATTAGAGTAAGATAAATTAAAGCAATTATGAAGTGCCATTTCAAACCTATTAGATTGGCTATGATGACAAAAATATAAAATGATCACTGTTGGAGAAGTTGTGAGAAGACTGAGACATTAATGTATGGTTGGTAGAATGGTGAAATAATTCAACCTTTCTGGAGAGCAATATGGAACTAATCCCAAAGAGTCTATAAAGAGAAGAACTCATAAAATGGAGAAAATCCCACAGGGTCAAAAATATTTACAGTGCACTTTTTGTAGTGGCAAAGAATTGGAAATGGAGGAGCTATCCATCAATTTTGGAATGGAGGACAAGTTAAGATTTTTAAATGTTATGAAGTACTTTTGTTCTATAAGAAACAATGAATGTCAGACTTCAGAGAAGATTAGAAAGCATTAAATTGCTGATGCTGAGGGAAGGGAGCAGAACATGTTGTACATATTAACAATGACATTTTGAATTGATCAACTATGATGGTTACACCTCCTCTCAACAGTTCAGAGATCTAGGACAAACCTGGGAGTCCTGTTATAGATAACGCAATCCCCAGCCAGTGAAAATAGCAACAACAACCAAATAAATCCACAGGATCTGAATGGATACTAATGTTCACTTTCTTAAAACTTCTCTTATTTTTTTTCCTATTCCATGCTTTCCTTTTTTTTCCCCTTAGTACTAATTCCTCCAACAGGAAATGAATAATACGTGGGCATATTGAATATGTGTGTACATGCACAACTTTTATAGGAATATTTGCCACTGGTGATAGGTAGTTTGGTGGTGGAAAGGGAGGATGGTATAAAATTGTGCAACCTATGAAAAAGAAGGTGGATGAATGTTGAAAGACTTTCATGACATATAGTTGAAAAAGAAAAATAAAATATTAAAAAAACTCTACCTCAGATTCTCCTCAAAAGCCAGGTTTCTTTTCATTTTGAAGAGGTCAGACAATTCACTCCTAGAAGTGCTTTGGGGGAACAAGCAATATTTGCTGACAAAATCTCTCCAACAATATGAGCCCCAGGCAGGCTATTTCTCTGTTGGAAAAAGTTGGGACAGTATGTAGGTAAAATGAAAATGAGAACTTCAATAATAGTCTTGTGACTATCAAGGCACACTCTCCCAAATGTGTAACTACTCAATTCCAATCTTCCTAAATGGTTGGAAATTTCCCCCAACAATGTCACAAAGCTTCTCCCTGGACACTGGTTTAAATGTAAATTTTCCATCTTAGCAAAAACCCAATGCAAACCGGTTTCTCTGCTCATACTCATCCTTAACAAAGCTTCCTCATAAGTTATGACGGTCAGGTTATTTAACATACAGGAATACCCATGAAAAAGCAGATATGTTGACTTGCACAGGATGTGTAAGGAAAACATTCAAATAGAATGTTTGAGAAACTGGATTCCTCTGAGTCAACCATGTGAGGCCATGTGAGGTGTAATGCATTAAGAGAACCATTATGGCCAGTGAAACTGGTAGGTACTCAGAAAAAAAATTACTCTGATGGTTTCAGACTTTGACACTGTCTTTGTTTATCTGCTAGATATTTCAAAAGGCATCTGAGCTACCACCAATATTTCATGTTGCTTTGGGTTGAAAAATCAGTGGAAAAGTGGCAACATCATGGAGAAAATTAGGTAATAGCTAAACTGGTTCTCCCAGGTCAAGCAAAATTATCTAAAGGATTTGATCTCTTGGTTAAGGCTAGGTTCTTGAGTGTATGAGGTCTTCCTCAATTTCCCCAATCCTCTTTTTATTTGTCATAGAGTTCAGTGGAGGTCCAATATATCCTGAGATGCACATTCCAATGGAATGATGCATCCTCATTTGTTTTATGTGATCTTGGTTGAGGTGAATCTACTCTGAAGCTAAATTTTGCACTGAAACATATTAGGAAAGAGGAATGAGTGTGTGTACTGAGTAGCCAGAGCTGTCCATAGCCCTACTCTTTCAGACATGGCTCATGTTGAGGCCTTTCTGCTATCAATTCTCACTGGAATTGTTCAATGAAACTTCCAGAATCTTGCAGATATGGCAGTTATTCTGCTCTGCTTTTCCTGAATATGCCTTCCTGATAAATCTTTAGAGATGTCCACATTGCCACTGGTTGATGTTCTCTGAAGCCATGACCTCAACAGCTATGCAATAAGTGCTCTGTCAGACCACCTGTATGGTAACCTGACTTAAACCCAGACCCCTAGTGACTCTGTGCATTCAACCAGACTTCTCAACCCATAGCTAATCCTTTTCCCCTCTGGCATTCTTGCCTCAACCTTCTTTATTCAATCTGTTCTAAAGTAACTCATTCTCCAGAAGAAGTGTAGTCTGTGAACTTGCAGATTTGTGAGTTACAAAAATCTGAGATTTTACATCTCTGTGTTGAGTCCTGAATTTTCCACTTCCAAAAGGCCTGATCTTTTTGACAGCATCACCCAATTCCCAGCATCAGGAAGACTACTTTACTTCTTTCTAAGACGAAGGGAAGAATCTGAGAAAGGGAAGAATGATTGGCTGCTATTTGGAACTAGATGTTCTGAAGGTAACTCCAAATGAACACGTTCTAAATAAAATGTGGGATTTCGCCCAGAAAATCCATTGATGTTTTGTACTTCTTTTTTTTTTATTTTTGAGCAGGTAACCAACCTTCTAATCACCCAGAGTTGCAACTTCAAAGTCCTACTCTGATAGGTGAACTTGGATCTTATCTTGCCTAGAAGTAAACCTCCCCTGACTTTCTGTCCACCAGATCTAAACTATGTCACCTTTCCTTTCTTTTAAACTTCCTTTTAGGTATTCTTTTAACCGACCTGATAGTCATCTCACTGAAGTCTGGAATTATCCTTTTTTATTATTTTATCCTCACTACCTAACCATCTGACTGTCATTTTGTCTCTCTGTACCCTTGTACATCTTATAATATTCCCTCTTCTTCTCCAGTTTTGTCATGACTACCTTTATGATATTGTTTGTTTTCATCCCATTCTCTATGTTTACATAGTGTTGTCACCTGTTGATTCAAATACTTT
Source organism: Macrotis lagotis (assembly GCF_037893015.1). NCBI lineage: Eukaryota > Metazoa > Chordata > Mammalia > Peramelemorphia > Peramelidae > Macrotis > Macrotis lagotis. The sequence goes on from NC_133666.1 coordinate 13,884,413, forward strand.
ATACTCAAATAGTGTAATATTGGGGTTATTTGTGTCAAGGTTTTTCCCCTCCTCAATCTACCATCTGCTCAGCAACTAAAGGATTATTCCTCATCAAAAACATCATCACTTAACTTCAGTGACTTCCAGTACATCTAGCATCAAGTATAGACTCCTTGGCTCCATCTTCTTTCAGGCTTATTTTTAAGAATATAAAATTCCCTTTATAACTCTTTTGTTTAGTCAACTGCTCTTCTTTGTCTTCCTTACAAATGGCTCTTCACTGTTTTTCTCTCCATACATTTACAAAGGTTTTCTGGCATGACTGGGTCAAAATACATTCTTCATAAATGCTGGTGAATGATTGTGGAAAATCCCAGTCTTTTCTTTATATCTAGTGTCTTAAAATGACAGTTCAGCCTACTGAAAGATTAAGACCAGAAAAGGAAGAGGACAAGAAATACAGACAAGGAGAGCAATATTTTATGGTCGCCACTTTGCTTATGCTGAGTCCTTCCATTCCATGTCCTACTTTGTCTGTTTGGTACATTATAAACCCTGCTGTTACTGGATAGTAGCCGATGAGAGTGTTCAGATCTGGTTAGGGAGCAGGAAAGCCAAAATTCAAGTGTTGAAGTTATGGAGATAGTAATGGATTTCTTCAATGTAAATATAGCCATCCAAACCATCACCATTAAAAATGCCTTGTAAACTCTCAATCAAACCAAACACCATCCATAAAATAAATAACAATGGAAACCATCTTTAGTTGTTTTTACTGTAGAGTGTGCAGGTTAACTAGTAAATGGGTAATAATACCCACTGAGAAAACGAAACCGCACCCATGACGTTTTACCCTCTAAATTACTTAAAATGAACATGCCTTTCTCTTTTTCTTTTCCATCCAAACTCTCCTTTTATGACAGATGTAAAGACTAAATCTTGTAGAAAGGATCAGACTGGTAGATAAAAGGGATAGAGAAAATTTGGTAAAGTAATTAGAAGTTTCCTTAATTAGAGTTAATTGGTTCTTGAAGAAAGATCCTATAGGGTGAGCAAGACCTGAAAGAGAAAATGGGGATTCCATGAATAAGGAAGGAGTACTGGAACAGAAGGAAGTAAGGGTTTAACTAGAGGGAATTCAACTTTACAGTGATTTGTGAATTTAGCAGTCAAAGGGTAGCCCTTATTCAGAAGGACAAAAAGAAGAGGGGATTTCTTACTATCCCTCACTTCTTAAATGTACACCAACAACACTGAGGTAAAAAAAGTTCCATAATAACTCTGATAGCTGGGCATGGAGTTGTTTGACAGCTAAACCTTGGAGATATATAGTTGTGTCCAGGAGAGTGTACTTGAAGGGAAATGTTCCTTTCCTATAGAGCCATTTTCAATTCTTTTGAAAGTCAAGTCTGTTCAAACAGAGAACAGCCAATTTCTGCTTCTCAATCCTGAGAATTTCCCCATGGAAAAACCTAGATGGATTTTTGATACCTTGGGGTAGGGGGGAGAATGAGGAATGGAGAAAAAGCACTCTTGGTTACATTCAAAGTGATCGTGAATTTCCTTTTGTTTGCATTCTGATTGGGAAAAAATATCAAATGGCATTGTGTAATACACTGCGCAATTCTTTTTCAAAATGTACAGTTAAGGAATGACATTCAAATTCATGATTTTGTTTTGTGACTCTTTACATGTGAATGTTTTGACACCTTTGAAAAAATATAAATTGGGGCGGCTAGGAATTGAGCACCAGCCTTGGAGTTAGGAGTACCTGGGTTCAAATCCGACCTCAGACACTTAATAATTACCCAGCCGTGTGGCCTTGGGCAAGCCACTTAACTCCATTGCCTTGAAAAAAATCTAAAAAAATATAAATATTTTCTGAGACATAGAGACAGAGACAAACACACACAGATAGAGACATACAAAGACACAGACACAGAGGGAGACTGAGAGAGAAACAGTATGAGAGAGAAATGAGACATAGAAGAGGAGAAAGAGAAAGGAGAGGAGAGAGAAAGTGAGAACAGAGAGACAAACACTGAAAAAGAGACAGTGAGAGATGTGATGAGAAGAGAATAGGAAGAAAAGAAGCAGAGGACCTGAATGTAGATCGCCTTCTTTTGCTCTGAAAGCATGCTAGCATTGAAGGAATTTAGTTCTCTCATCATTTTATGAATTGAGGGTTTAATTGCATTCAATAATGTTAAATCAGGATGGAGCTATAACATGGCTTAAAATTCCACACAAATGTGCTTTAAAATGAGGCAGAAGCTTGGACACATGAAATAGACTAAAGGTGCATCATCTGCATTGACCACAACTGGCCAATATGATTCAATTGATATTATTCAATTGAATAATGTATTCCTGCATGCACAAAACTTTCATTGCAATATAATATTTCATCCGTCCACAAAGTCCACAAAGCACCAAAATGTTGTTACATTCTGCAATATTGGTTTTGATCATTAGATGGAAGCAAAGACCATGCTATAATATTCTTCAATTCTTTTTTTTTTCTTTGAACACCAGATGTCAGGAAAAGATGGTGATATACTCCTCAGTGACACTAAATTGGTCCAAAAACGTTTATTAAAAGTCGACTATGTGACACAATCTGCTCTGCTGCGTGCTGAGTCCAAAGATTAAAAAAAGGAAACTGTCCCTGACTTTAGAGAAAAAATAAAACCTTTTGATGGAGGTCAACTTGATGTGTCATACAAGATTCAATCAGTAATCTTCCTTAAGACACAGAAGACAAGGCTCACTATTCCTTTCCAGAGGTACAAGGTACACAGGGATGCCAACATGAAATTATTTTCAATGTAATGATGCATTTTACTGAATTTTACTTTAACATTTTGAGGGTTCTGCTGAACAGTTTTCTGAAAACCTTTATTATTCAGTCATTTTTTAGTGACATCAGACTCTTTGGGACCACATTGCAGTTTTCTTGCCAGAGATGCCACAGTGGTTTGCAATTTTCTTCTCGAGATCATTTACAAATAAGGAAACTGAGGTAAGCAGTATCAAGTGATTTGTTCAGCATCACACAGCTTGTGAGAATCTGAGCCTGGATTTGAATTCAGGTTTTGCTAACTCTGAGCCCAAAACTCTCTTAAATGGGCCACTCAGCTGCCCGTTTTTATGTTAACTTGTCCCGATGTCCCTCTGATGAATGTGTGACTATTACTAGATAAGGTGGTTTACTGAGAAGATAAATGCAGAACTTTCTAGTGTATTTGGTGTTGAAATGATTTTTTATATCTGTTGTTATGTCATCTAGTCTAAGCTGCTGTCTTAATGCTTGGAAACTCTTTTCAGTAAAAGGTAAAACTGGGAGGACTTCTCACATTAGAGAGAGAGTAGGATGTAAATCATTCAACCAAAGTATTCAATTCAGACCAATAAGTGACTGTTGAAAGTTTAAGAGTTGAATTTGGAAAGTTTTTGAAAATGATGTTTCTTAAATACTGAGAAAATTACCCTTTACATTCTGTCCTTTCTTCAACCTTTTCTTGAACTTGCCACCCCCACCTAGTCAAATTAGCTTTACTTAGTGACCAGGGTGATGTGTATGGGCATAGATGAGGGCTTGTGAAAGTATGAATATCTTTGCCTATGCATGTGTTCTATGTAAGTGGTTATTGTCATGTCTGTACTTTACATATGTATGTAGGTATGTGTTCATGTGTGTACCTATGTGTGCCTGCTTCCTCAGGATTTTTCCAGCCTCAGGCTATCTACCTGCCCAGGTCTTTGTCTGGAGGTCCAGGTCTTGGAGAGCCCTGGGTGGGGTGGAGTGTGGTGGAGACCATGGGGGAAAAGCCTTTGAGGATCCTTTCTCCTTTCTTCTCTCCTTGTCTCCCCTGTTCAGGTGGATGTATCCATCCTTTCTGTCTCCCACCCTTGATTTGGCCAAGGTGATAGGAAGAGAGGAGAGAGTCCAGTTTCTCTTCCCCTCCCCTTCTCCATGTCGGTCAAGTCTCTTATCCTTTTTGAATCAGTTCTTCATCTATCAAGTGAGTTACAGAAGGAAATGACAATCCAGTCCAAAATCTTTGCTAAGAAAACCCCAAGTGGAATCAGGAAAATCAGAAGCAACTATTATTTTCAGCATCACTGATTTGTACTATAGTTTGAGAACTTCTATTGATAATCAGTAATCCAAACTCATTTCTTTCCTTCTTCCCCCATGCACTATTACCCTTGAGTTTCTTGAACTCTTTTTAAACATTTTTATTGTATTCTGTTTATTACATCACCAGTGGATTCCATGTGTCTCCTTCTTCTCTCCACTCTTGAGAGCCATTCTATGTGATCAATAATTTTATTTCATTTAGAGAGAAAGGTAAAACAAATACAACTGATGGTTGCGTTTAGGAAAAGGTGTGACATCTCTGCACCCCTCACTTCCTATTCAAGGAATATTGATGATGTTTTCTCATATTTTCCTTACTATCCTACTGTTCCTTAAAATTTTGTTTCATGGACTTTATTCTTTCCATTTAAATTGTGGTAGTTACCCTTTGTGCATATATACTCTTTTCTTGGTTCTGCTTAATTCTCTTGTCATCAGTTGATAAAGACTTTTCCATATTTCCTTTTATTCACCACCTCAATCATTTCTTAAAGCCCAGTATTAGTATTTCATTTCATTTGTGGTTCAATCCTTGTTTAGCTATACCCTAGGTCGATGGGCACTTGTTCTGTTTTCAAATAGTAATTGTGACAAAAAATGTTAATGTAAATATTTTGGACTATGTGGGGACTTTTTTTCTTATTAATGACTTCCTTGTGCTGTAAGCCCAGTAAAGGAGTCTGTGTTTTCAAGCCTATGGACATTTTTGTTACCTTCTTTGTGTAATTCCAAATTACTTTTCAAAAGAATTGTGCCATTCCATAGCTCTACCAATAATGTATTAGTGTGCCTATCTTTCCACACCCTCTGTTTTTTGTCCTTATACTCAATTTAGGATGGGGAAGGGAGACTCTTAGGGATGTTTTGATTTGCATCAAAAAAATTTAGGAACACTGTTTTCATGTGCATGTAAATACTTTGTAGTTTTTCTTTGAAAAGTTATTTGTACATAAGCTTTCACCATTTATCAGTAGGAAAATTGCTATGAAAATACATGCATTCATAAGTACATATATGCCTATATATATATGTTTAAATGTTGTTATGGATATATAGATCTATGTATATACTTGTTTATATAGATTGTATATTAAACATTCATCAGAAAATTGAATAATATTTTTCTTATTTTTATCCTAGATGCATTAATGTAGTTTTTAGAGAAGCTTTTGAATTTTAAGCAATGTAATCAATTTTATATTTTGTGGTTGTTTCTATGGCTAATTTGGACAAGAATGCACTTCTTACCCATAACTGAAAGAGGGTGAGAATTGTTTCATCACATGCTCCCTGGAGTGTCTGTCAAACAGGGAACTTTCAAATCAACTTATGGTTGCCACCTTATTCAACATAGTGTTATTGAGTTCTCCTGCTTCTGAATCTCCCCTTTCCAGTTTATACCATTTTTCTGTTTTTCTGTTTTTTTTAAAGAAAACACACATTAACATACAAGAAAAATAAAAGTAAAAAGTATGCTTCAATAGTCACTCAGATGTCACCAGTTCTTTCTCTGAAGAGGGTGAGCATTGTTCCCCATGAGTCCTGTGGAATAACCTTGAATCATCATCTTGATCAGAGTAGTTAATTCCTGATTGGACATGTAGAACCAGATAGCTTTGTTTTCTTTGGGAGGGGGAGGAAGGGAGGGAGAAGAAGAAATTGGAACTCATATATTCTTGTCAATTTCATTCATTTGAACATTAAATAGATTAAGAAATTTTAAAAAATATTTTTTTAAAGTGAAGGAAAGTCTTTCATAGTTGATCATTGTAAAATATTCCACTTTGCTGTGTATATTTTAGTACTGACTGATCACTCGATTTTAAATCATTTCATATATGTCTACTGAGGATATCTGAGGATATCCCTCATTTAGTATAGCATGTTAGTTCCATCACAATCCTAGAACCCAACTTGTTCATTTATTTTACAGTTGAAGGTCATCCTCTCTATTTCCATTTTTTTTGCAACAACAGAGAAAGCTGCTATTTTATGCAAGACTTTTTTTTGCCTTTTCAGAGGTCTTTTTGCGATGCATACATAGTAATCATATTGCTGGGTCTAAGGGTATGCAGATTTTGTAACACAGTGTGTACTTCTGTTTCCTCAGAATCTTCAGGCTATTTTACAATTTTAAAATCTGTACATTGATTTCCCAATTTTTTCACATCCCATCCAGAATTTGTCATTTTTCTTTTCTTTCATACTAGACAATCTGATATGTGTGAAGTGGTATCTCAGAGTGCTGTCATTTGCATACCTCTAATCAGTAGAGACTTAGAGTTTTTTTATGGGATAATTGATGGATTTGAATTTTTCCTCTAATATCTGCCTGTTCATATTTGCTGACCATTTATTAGCTTTCCATATTCCCTCCTTCTACCTGTTTTCTTTCTAATTAGGATTATATTAATTTTATTGTATAAATCTTGTATATTTTATCCAAAGACTTGTTCTTCATTGTTTGCATCCCAGTATTTTTTGGCATCTTGTCTTACTGTTGGCATTCCCTTTAATGAAATTATTTTTTTCTGTGAATTGTTCTCTGACCCATTCCACCTCTTCATTTCCCTGGTATTTTCACATTCCAGTTTAAATCTTACCTTAAAAGAGGGAAGTGTTTTTGAGAAAGGCTTCCTTGTTCATTTCCTACTTATAGCCTCTTTCCATAGCTTATTACTTCTACTTTCTCCCGTCAAGGTTTTCCACAGTGTGTTTCCTGTTATTTCCCCCATTTGATGGATGCCTTCAGAGTAGAGACTGCCCTTTGTCTTTCTTTATATTCCCAGCCTTTGCTTAACTCATGGTTGGTATCACACAGTTGGTTGCTACTCGTCCTTCATTTTTGAAGAAGAACAAAACAGCATCAAAATGACAGTGTGTCCAACTGGGAGTGATCAGACCAATACAAGCAGGGAATGCACTACCACAGGTCAGGCACAAATAGTCCATGTGAATACCTGGGGTGGGCACTATAAACTTACAAGTCATGTTTCAGAAATTTCCTAAGACAATTTAAATGAAGACATTCAGTTTCCTGACATGGCACTGGTAGACTGCCCAGGTTTCACAGGCCTGTAGCAATGAGGTCAGTACAACAGCTCTGTAGACCTTCAGCTTGGTAGTCAGTCTAATACCTCTTCTCTCCCACACTTTATTTCAGAATCTTCCAAAGACTGAGCTAGTTCTGGCAATGCGAGTGTCAACCTTCCTGTCAGTGTGTACCTTTTTGGAAAGGACACTAGCAAGGTAAGCAAATTTATCCACAGTACTCAATACTTCTCCATTTGCTGTAATCGATGTTTTCACATATGGATGGTGTGGTACTGGTTGATGGAACACCTGGGTTTTCTTGGTGTTATTTGTTAGACCAAAGTGAGCACCAGCAGCAGAAAATAGATCCATACTTTGTTGCATCTCAGTTTTAAAGGCTGCACTGAGTGCACAATCATCTGCAAACAGAAGAACATGTACCAGAACTCCCTCCCTCCACATTGGTATTGGCATGTAGCTTTTTCAAGTTGGAGAATTTGCCATCAGTGTGGTAGCTGACCTTGAGACTGGGTTCATTCTTTGAGAAGTTTGATAACATGGCTTGAGAACATCACGCTAAAAAGTATGGGAGCAAGGACACATACTCATTTCACTCCATTTGTGAAAAGGAAATCTTTAGATCATCTTGCATTATCCAGAACCCAGGAATAAATACCATCAAGAAGTTGATGTACATTACTGAGAAACTTCTCTGGGCAACCAAATTTTGACATAATTTTCCATAAACTCTCATGACTGAGGATTTGATGAGATCTACAAATGTTTTATACATACCTCTGCTTTGGTCCTGGCATTTTTTCCTGGAGTTTTTGGGCAGCAAGTACCATATCAACTATTCTTTGACCCTTTATGAAGCCACACTGGCTCTCAGGGAGGTGACCATCTTCCAGATGAAGGACCAGCCTATTGAGAAGGACTCTGGCAAGAATCTTACCAGCAATGACTAAAAGAGAAATACCCCTGTGATTGTTACAGGGCAATCTATTCCTTTTACCTTTATAGAGATAGTCAAAGGAGGTAGCCTTCAATTCTTGAGGGATAACTTCTTCATGCCATATTATCTGAAAAATTTCCATCAGTTTTTGGAAGAACATTGTTCTTCCCTCACCTTTGAGATCTCAGTTGGAATAGAATCAGTACTGGGTCACTACAAAAAGAGCTGCTATAAATCTTTTTATACATATGAGTTGTTTCCCATTTTTAATGACCTCTTTGGGATAGAGACCTCAGTGATATTGCTGGATCAAAGGGTATATACAGTTCTATAGCTTTTTGAGCATAGTCCCAAATTGATTTCCAGAATGGTTGGAACAAATCACAAATCCCCCATTAATATAATAGTGTTTGAGTTTTCCCACATCCCTTTCCAACATTAATCATTTTCCTTTTGTCATATTAGCCAATTTGATTGATGTGAGGTTGTAACCCAGCATTGCTTTAATTTGCATTTCTAATCAATGGTGATTTTGAACATATTTATAACTTTAGAGAGTTTTTATTTCTTCATTTGAAAACTGCCAGTTCATATCCTTTAAGTACTTATGAACTTGGGGAATGTCTTTTATTCTTATAGCTTTGACTCAGTTCTCTATATTTTTGAGAAATGAGGCCTTTATTGAACACTTGCTGTAAAATGTTTCCCTGCTCCTTTTTCCCCCTCTAATCCTGGTTGCAACAGTTTTGTTTGTGTAAAACCTTTTAAATTTAATGTAGTCAAAATTGCCCATTTTGAATTTCATAATGCTTTTTGATCTCTTTTTTGGTCATAAATTCTTTCCTTCTCTATAGATCTGACAGGTGAACTATTCCTTGCTGTTCTGATTTTCGTATAGTGTTACCCTTTATATTTAAATCATGCACCCATTTTGGCCATATCTTGCACTACAGTATGAGATAGTGATCTATGCCTAGTTTCTGCCATGTTATTGTCCAATTTTTCCCAAGGTTTTTCTCAAATAGTGACTTCTTATTGCAGAAACTGAAGTCTTTGGGTTTATCAAACAGTAGATTACTGTAGTCATTTACTACTACGTCTTGTATATCTAATCTCTTCCACGAATCCACTCAGCCAGTACATAATAGTTTTGGAGATTGCTGGTTTATAAAATAGTTTTACATTTGGTATGACTGGGCTACATTCCTTTACATGTCTTCCATTCATTCCTTTGATATTCTTAAACTTTTGTTCTTACAGATGAATTTTGTTATCATTTTTCTAGGTCTATAAAATAACATTTTGGTAGTTTGATTGGTATGGCACTGAATACATAAATTTATGTAGAATTCTCAATTTTATTATATTTAGATTTGTCTAGGCAAGGAGACACAAACATTTTTAATTTTCTAGAGCATTTTAAATGGAATTTCATACTCTATCACTTCTGTCTTGAGTTTTTCTGGTAATATGTAGAAATGCTGAGGATTCATTCATTCATTCTTTTGTTTATTTATTTATTTGTTTTATATCTTGCAACTTTGCTAAAGTTGCTGATTATTTCAACTAGTTTTTTGGTGGATTCTCTAGGATTCTCGAGGTATATCATCATATCATCTGCAAACTGAGAGTTTTGTTTCCTCATTACCTAGTCTAATTTCCTCAACTTTTTTAATAATAAAGGTTACATTTTAAGTACAGTAATGAGAAGTAGTGATAATAGACATTCTTGTTTCACTCCTGATTTAACTGAGAACACTTTTAGCTTATTCCTCATTACAGATGATGCTTGCTAATAGTTTCAGATAGATCTTGCTTATAATTTTAAGGAAAATTCCATTTATTCCTGTGCACGCTAGTGTTTTTTTTTTTTTTTTTTTTAGTGGAATGGGTGCTGTATTTTGGAGTTATTCTTTTTCTCCATTTGTGACTTGAGGGTCCTGGCTCCTATAAAAGCTTAGACACAATATAATTACCTGTCCTTTTACTTTTGATTCTCACTCCCCTCCCATTTTTCCAGCCTACTTCCAGACTTTATATTCCATGGCACATTTTTTTTTAGAAAGAATGTATTTATTTTGAGTTTTATGATGTTTTCCCTAATCTTACTTCCCTCCCCCAACATCCACAGAAGGAGGTCTGTTAGTCTTTACATTGTTTCCACAGATTATGTCATAAGAGAGAAATCACATTTTTAAGAAAGAAAAGTATAAGTGATAACAAAATTACATAATAACAGATTTTTTTCCAAATTTAAAGGTTAGGGTTAGGGTTAGGTCTTTGGTCTTTGTTAAACTCCACAGTTCTTTCTCTGGATACAAATGGTATTCTCCATTGCAGATAGTCCAAAATTGTCCCTGACTGTTGCACTGATGGGATGAACAAGTCCATATAGGTCGATCGCCCCCCATGTTGCTGTTAGGGTGTACAGTGTTTTTCTGGTTCTGCTCATCTCACTCAGGATCAATTCATAAAAATCCTTCCAGGCTTCCATAAATTTCCATCCCTCCTGGATTCTAATAGAACAATTGTGTTCCATGACATACATATACCACAATTTGATAAGCCATTCTCCAATTGAAGGACATTTACTTAATTTCCAATTCTTTGCCACCAGAAACAGGGCTGCTATGAAGGCTTTTGCACAAGTGATGTATTTATGCTTTTTCATAGTCTCTTCAGGGTATAGATCCATTAGTGGTATTGCTGGATCGCAAGGTATGCACATTTTTGTCTCCCTTTGGGCTAATTCCAAACTGCTCTCCAGAAAGGATGGATGAGTTCACAACTCCACCAATAATGTATTAGTAAACCAGATTTTCCACATCCCTTCTAACATTGATCATTGTCCTTTCTGGTCATATTGGCCAGTCTGAGAGGTGTGAGGTCAATGATGCTTTAATTTGCATTTCTTTAGTAAGTAATGATTTAGAGCAATTTTTCTTTTTTTCCTGTAGAAAGATTGTACTAATTTTGAGTTTCACATTTTTTCCCTGATTCTTGCTTCCCTCCTCCCAGGCCCCTAGGAAGGCATTATGTAAATCATTGCTTGTTTCCATGGCATACATTGATCTCAGTTGAATGTGATGAGAGAAAAATCATATCCTTAAGGAGGAAAAATGAAGTTTAAGAGATCAGAAAATTACATAATAAGATAATAGGTTTTTTCCTAAATTAAAGGTAATAGTATTTGGTCTTTGTTCAAACTCCAACTGTATCTAGAGAATTTGTCCCTGGTTGTTGTACTGAAGGAATGAGCAAGTCCATCAAGGTTGACCATCGCCCCTATGTTGCTCTTAGGGTGTACAGTGTTTCTCTGGTTCTGCTCATCTCACTCAGTATCCATTCATGCAAATCCCTCCAGGTTTCCCTGAATTCCCATCCCTCCTGGTTTCTAATAGAGCAATAATGTTCCATGACATACATATACTACAGTTTGCTAAGCCATTCCCCAATTGAAGAACATTTACTTAATTTCCAATACTTTACCACCACAATCAGGGCTGCTATGAATATTTTTGTACAAGTGAGGTTTTTACCCTTTTTTATCATCACTTCAGGGTATAGACCTAGTAGTGGTATTGCTAGATCAAAGGGTATGCACATTTTTGTTGCCCTTTGGGCATAATTCCAGATTGCTCTCCAGAAAGACTGAATGAGTTCACAGCTCCACCAACAATGTATTAGTGTCCCAGATTTCCCACATCCCTTCCAACATTGATTATTGTCCTTTCTGGTCATAGTGGCCAGTCTGAAAGTTGTGGGGTGGTATCTCAGAGATTCTTTGATTTGCATTTCTCTAGTAAGAAATAATTTAGAGCAATTTTCTGTATGATTATGGATCTCTTTGATTACCTGATCTCTAAATTGCCTTCACATATCCTTTGATCATTTGTAAATTAGGGAATGTTTTTTTTTTGAAAATTTGACTCATTTCTCTGAATATTTAAGAAATGAGTCCTTTATAAGAAATACTAGTTATAAAAGTTGTTTCCCAATTTACTGCATTTCTTTTAATCTTGGTTACAGTGATTTTGTCTGTGCAAAAGTTTTTAAATTTAATGTAATCAAAATTGTCTAGTTTGTTTTTAATAACACTTTCCATCTCTTCCTTGGTCATAAACTGCTTTCCTTTCCATAGATCTGACAGGTAAACTACTCCTTGATCTTCTAATTTGCTTATAGTATTGATTTTATATCTACATCCTGCATCCATTTTGATCTTTGCTTGGTATACGGTGTTAGGTGTTGGTCTAATCTAAGTTTTTTCCATACTAATTTATAATTTTGCCAACAATTTTTGCCGAAGAGAGTTTTTATCCCAATATCTGGACTCTTTGTGTTTTTCAAACAGCAGATTACTGTGTTTCCTGCTATTGCACCTAGTCTATTCCATTGGGCCACCACTTTATTTCTTAGCCAATACCAGACGCTTTTGAGGACTGATGCTTTATAATATAATTTTAGATCAAATATGGCTAAGCCACCTTCTTTTGCACTTTTTTTTTCATTGAATCCCTGGAAATTCTTGATTTTTTATTTCTCCATATGAATTTAACATTTCTAAGATGATACTGAATAGTAGTGGTGATAATGGGCATCCTTGTTTCACCCCTGAACTTACTTGGAATGCCTCTGACCTATCGACATTGCATATAATACTTGTTGATGGTTTCAAATATATACTGCTTATTATTCTAAGGAACAATCTGTTTATTTCTACACTATTTAGTGTTTTTAGTAGAAATGAATGCTGTATTTTGTCAAAAGTTTTTCAGCATCTATTGAAATAATCATATGATTTCTGATAGGTTTGTTATTGGTATAATTATACTATCAGTTTTCCTAATATTGAACCAATCCTTCTTTCCTGTGGTAAGTCCTACTTGGTCATTATAATACCTACAAGGTATTATCCTTGTGATAATTTGTAATCGTTTGGCTAAGATTTTATTTAAGAATTATTATTTATTTATTATTTATTATTAGTTAAGAATTTTGTATTTACATTCATCAGGGAGAAAGGCTTATAATTTACTTTTTCTGTTTTAACTCTTCCTGGTTTAGGTATCAGCACCATATGGTGTCATCAAAAGAGTTAGGCATAGTTTCGTCTTCACTTATTTTTCCAAAGAGTTTATATAGCATTAGAAGCAATTGTTTCTTAAATATTTGATAGAATTTACTTGTGAATCCATTTGTTCCTAAAGATTCTTTTCTTAGGGAGCTTAATAATTGCTTGTTGAATTTCTTTTTTTGAGATAGAGTTATTTAGGTATTTAATCTCCTCTTCATTTAATCTGGGCAATTTATATTTTTGTAAATATTTATCTATGTCACTTAGATTGTCAAATTAATTGGCATAGAGTTGGGCAAAATAATACTGAAATATTACTTTAATTTCGTCCTCATTGGTGGTGACTTCACCTTTTTCTATTTATAATACTAGCAATTTGGTTTTCCTCTGAAGTGTCTGAGGCTGGATTTGAACTCAGGTAGTCCTGACTCCAGGGCTGGTGCTCTATGCACTGAGCCACCTAGCCACCCCCTTCCTTTTCTTTGTCTGAAATAAGGATTGCTACCCCTGCTTTTTTCACTTCAGCTTAAACAAAATACATTTTGCTCCAAGCTTTTACCTTTACTCTATATGTATTTCTCTGCTTCAAATGAGTTTCTTGTAAGCAGCATATTGTAGGATTCTGGTTTTTAATCCACTCTGCTATTCCCTTATGCTTAAAGGGAGAGTTCATCCCATTCACATTCAAAGTTATAATTAGTAACTCTTTATTGCCCTCCATCCTATCTTCCCACTGTTTTTATTTTCCCCCTTTTTCCACTTTATTCATATTTCCCAGTATTTTGTTTCTGAATACCACCCCTTTCAGTGTGTTTGCCTTTCAATATCAACCCCTTCCCCTTTATTACACCTTTCCCTTTTCCCCTTCTTTCCTCCCTTCCTTTTGTTAGTTCTCCTTTTTCTCCCCCTCCCCATATCTGTCCACCACTCCCATTTCTCCTTTTAATACTTGAGAGGTAAGATAAATTTCTTAATTTAGCTGAGTGTGTGTGAGTGTAAGTTAACTTTAAGCCAAATCTGATGAGAAGAAGATGCAGGTTCTTCCCACCTCCTCCCTTCTTCCACACTATTACAATAGGTCTTTTGTACCTCTTAATGTAATGAGATTTGTCCCATTCAATCTCCTTCATCCTCCTGTCTCCTTACTATCTCCATTTTTTTATCTTTTTGCAAGGCAATGGGGTTAAGTAGCTTACCCAAGGCCACACAGATAGGCAATTATTAAGTGTCTGAGGCTAGATTTGAACTCAGGTACTCCTGACTCCAAGGCCTGTGCTCTATCCATTGTGACACCTAGCCACTCCAACTGTCTCCCTTTTGAAGGAGGTATTGTTTTTAAATAATTCTATCTGAGTCACAGAAAAGTCATAAATGTAAATAACCTCTGGCTAAGTATATTCTCTCTAATAGAGTTCCAATTCTTGGGAATTATTAGAGTCTTTCTCCCAGGTAGGGATACAGACAGTTTCATCTTATTGGATAGAAGTTTCACTAAAAAGTCATGAGTGTCCATCACTTCTGACTAAGTATATTCTCTCTAACAGAGTTTCAGATCTCAAGAGTTATGAGAATTCTGCTCCCAGGTGGAAATATAGCCAGTTTCATATTTTTGGAGAGCAGCATTTTTTTCTTTATCCTGTTTTTTTTACCTTTTCATGTGTCTGTTGAACCTCCTGTTTGATATCCAAATTTTCTATTTCCCTCTAGTCTTTTCATCAGGAAATGTTGGGAGTCTCCCATTTCATTATATGTCCATCCTTTCTCCTGGAAATGAAGGCTCAGCTTTGCTGGGTAGTAGATTCTTGGCTGCATTCCAGGGTCGTTTGCACTTTGGAATTTCTCATTGCAGGCCCTTTGATCCCTTAATATTGATGCAGCCAGGTCTTGCATAATCCTTACTGTATCTCCTTGGTATCTAAATTGTTTTTTTTTCCTGGTTGTTTGTAGGATTTTCTCTTTTATCTGATAGTTTTGTAATTTTACCACAACATTCCTTGGTGTTTTCATTTCAGGATTTCTTTCCAGAAGGGATCAATGCATTCTTTCAATAATGATTTTGCCCTCTGCTTCCACCATATTAGGGAAGATTTCCATCACTAAATCCTGTAATAATAAGTCCAGGCTTTTTTTTTCTCTTCAATGTTTTCAGGAAGACCAATAATTCTCAGGTTGTGCCTTCGTGATCTATTCTAGAGGTCAGTGATATTGCTGATGAGGTATTTTACATTTTCTTCTATTTTTTCTATTTTTTGGTTTTGTTTAACAGACACTTGCTATCTCATGAAGTCTTTACTTTCCACAGACTTCATTCCTTTTTTAGAGAAGAATTTTCTTCATTTACCTTTTGCAACTCCTTTTACAATTGGTCAATTTTATTTTTATAAGAGTTTTCCATTTGATCAATTGAGGTTTAGAAAGAATTATTTTCTTTTTGCATTTTCCCAATTGAGATTCTGAGAGAATTATTCTCATTTTGTATTTGTGCTATTGTATTTTCCCAGCATTTGTTTTCTTGCTGCAAGGTGTTAATTGACTCTCCCAAATTTTCCATTTGATTTTTAAACTCCTTCCTGATTTCTTCAAGAAAGTCTTTCTGTACAGGAGACCAGATCCTATTCTCCTCAGAGGTTCTAGGTCTCTGAGTGAGGGTCTTTTCCTTCCAGGAATTATTCTATGGACCCTCCTTTCTGCTGACCTTTCTTCATTTTTCTAAGATGTTTTTTTTTTGGGGGGGGGGTGCTGGATCACAGAGATTTGGTGTTGGGATCCCTAGAGGCTTGACACACTGGGTTTAGTAACTGCTATGGGCCAGGCAGTAGTTGTACTAGTTGCTTTTCCTGGAGTGTCTGTGACCTTGATTTGAGGCCCTCTCCATTGGCCTGGAGGGGGCTGTTAAAATTGCTGAAGTCTTCTCTAAAAAAAAAGAATGGAGTCTGTGTAAATTAATGACTTCATGAGACAGCAAGAGCCTGTTAAACAAAAACAAAAATTGGAACAAAATAGAATTAAATGTAAAATACCTTATCAGCAAAACCACTAACCTCAAGAATAGATTGAGAAGGGACCATCAGGGAATTAATGGTCTTCCTGAAAGCACTGAAGAAAACAAAAGCCTAGACTTAATATTACAGGATTTAGTGATCAAAAATTGTCCCAATATCATGGAAGCAGAATAAAAAAATCATTATTGAAAGAATACATCAATCCCCTCCAGGAAAGAGAATCTAAAATGAAAAAACCAAGGAATGTTGTGGCCAAATTCCAGGACAATTAGATAAAAGAGAAAATACTACAAGTAGCCAGAACAAAAAGAAAAATAAATATCAAGGAGCCACAGTAAGAATTACTCAGGATCTGGCTGCATCAACATTAAGGGATCAAAGGGCCTAGTACAAGTTATTCTGAAGAGCAAGGGAGCTTGGAATGGAACCAAGAATCCACTCTCCAGAAAAGCTCAGCCTTCTCTTCCAGGGGAAAAAATGGACATTTAACAAAGTGGAAGACTTCCAACAATTCCCGATGAAAAGACCAGAGCTAAATAGAAAATTTTGACATCAAACAGGAGGTTCAAGAGACACATGAAAAGGTTAAAAAAAGGGGAGAGGTAAAGAAAAAACCTGCTATCCAGTTAGATGAAACTGGATATATCACAGTGTGGGAAAATGATTTTCATAACTCTTGAGAACTGTAACTCTATCAGAGAGAATATAATTATCCAGAAGTGATAGACATTCATGATTTAGCCATGAGACTGCTATCCAATGGGATGAAACTGGCTATATCACTACTTGGGAGCAAGACTCTTAAGAACTCTCAAGAACTGAAATTCTAACAGAGAGAATATACTTAGCCAGAAGTAATGGATACCTAGGATTTTCTATGACTCAGATAGAATGATTTAAAAACTCTTCCTGTTAAAAAGGGACACAAGAAGAAGAAGGGATGAAGGAGGCGATTTAATAGGGGTAAATCTCATTTCATTAACATCTCACCTTTCAAGTATGAAAAGGAGAAAAGTGGAGGGGGAGAACAGAGACAGGGAGGGTGAGAAAAAGGGGAACTAACAGAAGGAAGGGAGGGGGAAAAGGGAAAAAGGGAAAGGGGAAAGAAAGGGGAAGGGGTGGATATAGAAGGGCAAGCACACTGCAGGAGGTGATATTCAGAATCAACATACTGCAGAATATAGCTAAAGGAGGAAAAAGGGGAAAAATACAAACAGAGGGAAGATAGCATGGAGGGCAATAAAGAGTTAGTAATTATAACTTTGAATGTAAATGGGATGAGCTCTCCCTTAAAAACATAAGAGAATAGAAGAGTGGATTAAAAACCAGAATCCTATAATGTGCTGCTTAGATGAAACTCATTTGAAGCAGAGAGATACATATAGATTAAAGATAAAAGCTTGGAGCAAGATATATTTTGCTTCTGGTGAAATGAAAAAATCAGGGGTAGCAATCCTTATCTCAGACAAAGCAGCTGCAAAATAGATATCATTAAAAGAGTAAAGGAAGGAAACTGTATCCTCCTAAAAGATACCATAGAAAAATAAAGTGATTTCTATAATGAATATGTTTGTACCCAATGAGATAGCATCCAAATTCTTAGAAGAGATGCTGAATGAACTACAGGAAGACATAGAGAGCAAATCTCTTCTAGTGGGAGACCTCAATCTCCCACTCTCAGATTTAAATAAATCTAATTATTAAATAAACAAGAAAAAAGTTAAGGAGGTAAATAGATTGCCAGAAAACCTAAATATGATAGGAGGAAATTGAGTAGGTATAGAAAGGAATATACCTTTTTCTGCAGTACATGACACATAAAACTTGACCATGTACTAGGACATTAAAACCTAATGATTCACTGCAGAAAAGCAGACATGGTGAATACATCATTCTCAGGTCATAATGCAATAAAAATTATATGCAATATTGGGCCAGGGAGATATAGACCCAAAACTAACTGGAAACTGAATAACCACATTTTAAAGAATGCGTGTATCAAACAACAAATTATAGAAAGAATTATTTTTTTTTATCCTAGATAATGAAAATATTGAACGAACTTACCAAAACCTATGGGATTCACCCAACGTAGCTGTCAGGGGATATATCATATCTTTAAATGCTTACATGAATAAATTAGATAAAGAGGAAATCAATAAACTAAATATGCATCTAAAAATTAGAGAAAAAACAAATTAACCCCCCCATTAAATACCAAATTAGAAATTCTAAAAATTAAAGGAGAAATTTATAAAATCAAAAACAAAAAATCTTGGTTTTAGGAAAAAAAAGCAATAAAATTGGAAAACCTTTGGTCAATTTTAGTAAAAAAAGAAAGAAGAAAACCAAATTGCTAGTATCATAAATGAAAAAGGTGAACTCACTACCAATGAGGAGGAAATTAAAGTAATAATTCAGAATTATTTTGCCCAGCTGTATGCCAATAAATTTGACAATCTAAGTGAAATGGATATATATTTAGAAAAATATAAGTTTCCCAGGTTAAATGAAGAGGAGATTATATACCTAAACAACCCTATCTCAGAAAAAGAAATTCAATAAGTCATCATTTAACTCCCTAAGAAAAACTCTCCAGGGCATGACAGATTTGCAAGTGAATTCGATCAAACATTTAAGGAGCAATTGGTTTCAATTCTATATAAATTCTTTGGAAAAATAGGTGGTGATGGAACTCTGCCGAACTCTTTCTATGACACCAATATGGTGCTGATACACACACAAGGAAGAGTCAAAAGAGAGAAAGAAAATTAGAGACCTATCTCCCTGATGAATATAGATGCAAAAATCTTAAATAAAATCTTAGCAGAATGATTACAACAAGTTATGACTAGGATAATACATTATGAACTAGTAGGATTTGTCCCAGGAATGCAGGGTTGGTTCAATAATAGGAAAACTCTTAGTATAAATAATCAAAACCAACCTATCAGAAATCATATGATTATATCAACAGATGCTGAAAAGGCTTTGGACAAAATACAGCACCCATTCCTACTAAAAACACTAGAGAGTGTCTGAATAAATGGGTTGTTCCTTAGAATAATAAGTAGTATCTATCTGAAACCATTGACATTCATTATATTCAATGGGGAGAGGCTAGAGCCATTCCCAATAAGATCAGGGGTGAAACAAGGATGTCCATTATCACTACTACTATTCAATATTGCATTAGAAATCCTAGCTTCAGCAATAAGAGAAGAAAAAGTAACTGAAGGAATTAGAATTGGGAAGGAAGAGGCAAAGTCCTCACTCTTTGCAGATGACATGATGGTATACCTAGAGAATTCCAAGAAATCATCCAAAAAAAGCTAATGACAATTAACAACTTTGGCAAGGTTGCAGGATAGAAAATAAACCATCATGAATACTCAACTTTTCTATATATGATTAGCAAGATACAGCAAGAAGAGCCAGAAAGAGAAATCCCATTCAAAGTCACCTCAGACAATATAAAATACCTGGGAGTCTATTTACCAAGGCAGACTCAGAAACTTTTTGAAAACAATTACAAAACTCTTCCCATAAATTAAATCAGATTTAAATAACTGGGAAAACATCAACTGCTCATGGATAAGTCGATTTAATATCATAAAAATGACAATTCTACCAAAACTAAACTTTCTCTTTAATGCCCTATCAATCAAAATTTGAAATAATTACTTGAATGAGTTAGAAAAAGTTGTAAGTAAATTCACATGGAGAAATAAAAAGTCAAGAAGTTCCAGAGATTCAATAAAAAAGTGCAAAAGAAGGGGGCTTAGCCTTACCAGATCTAAAATTATATCATAAAGCATCAGTCATCAAAACTATGTGGTACTGGCTAAGACATAGAGTGGTGAACCAGTGGAATAGACTAGGTGCAATATTCGGAAATGATTATAATAATCTGGAGGTTGATAACCCCAAAGAGTCCAGCTATTGGGATAAAAACTCTCTCTTCGGTAAAACTGTTGGGGAAATTGGAAGTTATTTTGGAAAAAATCTTAGATTAGACCAGCACCTCACACCCTATACCAAGATAAGATCAAAATGGATGCAGGATCTAGATATAAAAAAAAAAAACAATATTATAAGCAAGTTAAAAGACCAAGGACTAGATTACCTGTCAGATCTATGGAAAGGGAAGTAGTTAATAAAAACAACCTAGATGATTTTGATTACATTAAATTAAAAGGATTTTGCACAGATTAAACCACTGTAACCAAGATCAAAAGAAATGTAGTTAACTGGGAGACAATCTTTACAAATAGTATTTCTGACAAAAGATTCATTTCTAAAATATACAGAGAGCTGGGTCATAATTTTTAAAAAAGCCATATGATCAGAAAGGACAATGATCATTGCTGGAAGGGTTGTGGGAAATCTGGAACTTATACATTGTTGGTGGAGCTGTGAAATCATTCAACCTTTCTGGAAAGCAGTTTTGAACTACTCCTAAAGGGCAACAAAAAATGTTCATATGCTTTTATCCATCAGTACCAATACTAGGTCTTTACCCTGAAGAGATAATGAAAAACGTCTAAGAACATCACTTGTTCAAAATTATTCATAGCAGCCCCTTTTTTTTTTTGTCATGGCAAAGAATTGGAAATTAAATAAATATCCTTCATTTGGGGGAATGGCTTAGCAATCTGCGGTATATCTATGTCATAGAACACTATTGTTCTATTAGAAACCAAGAGGGACGGGAATTCTGGGAAGCCTGGAGGGATTTGCATGAATTGATCCTGTGCGAGATGATCAGAACCAGAAAAACACTGTACACCCTAACAGCAACATAGGGGTGGTGATCAAACTTGATGGACTCGCTCATTCCACCAGTGCAACAATCATGGACAAAATTGGGACTGTCTGCGATGGAGAATACCATCTGTATGCAGACAAAGAACTGTGGAGTTTAAACAAAGAACAAGGACTATAACCTTTAATTTAGAAAAAACCTGATATCTTATTGTCTGATCTTGCTATCTCTTATACTTTATGTTTCTTCTTAAGGATATGATTTCTCTCTCATCACATTCAATTTGTACCAATGTATACCATGGAAACAATGTAAACACTGTCACACTGCCTTCTGTAGGGGGTGTTGGGAGGGAAGTAAGATTGGGGGTAAAATTGTAAAACTCAAAATAAATAAAATCTTTAAAAAGTAGAAAGAATGAAAGAGAACTTTTGCTATAGAAATGCAGCCAGGAAAAATTTCCTCCCTACCCATTTGTCCTGACATCATTGAAACACAGTCTTGTGAAAATACCTCCCTATCTATATTTTCATGCATAATTCAATATAGGCTTGAGAAGATACTTTTCTTATCTCCAAAGTTCCTGAATTATGCCTTATTTCCAAATTAATCCTAAAGTCACTGACTTTAACATTCCTTCCCTTTACCTCACTCCCTCAACCCTTTCCTTGGGAAAGGAACAGATCAAAGTCCCCAATACATGACCATCGTTCAGGGAGGGGGTTTAGATTCTCTAATTTCCCCACTTTTCCAGTACTTGCCAATAATTCTGATTTGTACAGATAGTCTCCCAGTACTCCTAAGCCAATTATTAGCAACTTCATTATATACTTGACTCCAAAGGGATCCATGTGTTTTGTGTGTGTGTGTGTGTGTGTGTGTGTGTGTGTGTTTGTGTGTGTGTGTGTTTTTTCTCATGAAACCATCCCTGCACCAGGGTACTAAGGACATTTTATAAGAGGCTTTAGTGCCCCTCTTGGGTTCCCAGCTACTTTGGCTCAGGTCTTCATCTGAGAGTACTCCACATTCAGACAGAGCCCTCAGTGCTTGGCTCCTTTTCTTTTAAAAGCCTAGTTCTTGTTCAGATAGGCTCTAGAACTCTAATAATGCTAGTGACTCCTAGCCATTGACACCTTTGCTGGCTTTCAGACCTTGTTTACATATGTGCTTACTTGTCCACTGATGTTCATTATTTTTTCTAGTTTTTCCAAGGCAAATGGGGTTAAGTGGCTTGCCCAAGGCCACACAGCTAGGTAATTATTATTAAGTGTCCGAGGCTGGATTTGAACTCAGGTACTCCTGACTTCAGGGCCGGTGCTCTAACCACTGTGCAACCTAGCTGCCCCTGATGTTCATTTTTACTGAATTTTCAGAGCAGTTCTGCTTTCTGAACTCCTTTGTTTCCTCTTGTATTTTTGGTCCCATCTATTACTCATAATGCTTTCCGACCCATTGAGAGTCAAGAATTCTTTGGTTGTATTGAAATCCTAGGTTATCCAGGAGGAAGGAAGAAGGTAGATCCAGGAGGAAGGAAGAGGGTAGACCCTGAAGGGAAACAAATACTGTTCTGTATTTATCTCTTAGTCTGACAGTGAGACCTCAGGTGGCATTTGGTTTAGCCAGATGGTTCCTCAGAAAATCATGAGACTCAGAAGTAGCAAGAGACCCAGAGAGTCAGATAGTTCTTCAGAAGTAGCAAGAGACCCAGTTTGGGAAATTTTTCCCCTTTCCCTTGCCTTTTCCTTACTCAGAAGGAAGTCCCTGATAGGTGACAGATTCAGACATAAGGAATTAGTGTACTAGTATGAAGCTATGAGCATTTCTTTAGCGCTTTCCACTTTTCACTTCAGGATCCCACTACAGAGGGTCTCATACATATTTTTAAATCATAATTTTCTTCAAAGCTGACAACAAACTCCTATTTATTGAGAGTTCAGAAAGCTAATCATTTTGTTTTCTATCTTAGAAAATGGAGAGTAGTTGGGAAAGGCATGCTGTCCGACCTAAAAATACCTTTTAGTCAGTGAAACATTAAATTACATTTAAAGTGGTTTAATATTGAGTTCATTTTCTTTCTCTAATACTTTTACATCTCCATAGATGTCATCCTCTAGTGCCTTCCTGTGCTATGGAGATGGTCTTTCCTTCTCCTAGGGTTATGTAGAATATAAACTTTGGAATATATTCTGAGCTAGAAGGCACAGAAACAGACTGCAAACTCAGGCAACTCCAGATAGTTGGTCAGCAACAGATGGATTTTGGGAGCCACAACATGCTTTCAAAAGGTAGCAGCATACTCTAGTGGATGGTGTTGGAGTTGAAATCAGGAATACCTTGGTGCAAACTTCATCTTAGATGATTAGTGACTATAGGAATATGGAAAAAAATAGCTTCTCATAGCTTCTTTTTCCTTAACTGTAAAATGAAGGTTAATAACATCTGTATTACTGACAGGACTTATTAGGTTTTTCATGAGGCTCAGTCAAGCCAAGAGATGATCTCTAATACAGAATATTTTCTGTTTTCTGTAAAACACATTAAAAATTTTATAATTATGTAAAATATTAACTAATTATTATTGTGACTATTATGATTATTACCAGTGAGTGCATCGATAGTTTGTCATTTGTGTCTTTGAAGGAAGTAGCTCCCAAGCAAGCAATCCTTAAAAAGGGATGACTCTTTTTATTGGTGTGCTCCTATGTGGTTGGTGTTCACTTCACCACAAGGTTTGATTTCCCTTCCATTTTAGCCTAGTGGATGCTCTCTCTGTATTTGGATGTACATCCTTCATCTCTAACGATCTCAGTAATGACAGCTAACTTCAATGAGTGCTGGTGACTGCAGGGACAAATATGTGATCAGAAAGCTTCAGAAACAGTGGGGAATCTGCTTCCATTATGCTACAAAACTGAGCAAATTCATGCTTCTGACTCTTAAATATAAGACTTGCAGCACCTGACTTCAACTCAGTAGCCGGCATACTTTGTCTAGGAAGAGGTACAGCCTCAGTTCTGAAGCTACTTACTTTGTTGATTGACTTTGGGACCTATTCAAAGTCAAATTAATTTTTCTTCTTCATGGACCAGTTCTTCCCTGAAAGTCAAAGAATCAGAAATAGGAAAGACATTAAAGACTATTCCTCTCACTTATAGCTAAAGACACTGAGGTCCAATAAATGGTCTCTCCAGGGTCACATAGCAAGTTAATGGCAAAGGTGGAACTTGAATCTAGGTCCTCCAGTTCATAAAACACCAATCCATTGAAGGAAAGATATGTGTACTTCTTGTTCGCTAATTACTTTTATTTGTCTTGTATTCCAAATGCGTAAGGTGGAGGTATTGTTGTTTAGTAAAGGGAGCACCTGGCCTGGTATTGCATCTTATGAGGCAGGATTGAATTCTGGATCTGGCTTTGTGACCCGTCACAAGTTTTTCCTCCTCTTTGGGCTTTAGTCTCCTTCTCCAATAAATGATTACAATAGTATCTGTCATACCTGCTTCAGAGACCTAGAATGCGGATCAAATGAAAAAATATGCAGAAAGAATTAGGTAGTATTTAAATTTAAGGTAATAGAACTAGACAAAGAGAGACAAAATAGCAGTGTACATTTTGGAACACAACAGGTTTATAAACAATGATCTTCAAAAATAGCTGAATTATAAGTTTTTAAAATTATTACTATGTTTAAACACTATAAAGACTATTTCCATACATACAGCATGCCAAAAGAAGAAATGCATATGAAACTATGTATTCTACTACTACATCTATGTATCCCACTGCTACAATTATGCATTTTCATTTAAAAACAGTTCTACTTCTCAAGTTACTAGTTGAACTTCCCATGTGTGAATTTAAAATATTACAATGGCCCTTTAAAACAGTATTAATTTTATTATATTATTTACTAATTCAAACTTCTGATAACCTCCTTTTCTATTTCCAAATAAAAACAAGAAAAAGTGGGGCTGGGAGGGTTGGAGTTGTGAAACCATCAAAATTAATACATATAATGATCTTGTCTAAAACTATCTGCTACTTTTTTGCATCTTGCGTCCATCCCTTTTATCTGAAGGAGGGTAACACTCTCTAGAGTATTTTCAGGTCTTCTGCAGACTAGCTTGTTGTTTGATTTGTATTCATTGTTGTCAAAGTTGCTTCTCCTTACATCGTTGTAATAGTTTCTTCAAATTCTTCTGATTCTGCTTATTTCACCTTGAATCGATTCATACTACCTAAGATTCTATGAAATCATCTCTTATCCTTTCCTTTCTAGATTTCTCTGACCTCATAGGTTTCTATTCCAACTTCCTACTCAGATCTGGGCTTTCCATCAAAAATACTTCAAGATATCCTACTGAACTAAACATCCGTTTTTCCTATATAGAATTGCATCAGGTTTTGCAGATATTTTACTTTTTGTAGTAAACCTATGTCTGTTGCCTTTCCTAAGATTGTATTCCAAGATTTCTTCTCATTTTACGTTGAAGTCTTGTGTGATTCTGACATGGTACTGACTCCTTGCCTTTAGATTCATTCTTTAGAGCTTTTATTTGGGGATTTGTTAGAGTAGGTGACCTATGGATTCTTTGTATATTTATTCTGCAGTTGGTTCTAATAAACTTGGGCAGTTCTCACTTAAGATTTCTTGAAATATAGTATCCCAACTCTATAACAAAGGAAAAATGAATTTTCCACAGGGACTATGTGAATTCTTAGAAGTAATGAGACAAGATATAAAAAAAAGGAAATGAAAGATCTGGAACAAAGAATTGAAAGTAGAATAAATAACTTAAAAGAGAAAATGGTCAGTATTACCCAAGAAATGGAGTCCTTGAAAACAAGAATATATCAGAGTTCAATGACTCCAAGAGACAGAAAAATATACTAGAACAAAATCAAAAGATGGAAAAACTCAAAGAAGAAAATGTAAAATATCTGATATCAAAAACAACTGCCTTGGAAAATTGAAGAGATAATATGAAAAAATTATTGGGCTCCCTTAAATATTGATATAGTAAAAAGCTTAGATCTCTCTTAGTTCTACATTCTATGGCCCTTACAGTTCACTGCTAAAAAAACCACAAAGAGGAGCTTGTTTCCCCTGTCCCCCAGTAAGCAAAGGAAAAAGTTATGATCCCTGTGTTAACCACCATCCTTCTTCTAATATGTGGATCTTTTCTAAGGAACTTGCTCCTGTTTTATCTGAGGAAAAAGTTTCAGTGTAATTGTTATCCCACAGGGCTATTTGCGAGATGTGGCCTATTTAAAAAAGAATTCTGATTGATCCTGTGATTAGTTGGCTGAGTGAAGAACAAGGAAAACATCGAGAACCAGAGAAGAGTGCAAAGAAGACAGTGCTGATTTAGAAAGCCCTCGAGACACTGTTTATAGAGTCATTAGTAACTTTTGAGTTGTGGGGGAGGGAGAATATTACTTGACATTTCTGTCTTATTTTTTCATCTGTGGAATGGTACAATCCTTGCATTATTCTCCTCACAGTGTTATTTTGCTAAAAGCACTTTGTAAGCTTCAATTGACTATCAAATCATGATTTTTTTTTCTAAAAAAAAAGAGAAATGGGCCATGAATGTTATGGCCTTTTAAGGCTATTTTATGAATATCAACTGGGCATGCATATATAAAATACCATTCACCTATACTTGTTAGGCATTTTGGGTTTTTCATGTATATCATGTGAAGACCTGGACAAACCTATAGACAGGGATGTTCAGAGCAATGAGGAAGCTCCCTGCTATGGGGGGATTTCAGAACAAGCCAGAGTGGGAAGGGTCTAGTGATGAGAAATTCTGGGAGTAGCTGGTGCCAAAGTTAGTTCTTGATTTTGATCCTTCTCTGCTTTCCCATCACCTGAAAAGCAGTCACCTAAGCATGCTCATCTCTTGCTGGTCAGTGAGCAGGGAATGGAAATACTGTCCTCCTCTTCCATAGTTCCTTCCACAGTGGCTGTTGATTGAGACACTGAATCCAGGTGTCTTCACTACACTGAACTAGACTCAGAGGGAGGTTACTTAGTTTGCCTAGCAGACCTATCAATGGAGATTTGTCTTCTCAGGGTTTCTGCCACAAATGTTGGGATAAGAAATTTAAGTTTAGAATTCCAAATAGGGTTTGAAAAAGGGATTTTCATCTTTGAATAATAGTATGATTGTCTTCCCAATTCAGTTGACAGTACAGTAACTCAATATATGTTCCCATTGGACAACATATTAAATGTGGGTTTCAAATTGAGGATGGCAAATGCAACATTGTTAAAATTTCTGTAGTACATTCCATTCAATGCAAAAAGGAACATATATTGCCTTGTCTGATTGAAGTTTCTTTTTGTTTTCTGGAGAACCTTGTGTTACCAAATTTAACCACTCTGTTTCTAACAGGTTTGTGACAAGCATAACAGTGTGCTCCAGCCTCAGAAGAAGAAGAAGGAAAAAATGACAGTGGCTCACCAGGACTATATAGCACTCTTTACGCCTGTGGAATCCCTTGGACAGCAGGATCACTGGTTAGTGGTTCATTGAGAAATGAGTGTGGGAAGGAGGGAAAAGGTGTTTGCAGTATGGGTGTGTTTGTGTGTGTGTGGTTGCACACACTTGCTGATAGTCTTAGATATGATAGCACAGGGTAAGTTCTTGCAGATCTTGCCAAGACAGATCTAGCAATGTGCTTGGTAATCCACCGACTAGCTTCACTAAGATTAAGGCAATTTATCTCTCAGTTGGCTATGGCATTGTTGATGAATGTTTAGGTTGAAAAAATTAGTGAAGCCTGTTTGCTAAGTGTCTTTGGAGAGCATGCCCACACTGCTTAAAGTCATAGCCATTGTATTTATCAGTGAACTATTGGAGGCATGTTTTCATTTACATTGGGGATTGTAAACACTAGTTTGAAAGTAACTTCCTGGCAAGTTATGTTTTCTCTATGAATTGGTTGTGCTTTCCAGAGTTGGAAATAACAAAATTATTATTCTTCATGTGGTGCTGAAGTAATGCTTTCTACTCTCCAGAGCAGAAAAGAAAGGGAATCAGCCAACATTGCTTATATAAAAGATCTTAGTTTATCTATTTCTTAAATTTCTGTTCTGTACCTATCTGTGTATGGAGTAGATTTAGTGAGTGTTTTGAAGCTCTCATAGGGTAGTTATGTGGAGGTGGTGGGGGGGGGACCAGTGACCCTGGTGACTATGGTGGTAACTTAAACTTTGTCTAAATATTTTCCTGATAAAGTCAGTTTGTTCTATAGCCATTGAGTGATACCAGTTAAATGAGAATATTTATTTCCTCTTCAGGTATCGTCCTGACTATAAGACAGATCAACAGACTACAGATAAATTCGGCTTGTGGTCCTTCCCAAAAATATTGATGGTTCATCTCAAGAAATTGTCATATAACCGATGCTGTAAGGATAAGCTTGACACAGTGGTTGAATGTCCACCAAGGTATGATTATTTAATACCTATATCAAACAGAATCACAATCAGGAAATCCTGTAGCAGAGCAGCTGGGAAAGGAACTTTGGCCAAAAAATATTTTCACTGTATGGCCTGGAGTTACAAAAAACCACTTTATTCTTATGTAAATGTATCTTTAATTATGACTATAGTTAAATCATACTTTAACTTGTCATTATAGAACCATTACATCATTTTAAAAAAATTTAGAACCGCTTTATCCAGGAAGTTGTTAGACATCTTTTCTCTTTCTCACTCCTCTTCCTTCTTCTGCTCCTTTTTCTTCTTCATCCTCTTCTCCTTCTTATTCCCCTTTGCCTTTGCCTACTCCTCCTTTTCCTTTGCCTTCTTCTTCGCCTTCTTCTCCTCCTCCTCCTTCTTGTTTTCTTCTTCTTCTTCTTCTTCTTCTTCTTCCTCTTCCTCCTCCTCCTTCTTCCTTCTTCCTCCTTTCTTCTATTTCTTTTTGGCTGGTAAAATCAGGATGAAGTATCACCTGAATACCTGAAGTATCACAAGAGGGGTAGTATGTGTGATGAATATTTCTCCAGGAAAATCTCCAGTATAGCTCTTCTTGGTGCACCCAGATGTTTGTTGGCAGTAGTGATCTCACTGTATTGATCAGAATAGATTTTCTTCTAAAGTCCTCATGTTTCCACTTTCTCATTTCTCTTTGCCAGGTGCCTTTGTAGCCCCACACACAGGGAAACATACCCCCTAAGTGAAATGGGTCACTTTTTTGATCTGCTATTCTTGAATTTTGACAGATTTACTTGAAGAACTTCTGCATTTTCTCTTGAAGAAAATGTTTGTTTTGATTTCTGATTTTGCATTCCTCTGGTATTTCCTGAATGAAATGACAACTATCTCAATAAGTGTAGATTTTTAAATATTTGAATCTCTTATCCTCTCCCCTAGCTTGGGATATATTTAGATGCTAATGACTACTGTAATCAGTGTGGAATTTGTTATGGGTGAAATTGGGGTTGCCAATTAAAGATTGAAAGATTAAGAATGAGATTGATTTGAATAGTGAATGAATCCACATACTGTCCTGGGATTTAAAACTACACATGGTTTATTATAGAAGGCTTGCAAAGTATACAGATTAAAAACTTTTCTCCTCCTAGGAAAAACAGTAAGCACTTTAAGGATAGGCTAATTAAACTTAGGGAGAGAAAGAGAGAGAGAGAGAGAGAGAGAGAGAGAGAGAGAGAGAGAGGACAGAGCCATAAGGACTGGCTTAGTTTGGCCACATGGCATAAGGGTTCATGGTTCTCCATCAGGGCCTAGGCCAGGAGCATATGACTTAAGAAAGAGAGAGAGATACGTTCATCCTTACAAGGTGAAGGTAAGGTCAAGAAGAGAGAAAGGATGTGTTTCTTCTTAAATGTATGTCTGTGGTGGGTTGCACAAAGGGTGGCACTTAGGGAGTGGTCCAGCACCTGGTTCAGATATTCTCCAATAGGCAAGTCATGTATTGGCCCTTCCAGTCCCAAGGTGCATGATTTATTAAGTCCAATATGTCATTTCCTGTCACACTAGTGTAAGCTTGCCTCATCAATGGTGAAAGTCAGGTATCTAGAAATTGGAAACTGGGGGAAGGGGGAAGCTGGAGGAAAAATGAACAGTTTAAGATTACTCCCATTTTGGAATGGAGTCACTTTGAACAACAGATTTCTGCAGATAGATACAAATAATATTTTTCCTTCTACAAATTTTTTTTCCAATCCAATCTTCTCTGCATCAGATTGAAGTACTGTGATACTAAATTCAGCTGGATTTTTTTATTAGCTATAACTAAAAACAATCTCCCCAACTTTAAGCCTGCTGAGGATTCCTTTTTTCTGAGTCTTCTTTCCCTGGAGACAGTAATTTTGGTAATATTTCCTCCCTGCTTACCCTTAGGGTCTATAACTAAGAATTCCTTGTCATTTCTATCAACTCTGAGAAGGAACCACTTGGTAAAAGCAAAGTTGGTCCTTGCCAATGCTCTTTCCATTTTAGTTGCATAGCTGGATTGGATAGAAAGAAATGTATTCCCCTTTCTTCCCTTTCTGTTGGGAGAGGAGGGGAGGCACTCTCCTCTGACAAAACTGCAGATCACCCTTTTTCCTCTTAACTTTGTCTTGTTGGGGGCACCATTTTCTTTTTTGTCTGGTCTTCTGTCCTGATCTCTGAATTTCAGGCCCACCACTTGGTGTCAGGGATCTGACTTTCCTTGGCTTCAACTGCCTTGCTCTATTTGCAGAGGCTGCCATGAAGCAGGGACTGTGGACCCTGTTTTATTTTTGCTTCATGATGGCAAAGACACCATTTGACTTATAGAACCTGGACTGGTGCTTTTATGTTTTGAAATGTATATGCCAAAGATATTTTCTGTTCCCACTAGAAACCTGTCAGCATCCTTGAAATACCACTCCCAATCCACTGTGCTAGCTTCTAGGCCACAAACTCAGTTTCTCCTCCATCTTTTCCTTCTTAAGAAATTCCCTAGATGGCTCACTGCCACTGCCTTTCTCTTGTGCTTAGGACTGCCCATCTCGGCTCCTTTAGTCTACCGGCATCACTGCTTCTGTCCCTGGCCTTCTTTCCCAAATATGCCAGGTCAGCAGCTGGTCCCCTGGATGCAACCTATAGATAGAACCAAAGCCAGGCAATGAAAGAGGTTTTCTGCTGCTGTACAGTAAGAGGAAGGTGGGCTGATGCTGAGCCTAGGGAGAACTCCAGGAGCAGCTCCTCCACCCCTCCCCTCCAGAGCTGTCAAATAGCCCCATCCCAAGAATTCCACAGGAGCTGTTGATTGGCTTCCAGGAGATGAAGGATTCCCCTAAAGGACCAGGAGCACTTCTCTCCAGGCCTTGTCTCCTGCCCTTCCCTCCCTATTCCAAAGCACTAGGATGGCAGTTTGGCTCCCTCTTGATTTCAGGGTATGGCTTTGGGGGGCCTGCCCCATGTTTAGCATGGGCAGCCCTGCCTGGGCCTGGCTGCCCGAAGTTTCAGCCAGGTCCTTTCTTTATCCTGGGCCCTCTGGTGGTAAAGGCAATGCCCCTTTGCCCTTTGCCTTCCCTTGATACAGGCAGTGCGGCCATGCCATGGTAGTGTTATAAATGGCTCGAGAATACTTAGTCCAGAGTGATTAAAATGGTTTTTATTAAGATATCTTAACAAAATGGCTACACCTCTCTCATGGTGGGAGAGAGGGGCAGGGAGATCCCAACATACAAGCTCTTTTATGCACTTTGAAAGACTTTGTTCCTGCCCCTTCATGCCAACCATAGGCTGAGGTCACAAATCTAATTTGATACCTTGGTTCCTATACATTTCCCCACCCTGCTCATTATACTAAGGAGCAAGAACAGATAGATCTCCTTGAGCATGTGCAAAGGAGGTCAAGACTAGGTTATTCTTGATCAGTTAAGGACTAGTTTGTTCTAATCTAGTTTGTCATTTTTAAATTGGGATTAGGAGAACTCTCCCAGTTTTGTGATTGACTGGGGCCATTCCCCCTTTGTAATGGATTCCTAAGTGGCCCCCCTCCACACCCTGTGAAGACCAACAACACCCTTCATTCCTCACAAGTCCCCCCTTTTCTTTTAAATAAATACTTGGTCTTCACACTTCACCAGCAAAGTCTTCCTCAAACGAATTCATAATCATCTTCGATAGTACTACTCACTTTTTCTATCAATATTTTTACCTCTTCCTTATTAGAGCCATCCACCAGTCCTAATTTGCTGATAGAATTTTGTACTATTTGAGTTATTAACTGGTTCATACATGGGAGACACACATGGCTAATCCACTTAGGGCCAATAGTAAGATACCCAGTAAATGTTTCCACCATGAACTAGTAAACCTATTCATCCAAAGAGGTACTAAAGGAGGGCTTGTCCATGTTTGGACTGGCACATGTGCCAACTTTCTGATATCCCTGGTTATAACTTTTACTACCTTCCCATTGTCATTTATCTTTAGACAACAATGTGATAAGCTCAGTTTACTACAGACTCCTCCTCCTTAAGCCATAATGTAGTCTAATACCAATTTTTTGTTAGCAAGGCTTGATCAGTCAGTAAGTCCAAGGCCTTAGCTGTGTGATTGGTAATTTTTCCACTACAGCTTGGAGTCTTATTAGTCTATTCAAGATATAAACTGGTGTTCCATAGTCCCAACTCCCATCCTGTGCCCAGGGAGTAGGCTCTTAAGTCTAGATAACAACTCCCTGACCAACTCTTTAGACAACTGGGTGTAAGCAGTAGTCCCACAAAGCCAATAATGTCCCCCTAGTGCTAGTTGGTCTTCCAGGAATATGGTTTCCAACAAATAGATAATACTGTTCCTCTTTACTTCCAAGGGGCCCTCTTAAATAGGCCATATAATCATCATGATAATAGGTACATTTCCAAAGCTGCTGTACCTCCCTCTACTGCAAGTTTTTATAGCAATATCTTTTTTTTTAGTTTTTTTTTTTGCAAGGCAAATGGGGTTAAGTGGCTTGCCCAAGGCCACACAGCTAGGCAATTATTAAGTGTCTGAGACCAGATTTGAACCCAGGTACTCCTGACTCCAAGGACAGTGCTTTATCCACTACACCACCTAGCCACCCTAGAAATATCTTTAGAAAGGTCTTCCTGGTTCCAAAATCGATCAAACTAAATTCCTGATTTTGTGCCATTGGACCAGTAACCCCAAGAATAGCTAATATACCTAGTGATGTTCCTTAAATCATTATTTTTGTAAATGGCCATTTCAGCACTTTCCTTGCAAGTCTATACTAACTCATAATCCCAGTTTCCCTGAACAAATGTTCCAGCTTGTGCATCTTTACAAGGGATCCAGGTACCATCATTAATCTTACATGAGTCTGAGGCCACCTATCTCTTGAAGGCATCAGTCATTTTCTAGAGTGCCCAGGTCAGCAGAAATCAGATGTGGGCACCTCACCTTCTTGTTCTCTCTTTTGATGAATAAACTTCTTTGAAGAAGGCATCCTTACACCACTTGCTATTTTGGTCAGTTTACTTCTGTTTTTGGTATTCCTGAAAATGAGAACCCTGACTTTGTACCAAACCATATCCCACTAAATAGAAGTCACATATCTTAAACCCCCCAAAATTCTTGGACCAGCAAGGAAAATGTGTTGATATATTCCTTGAGTTTTGTACCTGAAAGGCAGTTTCTGAGAGCTACTGGCGTGGGGAAAGTTAGGGAAAAGAAAGTTTAAGGTGATTATTAATATGTTATTTTAAGGATTACATTTTAAGGTGTTTCTTATTTCTAGAAGAAATGTTTAAAGGGTGATGTGACCCATGTCTGTAATTCCAGCTATGAGGGAGACAGGCTGGCAGATCTCTCCATTTTAAGAGTTCTGATTTGCAACTTCTGTTCAGAATACTCAATTTATCATTAAACTGGTGGGCCCCTAATGTTGGGGAGAGGGGTGTCACCAATTTAAAATCATAAAAGAACAGCCCTGAGATTATAAAAAACCTGCTCAGGATTTATTATGCAAGCCTGCAAAGATTAAAATCTTTTCTCCTCCTGGAGAAGTACCAAGAACCTTGTATCACCTTGTAAACTTCTCAAAATAATGAGGGAGGGAGGGAGGGAGGGAGAGAGAGAGAGAGAGAGAGAGAGAGAGAGAGAGAGAGAGAGAGAGTGAGTGTCAGGGAGAGGTGACTGGGCTAAGAATCTGGAGTTTACATACCACAAGGGTATTCTAGACCACATTTTTATAGTCTTGCCCATAAGGGTAAGGAGACTGTAGGCAAAGGGGGACATCCCTTCCCCTCTATGTGACTAGAAAAAACACTGGAATTTGGGGAATGGGAATGAGGAGATGTTACAAATTTACATTTAACAATGGAACAATAGGAGGCAATTTACATCACAGGAGCAGATAATATTTTTTACAAAATTTAACAGTATGAAGTTATTACAAAAATCTGTTTCCAATTACAAATCTCTTAAGTCTGTAATTCCCTGCATCATCAGAGGAGTGTGTTGGGGGAGGGGAAGAAACCAGAGTGGATAAAAACTCCTGTGCCTATCAGTTTGGGGATTAGATCATTAGAACTCCCTTAGCTGATATGGGGAGACCTATTTGTAAAAAAAAATAATGTAAAAAAATTTGAGTGATTCTTTGTAACCGACACTTTCGAAAAAATACAAAGTGAATGTCTTGTAGAGAGCCTCAGGTTCTCTAAAGGCAAAGGCTGAATAATATGATTAGTGTTGGAAAAGATATTCTAGATCATTTCATCTTATCCCTAGAGACTGTTCAAGAAAAATATATTAAAGCTTCCCAATTCTGTTCTTGCTGATTTAGGATAATGTAAACTCTTAGAGGGCAAGGACTTTTGCCTTTGTTTCCCCAGCATAGCCCAGGCCTAGCACCTGGCAGGTGCTTGACAGATATTTCTTGAATTGAGTTTGGTATTTAAGAATCCTAGACATTGACCTGCCTTGAAAGTCTGAATACAGAGAGAGGGGTGGTTAAGTATTCCAAATCTCTTATTTTTCATGCTACAGAACCAAAAGTTATATATACAACCCATTTTCCTCCCAAACTTCCTTCATAGCATCAAGGACACCTCAAAAGTTCTTCCTTATCTTCCTGCTCCTTATTCCCCTTGGTCTCAGTTTTTTTGAAAGCATTTCTCCAGATTTGTTCTGCCCTCCTTTCTGCACACCTGCCAGGTCCCCAGGTACTCTGCCCTGTCTCTCCTACCCATCCTTATGTTCCTACAAGCCCCTTCATCTTTAAGTACTAACTGAATGTGCTCCCCCATTGTCATCTCTCCTATTCCAAAGCAAAATCTGGTCCTTAATGCCATCAGGACCCTCAGTGCCCATGTCTCTAGCTTATGTGGGTCATCTCACTGTTAGTCAGGTTTGGGATGAATCAGAATAGCACTTTGCTAAAAATGTTAGGATTAATAAATTCATTAATGGTACTGGCCCAACACTATCACATGTTGCTTTTTGTTACATTTGCCCTTTCATTTATTTGCTTAGGCTTCCTTTATTCTATTCAGATTAACATTGACTATTTACGATCACCAGAAGTTTTGCCCCAATGCTCTATTTGATAATTCTGGTTTCCTCCCTCAGTATATTATTGAATAATGAACCTAAAATATTATCATTTTTGTCCTCCCCTTCTGGGGGAACAGGGAAGATGTGGATAGATATTTGAATGATGAAGCCAACAGTCCTTTCAACAATTCCCACCAAGAATCCGCAGAAACTATAGAGTATCTACTGGATATGATTGGTGAGTTTTCCTTGATGTTCAGAGATATGACAGTGTGTCTGGCTCTCATCTGTAAAATGAGACAATAAAGAAAGTCAATCTCATGGTTTTTAATTTGAACATTGTTACTAGTTTAAACTAAAAAGAATAGGATACATTAAAGCCAGCGATCTGGTCATCAGGAACCTTGTCCTCTAGGAACAGTTGAAACGTGACCTGGAAAATGAGGGATCCTTGATGGGATTCTTGAGTTGGGGGCAATGATGTGGCCACAAATTTCCAATATCCAAAATATAAAGAGAAGAATGTGATGAGTACAGTAAGAGAGGTAGAGGCCCTGGTAGAAGAGGGGGAAGATTCCTTGGTTGGGGAAATCCATAAAGGTTTTTTAGAGGTGGATTTGGGGCTGACCTTTGAAGGATAGGTAGCAGGATGGAAGGAAGAGATTGGGGAAATGCATTCTAGGGCATATGGCCCAGTGTAGCCACTGGAGGTGTTTAAGCCAATTAATGTCTATAGTGGACTTGCATCTCAGAAGGGATTGAGGTATTTCCTACTACCTATCTAGGTACTCGCTTTCTGTAGTAAGGGGTAGCTTGGGGAAAGACTTAAGACATTTACATTCCACTAGGGTCTCTGTGTCCCACAGTGGAGTTATTTATCTAGCTAACAATGGGATGGAAATCAGAAATCCACAGAATGTGTCCAGGTATAACATTTCCCCCACCCACAGAACATGCCAGGTGAGCACAGGTAATATTTTTCTTAATATTTCTTCTTCATCAACATGATCAAAGTTATGCTATCAGAAGACAATGGTAGCATGTGCAATATAGATTAAAGGAGATATCACTTTTTTGCTTGGGATAAAAAAAAGGTTTGGCAGATGGGAGATTGTAAATAATTGGTTTAGAAAAGTCTGCTGTATTATTCCTTTCAAAAAATATAGCAGACCAATGCGTTTTGAGAACCTCACAGCACCTAATAACTTCATTTGAGTATAACAAAATGTTTCTCATTTCAACTCACTTCTCTACATCTGTTTCCTCTTTGTAAAATGAGTCAATTGGTTTAGATCCTTAGATTCTCAAGGAATCTGCTCCTACATATGTCTGTGTTGCCAATGAGATTTGGGATTGCCAATTAAGGATAGAAATCAAGGGTTACTGAAAGCCTAAGGAATTTGTATGCTCCCTGGGATTTTAAAACTGCTCAGGAGGAACAGCTAGGTGGCACATGAATAGAACACCAGCTCTGAAATCAGGAGGACCTGAGTTCAAATTCATCCTCAGGCACTTAATAATTACCTGTGTGTCCTTGGGCAAGTCACTTAAACCCACTACCTTGCAAAAAAAAACTGCTTAGGATTTATTACAAATTATGACAGGGTAAAACTCCTGGACATTGTGTAAGCACTTTGAGGACAGTTTAGGTGAAGAGTGAGTGAAGATGTGGGTGAGGAAGGGAGAGAGACAGAGAGACAGAGACAGGGACAGTGAGAGAGATAGCCAGTCCCAGCCATGTGGCATGGGGAGACCATGGTGCATATGGCCTAAGAAAGAGAATGAGAGAAAGCCATCCTGCTGGGTGGAAGGTAGAATCAAGAAGCGACAAGAAGGGGCAGTGCTTCCTCTTAAATACACCCTATATTTAAATGCACTTAAATACACTCTTTAGTAGGTTGGACAAGGGGTGGCCAGGGAGTGGTCTAGCACCTAGGTCAGGTATACTCCAATATACTCTTTCCAGTCCCAAGGTATGTGACCTCTAAGTTTAACATGTCATTTCCTGGCACACCAGTGTCAATGGGCCAGGTCGGGTAACTGGGAACCAGAAGCTGGGTGACAGAGGAATGAGGAATGGTACAAATTTTACATTTAACAATGAAACATTAGAAGTCAGTTTACCTCTCAGGAGCAGAATGGAGCATTAGCAAAATTTAGCAGCATCTTATATTCATAATTCTCTACATCACATGGGATTGCCAGTGTAAGGTCCATACAGTTCTCTGAGAAGTACTGCACTCAATGATTTCTAAGGTACTTTCTAGCTCTAAGTCCACAACCCAAGAGAATCACCAAAGCAGAAGGTTTGGGAGGTTTTTAGATGCCCCATTTTGGAGTCAGAGGGAGAAGGGAACAGCAAGAAGCTGAGGAAGAAGACAGTCAACTTTACCCAAGTCATGACTGATACCTGAACCAGTGTCCTCTCTGTTCTTCCAGTTCACAAACAAATGCTTGCCCATTTTTTGTTCAGTCCATGTAAAACCATGAAAATGCGTCAAACAAGCTCTCAGAAACAATATTGGTAATTCCAAATATTCCCATTTGTGCCTTTTCTGTACCAGGAAAAAGCCCCATTTTACTCTGGCACTAAGGGTGATAGTTACAGAATTTGAGTTAAACATGGAAGCCTGGAGCAAGGGTGGCCAGATTTGTTTCACCATCCCAGTAGATCATCTGAACTGCTCAGAACAATTCATTCTTACTGAAAACTTGCAGAATGTCTATTCACATTTTAATGCAATATTTTTTAGACCATACAAGCATGGAAACTATTGAAGAACTGACTGAAAAGATAGAAATTGAAAATGAGTTAAACTGGGAGTGCAGTGGCTCAGAAGGTTCTCTCTTCAAAGAGGAATTCCTGGCCCTCTTCAAGGATGAGAATATGCCCAAGGCCATGGAAGCAGAAGCAAGCTGCCTAAAGCCAACTTTGGATGATGAGAAAATAATAGAAACCATCTTGGATTTGGAAGAAGACTATCATTTGATGACCTCTTTTAAACATCACATTAAGTAAGGTTCGTTCATTTTAGCTTTAGATTTTTCCCTTGATTGCTGTGGTAATCAGTCTAGCTGGGAAGGCATTTGTCCCAGACAGTCACATCAGTTCCTGCACCTTTTCCTTCCCAGATCTTTCTTCCCTATCCTTCTTTCACCCAAGTTTAGATTTTATATTTATTTTCCAATAGTGTTTTTCTTACTCTTGGTTTTCTTAAAGTCCCTTAACAGTTTCAATCTGTTTCTTAATTGCTTATAAATACAGCCACTGGCCAAGGGCCTCTGAACTAGTTCTCTCCCAATTGGCTGCATCCCTAGCAAGCCTGGTGTCCATTTAGAGATGGAAGAGTCTTGAGAGTACTAGTCTAACCTCATTTGGAACTGAAGAAACTGAGGCCTTGGACTCCTCAGAGGCCAGCACTCTGACAAGGAAGCTCAATGATGGTCTGAGGCCAGCAGGTCTCCCTAGTGGTGATGAGTCCAACTTTCTGGACCTAGAGAGGAGGGCATCCCACTCAGAGGGCACAGATATCTCAGAGGAGGAGATATCTTCCTTAGGTGGGGAGGAAAGCCCAGGTCTGGAGTGTGAGCAGGCAGGACAGTGTGGCTGAAAGAACATCACCCAAGTCAGCCCTGGGCTGGACAGGTGGACTCCTCATTCCATCCTGTTTTTTTCCCTGCCTCCTGGGTTTGCTGAGTCTTGTCCAGGCTTTTTGGGAGAAAGAAGAGGAAGTTGCCCAGGTGCCCCACCCCAATCCATGGGCCATAAGCATCTTGGCGTGAAGGGCTGGAAGAGAGACACAGGGCAGGTGACTTGCCCAAGGTCAGAGGTATCAAGAAGGACTGAATGGAAGTGAGCCCAGAGCCGCTCTGTCCTTCCATTCTTCCTGGTCCTAGGCCACGGCCATCAGGGCCCCTGTCCTGGCAGCTTGCTTCCCTCAGTTCCCTAATTCCCATCGAGTCATGCCTTTCTGTGTGAAGAAGAAGACAGCCTTTAAGAATAAAAGGATGAGGGCAGCTAGGTGGTGCAGTGGATAGAGCACTGGCCCTGCCAGGAGTACCTGAGTTCAAATCTGACCTCAGACACTTAATAATTACCTACCTGTGTGGCCTTGGGCAAGCCACTTAACCCCATTGCCTTGCAAACAAAAGAATAAAAGAATGACCAAGCAGCCAGGGTGGGCTTGTTGAGGCTACCACTTGCACACTGA
The DNA here is from genome assembly GCF_037893015.1 of Macrotis lagotis. Taxonomy (NCBI): domain Eukaryota; kingdom Metazoa; phylum Chordata; class Mammalia; order Peramelemorphia; family Peramelidae; genus Macrotis; species Macrotis lagotis. Next base: position 13,924,091 of record NC_133666.1, read on the forward strand.
GCTGGTTGCTTCATCATGTTCTCTAACCACCTGAGAGCAGGAGCAGGGACCTCAGGGTAGATGGGTCCTATTAGGGTCCAGGATGAGAAGGGATTCCCTAACACTTCCAAAGGCCTAACACAGGGTTCAGATTCATCAGAGGATCATAGGTAGGGCTACCATTGCAACTTGTGCTGAATGTTTGCCCTAAATAAGTTTGTGACTCACTAAGGGGTGATATGGGAACTCTGGAAGTAAGTGAAATGGGGAGCTACCTGTGGAGGAGTCAGAAGACTCCTTGGGAGGGACTGAAGGCAGACAGGTGCCTGTGACTGGTGTATACCCAGACATGCCTGTGGACCTAGGCACATGGGTCTCATTGCCAGACATGCCTACACTGGGGACCTGCAGGTCAGGCCTATGTATGTGGGTATGTGGGAGGGGAATGAGCTAGGTAGGGGGGTGCCCAGCATGGAGAGAAGGTTACAGCCCCTGTTGTCTGGGGGCCAGAGATCGGTGGTAGGGTGATTGAGGAGGGGGTATCCTGGTGTTTGGGAATGTGGTGAGGTGAAAATTTGTTGGGGTGGGAATTGGTGAGGAGGGGATACCATGAGGACAGTGTGAGGAACTGAACTGAAAAGATCTCTCTTAGAAGCAGGTAGGTTGGTGGGCATGCTGAGGATGACAGAGAGAGATTTCAAGAAATCTAAAGGCCAAATTCCCATATCCAGCTCAACCTTTGCGGTCTGTCCCAGGCTGATGGTAGAAAGCCTTTGCCCTGAGTTCATGCCATGCCCCTTCCCTGACACACAGTTTCTTTTTTGAGGCTAGTGCTCCTGCCACCTTCTCCCAGGAAAGAGCAAGAAAAGGCAAACCACTGTCCCTCATGCTCTGATGGTGAGAAAAGTGGGAGACAGGAGCAGACAGAGACAGGACCAGCGAGAGATAGACAGGGGCTGGATCCAAATCTAAGTTCTGGAAATGGGAGTTTCAGACTTTTCTGAGGGGCTTTTCCTCATCCCCCATGGTGGTCTTCTGTACTCATAGTAGGAGAGTGGATGGATTGTACTTAGAACCCAAAGACCAAAATAGAATGAAGGCTAGAAATGCCCAGTGTCTGACCTACAAACAGGAAAATTAGGAAGCCCTTTGATTTCATGGGTCCTGAGAAGCTCCGCCACAAAAAGATTTACAGAAGAGGGGTTTATTTGGATAAATAGATGAAATCTGCCAGTTCCTCAGGGAAGAAAAGAAATGATGATAAATTCAATTCTGGGAATAACCTTGAGAATTTTCCCTTTGGGAATTTGTATCCCAGAAGTCCTTATGATGACCCAGCAGTAGTTCCCCTCCAGGTGAAGTCTGGGCATGCTAACTTTTTCAACCTAAGGAAATAGCCTCAGAGGACATGGGATTGGAGCACTGTGTCTCCAGATCTCTTTATCTTTAAGGGACCTGGGACCATAGGACTTTGATAAATTTCTAAAATGTAAAACTGTCAGCCTCAGTAATAGCTGATTAACTTTTTAAATGGTTTTGTGTCATTTGATCATCCCACATCCCACACAAAATTTTTGGCATGCCAATATGAGATCTGTTTCTGTGGAAGCACTGAAGTATAATTATGTTTGAAAACCAAAATAGATTTGAATTGGCTTGAAGAATAAATGGGGAATTGTGAAACTGCAATTTGTCAACTCCACACCCAACCTTCATAGAACAGGTCTTGGACAAGCACTCTGGGAGGTCCATACTACTAATGGGACTCCAAGTCAAGCCTGACCAGTGAAAAACTCCAGTGTTTCTACTTAGACTTAGCAAGAATTTACTTCTTGAGAAAAAAAAAAAAGCTTTGGGTTTGGCATCAGGAGACACAGGAAGCATCAGTCTAGCTTGCACTTGAGGTTGAGATAGAGGAGGCTGGTAGGAACCACATCACAAGAATAAAAGACAAAGCCTTGTGCTATGAGTCAGAGGACCTGGTTTTTCATCCTGCTCTGCTGCTTACTCCCTAGGTAAACCTTAGACAAGTTACAACTTCAGGGTCTCTGCTTTCTCACCTGTAAAGAGCTGGGGTGGCCAATCTTTATGGCCCTTCCTAGTTCTCTAAGGCCAGAAATCACCATACACAACAATCTCAGAAGAATTAGTCAGGAAGAACTGAGTTTAAATCCATCCTCAGACACTTAGCTGGGTGACCTTCAGCAAGTCACCTAACCTCTGCTTGCCTCAGTTTCCTTAAGTGTAAAATGAGGATATTCATAGCAGCTGTTGTTCAGACTGGTTAGCATCAAAGGAGATAATATTTCTAAAGTTTAGCACAGCATTGGACCATTTATATAGGTGAGATTTAAATGTGCAATCCCTTTCCCTTCATTCCCAAAAATAAGGACACTGGAAAGACATGTGTGAAGGGCTACGTAGGCTACTGCCCATTTCTTCTGTAAAATGGACTGATCAGGGAATCCTCGATCATCTTGTTATCCTAGGATGGAGTTTTGTCTGTGGATCCATTGCACCTTGCAATCGAATAAAATGTGCCCTCGCACTTTGTTGAGAGGACACAGGGAACTGTTCCTTTTTGATTCCTAGGGAATGTGACTGCTTCCAAGGGGTGAAGTGGGTAGAGTTTATTCATTGATCATTTTCACCAGTTTCCATTGAACATGACCCTCTTTCCTTTCTCATTCTTTCTCTATCCTGGGCTTTCAGGAAATGAAAATAGAAAAGGATGACTAGCTGGAGATGCATATGGTGAACCTGAATGAGGATCTCCAGTTCCTGGCTGCCTTCTTCTGTCTTCTGACTGTTTTATGCAAGCTCTAGCATTTCCAAAGGATCTAGCATTCTTGAATGTAATAGTTTGGATAATAAGCCTCCTGGAAGTACATTTCCTTAGTAGCATGTCCTCTAGAGAAAGAAAAGAAACACTGATGTGGAGATGTGGTTCATGCAGCCATATCTCCAAGAGACCTGCACCTTGCCAACCCTCCATGATAATGCTGTGAATTGCTCAGGGAACACTGGTAGAAGGTAAATGGGAAATATTTGCTAAGCAACATTGTATTCAGGAAGCTGTCTTCACTTTTGATTATTTTTCTTTCTGTAATTACTCCAAGTATACTCTGAGTCTTTTTTGATGCTATGCATTTGCTGTGTATAAAAATAAAAGATTTCCATACCTATGCTCACATTGTATACTGAATGTTGATGTGGGAGTTGGGGATGCTGTTACCAAATACCCAGAGATGAGTTATACCTAATCGTATTGTACAGATGTGAACCCAGAGTCCTTGGAAGGTGGCAAGAGTCATGTGGTATGAGATAGATTAATGATGACTTCTGTGTAAGAAATGTCATAGAAGATATCATCAAGGACATATTCACCCTAAAAGGAAGTGAACTAGGGATAGTAAGGAGCAAGAGATACCTAAATCAACTTAACGATATTAAAACATCCAGAGAAAGTCCTCCAACAACTACTATCTGTTGTGTTCTAAAGTCCTCAACAAGGCTCAGCTTCTTTCCTCATACTGCAAGGTTTCTGGAGAAGTATAATTTTTCCATCTTTTATCTTTGTGTTGTCTTTATTTCCCCATATATCCCTCTCCTGTCCTTCCCAGAGAATTATCCTTTGTAACCAAGAAGGAAAAAAAAGCGGCAGAGCAAAACCATGCCATTCAAGTCTGAGAATTTATGCAATGTTTTAGACCCACAGTCCTCCATCTCTACAAAAAAGGCAAAGAGCTCCATTTTCTTACCTCTTATCTGGGTCTAAGCTTAGTTCTGTCCTGTCTGATTTTTTTTGTTGTTGTTGCTGTTCTTTCTGTTTACATCCTTGGAAGCATTGGGCACACAATTTTCTTGATACTCCTTACTTTATTTTGCATCAGGTCATATCTGTCTTCCCATGCTTCTCTAACTACTGTAACATTCATGATTTTGCAGTGTAGCAATGTTCCATTTGTGTACATTCATGTGGCATAATATGTTTAGTCATTCTCTAATCAATGGACATCCACTTTGTTTTCAATTCTTTGTTGCCACAGATGTGTTGCTCTGAGTATTTTGGTGTTGCTGGGTCTAGCAGAAATTTATCTGAGAAGGGCCAAGGGCTTGTCTCTATGAAAGGAGGGGCCCAAAATAATAGAAAAGCATGAAATGCAACATCCCTGAAGCAGAGTGTCTTTCCTCTGGGAAACATGGGACCAGGTATGGGTCTTGACATGCTGTATTGTACCAACCCAGCAACCCAGGGATCAACTTGGTACTTCGGAATGCTCTGAAATCTTTACAAAGAACCCCCCCCCAAAGGCTGTAGATACCCCTTTAGAGTCTTTTCTTACTCTCCCCCAATTCCATCCCTAAGCCTAATCATCTGGCCTCATTTTCTACCTCAGTTACTATCCTCCTCTTCAGAATAATTAGGTTACCTCTCCTCTGACCTCTGACACCAGGCCAGGGCCAAGTATCCCTCAGGTAGGGTAAAGGATCATGGAGTTTAGAGCTGGAAGAAACTCTTTAAAGGTCGGGTAGATGAAGCCCTTATTTACATGATGAGGAAATTGAATCCTGAAATGGCAGATGATGGCATGGAGAGAAGACTTGTCTGAGGTCACACAGGATGTGACACAACTGGTTTTCCTAGCCATGCTTTTTGATTCCCAGTTCTTTCCTCCAAGGGGCTTGCAGCTTTAGTCCTCCTCATAGCAAGTGTTTTGATGGTTTTGTTTTTGTTTTTTGAGTTTTCCAAGGGTTAAATGAATTTGCACAATGAGGAGTTAATCATAGGAGGTGAATAGGCAGAGCAGAAATCCAAAAGGTCAACGGAAAGATTTAGACTTGTTTATCCATGATATGAGGCATAGACAGAGAAGTAGCCAAAAAGCAAGTCAGTCTATGACCTAATCTAGCTGAGAATAAGGCTCCTGCCCTGTGGACAGAGAAGAGCAATAGTTCCACAGCAACTGCTTAAAGGACCATTTTGGGCACCATCTACTCTCATGAATTGGTTGGTTGGTGTCCTTAGGAGGCCAACATGACACCACTTTGATAAAGTCAAGTTACAGCATGATCAGACCAAAAAAAGTTTGGAATGCTGCACCACAGGTCAGGCACAAATTGTCCATGCTCTAAGGCAAATACTGGTTCTACTTCATGGTATTCTTTGTATTTGATTTATGGTCCTTCCTTGTCTGTGGAGCCGAATCTGTACTGAAAGGAGGTTGAGTCGTCATTTTCCCCACACTGTACCCAAATGACACAAGGATCCCAGAATTCAGTGGAAGACTGATTAACTTTGAAAGGAGGAGGAGCATTTGCCAAACAGCCCAGGCCAGGAAAATCTTCAATCAAAGCCTGCCAGATTCAGCCTCAGAATCCAAATTCTTTCACTAAAACCAAAGACCTGCTAAATAGTTGCCACACATGTTAAGGAAACACAGTCTACATGCTCAATTCATCTTCGTGATGAAGAAAAGAAATTCTTTCATACCTGTGTGCCCAAGTCTGTGTCAAGGGGAGCCCTTCCCCTTCTCTGCATGTGTGTTTGGGGGAGGGAGTGAACAACAGATGTGGAAGAGCTGAGGAGTCCGACAGGGACACTGAGAGACAGAGAAAGAGAGAAGGCAGATTGAGAGAAGGAAGAGAGTCAGAGAAACAGATGAGAGAGAGAGAGAGAGAGAGAGAGAGAGAGAGAGAGAGAGAGAGAGAGAGAGAGAATGCAACAGAGAGAGAATAGAGAGACAAAGAGAGAGGAGGGCTGAATTGAATTCACATCGACATGTTCTCAGTTCCTGGGAGGAAGCCATCACATGGCTCCTTGAAGGAACTATGCACCTCAGGGAGATTTTCACGAGACCCAAATGGTGATGATTCAACTGCAGGCAGCCTAGGTCTGGGCATTGGTCATCATTAGATTTTTGTAAAGTTGGTGTTTCAGGAATCAGAGCATCTTGTTCTGGACCATGAGGGGTATTTTGAAGGGTTCCAATGATCTATTCCCCAAGTCAGCCTGCAACAGAGTCTTCAGACTGCTCATTCTGGTGGAGAAGTCAGCAGCTGTTCACAGAACAATTCCTAGATTTGAATTATTGATGAATGGTTTTTTAGCCATAGAATTTCTAAGAAAATGATTGGGGCAGCTAAGTGGTGTGGTGAATCAAGCACTAGCCCTGGAGTGAGGAGGAACTGAGTTCAAATCCAGCCTCAGACACTACACTGACTAGCTGTGTGACCTTGGGTAAGTCACTTAACCCTGACTGTCTCACATCCAGGACCATCTCCAATCATCCTTGAGTGGAATATTCCCAATAAAATGTTATTAGGGTAAATAATTTTAGTGAACTCCTCTCAGGGTAAGAAATATTAAGAAAAATAAACCATTATTCTTAGAAGAAAGACCTTGCATTCCAAATGAGACTTGTAATGCCACCTGTTTTTTCAATACGGATATTTTTACTAACTGGGAGTATAGTATACTGGTCCTAGAAAGACCTTGTGTTCCAAGACAAGTTCACAATTTTATGGTAAACTTCTTTTTACTAGACTTAGACATTGCTTCATTAAGATAGTTATAATCCTAAAGTTTATTCTCACCATCTGGATGGTGAAGTAATATTTTATGAAAACCTTTCATTCTTTTCTATGTTGCTGGGGTAGATTTTTATGAGTAGAATGTAACTGAAGACTAACCAATGAGTTAGCAGAAAGACAGGATAGGGAGGAGGAGGGGGAATCACATTAGGCCACATAATCTTGCATGATTGTCCTCTGGGCACAGCTCTTTGATAATGAGTCTGCCCTTCTCTCAAGGAAAGCAAATAAAAACTTTCATTTGTACAGTATAGTCTCTGAACATTATCTTTAGTGTATTTTTATCATACACATTCCCATCCTTATCTGGCCCCTGGACCCAGATGGCTCCAGAGGAGAAAGCGAGGCCAGTGACTTAGCACAGCCTTCCTTACTCAAAATCCAATTCACATGTATGTCATGGCAGCATCACCTCCCTGATGTCATGGTCTTCTTCAAGAATGAAGGGAAAAAAGAACAAGGAAATAATAGAAAGACACTTTGCAATTACTTTGTTTTGAAGTGTGTGGGAGAACATGACATTTTACCTTTTTGTCCTAATATGTTCCAAGAGAAAAAATCAAGTTTTATTTACTAAACCTATTTCACAATTCATCCAAACACAAGTAAAGAAGGAGTCCTTTTTCCCACAGAACATAGAGAAGAATGGGAAACTCAGAAGTAAATGAATTCAACCCCATCACTAACAGATGAAGAAACTGAAGCACCAAGAGGGGAAGGGTCTCACCTAGGGCTGCAAAGGCAGTAAGTAGTAGAACTGGAAAGAAGATCTGTCTTCTGGATGCCACATCCAGTGTTTTTTCTTCTGTCCTGAACTATCAGTACACAGTTCACCCTAATCCAGCTGAGAAAAATCATGAGCGGACTAAAAGGTTTTAGTCTGTGACCCTGAAGGAAAGGATTTCTACTCAGTTAAATTTTTATTTTGTCTTTTTTTTGTGAGGGGAGGAGGGAGCCAATTGCAGTTAAATGACTTGCCCAGAGTCACACTAAGTGTCAGAGACTGGATTTGAATCCAGGTTCTCCTGACTCCAGTGTTCTATTGACTGTGCTGCCCAACAGCTATTTTTATTTTCATCCATTTGTACATGTATATTTCCCTGTTACAAAATTTCCCTCCACCCTCTCTTCCCACTCCACTCCCCTCTACAGGGAACAGTAAGGTTGGCATTTTACATACATATTTTGCTAAACATATTTACAAATTAGTAATTTTTGGCACGAAGAATTAGGATTAAGGGAAAGAGATACGTAAGAAATAATTTTTATAAAGTGTTCATCAGATTTGGAAGGGGTGCTTTTTTCTGTGAATTGTGTTTTGTTTTGTTTTTCTTCCTCTGGTTCAGGATAATAAAGTCTATAACGAATCAAATACAGTTGTGCTAGCTCTCTGGACTGTGGAGAAGAGCTACTTCTATCAAGTTTGTTCATGTCATAATGATGTTGATGTGTTACTCTCTTGGCTCTACTCCCTTTGCTCAGCATCAGTCATTCCATGCTTCTCTAGAGTTCAACCATTTGTGGTTCCTTATAGAACAATAATATTTCATAGTATACATGTACCATAACTTGTTCAGCCATTCCCCTCAATTTCCAAATTCTTTACCACTACAAAAAGAGCTACTATGAATATTTTGGAACATGTAGGAATTTTCCCATTTTTTACAATTTCTTCTGGATATAGTCCTAGAGTTAGAATTGCTGGGTGGAAGGGTATGAACAGTTTTATTGCTTTTTAGGCATAGTTCCATATTGCTCTCCAGAAAGGTTGGATCCATTCACAACTCCACCAGCAATACATCAATATCCCAATCCTACCACAACCTCTCCAACATTGATCATCTTTCTTTTTCTCATCTGGGCTGATCTTTTTTTTTATTTTTTTTTATTTTTGTACAAGTGATGCTTTTTTATACATTACTAAAATATTCTTGCTTAATAGTAAACATAATGCACCTCCCCCCAAAAAATATAGACCCTCATGAGAAATAAAGTAAAAGAGAAAAACAAATGTGTTTCAGTCTGTGTTCTTATACCATCAGCTCTGTCTCTTGTGGATAGCATTCTTTTTCATAAGTCCATCACAAAAGTGACTTCCATATTTTTCCACTGTTGTTGCTGATTGTAATTCCCTCCATTCATACCTCCCCACTACCTTATATTATATTTTCTCTCTCCTTTCAATCTGTCCCTATTCTAAAATGTTCTGTAGAGTAGCTGAGTGTCACAGAGGATTGATCACTGGCCCTGGGGCCAAGAGACCTCAAGCCCACATACCATCCCTGAGAACCAACAACCATCCAGTCCCGTGGTTCTGGACAGGCCACCCAATCCCAACCCCTTTTAAGAAGTAAAAAAGAAAATGTGTTATATCTGACTATTCTCTCCTATGATCTACCCTCTCCTCTATCACCCACATCCCTACCCTTCCCTCCTTTCCCACTTTTCTCCTTTTTACTCTAGATATCTATACTCTATTGAGTCTGTATGCTGTTTCCTCCCTGAGCCATTTCTGATGACAATGAAGGTACCATCTTCCCCCTCACCTTCCCCCTTTCCATATCATTGCAATGGCTCATTGCAATAAAATAAAAAAATCTTTTATATGAAATAACTTAGCCTATTTCACCTCTCATTTTTCTTACTCCCAGTATATTTCCCTTGTAGCCATTGACTCCATTTTTACAATATAGTATATCTTCAAATTCAGCTCTCTCCTGTGCTTCATCTATATAAGTTCCTTCTACCAGCTGTATTGAATGAGAGTTTTCATATGAGTATTACAAGTATCATTTTTCTATGCAGGAATACATGCAGTTCATCATCAATAAGTCTCTCATATTTTCCCCTTCTCCTCCACTCTCTATGCTTCGCCTGAGTCCTGTATTTGAAGATCAAACTTTCTGTTCATCTCTGGCCATTCCAATAGGAACATTTGAAATTCCCCTGGTTCATTGAAAGTCCATCTTTTCCCCTGGAAGAGGTTGTTCAGTTTTGCTGGGTAGTTGATTCTCGGTTGCATTCCAAGTTCTTTTGTCTTCTGGAATCTTGTATTCAAAGCAAAGCCCTATGAGGCCTTAATGTAGTTGCTGCTAAGTCCTGTGTGATCCTAGCTCTCTGAACTGCTGAGAGGAACTGCTTCCATCAAGGTTGATCAGCACAAGGTTGATGTGAACATTACTCTCATGGTTATGCTCCCTTTGCTCAGCATCAGATCCTGTAACTCATTTCATGCTTCTCTAGAGTTTGACCATTTGTGGTTTCTTGAAAAGCATTAATATTCCCTAGTATTCAAGTACCATAACTTGTTTAGCCATTCCCGAATTGATGATTATCCTCTCAATTTCCAAGAGTTGCAACATGAGAGACTTTTCCCAATTTTTTATTTCTTCTGGTATAGGCCTAGAATTGGAATTACTGGATCAAATGGAATGAACATTTTTATTGCTCTTTGGGCATAGTTCTCCATTTTGCTCTTCAGAATGGTTGGATCCTTTCACAACTACACCAGCATTGCATCTATGTCCCAATCGTCCCACAACATCTCCAACATTGATCATCTTCCCTTTTCCTCATCTGGACTAATCTAATAGGTGTGAGATGATGCCTCATAGTTGTTTTAATTTTTATTTCTCCCATCAATAATGATTTGTAGCATTTTTTATATGATTATATATAGGTTTGATTTTTCATTTGAAAACTTTCTATTCATATTGTTTGATCATGTATCAATTGGTGAATGACTTGAAACCTTATGAATTTGATGCAATCCTCTATAAATTTTAGAAATGAGACCTTCATCAGAACTCCTACATGTGAAGATTGTTTCCCAATTTTATGCTTTCCTTCTAATTTTGAGAGCATTGATCTTATTAATGCAAACCCTTTTTAATCGAATATAGTCAAAATCATTAATTTTTCAGTTTATAATGTACTCTAATTCTTGTTTGGTCATAAATTTGTCCCCTTTCCATACATCTGATAGAGAGAGTATTTCTTGGTGTATTAATTTATCTATGGTGTCGCCCTTTATATCTAAATCCTGTACCCAATTTGACATTATTTTTGTATAGGGTGTGAGACGTGGGTCTAGGTCTAGTTTTTACCATACTATTTTCCAATTTTCCCAACAACCTTTTGCCAAATAGTGAATTATTATCCTAGAAGGTGATGTTTTGGGCATTGTCAGCTAAGAGATCTCAGTAGTCATTTACTGAAATTTCTTTTGAATCTTTTGAATCTATCCTAATCCACTGATCAATTACTCTGTTTCTTTTTTTTTTTTTAGATTTTTTTTTCAAGGCAATGGGGTGAAGTGGCTTGCCCAAGGCCACACAGCTAGGTAATTATTAAGTGTCTGAGGTCGGATTTGAACCCAGGTACTACTGACTCCAAGGCCGGTGGTCTATCCATTGCGCCACCTAGCCACCCCCCATTCCTCTATTTCTTAACCAGTACCAGGCAGTTTTGATGATGGCTGCTTTATAGTATAGTTTTACATATGGTAGAGCTAGGCCACCTTCCTTTACACTTTTTTTTTTCAGTTCCCTTCCTATTCTTGACTTTTTGTTGCCCCAGATGAAGTTTGTTACTAGTTTTTCTAGCTCAGTAAAATTGTTATTTGGTAGGTTGCTTGATATGGCACTGAATAAGCAATTTAAGTTGGGTAGAAGTGTTATTTTTTTTTTATATTAGCTTGATGTAACCATGAAAATGGACACTTTTTCAACTATTTAGATCTGACTTTATTTGAATGAGAAATGCGTTATAAGTGCATTCATTGAGTTTTTAGGTTTGTCTTGGGAGGTGGATTCCCAAGGATTTAATGTTGTCTATAATTACTTTAAATGGAATTTCTCTTTCTATCTCTTTTTCTTGGGCTTTGGTTTTCATATATAGAAATGCTGATGGGTTCATTTTCAATCCTGCTATTTTGCTGAACTTGTGAATTGCTTCAAGGAGCTTTTTAGATAATTTTATTTGGTTATCTAAGTATACCATCATATCATCTGCCAAAGAGTGAACATTTTGCTTCCTCATTGCCAACTCTGATACCGTCAATTTCTTTTTCTTCTCTAATTGCTATAGCTAGCAGTTCTAATACTATACTGAAGATCATTGGTGATAATGGGAATCCTTGTTTCACCCCTGATTTTATTGGAAATGCTCCAAGTTTATTTCCATTACATATAATTTTTTGTTATTGGTTTTAGACAGATACTATTTATTATTTCAAGGAAAACTCCATTTACTCCTGACCTTTCTAGTGTTCTCATTAGGAATGGATGTTGTACTTCATCAAAAGTTTATTTCAGAAAATATTGAGGTAATATATGATTTCTGTTGGTTTTGCTATTGATATGTTCAGTTATGTTGACTGTTTACCTAATATTGAACCAACCATGCCTACTTGGTATAAATCCTACCTTATCATGATGTATTATCCTAATAATCAGTTGCTGTAGTCTCATTGCTAAAATTTCATTAAGATTTTTGCATCAATATTCATTATGGAGATTGGCCAATAATTTTTTTTGTCTGCTTTGGTTCTTGTGCTTTAGCTATCAGCATAATGTTGGCAGAATTTCTTCTCCTATTTTGAAAAATAGTTTATGTAGAATAGGAATTAATTATTCCTTAAATGTTTGGTGGAATTCTCTTGTAAATCCATCTGAACCTGGAGACTTTTTCTTAGGAAGTTTATTGATGGTTTCTTCAATTTATTTTTTTTCTGAAATGGAGTTAAGTATTGTATTTCCTTTTCTGTTAGTCTGAGCAGTTAATATTTTTGTAAATATTCATGTTTTTTACTCAGGTTATCAAATTTCTTGACAATTCAGCAGTTTGGCAGAGTAACTCTGAATTATCTCTTTAATTTCATTCCCATGGGTGGTTAGTTCACACTTTTCATTTTTGATACGGGTAATTTGTCTGTCTTCTTTCTTTTTTTAATAAGATTACACAAAGGTTTGTCTATTTTATTGACTTTTTTCATAAAACAACCTCTTAGTTTTATTTATGAGATCAATGGTTTCCTTGCTTTCAACTGTATTAATCTCTCCCTGATTCTTCAGAATTTCTAATTTGGTAATTTAATTGGAGATCATTAAATTGTTCTTTTCCTAACATTTCAGTTGCATGTCCAATTTATTGATCTCCTCTTTCTCTATTATATTCATATAGGCATGTAGAAATATAAAGAATCCACTCAAAATTGCCTTGACTGTATCCCATAAATTTTACCATGATATTTCATTCATCTCTTTTTTGTATATAATTATTGATTATTTCCATTATTGGCTAATTGATCCACCCATTATTTAAAATTAAGCTAGTTTCCAAATAGTTTTTGGTTTACCTATTTATGACCCTTTATTACATGTAATTTTTATTGCATCATGGCCTGAGAAGTGTCTTTTTATTCTTTCTGCATTAATGCATTTGATTATAAGGTTTCTATGCCCTAGAACGTGATCAATTTTGGAATAGGTGCCATGTACTGCCAAGAAAAAGGTATATTCTTATCTATCCCTATTACATTTTCTCCAGAGGTCTATCATATCTAAGTTTTCTAAGATTTCATTCACTGTCTTAATTTCCTTCTTGTTCATTTTGTGGTTTGATTTATCTAATTCTGAGAGAAGGAGATTAAGGCCCCCATTACAAAGGTTTGCTGTCTATGTCTCCTTATAATTCAGTCAATTTTTCCTCTAGGAATTTGGATACTATATCACTATGTACATACCTGTGTAGTAATGATATAGCTTCATTATCAATGATGCCTTTTAAGAAGATGTAATCTTCATTCCTTCCCCTTTTTGCTAAGATCAGTTTTTGCTTTGGCTTTATCTGATATCAGGATCTCTACTCCCAATTTTTTTTACTTCAGCTGAAACATAATATATTTTACTCCAACCTTTTACGCTGTGTGTATCTCTCTGCATCAAATGTGTTTCTCGCCAACAACATATAGTAGGATTCTGGTTTTTCATCCATTCTGCTATCCTCTTCCATTTTATGGGACAGTTCATCACATTCACATTTACAGTTTAGGTTATTAATTCTGTATTTCTCTCTGTGTTATCTTTCTCCATTTATATTTTTCTCTTTCATTTCCTCTTATTCCTTCTCACCAGAGTTTTACTTCCTTTTCCCTTTCCCTTTTCTTTTAAAATTTAAATTAGTTTATTTTCACTTATTCCTTTGCCTTCCTTTTATCAGTCCCTTCTTCCCTTATCTTTCCATTTCCCCAAACCCCCTTTCTCTGTAGAATAGGATAGATTTTTAAACCCAATTGCAAATGTACCTTATTCCCTCTCCTGGCCAAATCTATTGAATAGAATGTACTCAGTGTTCACACTCTATTTTTTTCCCCTCTAAAATTATCAATTTTTGTGCCTCTTCACCTAGTGTTATTTATCTCTCAAGTAGTATTAATCAAGTATCATCAATGACAGTTTGACTATTCCTTGCTTGATAAGCTCATATTGTTATCAATGTACTATCACAGATTGCTTGATGAATAGTCCTGTCTCAAATTTCATCAAATTATAATTATAATCATCTTTTACCTTACCCCCTGTGCAAGTACCCTCAAATCCTCTTCATGAGCCAAATTATCATCTAAAGTTAAATCATTTCTTGAACTATTTTTGCTCCTCCTCACAGGCCTATTTTCTCTCACACTTTACCCCCCTTCCAACCCAGGGGAAGCAAAAGTTAACTCAAACACTAATGTAATTAATTATAGAATCTTAAAGGACTCAATGTCCTGGGAGCTCCTGGAAGTCTCAATTGAGAACGTTACAAATGATTTGTAATTGTTTTCAAAATATTTTTGAGTCTGCATTGGCAGGAAGACTCCCAGTTATTTTATATAGTCTGAAGTTGCTTTGAATGTGATTCCTCTTTCTAGCTCTTTGTGCTGCATCTTGCTAGCCATAAATAGAAATGTTGAGAATTTATGAAGGTTTATTTTATATTGTGTGATTTTGATAAAGTTGTCAGTTATTTCTAGTAGTTTTTTAGATTATTTTTTTTGGATTCTCTAGGTATACCATCATGTCATCTGCGAAGGGTGAGAGTTTTGTCTCTTCCTTCCTGATTCCAATTCCTTCAATTTTTACTTCTTCTCTTGTTGCTGAAGCTAACATTTCTAATATGATATTGAATAGTAGTGGTGATAATAGGCATCCTTGTTTCACCCCTGATTGTTTATTCTTTCAATAGTTAACCTGTCTTCTTGTTCTAGGAAATTTGGAAAGTTTTCTCTAATAATTTCCTACAAGATATTTTCTAGGTCCTTTTTTTTGTTCTAAGCTTTCTAGTATGACTCATAGATTGGTTCTCTTGAATCTATTTTCCAGGTCATTTGTTTTCCTTTAAAGGTACTTTATCTTTTCTTCAAATTTCCAGCCTTTTTATTTTGTTTGATGGAATCCTGTAGTCTCATAGATTAACTGGTTTCTATTTGTTCAATTCTAAATTTTAGAGTTTTATTTTTGGGTGTTGAATTCTCCGGTCAATTTTTCATAATTTTCCTACATGACTCTCATTTCTTTTTACCATTTTTCTTCTTCCTTTCTTTGCTTTTTAAATTCTTTTTTAAGGTCTTCGATGAGCTTTTGGATTTGAGTCCAGTTCATAGAATTTTTTGAGACTTCTGTCCTCAATGTGCCTACTGCTTTTCTAGGAGGAGAAATGTTTTAAATCTGTATACTTCATAGCCTTCTATACTAAATACTGATCAGCTTTAAAATTCTAGGGAAGAACATGATCACTCATTATACAAAGAAACTCTCAATCTTTATCTCTCAATCTGTGACCCCAAAAATCTCATCCACAACAGTTTGAAGGCTTATTAGGGAAAGAGTTAGTGTCCTTAAGATGGCTTGACACCAGAGTGGCATGGGTTGCCCTTTCTGGTACTCTCATATTACAGACCTCAGTATTTACGTCTTCCCAGACTTCTGAGGGAATATGAGGTGGTCTGTCTAATAAAATGGAATGGGAAGCTTAATAATAGAGTATTGAGTTCCCAGCTTCACCATCAAATCCCTTCCCAATAAAGGAGCAGGGCAGGAGGAGATTACTAGGAAGGTGTGTTCAAACAACAGATCTTCAAACTGACAGGGAAGAGGTCTTGTCTGTAAACATTTCTTCAGTTTCCCTTCAATGCCCATGACTTTACATGTAGAGGGCAGAAGCTCATCGGAATGGTCAAACAAAACCAAATAGGTAGCTCCAGTATCAATAAGGAAGTTAATTAGCTTTCCTCCTACAACTAGTGTGACTCTGGGTTCAGTCATGGGGATAGAAAGGGAGGAGACTAGGCTGAACCCAGCTTCCAGTCAATCCTCCCTCAGGGAGGAAGGATGAACAGGGCACTGAACTGAAGCCTCTGTATCTCCCTGTCCATTCTGGGAATGATCATGTCTCCATCAACTTGGCTACCTTTGATTGGGACCAGGGCAGTGAGACTGCCCTCCGGGGAACTCATGTGGCAGATGACCCCTTCCATGGCAACATTGGCAGGAACTGTGAAACTTCTTTGGTATATATCTAGAGGGACATTCCCAGAAGCTATGACCTAAGCCATTACATTTTAAACAGACATACTTCCAGGGAACTTATTCCCAGCTTGACCCAAGTCATGTGTCAAGACAGTTAATATCTGGCAAATTTGTTCTTTGTTGGCATCTACAAGCAATTCTGCCTTCCCTTTGGCATGAAAAGACCTTTTTTCTACTAGGGATGTATGTCTATGATTGAACACATCAAATGACCTGCCAGCAATTTGAACATAGGTGTCTGGGGACCCAAGTCTAACTTCTTAATTTTCTTCATATATCTGGTGCAGATTGACTGATGAAATGCATGCTAGGATGACACTCTCCTCAAAAGAAGTGGGGTCTGAGTTAGGATATTACTTCACTGCCTCCACAAGTCTATTGAGAAAAAGGGTTGGATTCTCCTCAGTACCCTGAGTTGTCTCCTTCAATCTGTCATAACTTACTGATTTTTTAAATTCCTTTATTTCATTCCTTCTACCAAACAAGATATCATATGATCTCTCTTTTCTCTGTCCCTATTGGTTTGAAAATCTCATCTGGGTTCAGCTACTAGAATTGCTATGGCCCTGGGGAAAACATGTCCCACTCTCTCTTCCCCTAGTCTTTGCAATAGAGTCTGCCTCCCTTTGAGCTAAGTTCCAGATCGTCTGTTTCTCTTCATCTGAGCAACAGGTGGAAAGTATATTTACATCTCCCCAAGGTAGTTCATACTGAAGAGAAATCTTTCTCAACTCCTCAGCAAACTTCCCTTTTATCTGGCTCAAGTCCATCATTGAAAAGGGAACATGCACTAGAGTTATCCTTTCCTGAGCATCTGGGATTTCCCTTAAAGGCACAGTTGTACAGTGAGCTCTCTATGGTTTGGAGTAGAGGGATTAGGAATGTCTGGGTTATTTGGCGAAGGAAAGTAAAAAGGAGGAGCCAGAGGCTCGGGTGGATTAAGGAAAGGTGAGGGTGAAGGTGAAGGAGGGATGGGCTAAGGGATCAGGGGAGCCAAAGGAACAAGGGAAAACATAAACCTTCTAATTCTTAAGAACTTTGTTACTCTTAGAATAATTGAAGTATCGAATATGATTGAAGAGATTGGACTTAAAGAATATGAGTACGCTTAGGTCTGGTCTCTCTGTTGAAGAGGTCCAAGATGACTTCACTATGTTTGAGACAAAAGTCCTGATGAAAGGCATGGGTATTAACTTTAAACTTAAGTGTCTCCTTTATCCTTTGATCCACCTTAACTCTGCTGTGCTAGCAAAACTTAGTACCTAGTAAGGGGATCATGAGCACAATGTTCCTGAGTCTCCCATAAATTTCAATCTTCCCAGTTTGTCTCCAGCTGATCTCATCACTCCCATGCCCAGGTTTCTCTGCATCAACACTAACCAGCAGAAAGTGAAGTGAACTCAATGTGCTGAAGCTCTGTTTGGTTCCTTTTGTCATCACTTGAAGACTATTTGCACAATGATAGGAACTAGGGAACTGGGATTAGTCAGGCTAAAGGCCTCTTTCCTTTACTTCTCATGTCTTGATTTCATGCCAAGTTCTGGCAAATGTGGGGAAGGGGCATCTCATGCAAATCCCTTGGCCCTGCCTGATTGACCAGAAGCTCCGGCTTAGTATCTAAGCTGTAACCTTACTTGCTGGGGAGTGACAGAAAGGTTGTATGTTGTACAAACTTTTAATTTAATCAGTCAATCTGTCTCACAATGACACAGTCTCTCTTTTAAGTCTTTAATTCAGAATTTTAATCATTAATATACTTATAACCTGATTATATAAGATTATATACATATACATACATATGCATATATGTATATGTGTGTGTATATATATATACATGTACATATATATATATATATATATATATATATATGTAAAACATATGCATAGATAAAGGAGAAATAAGAGGTAAAAGAGGAGGCTCTGACAAACCTGGAAATTTGGCTAGGGAAGTCCAGAGATGTCAAGAATTTATTGGGAAGTTCTTTATAAGGTGTTTATTGGGAAAATACCCTCAGCAGAGCATCCTCTCAAAAGGGAGGGACTTCCAAAGCCCACTTTCTCAAGTAAGATCTTTATAGTGCTCACACATGAGTGGCACAGATCCAAAGGTTTACAGGACTGAACTCAGTGATCAATGGACTCTCGATGGAACTCAAAGACTGGAGTTTCAGTCAAAACACCCTTAGAACCTGAGTACAATCACTTTCTCCAGGTGTCTTAAGGTAAACATCTAGGAACAGGCCAAGTAGCCAGGTGTGGACCACAAAACATGTTTACAAGGAATGTTCCCCAGTACTCCCTGCCCCAAAACATGTCTTGATTAATCATGCCTTGTTTCAATGTGCTTGGAAAGTTTCTTCTTGGACCACAATGGCTGATAGGGAAGATCTCAATTTAAGCCTTCACTCTTCATGAGACCTGCTGAAAGAAGGGACCTGAACCCCCATTCTTGGTCCACCTTCTGTGGTCCCTGCTGATGCTAGAGAAATAGAATGGATAAGATAACTGTTGTAAGGGTGAGAGTATATGTTTAACAAATAAATTCTAAATCCCTCCTTACTTTAATCAGATGGATTTACAAATGAATTCTACTAAAAATTTAAAGAATAATTAAGTCCAGTTCTATATAAACTATTTGAAAAAGAGGTGGAGTTCTGTCAAATTCGAAATTCCCGTAAGTCAAAGCAAAGAAAATTATAAACCAATCTCCCTAATGAACATTGATGTAAAAATCATAAATAAAATATTAGCCAAGAGGCTACAGCAACTAACCAGTAGAATCATATACTATCATAACAAGATACTAGGATTTATACCAGAAATGGAGGGATAGTTCAATTTGAAGAAAACAATCAGTTAAATTGATCATATCAATAGCAAAAGTAACAGAAATCATATGATTATCTCAATAGTCTCTGAAAAAGATTTTGACAAAATACAGCACCATTCCTAGAGAGCAGAGGAATAAATGGAGCTTTCCTTAACATGATAATCAGTATCTATTTAAAACCTTCAGCAAGCATTATTTGTAAGCAGGATAAGCTTGTAGCATTCCAAATAAGATCAGAGGTAAAACAAGAATGCCTTCCATTATCATGACTATTATTTAATATTACACTAAAAATGTTAGTGTTAGCAATAAGAGAAGAAAAATACATTGAAAGAGTTAGAACAGGCAGTGAGGAGACAGAACTCTCACGCTCTGCAGAAGATATGATGGTATACTTAGATAAACCTAGAAAATTAACTAAGAGGCTACTTGAAACAATTGACAACTTTAACAATGTAGTTGGATATAAATCATCAATATTTGAATATATCAGCAACAAAGCCCGGCAGCGAGATATAGGAAGAAAAAATACACTGAAAATATCCGTACTAGGGAATCTACATGTCAACACAAACCCAGAAACTATATGAACACAATTGTAAAACACTTTTTACACAATAAAAACTTATGTAATAATAAGAAAAATCACTCGAGCTCTAGTTAATATAATAAAAAATGATCTTTCTATCTAAATGAATCTACTTACTGCTTTCCATTCAAAGCAAACTATGAGAAAATTATTTTATGGAGGCTAGAAAAATAGTAACACAATTCATCTGGAGGAATAAAAGGTCAATATTATTATGAGAATTAATGATAATATGCAAAGGAAGGTTTCTTAGTCATACCAGATCTAAAACTACATTATAAACCTGCATTCACCAAAATTGTCTGGTACTAGCTAAGAAATGGAGAAGTGGTTGAGTACAATAGACTAGATGCTAAAGAAACAGCAGTGAATGATTAGAGTCTACTGTTCGATAAACTCAAAGACATTAGCTTCTGGGATAAGAACTCACCATTTGACAAAAACAAACTACTGAGAAAAGTGCAAAATTGCATTGTAGAAACTAGGCCTAGGCTGACATTGCATACCCTATACCAAGATAAGGTGAAAATGGGTACAGGATTTAGACATATATGATAATACTGTAAGCCAATTAGAAGAACAAGGAGTAGATCTATGGAGAAGGGGGAAAAGTTTATGATCAAACAAGTGATAGAGAACATTATGAATTGCAAAATGAATAATTTTGATTTGATTAAATTATATGTGTTTCCCACAAATAAAAGCAATGATACTAAGGTTAGAAGGAATGCAGAAGGCTGAGAAACAATGTTCATAACCAGGGCTTCTGACAAAGGACTTATTTCTAAAATATATATTGTTCGGTGTGAGTCAAATTTATAAGATTACAAGTCATTCTAGTTTGAACAAGTTATGATTTATGATTATTATGGAGTACTATTGTTCTGTAAGAAATCATAAATGACTGGACTTGAGAAAAAAACCTGAAGAGACTTACAGAAACTGATCATTAGTGAAGTGAACATAATCAGGCGTACATTGTACAAATTAACAGCAATATTGTTAGATGATCAGTTATGATGGATGCAACTCTTCTCAGCAGTTCAATGAGCAAAGACAGTTCTAAGACTTGTATTTGGAAAATGTCATCCATATCCAGAGAGAAAATTATTGAGTCTGAATGCAGGGCAAAGCATAACTGCTTTAAAAGTTTAAAAACTTCTGGTTTTTCCCCCTTTGACTCTAATTCAATATTCAAATATGTTAGACGTAATTGTACATGTGCAACCTATATCAAACTACTTGGGAGAGGGAAGGAAAGGGAATGTAGTAGAAAATGTAGAAAAATGTGGAACTCTAAAGCTTCCAAAATGATGAATGTGGAAAACTATCTATAAAACATTTAAAAAACCTGAATTCAAATCCTACCTTTTGGAGCATAAAGATTGTTTGAATCTGGGCATGTCCCTCAATCTCTCAATAACCCAGGCAATTCTTGAAATTTAAAGACTGCAAAGCAGTTGATATTTTGAGAACTTGATATTTTAAGAGCAATTAATTCCAATTCTATATAAAAAATTTGAAAATATAGGTAAAGAAGGTGTTCTCTCAAATTCAGTTTGTGACACCAATATGATACTAGTAAATAAAGCCACAAGAATTAAGAGACAAAGAAAAATTATTTGCCAATTTCCTTAAAGAATATTGATGTAAAATTTGAAATAAAATTTTAGCAAAGAGATTTCAGTAAGCTATACACTATGATCACATTGGTTTTATGCCAGATATGCAGGAATGTTCCAATATTAGGAAAACAATCAACATATTTGACGATAACAATAACAAAATGAACAGAGAACATATAATTATCTCAATGGATGCTGAAAAAATCTTTGACAAAATGCAGTACCCATTCTTATTAAAACACTAGAGATTACAGGAAGAAATAGAGTTTTCCTTAAAATGATAAACCTCATCCTCCTAAAGCCATCAGCAAGAATTATATATAATGGGGATAAACTTGTAGCATTTCCACAAAATGACAGGGGTAACAAAGATGCCGTTTATCACCACTATTACCCAATACTGCATAAGAAATGTTAGTTTTAGCAATAGGAGAAGAAAAAGAAATTGAATGAATTACCATAGACAATGAGCAAAGTTTTTACTCTTTGCAGGTTAAATGATCATATACTTAGAGAATGCTAGGGAATCAACTTGTATGACTACTTGAAGCAATCGACAACTTCAGTTCACTTCAGATCCCTAGGCCTCAGTTTCACTTGCAGTCACAGTCGGGATATATTAATACATCAGAAGACATTGTCAGTTCTATACCTTAGAACCTCTGGGTGATCTCACACCCTCATAGATATTTTAATTTCCCTAGACTTGTTTCTCTCAAAGTAACAGGAGGGACTTATAATTCATTCATTTATTTTTTTGCAAAACATTTATTCTCCCCTAATAACAGTCTTCTTATGTATCCTATTTCTTAGGCATCAATAGGGGCCATAGGAGGAGGACCAAGAATTGGTACTCTGGTCCTTTCTGTCAGCAGGTCCCATCAAGCAAGATTTCAGTTTGTATAGTGAGCTGGAGCTTCTGTTCAATTAGAGAGGACTGTAGGACTCATGCTCCAGGTGGGTGGACAGAGGTGACCACACAACCATCACCACCACCACTCTCTCATATGTACCTCAAGTGAAAGAGAAGCAAGAGAAAGGAAGGTACTTAGGCTAACTGATCCCAGCTCCCTGGCTCAGTCAATCATAGTACCAATCTTCCTTGAGGGATAGCAGAAGGAGTCATTCATAGCATTCACACACTGGAGGGGCCTCACTTTCTGATGGTTTGTGTTATGTGTCAGTCACAATCTTGTAAAATCCAGAGCTCTTCAACTCTCCTCTCAACTGGGTACCATTTGGATGTCTTCTTTTTGGGGGAGGGGGGGAGTCCTGGCAGGAGTTCTTCACAGGTTTGTTTCCTGGCATTCCTGGTGCCCTCATCTAACTGGTTGAGGGTCAAAGTCTGAGGGCCTTATTGGAGGATCTTGGGGACTCCCAACAGATTGGTTCCCTTCCCTGTCTTCTGTGGGCCATTGGGAGACAAACAGGCCTGTGGTGGGAAGATTGGGGAAATCTTCATTTCCTTGGAACCACTCATCCCAGAGACAATGTTCAGGGATAGGATGTGGCAGGAACAAGCCTAGGGTCCACAACCACCCTGCACACCACTGAGGAAGGGGAGGTGGGCCAACTGCAGTCTCTCTAGATGTGGGTTGTCCCTTTTTTTGAGGGGTAAGACAGAGGTGACAGAAAAGTATCTGATGGCATACTTAGAGAGCCTTAGAAAATAAACTGAAAAAATATTGATACTATTAACAACTTGAGCAATGTAGCAGGATATAAAATAAATGTCAAACAAATCCCAAGAGCAAGAGATCAAAGAGAAATTCCATTTAAAGTGTATGTAGATGATATAAAATGCTTGGGAGTCTACCTCCCAAGACAGACTCAGAAACTATATGAACACAATTAACAAATTACATTTCACGAAAATAAAGTCAAATCTAAAATACTGGGAAAATGTCTGTTGCCCATAGGTAGACCGATCTAATATATCAAAAATGACAATTCTACCCAAATACATTATTTATTCAATGCCATACCAATCAAACTATGAGAAAGCTATTTTACAGAGCTAGAAAAAATAGTGACAAAATTCATCTGGAGCCACACAAGGTCGAGTATAAGGGAATTTATGGAAAAAAATGCTGTTATCTATATCTAAGAAGCTGTTGCTGATGTCACATAGATTTTTTCAGGTCCCTATGCCTCAATTTCCCCTCCAGTGACAGTATTGGTGTGTTGGCCTCAAAAACCTTTAAGAGCCTTGTCAGCTATATATCTTAAAAATCTGTTAGTCATTTTACACAAGTCTCTTCAGGTTGCTAGAAATCTGTCCCCCCTTAATAATCAGAAAAGGCTGAAGGTCTTATCTCCTTTATCCCTAACATCCTGTGAGTGATCTCACACAAGTTCTAAGGTCTGAGTTTAGCAACTATCACAACTGAAGGGTGTTCTAAATTGCAAATATTCTGAAGGTCTTATTTCCTCTTTACCAAAGAGACTTCAGTGATTACACAATGGTTCCCCCAGGGTTCTGGGCCTCAGATTGGTTTTCAAAAACAATTGGAGGAGGGACTCCTGGAATCTCAAGCCTCACCAAGGACCTTGTGGGTGATCTCACTTTAGAAGGGCTAGTACTTTAAAGACTCTGAATTTTTCCAATTACATGCAAAGATGTATTCAATAGTTATCCACTTTCAAGTTTATGAGTTCCACATTTTTCTACCACCTTCCATCCCCTATTTCTTCAGGCTCCAAGATCTCAGGTTCCCTACAATCACAACTGATTCTGAAGTTCTTTACAGCTTTATACCGAAGAGACTATGGGTGATCTCACTTAGTACTCTTCAGTTCCCTAATTCTCAGGTACTCCCACAATCATAGTTGTGGGGGGGGGGCTGCAATCTAAGTCATCTGAAGGCCTTGTCAGTTCTAGGCTGGGGCTCTTATGTGTGATCTTCATTTCCTCAGGCCGGTTTTCCTGTTTTACTTTGAAGGTCTCATAGTCTAAAATCTCTGAGGGCCTTTTCAGCTAAATGTCTAAGAATCTGTTGCTGATCTCAGCCAGGTCCTGTCAGCTTCCTTGGTCAATTATCCCCTTCAGTAATCTGAAGGTCATGTAGTCCAAAACCTCAGAAGGTGTTTTCAGCTCTATACCTAAGAGTCTGCTGGTGATTTCCATTCGGTTCTCTAAGCAATAGTTTCCATGCAATAGTTTGAAGGTTTAGAAGTCTAAAACCTCCCAATGGAGAAGAAAAGGGAAAAAAGACAGATAGAAAGAAGGGCTAATCAAGAGGCAGCAACCAGGGGCAAAACCTTGGTAAGGAAGGATAAGGGGGAAAGAAAGAGAAAGGTAAGAACAGGAAAAGATAGCATGGAGGGATATAGAGTTAGGAATCATAACTGTAAATGTGAATGGGGGCAGCTAGATGGTGCAGTAGATAGAGCACCGGCCCTGGAGTCAGGAGGAGGACCTGAGTTCTAATATGACCTCAGACACTTGATGTTTACTTAGTGTATGACTTTGGTCAAGTCACTTAGCCCCATTGCCTTGCAAAAAAAGAAAAAGAAAAAAATGTGAATGGGATGGGTTTTTTTTTGTATTTTCTTACTTAGTTCTAATTCCTGTTTTACACTATGACTAATATGGAAATATATTAAAATTATCAGATTGTATGCCACCATGGGGAGGGGGAGGGAAGGGAAGGTGATAGAAAACTATGTAACTCATAAACTTGCAAATGGATGAATGTTGAAAGCTACCTTTGTATGTAATTGGAAAAATTAAATAAAATTTTAAAAAAAGAAATCATGAGGGACTGGACTAGAGGAAAGCCTGGAAAGATTTGCATGGACTGATGCTAACTGAAGCCAGATAGAATCAGAAGAACATAATACACACTAACAGGAATACTGTGTTATGATTGAGTGGAATAAAGTCTGAGATTTCTTCAGTTGACTATTATAGATTGGAAAATAGTTAACTATGTGCCCCTCCTCCCTTGACAAAGCAACTTCTGGGATACTGGTGAAGAGTCAACTGACCCCATCTTATCTGTTGATGTCTGGATGTCCATTCAGTTCCTGGGGCTGACGGAATAATCTAGCTTCCTTTTGAATTATATGCCCTTTTCCTTAGATTAATTTACACCTCTAGATTGTGAATACCACATTCCTCATTAACGAGGGTGGGTCAGTGTCGGGTGGGGGATCCTGTTAGGATAAATGTGATTCTTGGGTCTTTTGCTTTTGTCTCAATCTCTGTAATTGACTGGGGCCCATTCATTGAGAAATAAATAAAGCTTTCTCTTCGTACCTTGAGAGATCTCTGAAATTTATTTAAGTGGCATTTGTCCCACACATGATCAACTATAATGGACTAATTTTTCAGTAGTACAATAATCATAGACAATTCTAAAGGACATGCAATGAAACATACCATTCACATCCAGAGAAGGAACTATTGGAGTCTGATTGCATACCAATGATTACTTTTAAAATTTTTTTAAAATTTGATTGATGTATTATGTTTTTTCCCTTTTTGATTTAATTCATCTTTCAGAACATGATTATCACAGTTATATGTTTAGCACATGAATAACCTATAATACATTGCTTTCTATCAGAGGGAAGTGGGGAGGAAAGGGAGTGAGAGGGGAAAAATGTGATATTCAAACCCTTACCAAAATGATAGTTGACAGCTATCTTTGCGTGAAATTGGAAAAATAATTATATAAAATATTGAAAAAAGAAGTATTAAACATTCGAATGCCTTGTCACCTCTCTACCTAAGAGTCTGTGGGTTATCTAAAACAGGTTATTCAATTCTCAAAGGCTCAATATTCCTTTCAATCACAGAAGGGCTGTGTCCCAAAATTAAAGGTCTCTGAAGACCTTGTAAAACTTAGGCCTATAACCCAGTGCTTAATATCACACTGGTTTCTCATTTTGTTCAGTTTCCCTTGAAGTCACAGTAGAAAAGTGTCTTTGTCCTTAAAACCTCTGAAGACCTTTTCATCTGTATAACTAAGAACCTGTTTTTGATGTCACACAGGAACCTTCAGGGCCCTAGGCCTCAGATCAACTGCAGTCACAGTGGAGGAGAGTGCTAAAATCTAAATCTACTGAAGGTCTTGTCTCCTCCATACCTAAGAATTTGTAGTTATGTCACAATGGTTCCTTAAGGGTTCTAAAACTCAAGTTAGAACTTGTGAATAGTTGAAAGAAGGGTCTTTCCTCTTCTTCTAATCTGAACAATTTAAACTTTTGTAAATATTCATCCACTTAACTTAGGTTGTCAAATTTATTGGCATATAGTTGGACAAAATAGGCCCAAATTATTAGTTTAATTTCCTGCTCATTGATGGTGAATTCACCTTTTTCAATTTTGATACTAATTGGTTTCTTCTTTCTTTATAAAAATCTATTTTATTAGTTTATTCATAATATAAATTCTTAGTTTTATTTATTAATTCAACAGTTTTCTTGCTTTGATATTATTAATTTCTCCATTTATTTTCAGAATTTCTGATTTGGTATTTGATTGGGGATTTTTAACTTGTTCTTTCTCTAGCTGTTTTAATTGCATTCCTAATTCATTGATTTCTGCATTATCTATTTTATTCATGTATGCATTTGGAGATGTAGAATTTCTCTTAAAAACTGCTTTGGGGCACTTCCAGCTAAGACAGTGGAGAAAAGACAGGCACTGTTTGAAGTGCTCCTGGTTCCCCTCAAAAATAACATGAAAGAAATCTCTTAACAGAAACTCAATGGACAAAACCCGGAATGAGAAGCTAGGAGAAGAACACCTACCAACAAGGTTTGTCTTAGGGGTCTGTGGGTGAACTGGGAGAGGAGACCAGAGGGCTGCACAGGACAGCAGCTGGGGAAGTCAGAGGACCAGCCTCACCTGCAAAGGCTTTGATGAGTAGTGGGTCCAAAGACAAACTTTAGCCACCCCAGTTGACAAAAGGGTGCATTCCAACACAGAGAATCACAGAACATGCCTGGAAAACAAACATCTGGGCAAGGGACCTGAGCTTCTTACTTTCATCAGAGTCCTCTTCCAAGAACAAATGGTAAAGCCCTCCCCCTCCCCAGGCTCAGATGTGAGCAAAAGATTTTACTTAGCTGAAAGGGAGATTAACTCCCTCCCCCAAGGCCCAGCCAATTATTCAGGGTCAACTCAGACCCTTCTGCTGAGGGCCTCAAACACTCCAGAGAAAGCAACCAGTGCCCCCTACTAACCAGTCCTTGGAATTACTAAGCTAAGTGAACAAAGCATCTAGGTTTTCAAAAGCAAACCTCTGAGAGAGAGAGAGAGAGTCCCCCCAAACACAACATCTTAGGAAGATGAAGAAAGGCCAGTTAAAAAAGGGGGCCCATGGAGAAATACTTAGAAGAAATAGATTATAACCCAGAGATCTAGCACTTCTGAGGAGAATATGAATTGGTCTCCAGCCCAGAAAGACTTCCTTGAAGAAATCAAGAAGGAGTTTAAAAATAAATAGGAAAAATTGGGAAAATAAACTCAAGAGAAATGTAATATTTTGCTAGAGAAAATTAACAGCTCACAAGAAAACTAATCCTTGGAAAATATAGTTGGACAAATACAAAATGAGAAAAATTCTCTCAGATGCTCAATTGGGCAAATGCAAAAAGAAAATGATTCTCTCAAAACTACACTTGGGGGTAGCTAGGTGGTGTAGTGGATAGAGCACTGACACTGGAGTAAGGAGTAGCTGAATTCAAATGCAGCCTCGGACACTTAATTACCTAGTTGTGTGACCTTGGGCAAGCCACTTAACCCCATTTGCACTGCAAAACAATACACTTGGGCAAATGGAAAATGCTTTCAAAAATAAAATTGACCAACTGGAAAATGAGTTGCTAAAGGTAAATGAAGAAAATTCTCCTCTAAAAAGGAATGGAATCAGTGGAAACCAATGACTTCATGAGACATCAAGATTCTGTTAAAGAAAACCAAAAGATCAAAAAAATAGAAGAAAATGTAAAGTACCTCAACATGAAAACGACTGGCCTTGAGAACTGATCAAGAAGGAACAACCTGAGAATTATAGTGCTTTCTGAAAACATTGAAGAGAAAAAGAAGCCTGTACTTAATATTACAGGATTTAGTGATGGAAAATTGTCCTGATATCATGGAACCAGAGGGCAAAATAGTTATTGAAAAAAATACATCAATCGCCTTATGAAAGAGATCTTAAAATGAAAATATCAAGGAATTTTGTGGTCAAACTCCAGAACTATCAGATAAAAGAGAAAATCCAGCAAGCAGCCAGAAAGAAGCAATTTAAATGCCAAGAAGTAAGGATTCTGCAGCACCTGGCTGTATCAACATTAAGGGCCTGGAATGAGATATTTTGA
This sequence comes from Macrotis lagotis, assembly GCF_037893015.1. Taxonomy (NCBI): domain Eukaryota; kingdom Metazoa; phylum Chordata; class Mammalia; order Peramelemorphia; family Peramelidae; genus Macrotis; species Macrotis lagotis. Next base: position 13,952,615 of record NC_133666.1, read on the forward strand.
AGAGCAAGGAAGATTGGAATAAAGCCAAGAATCCATTATCCTCCAAGGTTGAGCATTCTCTTCAAGGGGAAAAGATGGGCATTTAATTGGACGAGAGACTTCCAACATTTCCCAGTGAAAAGACCAGAGCTAAATAGAATATTTGGGCATCAAACAAGAGGCTCAAGAGACACAAGAAAAGATAAAAAAAGGGTATAGAAAAAAAAACCCTGCTATCCAATAGATGAAACTTGCAATATCCCCACCTAGGGGAAAGATTCTCATAACTCTTGAGAATTGTAACACTATTAGAGAGAATATACTTAGCCAGAAGTGATGGACACTCATGACTTTTCTGTGACTCAGAATGATTTAAGAATAATACCTCCTTACAAAGGGGGATAGTAAGGAGAAGGGAGGATGGAGGGAGATGGAATGGGGTAAATCTCATTACATTAAGAGGTCCAAAAGACCTATTGTAATAGAGGGGAAGAAGGGAGGAGGTGCGAACCACCTGAATCTTCATATCATCTGACTTGGTTTAAAGTTAACTGATACACACTCAGTTAAGTTAAGAAATTCATCTTGTTTTTCAAGTAATGAAGGGGGAAAGGGGAGGGAGGAATGGGGAGGGGGAGAAAAGGGGGAATTAACAAAAGGAAGGGAAGGAAGAAGGGGGAAAAGGGAAAGGGGAAAGGAAGGTAAGGGGGTTGATATAGGAGGGCAAACACACTGAAGGGGGTGGTATTCAGAAACAAAATACTGAGTAACATGGATAAAGGGGAAAACACAAACAGAGGGAAGATGGCATGGAGGTCAATAAAGATTTAGTAATTATAACTTTTTTATGTGAATGGAATGAACTCTCCCTTAAAACATAAGTGAATAGCAGGGTGGATTAAAAACCAGAATTCTACAATATGCTGCTTACAAGAAACTCATTTGAAGCAGAGAGGTACATAGAGAGTATAGCTAAAAGGTTGGAGCAAAATATATTTTGCTTCCACTGAAGTGAAAAAAGCAGAGAAAGTAATCCTTATCTCAGACAAAACAGCTTCAAAAATAGATCTAATTAAAATTAATAAGTAAGGAAACTCTACCCTCCTAAAAGGAACCACAGACAATAAAGTAATTTCAATACTAAATATGTATGTAGTCAATGGTATAGCATCCAGACTCTTAGAGGAGAAGTTGAAAGAGCTACAGGAAGACATAGACAGCAAAACTCTATTAGGGGGAGACCTCAACCTCCGCCTCTCAGATTTAGATAAATCTAATCATAAAACAAGCAAGAAGGAAGTGCAAGAGGTAAATAGATTGTTAGAAAACTTAGACATGATAGACTTCTGGATATAGAAAGGAATATACTTTTTTTTTCTGCAGCCCATGGCAGATACACAAAAACTGACCATGTACTAGGTCATGAAAAGTTAACGATCAATTACAGAAAGGCAGAAATAGTGAATACATCTTTCTCAGATCACAATGCAATAAAAATCACATGCAATATTGGTCCAGTGAGATATAGACCCAGAACTAATTGAAAGGTAAATAACCTCATTTTAAAGAATGAATGGGTCAAACAACAAATTATAGAAAGAATTAATTATTTAATTCTAGATAATGACAATAATGAAACAACATAACAAAAACCTATGGGATACACTCAAGGAAATTGTCAGGGGATATATTATATCTTTAAATGCTTACATAAATAAATTAGAGAAAGAGGAAATCAATGAACTAAATATGCAGCTAAAAAATTAGAGAAAGAACAAATTAAAAGCCCTCAATTAAAATACCAAATTAGAAATCCTAAAAATTAAAGGAGAAATTAATAAAATCAAAAGCAAGAAAACTATTGAACTAATAAATAAAACCAAGATTTAGTTCTATGAAAAACCCAATAATACTGATATACCTCTTGCCAATTTGATTTAAAAAAAGAAAGAAGGAAACCAAATTGCTAGTAACATAAATGAAAAAGGTGAAATCACCACCAATGAGAAGGAAATTAAAGTCATAATACAGAATTATTTTACCCAATCCTATGTCAATAAATTTGGGAATCTAAGTGAAATGGATGAATATTTACAAAAATATAAGTTGTCCTGATTAAATGAAGAAGAAATTAAAACCCTAAATAACCTATCTCAGAAAAAAAAAATCAACAAGCCATTATTGAATTCCTAAGAAAAAATCTCCAGGTCTGGATGGATTCACAAGTAAATTCTATTAAACATTTAAGAAACAATTGGTTCCAATTCTATATAAACTCTTTGGAAAAATAAGTGAAGACAGAACTCTGCCTAACTCTTTCTATGGAACCAATATGATGCTAATACCCAAACCAGGAAGAGTTAAAACAGAGAAAGAAAATTAGAGGCCTATTTCCCTGTTGAATATAGATGCAAAAATCTTAAATAAAATCTTAACAAAACAATTACAATATGTTATCACTAGGATAATTGATTATGATCGAGTAGGATTTATCCCAGGAATGCAGCATAACTGTAGGTATAATTAATTATATCAATAGCAAACCTATCAGAAATCATGAGTACATAAATAGATACTGAAAATTCTTTTGACAAAATACAGCAGCCATTCCTACTAAAAACACTAGTGAGTATAGGAATAAATGGATTGTTCCTTAGAATAATAAACAGTATCTATCTGAAGCCATCAACAAGTATATATGCAATGGGGAGAGGCTAGAGGCATTCCCAATAAGGTCAGGTGTGAAACAAGGATGCCCATTATCACCACTACTATTCAATATTGTATTAGAAATGTTGCCTTCAACAATAAGAGAAGAAAAAGAAATTCAAGGAATTAGAATTGGAAAGGAAGAGACAAAACTCTCACCCTTTGCGGATGACATGATGGTATACCCAAAGAATCCAAAAAATAATCTAAAAACTACTAGAAATAATTGACAACTTTATCAAAGTGACAGGATATAAAATAAACCCTCATCAATCCTCAACATTTCTATATATGTCTAGCAAGATACAGCAGAAAGATCCAGAAGAAGAAATTCCATTCAAAGTAACCTCAGACAACATAAAATACCTGGGAGTCTATTTGCCAAGACAGACTCAGAAACTTTTTGAAAACAATTACAAAATACTTCTCACACAAATTAAATCAGATTTAAATAACTGGGCAAACATCAACTGCTCATGGAGAGGTTGAGCTAATGAAATAAAAATGACAGTTCTACCAAAACTAAACGATTTGTTTAGTGCCCTACCAATCAAAATTCCAAATATTACTTTTATGAGTTAGAAAAATTGTAAGTAAATTCACATGGAGAAGTAAAATGTCAAGAATTTCCATGGATTCAATGAAAACAGTACAAAAGAAGGCGGCTTAGCTTTACCAGATCTCACATTATGTTATAATGCATCAGTCATCAAAACTGTCTGGTACTGGAAAAGAAAAAGAGTGGTGGACCAGTGGACTAGACTAGGTACAATAGTAGGCAATGATTATAGTAATCTGCTGTTTGATAAACTCACAGATTCCAGATATTGGTATAAAAACTCTCTCTTCGATAAATACGGTTGGGAAAATTGGAAGCTAGTATGGAAGAAACTTCGATTAGACTAACACCTCACACCCTATACCAAGATAATATCCAAATGTATACAGGATTTAGACATAAAAACAATATTATAAGCAAACTAGAAGATCAAGGAGTAGTTTACCTGTCAGATCTATGGAAAGGGACGCAGCTTATGACAAGGAAGAACTGGAGAACATCACTAAAACAAACCAGATAATTTTGATTACATTAGATTAAAAAACAATTGCCTAGACAAAACCACTGTAACCAAGATCAAAAGAAATGTACTGAACTGGGAAACAATATGTACATCTAGTATTTCTGACAAAGTACTCATTTCTAAAATATACAGCAACTGAATCTAATTTTCAAAAAAGCGAGCCATTCCCAATTGACAAATGGTCAAAGAATATGCAAAAGCAATTTACAGATGAGGAGATCAAAGCAATCCGTAGTCATATGAAAATTTGCCCTAAATCACTACTTATTTTAGAGAAATGGAAATTAAAGCATCCCTGAGGTACCACCTCACATCTCTCAGACTGGCCAATATGACCAGAAAAGACAATGATAAATGTTGGAAGGGGTGTGGGAAATCTGTGACATTAATGCATTTTTGGTTATGCTCTAATCTCATCCAACCCTTCTGTAAAGCAGTTTGGATTTCTGCCCAAAAGGTAAAAAAATTGTGCATACCATTTGATCCAGTACTACCACAACTGGGTCTACACCCTGAAGAGATGATGAAAAAGGGTAAAGACATGACTTGTACATAAATATTCATTTAAAAATATTCATCATAACCTTGAGGTAAATAATTGGAAATTAAGTGAATGTCCTTCAATTGGTGAATGACTTAACAAAACTGCTTTGGCTATATCCCACAACTTTTTTGAATGTTGTCTCATTATTGTCATCATTTTGGATGAAATTATTAATTATTCCTATGATTGGTTGTTTGATCCACTCATTCTTTAAAATTAAATTATTTAGTTTCCAATCAATTTTAGGTCTTTCTTTCCATGGTCTTTTAATGCACATGATTTTCTTGCATCATGATCTGAAAAGGGTGCATTTAATATTTCTCCCTTTCTGCATTTGATTATAGATTTTTAATGCCTTTATACAGGGTCAATTTTTTTGTAGTTGCCACTGAGAAAAACGCATATTCCTTACTATCCTCATTCAGTGTTCTCCAAAAGTCTATCATATCTAAGTTTTCTAAGATTCTATACATTTCCCGATCTTCTTTCTTATTTATTTTGTGGTGTGATTTATCTAATTCTGAGAAAGGGAAGTTGAAGTCCCCCACCAATATAGTTTTTCTGTCTATGTCTTCCTGTAACTAATTTAGCTTCTCCTCTAAGAATTTGGATGCTTGTTGCATACATGATTAGTAATGAAATTACTCCATTGTCTATAGTGCCTTTTAGGAAGATGTAGTTTCCTTTCTATCCCTTTTAATGAGATATATTTTTCCTTTTGGTTTGTCTGAGATAAGGATTACTACCCCTGCTTTTTTCACTTTAATGGAAGTATTCTGCTCCACTCTTTTATCTTTAATCTGTGTGTATCACTCTGCTTCAAATGTGTTTCTTGTAAACAGCATATTGTAAGATTCTGGACTTAGATTATGAAAAAAAACACCCACTTCTCCCACAGGGATTGTAGGGATCTAGGGAAATGAAGATGTCTGGGTGAGATTGTCCAGTCTCTTAGGTATAGAACTGAAAAGAACTTCAGAGTCTTATAAATACTAACCCTTCTAATTAAAGAAAAGGAACCTGGGGCCTAGGGAACTCTCAGGCCCTGTATGAGGTCCTGGCAGAGAACAGATAAAGCCTTCAGGAGACTGAGATGCAAAAGGATCACTTCTCCAATGGTTATGAAGGTATTTCTGAGGCCTAGGACCCTGAAGGAACCACTGTGTCATCACCACAGGTCCTTAAGTATAGAGGAAACACGGTCTTCAGCAGATTTAGAGTGTAAGTCACCCCTCAATATGTGACTGTAGTAAACTGGAGACCTAGGGACTTGAAGGGTCCCATATGAGATCACTCACAGGCTCTTAGGGATAAAGGTGTTAAGGTCTTCAGAGATTTCTAACTTCAAGACCCTCTGTAACTTAAGGGGAAACTAAGGACTAGAAAAATGAGAAAACAGTGTGAGATCAAGAACAGGAATGCAGGTATAAAATCAACTAGGACTGAAGAATTGGATAATAATTCTTTATTTTATTTTATTTTCCCCCAATTACATGCAAAAACAAATTTCAACATTTATTTTTAAAATCTTGAGTTTTATTTTAAAATACCATCCTCCCACCCCATATACCTCAGTGAGAAAGCAAGTTATTTGATAAAGGTTAAATATGTGTTTTCATGAAAAACATTACACAACAGTGCATTAATGTCTCATTTTCCCTACATTGCCTCCAATATATGCCATTTTTTTCTTTTTATCCTATTAGCCAATCTAATAGGTATAAGATAGTACCTCAGCATTATTCCAACCTAAAATTTTCCTGTCAAGAGTAATTTAGAATATTTTTTATTTTGAACAAGAAATTTATTTAAACAAGGTGATTGACTTGTAAGGGATTTTATTTTATTTTTTTATTAACAATATTTTTTGAGTTTTACAATTTTCCCTCCAATCTTACTTCCCCCACCCCCACGGAAAGCAATCTGTCAGTCTTCACTTTCTTTCCATGTTGTACATTGATCCAAATTGAGTGTGATGAGAGAGAAATCATATCCTTAAGGAAGAGACAAAAAGTCTAAGGGATAACAAGATCAGACAATAAGATATCTGTTTTTTTTACTAAATTAAAGTGTATAGTCCTTGAACTTTGTTCAAACTCCATGGCTCTTTATCTGGATACAGATGGCACTCTCCTTTGCAGACAGCCCAAAATTGTTCCCTATTGTTGCACTGATGGAATGAGCAAGTCCTTCAAGGTTGAACATCACCCCATGTTGCTGTTGGGGTATACAGTGTTTTTCTGGTTCTACTCATAGGATCAATCTCTTTATAGTAATTGATCCCTACTGAGAGACAGAGATTGCCCTATGTGTAACAGCTACATACAAAAAGTTATAAAATCCTCCTTGCTTTTACAATGATAGAAGGAAAAACATTGAAATTATCCAATCAAACAAGGTATGCAGGATATTTTTGTTTTTGGTCTTGTTGCTAAACAGTGAGAACAAAATGCCTTACTGGAATGTAAAGATACAAGTTGAATGAGCATGCCACTAGTGGGGAAAAGGGATATTTTCACAGAACCAGTTTGTTTTTCCCCTCCCCATCTCCATTTGATATTGATCAAAATATACCATTGGTCATTTAGTTTTTTAAAAAATGGACATTATGCACGTGCTCATACACCAGTTACTTTATGTAAAATAAAGGAATAGGGGAAGGAAATCAAAGAAGAGAGAAAGCTATACTGCAGTAGTCAGGATGTGGATGAACCAAAACTTGCTTTTCTAATTGTGAATGTATTGCTTTCCTTGGGAGCACAGTTCTGGAGTAGAGTTGCAGGTTCTCTTAGTAAACACCCCCTGTCTGCTGCTGGAATGTATCAATTGTATCTTCAGCCTCCATTTTCAACTGTGCAGTTGTCTCTGTTTCATTGATTGGTTGCCCATAAAATCAGAATCTGATCTACCTTATTGGCAAACCTGTTCACAGTAGGCTTTCATTAGTTACTAAAGTGATGTGTGCCTCTTAATCTTAAATTGCACCACTGAACCTTCTTGCCCTGCCACCTTCAAATTAATGTGGTGGTTGTTTTCAGTCTTGACTCCTTCCTTCTGCTTTTCATCAGCCATGATGAGTCCAGGGCTCTTTTCAGCCACCGCTTCACAAAGGATGCACTAGTATGGTTCATTTCAAGGGAATGGGGTGTGCGGGTGGGTAGAAGCAACAGTAGCAGGAGCAGGAACAGGAGGAGGAAGAGGAAGATGATGGTAGTGATGGGAAGGAAGAGGAAGAAAAGAAGGAAGAGGAGGAGGAGACCAAAGAGAGCTAGAATATTTTTAAATGATCTAAATAGCATTGATAACCTCATCTAAAAGCTGTTCATTTCTTTTGATATTTATTAAAAGGGGAATGGATTTTATTTTTTATAAATTTGACTCAGTTCTCTATATTTGAGTAATGATATCTTTATGAGAAAAAAACTTGTTTCAATATTTTTTTCCACAGTTACTATTGCTAACTGTATTTCCCTCCATCCTATTCCCCACCACCCCCATTTATTATGTTCTCTCTCTCTTTCCACCCTGTCCCTCCTCAAAAGTGTTTTGCATTTGAATATCTCCTCCCCAAATTTTCCCTCCCATTTGTTACCTGCCACCCCATCCCCTTTCTCCAATGCCTTTTCTCCCCTAGGGTAAAGTATATTTTTGTACCCAATGAAGTATGTATATTTATCCTTCTCTGAGCCAATTCCACTGAGAGTAAGCCCCATGAACACCCCCCCACCTCCCCCTCCTTCCACTCAACTGCAAAAGCTTTTTCTGACATTTTTATATGAAATAACTTACCCAATTCTACCTCTTCTTTACCTTTCTCCCAGTACATTCTTCTCTCTCTCCAGTTAACTCCATCTTTTAAATAAATTATCCCTTCAAATTCAACTTCCATTTGTACTTTATTTATACTTCTAACTGCCCTAATAAATGAGAAAGTTCTTATGATTTCTTATAATTTACCTTTTTTGGTTTATAATTTTGTGTTTCACTTGAGTCTCATATTTGAAGATCAAATTTTCTGGCCTTTTCATCAGTAAAGTTTGAAAGTTCCTCATTTCATTGAATGCCCATCTTTTCCCCTGAAAGAGTATGTTCAGTTTTGTTGGGTAGTTTATTCTTAGTTATAATCCAAGCTCTTTTGCCTTCTGGAATATCATATTCCAAGTCCTACAATGTCAATGCAAAAGTTGCTAAATCTTATGTTAGCATGACTATGATTCCATGTTATTTGCTTTTTTCCCTTTCTGGCTTCTTGCAATATTTTCTCCTTGACTTGTGAGCTCTAAAATTTGGCTATAATACATTGGCAGTTTTCATTTGGGAATCTCAGGAAGTGGTTGGTGGATTATTTCCATTTCTATTTACCCTCTGCTTCTAGAATACAGGACAATTTTCCTTGATAATTTCTTTAAAATAATATGTAAGATCCCTTTTTTGGTCATGGCTTTCAGATAGACCAGTATGTTTTAAATGATTTCTCCTGGATCTATTTTCCAGGTCAGTTGAGATATTTCATAATTTCTTCTAGATTTTCGTTCTTTTGGTTTTGTTTTATTGTTTCTTGATGTCTCACAGTCTTCAACTCCCTTTGCTCCATTCTATATTTTAAGGAATTGTTTTCTTCAATGAGCTTTGGAATTTCCTTTTCTATTTGGCCAAGTCTGCTTTTTAAGGCACTCTTCTCATTGGCTTTTTGGACCACTTTTTCCATTTGGCTTTGTTTGGTTTTTAAGATCTGATTTTTCTTCAGTATTATCTTGTATCTCCTTCACCAAACTGCTGTCTTGGTTTTCATGATTTTCACACATCACTCTCATTTCTCTTCCAAATTTTCCCTCTAGCTCTCTTACTTGATTTTAAAATGTTTTTTAAAACTCTTCCATGGTCTAAGGTCAATTTATATTTTTCTTGGAGGTTTTAGATGTAGATACTTTGGCTTTGCTATCTTCTTCTGAGTGTGTATTTTGATCTCCCATATGACCAGTAACTGTTCATGATAGAAAGTTTTTCTTCTGTTGTTTGCTCATTTCCCCAGTCTATGTCTTGATTTTAATTCTTTGTTAAGGTGGGGCTGTGCTTCCAGGATGAAGGGTGCATTATCCCAAGTTTTTCACACTTTTTGCAGCTGTTTTCAGAGATACTTCTAGGGACCTCAAGTTTTCAATTCTTCCAAAGCCTTTTTGACTACTCTCCTGGTCTCTGCTCTTGTCTGTGGTAGACCATAATCACTACTTCCTGCCCTGGAACTGTGAGGAGAGTCCTCTTCTCCCCTCTGGCAGTAAGTTCTGTTGTGTTTCTGTTCCTTTCCTGGGACTGGGACCCAAGACTAAGACCAAGATCTGAGTATGGGCAAAGCAAAAGAGTCTTGCCTCAGTGATAGCAAAAAAGACTCCTATAATTTCCTTCTGACTACCTTACTGTTCTTCAGCTAGGAACTCTATAAGCAGTTAGCACCCCTGATTCAGTGGCTCTTGAGGCTTTCTCCTGATCTACTGGGGTTGTGTCTGCACTGCTGAGGTCTGCACTGAACTGTGCTCCATTTTGACCCTTGTGCAACAGACTTTTCCTGCTGACCTTCCAAGTTGTTTTTGGCAATCTCTGAATTCAGAGGTTTGGAAATTACACTACTGCCACTCAGATGCCCCACAGGCTGTTCCTGAATGGTGTGGCCAGGGCTGCACTGCATATATGTTCTAATCCTGGTGCAACAGATTTTTTCACTCAGTCTTTTTGTAGGTTTTGCCACTCTAGAATTTGTTTAGTCATTATATGAAGGTATTTAGAGTGGCTTAGGTAGAGTTCAGCAAGTCCCTGCCTTTACTCTGCCATCTTGTCTCCACTTTGAAGACTTGGATTATTAAAAAACCCCACCCCAATTGTGATTGTAGGGATATGAGTGATGTAGAAACTGATGAGATCAGAGTGAGATCACCCACTGTTTCTTGGGTAAAGAACTGAAAATGACTTCAGTCTTTGAGGTACTAGCCATCCTGATTATAAAAGGGAAAATTGGGGTTTAAGGAAATGTCAGGACCATTGCAAGATCACCCATAGGCTCCTGGAAGATATCTCACAAAGCAATCAAAAGCCTGAGATTCCAGATCCCTCTTCCAGTTGTTCATGATGGCCAATCTGAGGCCTAGAATGCTGAAAAAAAACAGTGACAAAACCACGGTCTCTTAGGTACAGAGAAGATAAGGCTATCAATTGATTTAGAGTTTAGAACAACTCTTCATATGTATCTGTAGTTAACCAGATGACTTGTTTAGTGAGAGACCTAGGGGCCAGGAGAGTTCTATGTGAGATTACTCACAAACTCTTAAGAAAAAAGGTGATAAGGCCTTCAGAGGTTTCTGATTTCAAGGCCTTCAGATTATTAAGGGGGATACTGATTTCTAGCAACCTGAATATATTTGTGTTAAATGAAAAACAGGCTTTTAGTTACATAACTGACATTTCCTTTGCAGGATCTAGAGGCTAAAATGGACCCTATTGTGCCTGGAGGGGAAATTGAGGCAAATGGACTTGAAAAAACCTGTGTGATAGCAACAACAGCCTCTTAGTTATATATTTAACAAGACCTTGAGAAATTTTAGGGACCAAGATTCCTTTTCACTGTTTCACAGTTTCAGGGAAACTGAGAAATAACAAAATGAGAAACCAGTGTGAGATCAAGTACAGGGTTGTAGGTATAGAGCCAACTAGGACTGAAGATGATTTACATTATGATTCTTTATTTTATTTTAATTTTTCCCAATTACATGCTAAAACAAATTTCAACATTTACTCTTAAAATCTTGAGTTCTATATTTTCTCCCTTCCTCCCACTCCACATTCCCTCACTGAGAAAGCAAGTTATTTGATAAGGGTTAAAAATATGTACTCATGAAAAACATTACTACAATAGTTATATTGTTAAAGTAAACATAACCCCTGTCCCTCCCTGAAAAAAATTTCCTTGAGAAAAATAAAGTAAAAAAAGAATACTTCAGCATGTTTTCATACAACATCATTTCTATCTTCGGTATTTATTTTATCAGAATTCCTTCAAAGTTCTCTTGGGTCACAGCCTTGCTGAGCATTTGTTATGTCTTCACAGCTGATCATCCTACAACATTGCTGTTACTTTGTATTTAGTACATTTCTCATTGCATCTGCTCATGTGAGTCTCTTTGTTTTTTGTCCCTGAGAATCCTGCTTATCATTTCTTATAACAGAGTAATATTTTGTCTCAGTCATGTACCTCACCAATAATCCAGCCATTCCTCAATCTGGGGGCATTTCCTCAATCTCCAGTTCTTGCCACACCAGAAAAGTGTTGCTACAAATTTTCTTTTCCATTCCATTTTTCATCTCTTCTAGAATTTTGACTTATTGGTAGAAGTACTAGGTCAAAAGGTAAGCATGGTTTTATAGCCCTTTGGGCATAGATCTATATTGCTCCATTGAATTGTTGAATCATTTCACAATCTCTTCCAAAAGTGCATTAATGCCTCGTTTCTCTACATCCCTTCCAACATTTGTAATTTTCTTTTTCTGTCTTATTAACCAATCCATTTGTTCTGGGAAGAGGGCTCTACTGAAAGTATGGTGCTCAAGTCCCTTGCTTACTTGGTTGTTTTCCAGGCATGCTCTGAAACTTTCTCTGCTGGAACTCACCCTTTCTTTGCTCTTCCCCCAACCCCTACCAAAGATTCTGTGTGTAAATTTGATCCTTAGATCCACCATTCACCAAAGCCTCTGTGGCTAAGGTCAGTCCTCTGGCTTCCCCTTGCTGCTATCCCTGTGCTGGCCCTCTGGTCTCCACTCCTTGTTCCCCCATGGGCCCCTGAGACAGACCTTGTTGGTAGGTGTTCTTCTAGTCTCTCTTTCTAGGTTTTGTGAATTGAATCTCTGTTAAGAGGCTTCTTTCATGTTATTTTTGAGGTGAACCAGGAGCACTTAACACAGTGCTTTCTTCTCTCTACTGTCTTGGCCGGAAGTCCTACATTTTCATTTCTAAAGTGTTTTTTTTAACATAGAATGTCAGAATAAGCATTGAATTGAAACTTAGTTTGTTGCATACAAAATGCAATATGACATAATAAAATTGATTCACCATATGTGGAAATGAGAACTCAGAATGCCAATACAGACAAATAATAAAGAAATCAAGTAGTTCCTTCGCCCTTAATTTCAGAAATGAGAATTTCAAGCTGGTAGGCTGCACGTGTACACAAAGTTTCAATTCAGAAAGCTTTTTTGGAATTCATATTTTTTCTCAGAATTGGATTTTATAACAAGGAATGTCACACTAGAGCATTATGACCTCATAATGTTATTGCATATATGGAAATGAGGACTCAGAAAGCCAGAAAAGAACAGTAATTTGGATATCACAAGTATTCTGTTTTTTAGGTTTTTTGCAAGACAATGGAGTTATGTGACTTGCCCAAGGCCACATAGCTAGGTAACTATTAAATATCTGAGACAGGATTTGAACTCAGGTCCTCCTGAGTCCAGGGCTGGTGCTCTATCCACTGTGGCACCTAGACACCCAGATATCACAAGTATTCTTGCCCCATAATTTCAGAAAACATATATTTAAACAGTAGGATGGTTGGAACTCACAATTTCCGTTGTGAAATTGATTTTAGAATTCAAATTTTCATTGTAGCAAATTGATTTATGAACACAAAATTTCAGATCAGAATCTCACATTAGAAGCCAGATCGTTACTTCAAAAATACATTATGATATCATAATGTTGTGTCATATAGACAATTGAGAGCTCAGAATGATCAAAGAGAAAGGGTATTCAGAAATCATGAGCTTTGGTTCGAATTTAATCTAAAAACTAGAATTTCAAACAGGTTGAGTTTCAGGAATTCCAACTTTCATTTCAGGAATCAATTTTGGAATTCCAATTTTCATTTCAGCAGTGAGTTATACAACAAAGAATGTCAGAAAAGGTGTGTAAATTGGAACTTATGTTGTAGCTTCGAAAATGCATTATGGCATCATAATGCTATATCATATATGGTATTGAGAACTCTGAATGCCAAAATAGAAAAGAAATTTAGGAATCGCAAGTGGTCCTTGACTACATTTTCAAACAGTAGGGTAAAAAGGACCTCAAAATCTCCTTTCAGAAATCCATTGCATAATTCAGATTTCATTTCTATTTTGGGCCTTTGTACAAATAATGAAAGATCAGGACTGACATTTGTTACATCATAAATACATTAGGAGGCTAAAATGATATCCCATATAAGGAACTGATAATTCTTCCAAAATAGAATAGACATTTAAAAATAACACTTTTTCTTTGACCTAAATTTCATAATTTCAAACATAAGAGTAGTAACAACAAAAAATTCCCTTTCTGAAATCAATTTTAGAATTGAGGTTAATTTCAAAATTAGGTCTTTGTTCAACAAAGGACATATCATGCCTGAAAATAAGGATGGAGATTATTACATCATAAATTGACTTTGAAATCTGACTGTAAAGACATATATAAAATTGATACCCAAGAATGCAAAAACTGAAAAAGAAAATTAGAAATAAAAATCTTTGATTTTACATTTTCATTTCAACAAACCAGTTTTCAAATAGGTAGGCTATTATAAACTCCTAATTCCATTTCAAAAATAGATGAATGAAATTGTATTTTCCTTTTGGAAGTGGTTTGTTAATCATATAATGTCACATTAATCTTTGAAGTTTAATTCAGTTTATTGCATCAAAACTGCATTATGGCATCATAATTCTCCATTTGGAAAGGAGACCTCAGAATGCCAAAACAGAGAAGAAATGTTGAAATCAAAATCTTTCCTTGACCTTACTTTCAGAAAGCAGAATTCAGATAGGCTGCAAGAAGCACAAAATTTCTTTACAAAAATCAATTTTAAAACTCACACTTTCATTTCATGTTTCTGTTTTTCAAAAAAGAATGTCAGAGCAGGACTATAAATTTGCACTCAGACTGATATGTCAAAACCACATTATGGTGTCACAAGGAAATATGTGGAATCAGGAACTCAGAATGCCTAAATAGAAAAGAAATTTAGACATTTGAAAAGAATACTTGGGTATTCTTGCACCTTAATATCAAAAACATATTTTCAAACTATAGGGCAGTTGTAAATCTCAAGTTCCATTAAGAAATTGAATTCACTGGAGTCAGGAATACCTGGGTTCAAATCCGGTTTCAGACACTTAATTACCTAGCCATGTGGCCTTGGGCAAGCCACTTAACCCCATTTGTCTTGCAAAAACCTAAAAAAAAATAAAAGAAATTGAATTCAGAATTCGTATTGTCATTTCTGAAGTGTGTTTTGGAACTTAAAGTTTCAGATCAGAACTGTACATTAGAATTCATATGGTTTGCACAAAAATGCTGTATGACATCAGACATTTATGTCATAAATGAACTTGAGACCTCAGAATTCTAAAAGAGAAAAGAAATTTAGAAATAAAAAGTCTTGATTTAACCTTAATTTCAGAAACCAGAATGTCAAATTGGTAGGCTGTTAGGAACTCAAAATTTCATTTCAAAGTTATATTTTAGATATCAGATTTTCTTTTCAAGAATTTTCTTTTCCAACATAGAATGTCAGTTGTGGAGTAAAAATCAAAACTCAGATTATTGCTTTAAAAATGCATTATGAAGCCATAATGTGTCATATATGGAATTGAGAACTCAGAATGCCAAAACAGAACAGCAATTTGGAAATTACAACTTTCCTTTGACCTGTGTATCAAATAACATACTTTGAAACAGTAAAAGAGTAGGAACTCAAAGTATTCTTTCAAAAATTGATTTTAAAATTGAGAGTTCATTTCAAAATTTGGTATTTGAACAAAGAATGCCAGAGCAGGACTGTAAAATAAAAATCTGATTGTTATGTCACACAGGTATTGTGACATCATACTTTATGATAAAGATGGAGTTGAGACCTCAGAATGTCCATAGAGATCAGAAAATTAGAAATGAAAAACTTTGATTAGACCTTAATTCCAGCAAACATTGTTTCAAAGCGGTAAGCTATTATGAACGCATAATTTCATTTCAGAATTAGATTAAAAAAATAAATTTCCCTTTCTGGAGTGGTTTTTGCAACCAAGAAGATCAGAATAAGCTTTGAATTGAAACTGCGTTTGTTCCATCGAAATGCACTATGCCATTATAAAACAGACGCATCATATGTGGAAATGAGACTTCAGAATGCCAAAAAAGACAAGTAATATATATTTGGCCTCAGACAATTAATGTTTATTTAGCTAGGTGACCTTGGGCATGTCACTCAACCCCATTGCTTTGCAAAAATTAAAACACAAACTACCTTTACATGTAGTTGGAAAAACAAATAAATTGAATATTTAAAACAAAACAAAACAGAAAAAAGAAACTCATTAAAAGGAAAGAAAAAAAGACAGAAAATACATTGTTCTAAAATAGACATATGAAATAAACATATAAAATAGACAATGAAATAATATCAATATTAAACACATTAAACACACCAGATGGTTTTGTTTCAAAATTCCTAGAGAAGCTAAATGAGTTACAGAGAGACATAAGCAACAAAACTATGAGAGTGGGGGACCTCATTTTCCCTTTCTCAGAATTAGATAAATCTAACTACAAAATAAAGAAAATGGAAGTTAAGAAGGTGAATAGAGTTTTAGAAAACTTAGATGGTGATAGACCTCTGGAGAACATTGAATGGGGAAAGAAAAGAATATGCTTTTTTCTCTGTGGTACCTGGCACCTACACAAAAATTGACCACATACTATGGCATAAAAACCTTACAATCAAATGCAAAAAGACAGAAATACTAAATATGTCATTTTCAGATCATGTTGCAATAAAAATTACATTTAATAAAGGACCATGGAAAGATAAACTAAAGATCAACTGGAAATAAACTCAACCAATTCTAAAGAATGAGTCATCAGTACATAGAAGTTATTAAACTTGTGTTTTACAGTCAAAGCAATTTTAAGGGAAATTTTATATCTCTAAATGCTTTTATGAATTAAATAGAGAAAGAAGCGATCAATGAATTTGGTATGGAACTAAAAATTTAGAAAAAGCATAAATTAAAAAATTCTCAATTAAATACTAAATTGGAAATTCAGAAAATGGTATAGAAATGAATAAATTTGGAAGGAAGAGATCAATTGAATTAATAAACAAAACTAGGAGGTAGTTTTATGAAAACAACAATAAAACAGATAAACATTTAGTCTAATTTAAAAAAAGAAATAAGAGAACTAAATTACCAGTATCAAAAATGAAAAGGGGGAACTCATTACCATTGAGGAGGAAATCAAAGCAATAGTTCAGGGTTATTTTGTTCAACTGTATGTCAACAAATTTGACAATTGAAATGAAATGGATGAATATTTACAAAAATACAAGCTACTCAGGTTAACAGATGAGGAAATAAAATACTTAGGTAACAAGAAATTGAAGAAACCATCAATAAGCTCCCTAAGGAAAAAAAAATCTCCATGGCCAGATAGATTTACACATGAATTGTACCAAACATTTACGGAACAATTAATTCCAATTCTGTATAACCTATTGAACAAAATGGAGAAGTTCTAATGAATCCTTTTATGACACCAATATAGTGCTAATACCTAAAGCAGAAATATCCAAAGCAGGGAAAGAAAATTATAGACTAATCTCCCTATAAATATTGATGCAAAATTTTTAAATAAAATTTTAGTAAAGTGGTTACAGCAAGTTATCAATATGTTAAGGGGTTAAGAAATCAAGGAGCCTGAGAGAAGGTGTGTATTTTGACAGTAGTCAGATGCAGTATGCTTTTGAAGAGGGATTCGGAGAAAGGAGAGAGAGAGAGAGAGAGAGAGAGAGAGAGAGAGAGAGAGAGAGAGAGAGAGAGAGAGAGAGAGAGAGAGAGAGAGAGAAATAAGATAGAGGTATATACACGGTAGCAGTTTCTCTAATAAAGGCCACATTGCTCAAATATAGAGAGAAATGAGTAAATCTCCAAGAAAACAAGTCATTCCCTAATTGATAAATGACCAAAGCATATAAACATGTAGCTTTCCAAATATGAAATATAGGCTATTGACATATGAAAAAATGTTCTAAATCATTATTGCTTAGAGAAATTCAAATTTCTCTTAAGCACCATCTAATCCTATAAGACTGACTGGTAGGACAGAAAAAGAAAATAAGAATTGTTGAAAGGAATTGTGGGGAAACTGGAACACTAAGGTACTTTTGTTGAAGGTGTAAAGTGATCCAACCATCATGGAGAGCAATTTGAAGTTATGACCAAAGGAATATTAAACTATTCATATCCTTTGACCAAACAATACCACTATTAGGGTATTGAGATAAAGAGATTAAAAAGAGAATAAAAAAGAAAAAAGAGAAAAAAACGTATATGGCCAAAACTATTTACAATGAATTGGAAAAAAAAGAAAAAGAGAAAAAATGTATATAGTCAAAAATATTTACAATGAATTGGAAAGTGATGGGAGGTCCATCCCCCATTGGGGAATGGCATAACAACTTGTGGAATACAATTGTGATGGAATACTGTCGTCTTATAAGATATGACAAGAAGGGTGCTTTCAGAAAAACTTGAAAACTGAAGGGATGTCCATCAGTAGGGGAAATGGCTGAACATGGACTAATATAAAGTGAAATGGACAGAACCAGGTGAACATGAACAATAATAATGTATGATGATCAACTGTGAATGACTTAGAGTTATTCTCATCAAATGACAGAACTCTGATAGACTTAGGATGAAAAATGCTAATCAACACAGAAAAGGAAATTATCATGTCTGAATGCAGATTGGAGTATGGTTCATTGCACTTTTATTTTTTTAGTCTGTGTTTTCTTTCACAACATGAGTTATATGGAAATATGTTTGGCATAACTATATACATCTAAGCTATATGGGGGAAGGAGAGGGAGAGAGAGAATTTGAAAACCAACATATTTCAAAAAGCAGTATTAAGATTGTAACTTATCAAAAAAAAAGATTGTAACTTATCTTGAATCAGTGGAGTGTGGAAGTTCTGTCCTGCACCCTTCCTCAGCAGCATTTGAGTGGGGTCCCTTGGCCATTAGTCCTGGGCTGTAAATGCTTGTCTGGTTTCCTGCCCACCTAACACCTATCAGAATCTCCCTTCTTCCTACTTCCTTCTCCCTTGCCCCTCTCTTGACTCTTGCCTGGCCCCTAGAATCATTTCCCTGAGCTTGATGACCAGGGCCCTGATCCAGTACCTGTCTTATTTCTGCTGGAACAAGGTAGTGAGGGCCTTTGGACAGGGCTACCAGCACCTGAGCACCTTAATAGTTAACTTTCCTAAACAAGTAGTTGTTTATCTTCCAAGGATTTATCTTTGGGGATTTATTTTGGTTGGACCTCTGTTGGAAAGGGAGCTGTCCAAGCATTGGCTTCAAGCATTTGATTGAACTAAAACTACAAGATTACTAAAAATAACTGTGGAAACTCACATTTTGGATACCTTCAAAGAGGATTTTTATGGGAAAATGCTTAGTATAGTCATCACTGGCTACCAGACCAGAGAAAAACTTTAGTTCAACTGGTGTTTATTTCAGTGATTCTAGATGATATGGAAGAAGCTAAGAGACAACTGGATTTACCAGAACATTTGAAATTCAAAGAAGATAATTTCTTCCATGTTCCAGAAAGCAAAATAAAGAATAGCCAATGGTCATGTCATTTTATTTATTTATTCATTTTTCCTTTATACTCCACTACTTTTGATCATTGCTGTAGCCTTATATTTGGTTAACTAAGAAAATGTTCCTGATGCCTGTGAATTAGCTTATACAATACTATGCATTTGCCATTTTATGCTTAAATTAATGTTGCATTAAACCCATCATGGAGCAGTGCCAAAATGTTCATTTAAAATTCAAAAATTTTTTGAGGATTGTTATACTGGGACAATTGGAAGCATGGTTCTTGAAAAGAGGGTATTGTTTCTTGAAAGGAGGTTCTGAGTATAAACTAATTATGACCTAAGGATGCCTATGACTCCTGAGAATTGTACTTCCATCAGGGTAGCTGAAAGGACTATACTGAGGCACTGTGTATAAGAAAACTATAAAACAATTAAGACATAGGAAAAGAAAAAAGAATTATGCTGTGATAAAAGGAAGAGGCATTAGAGGATAAATAACACCAGATGAAGAGGCACAAAGGACCTAAAATAGGAGAGGAAAATAAAGTAAATGGTGAGTACTTAGCAAATCTTATTCTTAACAGATTTGGTTTTACATGGGAATGATATACATTTCATACTGAGCATGGTAGAAAATGTGAATGAAAAGACAAAAAAGTTAGTAATAAAAGGGAGGGTATAATTAAAACTAAAAGTAAAGAAAAAGGAATAAACGTGTAAAGGGAAAAGAAAAGGGAACTGGTTGTTCAAAGGGATGGCAGAATGAGGGAGAGCAGCAATCAAATCTGCAAAACACATTAGTGAGAAAGAATAAGGGTAAAGGCAAGAGAAAGAATTTTCTCAGATGTTGAACTATACAGAAGCTTGATAAAATGTAACCGTAAAATCAGAAAGCATAACAGGACCTTAAGATTTTTTTTAAATGATGCAGCAAAAAATAACTGACTTATCTGTAAGTCATTTGCTGGATGTGATAGGAGAGGTAATTCTAGTGGTTATTCTGTATAAACTTCTGACTTAATGCTCCTTGACCTAGATAACATGGAGAAGCAAAAATGTGCATTATGTGCAGTTTTGGTAGTTTAATATTCTAAATAGAAGAAATGGTAGATTTTGTGTTTTATATATATAGTGTAATACATTTTGACAAAGATGTGATTTTGTGAAAATTCATTTTATTTGGGATGATATGTTCATAAAAGGTTCTTTTTTGGGTCAAATTATTGCACTGTTTTCAATTTTATATTTATTTTCATCCCCTTCAGGGTTTTTGAATTTTTAAAATAAGTCCTGAACTATAGCTTTCAAATTTCCATGTATTTTCTGCCCTTTCATCATAAATGGTACTTGTTTGTATTAAAATGTTTTGAACCTTCTTTTACTCCTTAGACTTCAATTTCTTTCCATTCAAAATATTCTTTACTGTTTATTAACTTTTTGCAAAATGCATAAAGAAACCAATTTCAAAGTAATTCATTAAAATGGAAAAAATAATCAGAATTAAAAAGTTTAATAGAAAAAGCTAAAGTTCTGCTAAGTTTTTCGAGAGGGAAAGCATTGAAGGGTCAATTAAATTATATAACAGATATTTTGAATTTATTTAACTTATTTTAAGCATAATTAGGTATGATATGTATATCTAAGCTCTGTTGTAGTTGTGTAATTACAATGTTAACACCAATTGAACTGATACTTTTAATTTGAAAGTAACTTTTAAGAAGGCTCATAAATTGAAACTTTCTTTAAATCTTTCCCTTGAGAGGAGTCTTCCAGCTGAGATGGCAGAGAGAAGACTGTGATGTGTCCCCTCAAAAAGAACCAGTTATATACAATAACAGTTTCTAACAATCATCTTTTCAAGGTTTTAAATTTTACAATTTCCCACCTCCCTCCTTTCCCTTCCCCT
Source organism: Macrotis lagotis (assembly GCF_037893015.1). Classification (NCBI taxonomy): domain Eukaryota; kingdom Metazoa; phylum Chordata; class Mammalia; order Peramelemorphia; family Peramelidae; genus Macrotis; species Macrotis lagotis. The sequence continues at coordinate 13,973,524 of NC_133666.1, forward strand.
CCCCACAACAGAAGGCAATCTGATGTAGTCTTTACATTTGAGAAAACTATATCTTCTAAAAAGGTACCACAGGCAATGAAGTTATTTTATTGTTAAATATTTAAACACCAATTAGTATAGAATCCAAATTTTTAGAGAAGCTGAACAATTTACAAGGATACACAGACAGCAAAATTTTTATAAAGAAGGACATCAACCTCCCTCTTTCAGAAATAGATAAATCTAACCACAAAATAAACAAGGAAATTAAGAAGGTGAATAAAATCTTAGAAAACTTAGACATGACAATTCTTTCAATTAATATATTGGAAAGAAGCTAAAATCCATTTATCTCATGATATCCTATGTTCAGCCCCTTTGTGTCCCATAAGATCCAGGCAGATTTGCCTTGTTACTGTTTCTCAGGCTGGACATTTCATTTCCCTTCTAAAAGTCTTTGCAAAGGCTCTTACTGCTGCTGGGAATTCAATTAACCCAGAATTCTGCCTTTTTACATTCCTTGTTTCTTTGAGTTTTGGCTAACATTCCCTTTTTTTCCTACTTGAGACCTTTTCAAGACCCCTACCTCACCAAAGTGAAGAGAGCTTCCCCTTTCCACGCAAACAAGCAACCTGAATTGAATTTCTTTTTAATAAATACATATATTTGCACATATTGTCTCTACTAATAGAATTCAAGCTTCCAGAAGGCAGAGGTTGTTGGATGATTGTATCTTTGTCCCTACCATGTAGTCTGAGACCTTTAACAGAAGAAGAGTTTGATAACTATCTACTCAAGTTTTCTTTGGTATTGAGAAAAAATGCAGTCTTTTACTGCCATCTGTTGACAAGAATAAGTACTGCAAGATATGAAAAAGTTCCTATCAGAAGAGTTCATACAAAGCAGTGTTCTATGTTGTATTCCAATACTAGGGTTATTTTCTGACTCATTTCATTTGCATTTTCATTTAAGTAAGAAATCAAATATTCTTTTTATGGCAAATTAAATCTATTTTTTTCCAGGGAGCTTGATTTTGAAGGTAAATGGAATTGGGGAAGCTGAATACATAATCTGAAGTACTTCAGTCCCTCACAGTAACAGAGAGCTCCAGATGGGCACAGGGATTGGTAGCAGCATTGCTTTTGTGAGGAATATGGGGGTGTTTGGGTTCCACAAGAATATGTAGGGGGAATTGTTAGTTTACATAGCAAAGACTGGGATCTGCCTATATTGTTGCCTATGGGCAGGTACTGAGTTAAGAAAAAAGATTTACTCTCAATCTGGCCAAAATCTGAGATTAGGCCAGGTCTGCCCCACCTAGTTCTAAATTAACCTAGGGTCTTCCACCTTCTCCTTTGCACGTGCTCAAGGAGGTAGCTGTTCTTGCCCATTTGTATAATGAGTGGGGTGGGAAAAACATATGGGGGGCTAATTATAGCAATTAGATTATGACTGACCCCAGTCAATGATTGGTGTGAAGGGGCAAGAAAAAACCCTTTTGAAATTGTGTTTTGGGGTTTGGGGGCTTTCTCCCCTTGAGAGAGGTGAGCCTTTTTATTAAGATATCTTAATTAAAAAGAAAAAACTTTTCCATCACTTTGGACTAAGTTTCCATAAGCCATTTATAACTGTTCATACTTGCTTTTTCTTCTTTCTGCAACACTGAAGCCCATATGATCTAAACCTCTGCCTGCTGGACATAGGGGCTCCCACCTCATTGGGATAGCCAAAACCTTGTTGACGTGACATCAGGTGGTCTCTGGACTGCCTGAGCTGTGACTGGGTCTAGTTCAGAGAGGTCAGCCTGGGCAGGCAAGACTTTGCCAACGGAGACATCAGGCTTGACCTCTGACTTAGGGGCTTCAAGACGTTTGCCCTTGCAGTGCCCTGGATCTGGGTCAGTTGGGTGCCTGTGGCAGGCTGTGGAGCCCCCCAGAGCAGGATGCTAACCTCCTGCTGCAAGCAGTACTCAGATCTGGGCACCAGAGGCTTCACCAAGGGCCTCAGTTTCCTTCAAGACCCTCAGGATGCCCAGTTAGGCAGACTTAAGTGAGCTCCGGACAGGACTAGGGGGGGAAGGAGGTTCTGCTGCCACCTCACCTGGGGCTTGCCTCCCACCTGCCTCTGCCTCTGGTCAGGGTTCCTTTGCCAGGGCACCCAAGGGTGTGCACAGCCCATGCTAGCCAGGCTGCCTCCTCCTGGTTCCCCACCAGCACTGCCTCTTCAGACAACCCCTCCCCACTCCCAGGTCCCGTGCTGGGCGGGGCCCCCTCTCCCTCCAGAGGAAGCTGCCTCAGAAAGCCTGGCTGCAAGGTGAGGAGGAATGCAGAGTAGAGGAGCCACCTTCCAGCCCTCCCTGAACACTTGAAGCTGTCATAGTAGATCCTGTGCAGGTTGGGGAGAAGAGGTGGCATTGTGCAGATTGGACCTTAGAGAGCCGTTGTGCCAAGGAAAGGTATTCATCTGACCTGTTCACAAGGTCAAAATGTGGGGGTAATAAATATAAGAAAATAACTGATCTTTGCTTTGAAGAAAGTTTGGAAATAAATATCAAAAGACAGATTGAGATACTACAGAGATTAAATTTGAACCCTGATTATTCAGCCCTGTACTAGAAATACCAATAATCATGAGAAAAGAAAAAGAAACTGAAGGAATTAGAATAGGTATTGAGGAAACAAAACCATAGTTCTTTTAATACAATACAATAGTAAACTTAGAACATCCCAGAGAATAAATTGAGTTTAAAAAATGAATAACTTTAGCAATGTTGTAGTATATAAAGTAAACCCACATACATGATGAGCATTTCTATATTTCATCAACAATATCCTGCAGGAAAAGCTAGCAAAATTCCATTTAAAATAGCTGCTGTCAGGGCGGCTAGGTGGCGTAGTGGATAGAGCACTGGCCTTGGAGTCAGGAGTACCTGAGTTCAAATCCGGCCTCAGACACTTAATAATTACCTAGCCGTGTGGCCTTGGGCAAGCCGCTTAACCCTTGTCTTGCAAAAACTAAAAAAATAAAATAAAATAAAATAAAATAGCTGTTGTTGTCCAGTCATTTCAGTCAGGTCTGACACTTGGTAACCCTATGTTTTCTTGTCAAATTTCCTTCTCCAGGACATGGTACAGGTGAGGAAACTGAGGCATGCAGAATTAACTGATTTGCCTAGGGTTAAGCAGGTAGCAGGTTTCTGAGGAACATAGGAGGGATTAGAGAGAGAGACTATGGAAACTAAAGTAAATTAAATTATTGTTAAAAATAAAGACATAGTAAATTTGTTTAGAGAAAAAATGTTTCCTTGGCTTTTCTTGACACCATTTTTAAAGAGCAACAATAAAATTACCAGTGCAAGAACTGACTCTGTTCATTCTTATTGTGCTGTGGCTATGAGGTCTTGACACATTTCTGATACGTCTTTATTTGGATTCCCAGAGATCAGCATAATATTTGCTACATAGTAGATACGTAACAAACACTTGCTCGACTGACCTCACAACTAGCCTGAACAATTAAAGAAACTTACGTAGCTCTTGGTAGCCCAAAGGACGCTCAGTAAGCAGGCTTTGGCAAACCACTCCTCCGTCAAACAAGATGTTAGATCTCATAAAATTTTCTCCAAGTTAGGGTCAGTCATTTTCTTGTATTTCTTTCCTCCAAGTTTTGCTCTTGGCAACCATGAATTCTTTATGGAGGGACCAGGAATACAAGAGGCAGAAGTCTGCTCAATGTTGTCTTCACCTCTATTAAATCTTAGCATCACATTTCCTGTTACAAAGTGTAAATGTCTAAGAAATCATATCAAGCTCAATATTTTTTGTATGACTAACTCTCTACTCTGATGGTATTCATGATTTTCTTCACTTCACACTTTATCAGTTTCATTTATGTCCTTTCCTGCCTTAAGTGAGTGAGTTTTCACATGTGATAAAAGTATATATATATATATATATATATATATTTATATTTATATGGAGAGAGAGAGAGAGAGAGAGAGAGAGAGAGAGAGAGATTTTTTTAAAAGGGTAGAAATGGAATACTTGAATTTGACCATGCCATAGTCAACAAAACTCCTATCTCACTTGAACACAAGAGTCAGGCAGACACAAAATTTTCACAAAATTGCAATATCCTTCTTGGACACTAGATGTCAGAGAAAGATCATGTTACTTCATACAGAAACTTGTTCAAAAACTATTTCTCAAAGCATTCATTCAGTACCAGGAGCTACCCTAGTACAGGGGGATAGACAAAAATGACAGAACCCCTTCCCTGAAGAGCATGGTCAAAGATACTTATATGCAAAATGTAAACAAAAGGCATGGAAAGTGAATGAGGACTTAATAAGTCAAAAGGATCATGTAATTCTTTCAGTCAATAAATTTTTTTTACTTGTTTACTGAGTCTTAGGAAATATGGGAAGTGCTGTGGATAAAAAAAAAGAGAAAAAAGACTGTATTGACCTCAAGAAGCTCAAAATCTTATGGAGAAAACAAAGTGTAAATAAATATGCTCCAAAATCTATACAAAGTAAATTAAAAAATAATTAAATGAAGGGTAGGTGGTAGAGAGGTATGTGGAAAGGATAAATGAAGGAGACTTGATTTTAATTTAGATTTTTTTAGGTTTTTGCAAGGCAATGGGGTTAAGTGGCTTGCCCAAGGCCACACAGCTAGATAATTATTAAGTGTCTGAGGTGGATTTGAACTGCAGGACCAGTGCTCTATCTACTGCACCACCTAGTCACCCCTTAATTTAGATTTTAAAAAAAGAGAAGTAAGGAGAAAGAGTGGAAGACAGAGAACATTCCAGACATGGGATCATGCCAGAAACAATGACTGGATTGGAGAGGTGGAGTGTTTTGCTCTTGAAACAGCAAGCACATCACTGTCATTGCATCAAAGAATAAATGGAGTCATAATAAAAAAGTGGGAAGCAGTCGGGTTATGAATGTCATTCAGGGACAAACGCTGGGAGCCTATGTTCACACTGCAAATATCAGGTGTAGAGTAAAAGTTAAGAATGAATATCTGGGGCACAGGTAGAAGTGAAGAGTGAAGAGAAGCAGAGAACAGGTAGTGAATGTAAAATATCTTTGAGTAGAAGTAAGAACTATTGGAAATAAATTAGATATGAGGGCTTAGAGATAATAATAATCACTGAGTCAAGGCACAGTAATGGACATTTAATAAGTGACTACTATATACCAGATAAAATGCTAAGTGTTGGAGGTAATGATAGAGAAAAGAAAATCAGTTTTTGAATCAAGGAGCTTGCAATTTGATGGACAAAGAGAAAGAAAAATAAAATTGAAAAGAGCAGATTAGAGACAGAGCCAAGATGATGGACTAAAAGCATGAATTTACCCAAAATGTCCCCAAATCCCTCTAAATACCTTTGAATAATAACTACATGAATTCCAGAGTGGCAAGACCCACAAAAAAGATGGAGTTAAAGATTTTCCAGCCCCAGACAACTTAGAAAGTCACCAAGAAAGTCCTCTTATACCAGGTTGAGAGAGGAGCACCGTCCAGTCCAGGCAACAGGGGAGCAATTCTGGCCACAGCAAATCAGGAGCCAGGCTTGGGAGCCAATCAGTTGTGGTAGGAGCTGCTTTCAGACTCAGTCCATGGATAGTCAGGGAGTCAAGAAGAAATTACAAAGATTTCTGTGCTATCACTGAGGCAGGACTCTGCTGCTTTGCCCATTCTTGGATCTGATTAACAGTCCCAGCCACTTCCACATCAGAGCTTTCTGCAGCAGGGGAGCAAGGCTTCTCCTCACTGGTTCAGGGCAGAAAAGAATGTTTGTGGCTGCCCACAGACCAGACCACAGGATTATACCACCTTGAAAGAACTGAAAACATGCAGGTCCCCAGAAGTATCTCTGAAAACAGCTGTATAAGCTGCATAAGCTTGGGAAGCATAGTCCTACCATAACAAAGAGTTAAAATCAAGTCAAAGACTGGGAAAATGGGCAAGCAACAGAAAAAACATTGACCATAAAAAATTGCTATGCCATAAGGAAAATCAAAATACATAGTTGGAAGAAAATAGCAAAGTCAGAACTCCTACATCCAAACCCTACAAGAAAAATATGAATTGAACATAAGCCATGGAAGAGCTCAAAATGGATTTTGAAAATTAAGGAAAAGGAGAAAAAATTGTGAAGACATGTGAGTGTTGCAAAAGAAAATAATGAAAAACAGCTAGGTAAATGAAACACCAAAAAATTACTAAACAATCTAGTACCTTAAAAACAGATTAGATCAAAAGGCAAAAGAGGTATAAGCTCACTGAAGAAAGTCATTTATTAAAAATTAGTATTAAGAAAATGAAAACGAATGACATGAGAATCAAGAAGCAATAAAACAAAAGAGAATGAAAGCAAGAGAATGAAAAAAAATAGGAGAAAATGTGAACTGACCTGAAAATTAGATACAGGAGAAAAAAAATTTTAAAATATTGGACTATCTGAAAGTTATGATCAGGTATCATGTTACAAGGAATTATCAAGGAAAACTGCCCCGATATTCTAGAAGCAGAGAGTAAAATATAAATTGAAAGAAGCCACAGAACATCTCCTGAAAAAAGATTCCAAAATAAAACTCAAAGGATTATTATAGTCAAATTCAAGAGCTCCCAGGTGAAGGAGAAAAATATTGCAAACAGCCAGAAAGAAACAATTCAAGTATCAGAGGATTTGAAATATGATATTCCAAAAGGTAAAATAATTAACATTACAAACAAGAATCAATTACCCAGCAAATTTACCATACTCTTTTAGGGGAAAAGATGAATATTCAAAGAAATATGGTACCTTCAACCATTCCTGATGAAAAGACAAGAGCTGATCATAAAATTTCATCTTTAAATATAAAAAAAATAAAAAAAATAAAAAAATAAAGTGAAGTATAAAATTGGAAAGTATAAACTTTTACTGGAAGTATAAACAGGAAAGGAAAATCATAAGGGACTCGCATTCCTCCATAGGAAGATGACATTGATCACTCTTACAAACTTTCACATCGTTAAGTTAATTAGGACTATATATATATATATATACATATATATATATATATATATGTATGTGTGTGTATGTATATACATATATATGTATGTACATACAGTGGGTATAGGTGTGAGTTGAATATGAAGGGATGATATCTAAAAATAAAATTAAAGGAGAGAAGAATGTATTGGGGAAATGGGGAAAGGGGGAATTTTAATGGCTAAGGTATTTCACACCAAAGAGGCAAGAAAAAGCTTTTACAGTGAAGTGGAAGGTGGAGGTGAGGGAGAGTGAGGGAAACTTGTTCTTATCAGAATTGGATCAAAGAAGGAATAATATTAATACTGAATTGGGTGTAGAAATTTATCTTACTCTACAGGAAAGTAGGGGGAAGGGCTAAGAGAAAATTGGTGTGATGGAAAGAAGAGTAGGTTTTATGTGAATATATTGACTTCATTTTGATCTGTTCTAATTCTCAGGGAATTTGTTTCTATAAGGTTTAGTAAATTTTATACTGAGCTGCTAAATTAAATTCCTTTGTGATTATTTCTTCTTTAAGTGTCATTTCTTTACAATTTTGTTCTGATTTCTTTGATTAAAAGCTTTTAATTTTTTAAATTTGTATTTTCTCTTTCAGTTCTAGTTAAATATATACTTTCAACTGTGTGTCAACTAAGACTTTGCTTCTCACTGCTTGTACTCATTTTCCTTTCTAGTACAGGATTTTTTAAATTTAATATTTATTTATTCTCATTTTGTACAAATAATGTTTTTATACATTAATACAATATTCTTCTTTAAGAGTAAACAAAATACCCCCTCCCCCCAAAAATAGACTCGCTTGAGCGATAAAGTAAAGGAGAGAGAAAAAATTAAAATTAAAATTAAAAGATAATAGTAATAATTGTAGTTATGGCCAGGTGGCACAGTGGACAGGACTTTGATAGGCTTCCATGAGAGAACTTGGGTAGTATCTCCTGGCTGAGATCACAGACTTCTTATGGTTTAAGTGGTATTAACAATCAGAGGACCATATTCAAAGGTAAGTTTAACAAAGGAATGAAGAGAAACTTATTAAGCATGCAGTATGTCACAGGCATTTTTTCTAGTTTCTGGGGATAAAATACAAGGAAGAAATAATCCTTAATCACAAAATCCAATGCATTTAACTAAAGTGCCTCAGGGAGTTGACAGATCTGATATCTATGCAGAGAAAAGATTACAGAGCAATGGTCTGAAACAGTGGCTAGGATGGCAAGTAGGAATGTCTCTGTGTAACCCATCCTGGGTAGTTTCCACAATTTAGAACCCATTGAAAGCCTCTTGCACTGGATGAATGTCATAAATTCTCTAGCCTTGTAGGATCATTCCCACACCTTGGTTGGAGGCAAAGTGAATTGATGAAATATTAATGTCATGAGAAACTCAATGCTTTGTCTCTGGAGGCATCTTAACAAAGGAAATTATGAAACTTGTCCACAGGTCATATCACTGATGTTGGGTGAATAGATAACATTCTATCAAGGGTGATTTGAGGGCATATAATATTTCCTCTACTACATCACACAATCTCCCACACTGAACTGTAAAATCTACTGTTGATGGTTTTAGGTTTGGAGGCAGCAAACTTGGTTCCCTGCTATATTTCTCTCTTGACTTCTCTTGCCTTCTATATCTGTGGTGATTCAGTATCTACCACATTGTGAAGAGTGGGAGTGGGTATGTGGGATACCCCAAGAAGAGTCATTATCAATTGTGGATTCTATTACCTAAGACTGGTCCCAGGCAGAGGGAAACACAAGATCAGTTTCAATTTAACACAATCATAATCCTATTAAAATATCAGGAATTAATCAATGCTCTTTGTTAAAGGGATGGACAGAAGAGAAAAGTAAAACTGGAAAAGTCTCTGCAGCACAAGGGATCCTGATATGGGCCCCAGGTAGGAATCCAGGGGTTCAGTTTGTGCAAGCCTCCTGGGAATGTGAAGGTTGGAAGAGAGGAGTACTGAAAGAGAGCATCAAGTATTGTTGTGCTTCTCCTTTGTCAGTTATTGTAGACTTCTATCTTCCCTGGATTTTCTGCCTTTTCTCCTGGGGGAAGGAGAACAGGGAGTGACTGGTCAAGTTTCTGTAACAGGAAGTGATCCCAGGAAGGGCTGTTGGAAGGAGCCCCTCACAGCAAAGTGAGAGTTCTGCTACTCAAGTATTCAGTGTCTATTTAAGAAGTATCATCTGATCCCAGTTATCAAATCCTGAGATGCTGACTTACATACTAAATAACTCCTTAACACGCCCCTGTTTTGAGCCAAGATAAGAGGTGGGTAATACCCTATTTTTTTATATTTTATTTTTCCAATTATATTTTATAAAAGTTTTTCCATATTCATGCACTTGTATCTATAAAAGTTACACATTTCCACCACCTTCCACTCTCAAGTCCCTCCACCAATGGTGAACAGTTTGGTAAAAGTTGTACTGTGCATTTGTTTATATATTAGTCATATTGTTCATATATTAGTCATTTCTGTATGAAGAATTAGGACTAAAGTTAAAGAAAGAAAATCATGGGAAGGGAAATAAAAAAACCTAGAGTTTAAAAGTAAATATAGTATCCATTCAGATTCTGAGGGTTTTTTTTTTTTTTGCTTTTTGTTTGTTTTCCCTCTGAATGTGCATGGCCTCCCAGGGTTATCCTATATTTCTGAACTGCTGAGAGAAGCTACATCCATCATAGCTGATAAACTCACGGTGTTATTGTTAATATGTACAATGTTCTCTTTGCTCTGCTCAGTATCATTCATTGAATTCTTTTCCTTCTTGATGCTAGTTTTCTTACAGTACTGTATTACAATTATACACCATAACTTGTTAAGTCATCCCCCAATGGATGGACAACCCCTCAATTTCCAAGTTTTTGCCACTACAAAAAGAACTGCTAAAATATATGGTACATTTCCCATTTTATGTGATTTTTTTTGGACCATCTAGTTCAACTATGGTATTCTACAGATGAGAAACCTGAGACCCTGAAAAGTTAAGAGACTGTACCATTGTCACACTGGTACTAAAAATTAGAGGCAAGAGTTGAATCCTGATCAAACTTAGGATTTCAATGTCTGCTACTCAAACCCACAGAATACCAGTAGGGAGAAAAATCATTAATAAACCTGAGAGCTCAGAGAACAGTGAACTCTCACTCTTATTAAGGCTCTATATGAGCAAGATCATTCTTTTCTGTCCTCAAAGCAAAATATTTTAATTTAATTTTAATTGTTTTCAACCAGAAGTTTGTTTTCTATCAAGAGGTGGAGAGCATGTTTCAGCTCTCATTCTCTAGAATCATGGTGGACATTATGCTGATCAGATCTTTTGCAAAGATGTTTATCTTGACAATATTGTTATCATGATATAAATTGTTCTCTTGATTCTTTTCAAGTTGAATAAGTTCATAATACTTCCAAGATCTCTAGGAATCTATCTCCTTCACCATTAATTGCAACACAATAGTATTCTCTCATAACTTTTACACCACAACTCCTTTTGCCAATTCCCAGGTAATGGAACCCAAAAGATTCTCATTATTTCCCACTTCGAAAGAGGCTATTTTTTTTAAATTATTAAGAACAATTTGTTGTGCCTATGAATAATCCTTCTTTAAATTCACCCTCCCTTTTATTGTCCCTATTTTTCCTTCCTGTTTCTTTTTTTAATAAAATATTTTTTAATCAACTCTTTCTCTTTGTTCTTCTCTTTCTTTCTCTGGCTCTGTCTCTTTGTCTCTCTATCTCCCTGTCTCTACTTCTGTCTCTCCCCCTCTGTCGTTCTCTGTTTCTTTTTCTCTCTATCTCTCTGTCTCTGTTTCTGTATTTGTCTTTGTCTCTTGCTCTCTCTGTCTCTCTGTCTCTCTCACCAGTTCAGGTGAGAATGAACTTCAATGTTTCCTGGCTGCCATCAACCTTTACTACTTTTTTAGTTTGTACTTTTACTGGGGTAGTTAGGTGGTACAGTGGGTAGAGCACTGACCCTGGAATCAGGAGGACCTGAGTTCAAATCTTAACTCAGACACTTAATAATTACCTAGCTGTATGACCTTAGGCAAGTCACTTAACCCCATTGTCTTGAAAAAATGTACTTTTACTTGTATATAGTGATTTTGTAAATTTATTTTCCTTAACTTTCCTTTCCCTTCTTCCTGCCTTACCAACAAATTCTTCTTTTCCCCTGTTTTCATGATTCCTTAAGGTCATCAAGACATTATGTCAAGGCATAAGTTCTAGCCCATCATTTAATTGGACTCTCTCTAAAAACCCCAATGATGATAGAGTTCAAAGAGAACTGCTATTTCATTTTCCCCATTAGAATATGAGCCCCTTTTAATACTTTGTTCATGTTTGTCTTTTTGTGCTTCTCTTAACTTCTTTTTTTAAACTTCAAAGCTTTTGTTCAAATGTTTTTTGGGTTTTTTCTATCAGAGATACTTGGCATTCCCCTATTTCATTCAGGCTCCATTTTCTTCCCAAGAGAATTATACTCATCCTGTTAGGCAATTTACTCTTGGATGAAGCTTATATTCTTCACCTTCTGGAGTATTGTGTTAGAAGTTCTCCTCTTCTTTACAGAGGTTACTGTTTAATAATTTGGGATACTCACTGTGACTCCTCAGTACTTGAATTCTTTCTCTTTGGCTGCTTATGGTATCTTCTCTTTAACATGCCATTTTTTGCTGGATTTTGTATAAAATGCTCCCGGGAACTTCATAGAGTTGGTGGGATATTTCAAGCCCTTTGAAGTCAGATGGCATTCATTGGATCCTGTTAGAAGAAACTATCAACTTCACCAGACTAATCTTTTTTTTTGCAAGGAAATGAGGTTAAGTGGCTTGCCCAAGGCCACAAGGCTAGGTAATCATTAAGTGTTTGAGGACAGATTTGAACTCAGGTACTCCTGACTCTAAGGTCAGTGCTCTATCCACTGTGCCACCTAGCCGCCCCCAGACTAAACTTGATGTAGACAGAATAAGTATCAATTTATGAAGAACTATTTGAGGATCACTGAAAATGTTCACTCCCCTTACATCTGCAAATCTGTCTTCCACTGGCCTGTAAATTTGACTCATTCATAACGATATAGGAGAAAATTGGAGTTTGGGCCTTGGAAGGAGCAGGGAGCAGGGTTGTTTCCCTGCTCATTTTCTCCTGTGACTCTTCTTTCCTTCTGGGTCTGGACTGATCCAGCCTCTGTACCATTTTTTAATGTGAAGGCATTTGAGGGGGTGTCTAGGCAGTATCTAGGAATATTATAACTTCTAACCTAGGACTGACTCTAGGCAGAGTGTTGCACATTTTTGCTACCCCTTCTACACCCCCCCCCACCTTACTTCAGGAAAAATAGAGTATAATTTTCATCTGCTGTTTGTTATGGGGAGATTGTAGGAGGAAAGAAGGCAAAGAGCAGTAAGTGTCTGTGAGAGGAAAGGTTTAAAATATGTGTCCCAGGCTAGACCATACAGGTCAACCAACCTAGAAAGGTGGAGATTGGTGGGGGAAGAGTGCTAAAGATAAAATGATTATTATGCCCCCTGTTTTATTAATTCACCGTGATTCTATATTTCCTGGATTCTCTCTTATTTTATCCTGTAGTTTGGGTAGGACTGTGCTGGCAAAATCTCTGCAGAAGGAGAGAATCCTGATATGGTCTGTAGGCAGAAGTCCCACATTTTAGACTGTGCAATACTGCCGAGGAAGGATTCAGTTTTCAAGAAGGCAGCATCAACTGATCTTAATCATCATTTGTCTCAGTGACTCATCCATTTTCAAGGAAGCTTTGGATCCTGAGTGATGGCTCTCATGCAGGAGAACAAGTCCTTATTAGGTACCTTTTTTAACCTCTAAGGAAAGGAAGATGTCTTTATTACTCTATATACTCATATACATATGTTCACATGAAAACTTCTTACTTAATTCAATCAAATATTAGAAAGATGAAATGGTCAAAAAATTTCAAGTGACAAAACATTACACTCCCCTTTGGTCTCAGAATAGGGTGGGCACTTTATCTCTGAAACTGCTCAGAAATAGGCTCAGTCTTGCAATTGCTTCTTGCTTTAGCACAGTCTCTTCAATCACTACAAAGTCTAGGGCCCAAGAGGGTGCCTTACCTGAAATACTAATCCTTGGTTCAGTTCTGCTCATCAGTCCTAAACTCATCCCAGACAAGCAACAACCAAAGCTTCCCAAGGAAACATGATGCTTCTTTTACATGAAGTCAGACTGTCTCTGTGTGTTTGGCACCTCTTCTCACCCTGATGAACAATTTGCCACAGGTTTAGACCCCATTTTGGAAAGCTCCACATAGTATACTCAGGGTTAGACTCCATCACCTTAATTTTCAGACCTCTCAGTTTCCCCATGCTGAACTAAACTTAAAAAAAAACACTGTGTTTGTGTGTGTGTGTGTGTGTGTGTGTGTGTGTGTGTGTGTGTTTAACTCTGAGAAAATCAGTCCGATACATTTTTTACATCTTTGTGAAGGAAGTTAGGGGGTGAACTCAATATCTAAGCTGGTGTCTTGTTACTACAACTACAAAACTATCATGAGTATCTTTTATAATCTGCCAACTGTAGAGAAGTGAGACATTCATTCAGGAATGAATCTTAATCATCTGAAAGTTATAATAAGGCAAGATTGACCTTGTGGCATTCAGATTCTAACCATTTCTAAGGTGTTCAGTACTTAAATTGAGTAGATCTGCAGATAAATTTAAATTTTATTTTTCTCCTAAATTCATTAATATTTCCAATAGTATTTATCACTGAGTTGACAGCAGATGAACACAGCATTCTCATAGTGATGATTGACATCCTCAAGGACCATGGTATGGTCAATAGGAAGTAAATGTCTTTGAAACCCAACATGTTTAAGTCCTTACAGAAGGTGGTTGCAGAGGCTAGTTTTAGGACAACAGGAATATGGGATGTACAGGAAAGTGTTCTCAGTTTCAGGCATGCCTAAATCAAATTCTGTGGGTCTGCATGTTTTTGTTTAAGCTTATGCAATGGATTTAAGCAATGGATAGAATACTGGCCCTGGAGTCAGGAAGGCTTGAGTTCAAATCCAACCTCAGACACTTAATATTTACTTAGCTGTGTGACCTTGGGCAAGTCACTTAACCCCATTACCTTGAAAAAACCAAATAATAATAATAATAATAATAATAATAATAATAATAATATTGTCTTATCTTCTCCATCAGATAACATTATGGGTACCTTCCTTCATGTTGGTGTTGTCTCTTGACCCACCTTGATTATGTGAAATAATAAGTTCTTCAGTCTTCAATCTTTTTTCTTTCCTAGATTATTCCTTTCCTTCTCCTCTTTGTTTTTGATCTCTTAAATTCATCAAAATGTAACAAAATTGAAATCAGGACCTTCCTCTTATTTGCCCCCATCTAGGGCCCTTTGAAGGCATTTGAATTCTGGGGGACATATGTTTATTTTCCTCAACTAGATTATGAAAATATTATCACACAATCCCTTACTTTTGCTCAAAAGGATATATTTCTCTATGTTTTGCTTGACTCCTAATTTTGATACTGCTGTCTACACAGATCTGGCCTATTTACCAGGGATATGATATCATTCTATTCTATTCTGTTTTTCTATTTTATTCTATAATAACCCATGCTAGGGTATACAAGATAGTAATGGAGGATTTGCATTTCTTGTGTGAGGGCTTGATGAGTGCTGTTCAGATCTGCTTTCTACCCTTGGTGTCCAACTGGTAGCATCTTTCACTCCTAGCTCCAAAAAGCTGTAGCATATACAATGTAGTATGTATACGTTCTGTTAAATTATCTTGCTAGATGGGTTAAATCAGCCTGAGGGTAAACGATGGACCTCAAACACTTTGATGTATTAGGGGACAATCTACTCCAAGTATATGAAGACTTCCTCCTCTTGGAATGGGTGTTTGAAAACAATTTCTTCCAGTGGTCATTTAGGTGACTAAAGGAGGTACTGTGGGAGTGCTTAAAGCTTGATCAGACATGAAAAATGTAAAGGTTCTCCTCTGTATCCGAGGCCATCACCACTCATACTGACTTTTGTCTTATCATGGAACTTTACTGACTCTGGAAGACATTCTAAGTGACTCTATGGAGTCACTTAGACAATATGTCTCCAATTCATTTGCCAATCAAGACAGCGTGTAGGGATGTCATTGGTCATTTTTGGATCTTATTCTTCTCTCAATATCTGTTTGATATTGATCTATGCTTCACATGGTTATAAATATAGAACTTATATCAGATTGCCTTCTGACAGGGGAGAGAGAGTAGGGAAAGGAGACAGGGGGAAAATTTATAAAACTCAAAAACTTGCCAAAAATTGATTGATAAAAACTACCATGATGTGGTTGGAAAAACAAATAAATAAAATATTTAAATTTTTAGAAAAAGAGCAGAGAGGGTTCAGCCTCTTGGATCTGATACCATGGTCAATGCTAGACTGATGCAAAAGGAAAAAAAATAACATCCAGGACAGAACTTGGGCTCCCTGCAGTTGTGGTTGCCCCTTGGAATTTTCTGACATCCCCACCAGAATGAGTGTGGAGCTAGGCCAGCTCCAGTCTCAGGGTAGCCATGGGAAACCTGCAGAGCAACCCAGCAGCTGCTTCCAGAGCACTGAGTCCATTGATGGTAAACAGATGGGGGAGAGACTGCAGAGGTCTCTTTATTAAATGTAGTTCAAGACTCTGCTGTTTTGTCCATACTCAGTTCCAGGGCCCAGTCTGGGTCCCTGTACTACCATAGAGGAGCAGTGATCCTCCTTACAACTCCAGGGCAGAGAGGAGTGCTTGTGGTCATCCATAGACCAGAGCACAGAGCAAGGAGAGCAGTTAGAGCCTCTAAGAAGACATTGGAACAATTAAGGTCCCTGGGGAAGGGGTATATGAAAAGCCCTCCCCCCCAAAAAAAACTTTGTAAGTATAGTGAATCAGGTGAGGAAATAAACAAACAACAGAATAAAAAGAATCTGACCATAAAAAATTACTTTGGCCTCATGGCAGATAAAATTATACATTCAGAACATGACAAAGTAAAAGCTTCTGTATTCAAAGCCTTCAAGAAAAATAGGAATTCATCTCAGGTTACAGAAGATCTCAAATGAGACTGAAAAGCAAGTGAGGTAGAGGAAAAATTGGAAAGAGAAATGAAAAAGAGGCAGGAAAATCATGAAAACCAGGTCAGTAATTTGGTGAAGGAGATACAAAAAAACACTGAAGAAAATTATATGTTAAAAACCAGTTTAGGGGACCAGCTAGGTGGAGCAGTGAATAGAGCACTGGTCCTGGAGTCAGGAGGTCCTGAGTTCAAATCCACCCTCACACATTTAATAATTGCCTAGCTATGTGACCTTGTGTCCAAGCAAGTCACTTAGCCCCATTGCCTTAAATAAAATAAAATTTTTAAAAAATGGTTTAGTACAACTGTAAAAAGCAGTTCAAAAGGAGAAGAATGCCTTAAAAAGAAGAATTGGTCAGGTAGAAAGTGAAATAAAAAAGCTCACGGAAGAAAATAATTCTTTCAAATGTAGAATAGAGCTAAAGGAAGCTGTCTTTTTTGAGAAATCAAGAAACAATAAAAGAAAACCACCCTTGGCTTGACCAAGTCAAAGGGAAGAGAGGAGACAGAACAGGATCTCTTACCCTCTCCTTCTCCATATCATCTCTTTTGTTTGGTGTCCTTTAATGGTATAATTGTTTTTGTCTGGTTTCAATCAGCACCTACTAAAAAGGAATTTCCATGTACTTTGTTGACAAACAGAAAGAGGGGACTGTCCCTAACCTGCAGATCATTATGATTTACAGGCTCAAAGAAGACAGTTGTTTTAATGTGCACTTCTCTCATTCTGAGGGATCTGGAGCATTTTGTCATAGGACAGCTTAGGATAGTTTAAATTTTTTCTTTGAAAATATCCTGTGCCTTTAACCTTTTCGAAATGGTATCAGTTCCTTCTAAATCTTCCATGTTCTTTTTTTTTTTTTTAGATTTTTGCAAGGCAACGGATTTAAGTGGCTTTCCCAAGGCCACACAGCTAGGTCATTATTAAGTGTCTGAGGCCAGATTTGAACTCAGGTACTCCTGACTCCAGGGCCAGTGCACTATCCACTGCACCACCTAGCCACCCCAATCTTCTAAATTCTTTACAGAACTATACTGCAAAGATTTTTTTTCCTCATTTAAGCTACTGTTTTCAATTTCAATATATTTGATCTATTTATACAAAAACATTTTAACTTTAATAAATAATGTTTGTTCTTCATTCTTGAAGAAGACCATAACAGCAAGGATGTGATGGTATTGTTGTACCCAGAAAGCAAGTCCGAGATCAAGCTATGAAATTTGGGTGTGGACCTTATTTGCCTGGGGGTAAAAGCCCAAATCTAACAACACTAAGAATTGAATGAGAAAAGTTTTATAGTATTTTGAGGGGTGGGGGTATCATGAACAAGCAGGGTAAAGAAGCAAAAATAGCAGTTAGATATATTTCCTTGTCAGACTGTTACACCCATGTGACATAGTATAGGTAGGAGGCCAATAAAAGATGGAAGGGAGTCAGGGTCTAACATGTTTCCTGTGGTACAGGACAGGCACATACCACAGAGAGGGTCAGGGGTCTGCCTGTAGCCCAGGACAGTCATGTACCTGGGAGACTTAGGTCAGGTGGAGTTTACTATCTCAGAGCTGCAGTTGCACCTGGGTAGGGGGATGAAGTTTTAGGAGGGAGCAGGAATATTGCAGAAACAACAAAAATGATTAGGTTAACAAGAACCTTAGGTGAGTCCCAGATAAAATTTATGATATATCTCAGGACTCTCGGCGTAACTGTTTTAGCCCTATCAGGATGTCCCCAGCCTTAGGGGCATTAGCCAAACTGAGAAGGTTCTTGGGGTCCAGAAGTGACAAGAACACCATTTACCCAGGGGTTACACAAGTATTAATATTATACTTCACTATGACACGCACAAGAATAGAATTTGAGGGGTAGATTCAATATGGTGGCAGGAGTACAGCCTCTCTTAGGTGCTCTCTCCAAAACATTTCAAAAAACTTAAAATTATGACTTTAACTAAATTTTTGAGAGACAGAACCCACAGAAAGATCCAGTGAGGCAATTCTCCAGTCTAAGTTAAACTGGAAAATATTGGGAAGGCTTTGTTACACAGGTTTGGAGGGGGCAGAAGTGTACTAGAGAGAAGGAACTTTGGCCTCCTGGAAACAGCCCCAGGGCACCTGGGAGCACTGGCTCCCTGCAGCAGAAGCAGTTTCCTGATCTGCACCCCAGGGAGCACCAAGCACAACTTGGACGATCAACAGGGAGACCTCTGCCAGAGCAAATGCAAAGCCTAGGCCAGTCTGCTTCCTCTCAGCCCAGTCACAACACTCAATGCAGCCCAGATTCCACGAAATGGAAGCAGGCCCATGGAGCCACCTAGCAAGAGCCTCCTGGCAGCTGCGCTCTGAGTGCTCAGCTCACAAAAGATAAGGAAGTGGAGAGAGACTGCTGAGGTCTTTCCTCTATCCCTGGGACAGGACTCTGGTGATTCAACCATATTCAGACCCTGGTCACATTCTGGATCCCCCCATAGAGCAGGGAACCCCCACACACACAGCCTGAGGATAGAGGGAGCCTCACATACTGAGGTCTTTGCCCCAGGTATGCCAATAGCACTCAAAAGCTCAAGAAGCACCCCAAAACCAGGCCCAGCCTGGGAGAAGGAGTAACCAGAAAAAAGGAACCTGACCATAGACAATTACTTGGGCCCCATGGAGGATAAAAATACTCAATCTGAAGATGAGAAAGTTCAAGCTTCTGCAGCTAAAGATTCCAAGAAATATAGAAGTTGGGCTCGGGCTATGACAGAGCTCAAAAAAGACTTTGAAAATCAAGTGAGGGCGATAGAAGAAAAATTGGGAAAAGAAATAAGAGAGATGCAGAAAAACATGAAAACGAAGTCAGCAGGTTAGTCAAGGAGATCCGAAAAAATGCTGAAGAAAATAATATGTTAAAAACCAGCTTAGGTCAAATGGATAAAACAGTTCAAAAAGTTGCTGAAGAGAAGAATACTTTAAAAAGCAGAATTGGCCAGATGGAAAAGGAGATAAGAAAGCTCTCTGGGGAAAACAAATCCTTCAGATATAGAATGGAACTAAAGGAAGCTGATGACTTTGTGAGAACTTAAGACACAATAATTCAACACCAAAAGAATGGAAAAACTAAAAGAAAATGTGAAATATCTCATTAAAAAAAACCCAACTGATCTGGAAAAATAGATCTAGAAAAGGTAATTTAAAAATTATTGGGCTACCTGAAAGTCATGATCAGGAAAAGAGCCTTGACCTCATTTTTAAAGAATTTCTACAGGAAAATTTCCTTGATATTCCTAGAAGCAGAGGGTAAAATAGAAATTGAGAGAATCCACTTTCCCTTGGAAAGATATTAAAAAAAAATCCTCCCAGGAATATTATAGCCAAATTCCAGAACTCCCAAATGAAAGAGAAGATATTACAAGCAGACAGGACACAATTCACAATTCCTAGAGCTGCAGTCAGGATTACCCAGGATTTACCAGCATCTACATTTAGGGCTCCTAGGGTTTGGAATATAATATTTTGCCTTGGAAGGCAGAAGAGCTTGGAATGCAACCAGGAATAAACTACCAAGCAAAACTGAACATCCTCTTCCAGGGGAAAAGATGGAATTTCAATGAACCAGGGGAATTTCAAATGTTCTTGCTGGAATGGCCAGGTTTGATCTTCAAGTACGGAACTCCAGTGAAGCACAGAGAGGGTGGATGAGAAAGGTAAATTATGAGGTACTTAATGATGATGAACTGCTTGTATTCTGGCATGGAAAGATGATACTGATAACATTCATATAAACCTTCTCATTTAATAGAACAGGTAGAAGGAGATTTTATAGATGAGGCACAGGAGAGAGCTGAATTTGAAGATATAATATATGGTAAAAATGGATTCAATAAGTGAAAGGGAAATGCCCTGGGAGTAAGAGAAAGGAGTGGTAGAATAGGCTGATATTTCATGTAAAAGAGTCAAGAAATAGTTTTTGCAATGGTATGGAAAGGGGGAAGGCAAGGGGAAATGAAGGAACCTTCATTCTCATCAGAAATGGCTCAGAGAAAAAATAGTATACACACTCAATAGAGTATAGATATCTAGAAGAAAAGGGAGAGAAGGAGGATGAGGGGAGGGGAAGGGGGATGTGGTTGATAGAGGAGAGGGTAGATCATAGGAGATCACAGGAGAGGACAATCAGTTATGACACATTTTCTTTTTTACTTTTTGCAAAGTGCTGGGATTGGGTGGCCTGTCCAGGACCATGGGGCCGGGTGGTTGCTGGGTCTCTGGGGTGCCATGTGGGCTCGGGGCCTCTTGGTCCCAGGACCAGTGCTATGTCTGCTGCACCACTCATCTGTCACATAACACATTTTTGAAGAGGGACAGAGAAGAAAGGAGAGAGAAAATATTTTAGTGGTAGTGGGGAGGAATGGATGGAGGGAATTACAATCAGTAACTGCAACTATGGAAGTAACTTTTATGATGGACTTATGATAAAGAATGTGACCACCTGAGACAGAGCTGATAACATCGGAACACAGAGTGAAACACATTTTTTTCTATTTTGTTCACTTTATTTCTCATATTCTGGCTAACTGCATCTCTTTTATCGTGTTTTTTAATCAAATATGTTCTCAGGTTAGTCCCCTGTCTCACCCTGCCACACCTGCACTGGGCCTCTGTTGTCTGCCCTGGGCACTTCCATGATGCCCCATGACAGATCTTGCTGGGATATGTTCCTCTCTACTATTCTGTAGGTTCTATGGAACCCAAATCTGTTAAGAGGCTTGATCCATGTCAATTTTGAGGGAAAGCCAGGAAGAGCTTAAAACAGTGGCTGGCTTCTCTCTCCTCTTGACCAGAAGTCTGTATTAGATTATTAATCTCATCTGTATTAGATTACTGATCTCATCTTGATTTCAGATTTCCATTTTTATGTTTCATTAGAGATTATTCATTTCTTCTTTTTCTACTTTAAAATTCTCATAACCAATTTGTTGATATGCTCTTTTTTGTTTTATTTATGCAAGCATTCAGAAAAAGAAATTTCCTCTAAGTATTGATTTGGCTGCCTCTCACAATTTTTCAATGTTCCTTCTTTGTTGTAACTCTTTTTAAAATAATTACTGATTCATTCTCTGATTTTTTCTTTGATGCATTCATTCTTTAGGATTAGATTATTTAATTCCCAATTAATTTTTAATCTGTGTTTCCACAGCTTGATAATTTATATTGCATTGTGTTCTATAAAAGGTCTGGAAAGGTATGCAATTAAAACATTTGGTTATGCATGTCTTGAGATTTTTCTGAGAGCATTCTGCTCATCATTTTATATAGCAGAATCATATTCCATTATAATCACCTGTGATAATTTGTTCAGTCTTTCCCTAATTGTTGGGTATCTCCACAACCAATTATTTGCCACCAGAAAAAAATAAACTTCTATAAGGCTTGGTCCACTCTCTGTAAATTGTACAGTCCAGATTATATGTACTCTGTTTCTAGACATAAGTCCCCAGACATTTGCTACTCCCCAAGAAATTGTCCTGTCCAGGCTGGTGTAAACAAGTCACCCTGAACTGACTCCATCAAATGCCACTGATATTTCTCTTTTCTGGACCAGAATCCTGTGCAATAGTGCAACTCTGCCCTGGAATTCAGAATCTAGGCTGGACTCGGGGAGTCTGGCAGTCAAGGCAAGTTTTCAAGTTGTTGTGGCCCACCACTAATCCAAGTTAGTCACAACAGAGGACTGGGCACTGACTTTTATTTTCCTGCCCCCATGGGGCAGGAACTGGAGCTGCATATGCAGCGCTCACCAAGTCAGTAAGCACTAGTAAAAGAGGAGCAAAGTGGTGTCCTTCAGCAAGAACCTCCCACCACTTCTAGTACCCGCTTCATTATTCTCCTTAAATAGGATACACAGACTCAGGCACAATAGAACTCTGCCACACAGCAATTCCGACCTCTCTTCCTCTCAATGGGGTACGCCTCCCACCCCACCCCTACCCTTCTCCTCTCTTTTAGTACAATATGGATACAGAGGAACAATTCCAAAATAAAAACACTACCCAACAGTGAACCAGTCCAGTTTTGTCAGTCCTTAGTGCTTCTACAAATGAAGAACAATCTTCAGGGCCTCTGAATTCTAGAACCTTGCAGTCTTGTTTCAAGCCCCCAAGGCTATCACTCTCTCCTTTCCACAGGAGCGATGCTGCGCTCAAATGACAATATGTAGTTAGAATGAGATCATCCCTTTTCTTTAATATAACTTCATACTTCCGAATCCAAGCATCTGTTAGTCATTTCCTAGCCTTTTGGCTTAAAATAGTATGAACCCGGTGTGGAGCACTAACCATTAGCACACCTCCAAAGGTCAACTTCCTGCTCTTCTCCACTAATACTGTGGTGGCTGCCACAGCTTAGATACATTCAGGCTGGGATACCAAGTCAAGTAGTTAAAACAAAAAACTCACTGGTTGGTGCTGTCCTGTCCGGGGTTGGGTTAACACAGGGCTATGCCCTGTTGTACTGAGGCTAAAATAAGAAACAGTTTGTCCAGGGTGGGCAAGGCTAATACTGGAGCCTACACTAAAGCTTGCTTCAGCCTTTTAACATCTTCCTTTCCTTTCCTTTCCTTTCCCACTCTAAGGTCTCAAGTTCCTCAACTAATAGCTTCTTATGCAATGTTTTGATTTTTATTGCATAAGATTCAATACATAATCTATAATATCCAATCAATCCCAGAAACCTCCTAAATTCTCTTTTAGTAAAAGGGTGGGATAAATCCAAGATGACCTGAATGTATTCTGAGCTAATCTTCCTAATCCCTTCACTTATTAGGTGACCCAAATATATGATTTCCTTCTTAGCAAATTGCAATTTCTTTGGGGAGCCTCGCAAACTCTGTTTCCCTAAGTAGGCCAGAAATCTCAGGTCTTTTCCACCCTGAAAGCAACAAGTCATCCACATTCTGAAGGAACTTTACACCAGGAGGAGAGGGAAACATTTCTAGAATTTCCTTCATTGCCTGACCTAATAAATTGGGGGATTCCACATACCCCTTAGGGTAAGACTGTCCACATAAGCTGCTGTTTTCTCCCCATTTTTGTATTCTCCTAGGGAAATTCAAAGAAATGCCTGCTCTCTGAATTGAGGGGGCAAGTCCAGAAGACATCTCTCTGATTTATAACGTGGAACCACCTATGCTCTGGGAGAATCTGCCTCATCAAGGTATAGGGGTTGGACACCACTGGGTGGTGTGATAACACCAGCTGATTAGCTTCCCTTAAATTATATATGGATTAATAACTGCCATCAGTCTTACTAATAGGCAGAATTGGGGTATTGAACCTTGGCATACATCGCTCCAGGATCCTGTCCAGAAGCAGCTCCTCATTAATTGACTGCAGTACCTTCTTCCCTAAGACTAGGAGAGGATATTGTCTAACACATGCTACTGACTAGGGATTTTTAAGATGACATTGGGTGGCTCTATTTTAGACATCCCCCTTTCCCCTCCCTGATCCAGACTTTAGTATTTACTTGTCTTTCTTCCATTGCCATTAGGAGGCATATTAGGGTCTTTAACTGCTTATACAGGACCTTTATTCCCAGATTTAGTTAATTATTAAACCTCTGCCTGATAGGTTTATTCCCACTTCAGGAATGTACAGAAACTTTATCTTCACCTTCCTTTCTCTATATTCCACCTCTACTTCATCAAAAATTAATATGAAAAAAAGTTTTCTCACTTAACTCAAGAAGCCCTCAGCATGTCTTCCCCTAGCTTCATCCCTTTCAGTAAAGGGGTCAATAACAATCTGTCAGCTCCTGTGTCCAACAATAAAATCAATCACTTCTCAAGAGTCCAATGCTCAGGTTTACCAGGGGCTCTTGGTTGGGCTTGAGGAATAAGGACCCCTGAATTTCCTAGTCCTCTTCTTCAAAGGACATGATGGGATGATCCATGCTTCCGTTTTCCAACTCAGAGCATTCTCTTTTTATGTCCTACTCTTCTGCAGGTAAAGCATTTATTCCTTCCACTCTATTTCCCTTTCTTTCCCTTTCCTTCATTTCTCTCTGATCCCCTACCTGTGCCCCCAAATGGGCAGATTCTACATTAATTCCCTCTCTAACAGCCTGGACCATTATCCTGGCTTTCTTTTTCTGCTTCTCATCCTCTCTCTCCTAATGGAAATATTATGCTCCTCCCTTAAAAATTCCTCAAGTGGTCACCCATTCCATCTTTCTAATTTCTGCAATTTCTTATTAACATTGGGCCAGGCATTTGTGACAAAATTTACCCTCAACATGCCTTCTTTCACAGAATCCAGGAGAACCAACCCCGAATATTTTCTCACATTATCTTTCATTCTCTCAAGAAATTTAGAAGGTGTCTCATCCTTCTCCTGGAATACTTCAAAAGCTCTGCTCAAATTTTGGGACTTGGGGACAGATTCCTTGATCCCCAAGATGATAAGGACTGTCAAATCCTACATATGTCTTCTATGAGCCAGGTAATTATTATTCCAGCTAAGGTTTACATTAAGATATTTAACTTCTGCAAGTAGAATGGGGAGATGTTTCCTCATCAACCCCTCCATGGCTGCCTTCCTAATCATTCCCCTTTTCCCCATGAAGAGGACATTCAAGATTGACATTAATTTCCCCCAAGTGAAGAGGTTGGGCCCTAAGAATTGTTCCAGTTGGTCAGATAACCACACTGGATCTTCTACTAGTGATTTCATCTCCTTTTTTGAATGCCTTGACTTCTGATGAACTTGAAGGGGCATTCATATAATCTACCCCCCTACACCCTTGTTCTCCCATTGGCATCTCCTTGTAATGGAAACAAAGATATTCGATTAGTTAAAAAGGGAAAGATTCTCTATGTCCTTTTAGCATTGTTCCAGCTCCTTCTTTAATATAGAAAATGCTTCTTTATCTTTCTTCTCCTCCCTTCCCCCCTTTTCTTGAGTTTTATTATCAGTTTCCTCCCCTCTAGGAGCAGTCAGAGGACTTAGAATGGACTAAAGTTTAGAGGATGGAATATAAAAAGGAGGCAATACTGCTAGGGCATCCCATCTATGCTTTTTGCCCCTTTCTGACTTATTAAGAAATAATTTGTTATTCCCAATGATCCAGCATGCTGTATAGTCTACCTCCTCTTTGTTTAAAGGCTTTGTGTTATTCACAAAAGAATTCAAAATTTGGCATACCTAATCCTTATCAGACCTGAATCTTGGCCACAACACCAACTATCACTGAATGGGCCATTCAAAACAGCAATATTTAATTAATTTACTCTTTTCTTTGCCCCAGATAGCATTCTCATTATCCCAGTTAACTAATTTTCTTCCCAATGGACTTTTTTGGGTATGCAATAGAGGGTCTCTCCTCCTCCACCTCTTTTGATATCTGGCCTCCCATCTAGGGTCATCCCCCACCTTGGGGTTTTCTACAATGGGGACTTCTAAGCCAAGAAAGACAGAATTACAATTTTCCTACCTTTCTGAATCAATTCCACAATTGATCCCTCAATTGTTCTGTTACTCCCCACAGATCAACACACACACACAGGGTAAAAGCTGAAGTAAAATATATTATACTTCAGCCAAAGTAAAAAATCAAGGGTAGCGATCTTGATCTCAGACAATGCAAAAGCCAAAATATCTCATTAAAGGAGATAAGGAAGAAAACTGCATCTTCTTTTTTGTTTGTTTTTGTTGTTGTTGTTTTTTCAAGGCAGGGGGCTTAAGTGACTTGCCCAAGGTCACACAGCTAGCTAATTATTAAATGTCTGAGGCCATATTTGAACGCAGGTCCTCCTGATTTTAGGGCCAGTGTTCTATTCATGTGCCACCTAGCTGCCCTGAAAACTACATCTTCTTAAAAGGCAAAGAAGCTATATTCAACATATATATACACCAAGTAGCATAGCACCTAAATTCTTTTTTTTTAGGTTTTTTTTACAAGGCAAATGGGGTTAAGTGGCTTGCCCAAGACCACACAGCCAGGTAATTATTAAGTGTCTGAGACCGGATTTGAACCCAGGTATTCCTGACTCCAGGGCCAGTGCTTTATCCACTACACCACCTAGCCACCCCTCACCTAAATTCTTAGAGGAGAAGTAGAACAAATTACAAGGAGACATAGAAAGCAAAATGATAATAGTGGCGGATATGAGGAATGTGGGGTGGGTGTTGTTGGTCTCCATAGGGTAGGGGTTGACTAAGAAATACATTGCCCTCAGTTTTCATTTCTTAGCCACCACAGAGCTGCTATTAACATTTTTGTACAGGTTATATTTTTACCTTTTTTCGCAATCTCTTGAAACCTGAGGGAAAGTTCATCAATTGGGGAATGGCTTAGCAAAGTGTGGTATATATATATATATATGTCATGGAACACTATTGTTCTATTAGAAACCAGGACTGACAGGATTTCAGGGAAGCCTGGAAGGATTTGCATGAACTGATGCTGTGCGAGATGCGCAGAACCAGGAGAACATTACACACCCTAACAGCAACATGGGAGTGATGATCAACCTCAATGGATTTGTTTATACCAACAGGGCAACAATCAGGCTCAATTTTGGGGTTTCTGTGACGAAGAATGCCATCTATATTCTGAGAAAGAATTGTGGAGTTTGAACAAAGACCAAGGACTATTACCTTTAATTTAAAAAAAAAATGTTGTCTTATTATGTAATTCTGCTATATCTCATACTATATGTTTCTTCCTTAAGGACATGATTTCTTTCTCATCACATACAACTTAGATCAATCCATACTCTGGGGATGACTAGCAAACTTCCTTCTGTGGGGAGTGGGGGGAGGGAATCAAGATTGGGGGAAAAATTGTAAAACTCAAAATAAATTAAACTTTTCTAAAATTAAAAAAAGACACACATGACCAAGGGGGAATAACCCCAGCCAATCACAAAACTGAGAGATCTTCTAACCACATTCCAAAGACGACAGGCCCAAGCTTAGAAGAAACCAGTTCCCAACCAATCAAGGGTGACCTAGAGAGTCCTGATCTAAATAACTGAGTTTACACAATTAGGTAGTTGAATATGATCCTTTACACCTCCTATGACCATTGAGTTTCTTTTTTTTTTTTTAGTTTTTTTTTTTGCAAGGCAGTGGGGTTAAGTGGCTTGCCCAAGGCCACACAGCTAGTTAATTATTAAGTGTCTGAGGCTGGATTGGAATTCAGGTCCTCCTGACTCCAGGGCCAGTGCACTATCCACTGCGCCACCTAGCCGCCCTTGACCATTGAGTTTCAACAACATAACATGCATCATATGATGGAAGGAGTCATATTAGAGACATGTCATGGAATAGGTGGACCTCTTAGACAGTAACTCGAATTCCAAGAACCTATGAAAATCCTGATGGGAGGCAAAAGTTTCTAAAACCATATAATAACAGACAGTATTGTGCCTTGGTGTGCCTCACATTGGGGGGGGGTACCTGTGTCTTGCAAGATACATGAATAAAGTGTTCAGTTTTTCTATCACTCCAGCAGATATGATTCTTATATAGATACCAACCTTGGGGACTGCTACTGGGACCTGCAGAAACTTTGGGGAAACCCCAGGAGAGACCGAGGTAGGGGCACTCACAGCTTTATTTCACACAGATCCCCATTTCTTTTCCTGGGTTCCCTCCAATGGATCTCGGGAACCCTGGAATTTATGGGGCAGGGGGGAGTGATGGAACAATTAAAGGATAAATTGTGGAATCAATCCAGAAAGGTAGGAAAGCTTTAGTTCTGCCTTTTGGGGATTAGGAGTCCTCATTCTAGATAACTCTAAGGGGGGGAGTCCCTAGATGGAAGGCCTGGGATCAAATGAAGAACCTGGTGGGGGGAGACCCTCTCTCAGGTACCCAAAGAAAGCCCTTTGGGAAGAAAATTAGCTAAATGGGATAGTGAAGATGCTGTGCAGTGTAAGGAGAAAAGTAAGTTAATCAAATACTGCTTTTTTGAATGGCCTAAAATCCCCATTCAAAGACAAAATTTGGATTTGATGAAGATTAGGTATGACAAATTTTGAATCTTTTTGTGAATAAGAAGGTACTTCTAAACAAAGAGATAGAATATGCAGCACGTTGGATAATTGGGGATATTAAATTATTTTTGAACAAATTAGAAAGGGACAAAAAACATTAGAAGGGATCCCCTGGCAATATTGCCTCCACCTTTTATTCTATCCCCTGATTCTCAGTCTTCTCTAAGTTCTCCGACTGCTCCTAGAGAGGAGGAAGCTGACAGTAAAGCCCAAAGAGGAAAGGGAAAGTAAAGAGAAAGAAGAAAACGAAACAGTTCTGAAATTAAAGAAGGAGCTGGAGCAATGTAAAGGACATATACAGAATCTCCCCTTGACTGATCAAAAGTCTTTGTCTTTGCTTCCATTATGGGAGTTGCCAATGGGAAGACAGGGAGGTGGGGATAGGGTATGTTAATGCCCCTTTAAGTACATCAGAAGTCAAGGCATTCAAAAAGGAGATGATGCAGTCCCCTTATCTGACTAACTAGAACAATTCTTAGGGCCCAACCTCTTCACTTAGGAGGAATTAATGTCAATCTTGAATGCTCTCTTCTTGGGGAAAAGAGGGGAATGATTAGGGAGGCAGCCATGGAGGGTTAGGGAGGAAGATCCCTCTGTTTCAGGAGTTCTGCCCGCAGAAGCTAAATACCTTAATGTAGATCTAGGCTGGGATAATAATAATCTAGCTCATAGGAGACATATGCAGAATTTGAGGTAACTTATTATCGCAGGGATCAAGGAAGCTGTCCCTAAGTCCCAAAATCTGCACAAGGCTTGCGAAGTATTCCAAGAGAAGGGTGAGACACTTTCTAGATTTCTTGAAAGAATAAAGGAGAATGTGAGAAAATAGTCAGCTTTGGATCTCCAGGATCCTACGACAGAAAGCATTTTGAGGGTAAATTTTATCACCAATGTCTGGCTCGATATTAATAAGAAATTGCAGAAATTAGAGAAATGGAATGTGTGACCACTTGAGAAACTTTTAAGGGAGGCACAGAGAGTTTGTTAGGAGAGAGGATGAGAAGCAGAAAAAGAGACCATCAAAAGGGAAGCTCCCCTGAAGTAATAGGGAATTGATTAACTGATAAGGAACCAAAACAGGCTTCTCTAGAGGAAGTTGGGACCAAGATGTTGGTCCTGATCCCATAAGTTCCATCCCCAGAATCAATTCTGATATTCAATGAGGAGGGGGAAGAGCTAAAAAAATGGAGCTATTAAGAAGGAACTTTATGACTGGAGAAGTAGGAGATCAGTTGGGGGTAAGGTTATATGATAACTTAAGCCTAGAGAAAGGCGAAGTCATTAACTAAGACTGGGAATGCTAATGGATGGGGAGATACATGACCCCACAGGAAGAATTATCCAGACTTATGGATCTGCTACCTAGGCACAAGATGGGAGTTGGGGCTATAGATCCCCAATTTATATACTGAATAGACTAATAAGACTCTAAGCTGTAGAGGACATAATTACCACACAGCTAGCTTGGACTTGCTGACTGACCAAGCCACACAAACAAGAGAAGCAATTGTTCAACATAAATTGGTATTAGACTATCTGTTGGCTGAAGAAGAAGGAGGAATCTGTAGTAAAATGAATCTATCAACTTGCTGCCTAAAGACAGATGGCAATGGACAGCTGGTAAAGGAGATAATCAGGGACATCAGAAATTTTGCACATTTTCCAGTCCAAACCTGGACAAGTCTATTTAGTTCCTCTTGCATCAAATCATTTTCTAGTTCATAATGTAAACAGTTGTTGGGTATCATACTGTTGAACCTAAGCGGGATAATCTTATTACCCTTGTGTCTCCCATGTGTGATGTAGTTAATAACCTCAAAAGTACAAAATTCTATCAGTAAATTAGCATGGGTATATGTCTCTAATAATGAAGTAAAAATCTTGATAGAAAAATCAGTAGTCCTATTAAGGATGAGGATTGTGAATTGATGTTAAGACAATCTAAAGAAGACACTACTGGTGAAGTGTGAAGACCAAGGTCTTATTAAAAAGAAAGGCGGGGTTGTGAGGAATGCAGGGTGCTGTTGGTCTCCATAGGGTGGAGGCTACCTAAGAAATACATTACAAAGATGCAATGACCCTGATCAATCACAAAACTGGGAGAGATCTTCTAACCCATTCCTAAAATGATGGGTCCAAGCTTAGAAGAAACCAGTCCCCAACTAGTCAAGAGTGACCTAGAGGTCTTGACCTAACACAACTGAGTTTGCACAATTAGGTACTTGAATATTATCCTGCATACTTCCTGTGACCATTGAGGTTCATAAACATAACATATGATGGAAGGGGTCACATGTCATGCGATGGGTGGACCTCTTAGACTAAAACTCGAATTCCTAGATCTATGAATAAAGTGTTCAATTCTTCTATAATTCCAGTAGATATGTTTCTTTTTATAGATAACAGGTGACATCAAACTCTCTCTCAGAATTAGATAAATCTAACGACAATATGAAGAAGAAGGAAGTTAAAAAGATGAATAAAATCTTAGGAAACTCAGATATGACAGACCTCTAGGGAGAACTGAATGGGGATAGGAAAGAATACACCTTTTTCTCTGCATGACATGGTACTTTATCAAAATTGATCATGTACAAGTAAATAAAAAATTTACAATAAAATGCAAAAGGGAAAAATAATAAATGCATACTTTTCAGAATATGATGCAATAAAAATTACATGTAATAAGGGTCCTTGGAAAAATAAATCAAAAATTAATTGGAAACTAGCCTATTTTAAAGCATGAGTGGATCAAACAACAAATCATGGAAATGAACCACAATTTCATCCAGGAAAATGACAACAATGAGACATCATTGTGTGAGGCAGCCAAAAGCAGTTTGTAGGACAAATTTCATATGTCTAATTGCTTATATAAATAAAATAGAGAAAGAAGAGTTCAATGAATTGGACATGCAACTAAAAAAAGGTAGAAAAAGAACAAATTTAAAATTCTTAATTAAATACAAAATTAGAAATTCTGAAAATAAAAGGAGAAAATAATAGATTTGAATGAATGGAAACCATTGATCTAATAAATAAAACTAAGGGTTGGTTTTTTAAGAAAAAAAATAAAATAGATACACCTTTGGCTAATATGATTAAAAAATAAAGATTACCAAATTACCAGTATCAAAAATGAAGAGGATGAACTCACCACCAATGAGGAGAAATTTACAGATATAATTTGGAGTTACTTTGCCCAACTGTATGGCAAAAATTTGACAACATGAATGAAATGGATGAATATTTACAAAAATACAAACTACCCAGATTAACAGAAGAGGAAATAAAATAATTTAAAAAAACATTTCAGAAAGAAAGAAATTGAAGACAACATCAATAAAGTCCCCAAGAAAAAAACTCCAGTCCACATTTACATGTGAATTCTAGCAAACATTTAAAGAACAATTAATTTCAATTCTTTATAAAGTATTTTTAAAAAAAAATAAGGGAAGTAAAAGGTCTGTCAAATTCCTTTCATGACACCAATGTAGTGCTGATACCTAAATCATGAAGAGTCAAAGCAGACAAAGAATATTATAGACCATCATCCCTAATTAACATTGATGCAAAAATCTTAAATAAAATTTTAGGAAAGAGATTACAACACATTGATGATGTTTGTCCTTCATTGTCAAAGAAGACATTAGAGAGCTGATGCCATGACAAGCACATGAATTGTATTTGAGTAAGGGGGTGCTGTGCTATCATGACCAGTCTCACTTTCTCCTCCACAGTTCTCTGGGTTCAGTTGCTGCCACTGGGATTTTTGGAGTCACCAGATATGCATAGGAATTTGGGGGTCACTGAAAAGCAAAAGAATTTGCACACTCTCTGGGATGTTAAAGCTGCTCAGCATTTTAATGTAGCAAATTATTACATATATACAAGTTAAAATCCTAGAAAAGTAGTAACCACTTTAAGAATTAGGTGAAGTTTAAGTGAGAGTGAGAGCAGAGAGAGACTAATGGGGGTGGGGAGAGACAGACAGACAGACAGAGACAGAGACAGAGACAGAGACACAGAGAGAGTGCAAGAAACAGCCCTGTTCACATAGCAGGGGGGGGCCATGGTGAACCACCAGGACCTAGCATGGGAGCACATTGCCTAGGAAGGAAAGAGAGATGTAGACAGACATCCTGCAAGATTGAAGGATAGAATCAAGAAGAGACCAGAAGGGATGACACTTCCTTTTAATACCCTTCTTTGGTAGGTAGGGCAAGGGATAATGCTTGGGTAGTGGTCCTACCCCTTTCAATAGCAGACTGCATACAGGTGCCTTCCTGTCCCAAGATGTGCAACCTCTAAGTTCAACATGTCATTTCCAGTCATGCCAGTGTCATATCTTTCCTGTCCCAAAGTTACGTGGAGAAGAGGAAACCAGTCCCCAACCAATCAAGGGTAACCTAGAGGTCTTGACCTGACCTTGACCCCCCAAACTGGGGGAAAAGATAAAAAACAATAGGATCAAGGGGAGACAGGATACAATCAACAATAAAGGTCAGTTTACATCTCAGGAGCAAATAACCTTCCACAATTAAGAAGATTTTAACAGCATTAAAGCTATATTCATAATTCTTTACATTACAGTGACCAGATATGAATGAGGATGACTGGAGTTGACACTGGATATAAGAAAATCAGGGTTAAGTGATTTGCTCACAGTCACACAGTTAGTATGAATCAAGTATCTGGGCCCAGATTCAAACTCTCATTCTCCTGACTCTAAGGCCAGTGTTCTATCCACTATGCCATGGAGGATTTATACCAAGAAAGCAGGGATTCTTCCATATTAGGAAAACAATCAATATAATTAAACATATCAATAAAAAAGACAACAAAAATAATATGATCTCAATAGATGCTGAAAAAAACTTTTGACAAAATGCAAAACTCATTCCTACTAAAAATGCTAGTGTTTAGGAATAAAATTTTCCTTAAAATAATCAGCAGCATCTATCTAAAATGATCATCAAACATTATATGCAATGGGGATAATCTAGAAGCATTTCCAGAAAGATCAGGAGTTAAACAATGATGTCTATTATCACCACTACTATACAATATATACTTTTTCTATAACAGAAATATTTACTTTAACAAATAAGAGAAAGAAAAGAAATTGAAGAAATTAGAACTGGCACTGAGGAAGCAAAACTTTCACTCTTTGCAGATGATATGATGGTATATTTAGAAAACCCTAGAAAATAAACTTTAAAAAACCACTTGAAACAATGAACAACATCAGGGAAGTAGCAGGATACAAAATACACCTACATATATCATCAGCATTTATATATATGAAAAACAAAGTCCAAGAGCAAGAGATAGAGAAATTCCATTTAAAGGAGCTATAGACAACATAAAAGATTTGGGAATCTACCTCCTAAAACAAATTCATAAATTAAATGAATGCAATTGCGAAATACTTTTCACACAAATAAATTCAGATTTAAATGATTAGAAAAATGACAATTGCTCATGGTTAGAACAATCTTAAATAATACAAATGACAATTATCGCCAAATAAAGTTACTTATTCAGTACCATACCAATCAAACTACCCAAAAACTATATTGCAGAGCTAGGAAAAACATAACAAAATATATCTTGAGCAAGAAAAAGTCAAGAATATCAAGAGAAATAATGGTCTACCTGTAAACATATCTAAAACTATAGTATAAAGTTGCAGTCATCAAAACATTCTGGTACTGTTTAAGAAATACAGCAATGAACCAGTGGATTAGATAAGGTACAAAAGAAACTGTAGTAAATGACTATCATAATCTACTGTTTAATAAATCCAAACTAAGAAAAGAATTCTCTATTCAACAAAAACTCCTGGGAGGACTGTAAGTATGACAAAAAGTAGACATAGACCAACATCTCACATGTTCTACCAACATAAAGTCAAAATGAGTTCAGGGTTTATACACAAAGGGACTACCATGGACCAATTAAGAGATCAAAAATACTCTGTGGAACCTATGGAAATGGGACAGATTTGTGACCAAACAAGAAATAGAGTGCATTATTAATTGGAAAATGGATAATTTTGACTATTTAAATTTAAAAAGTTTTGCACTAATAATAACAATAGAGTTAGAAGGAAAACAGAAAACTGGGAAACAATTTTCACAGCTAAGTGTTCTAATACAGGTCTAATTTCTAAAATAAATAGTAACTTAAATAAAATTTATAAAGTTACAAGTCATTCCTCCATTGATAACTTTTCAAAGAATATGAACAAGCAGTTTTCAAGTGAAGAAATTAAATTTATATATAATCATATGAAAAAATTCTCCAAATCATTATTGATTGGAAAAATGCAAATTAAAACAAATATGAGCTACCACCTCATTCCTGTCATATTGGCTAAGATGACAAAAAGGGGAAATGGTCTATATTGGAGAGGCTGTGGGATGATTGGGACACTAATGCACTATTGGTAGAGTTGCAAACTTATCCAACCATTCTGGAGAGCAATCTGAATCTATGCCCAAAAACCAACAAAACAGATCATACCCTTTGACCCAGCAAAGGTCTATATCCAGAAAAAAATCATAAAAAAATGGGGTAAAGTCCCACATGTCCAAAAATATTTGTAATAGTTCTTTTTGTAGTGGCAAAGAATTGGAAATTGATTCCATCAGTTGGGGCATGGCTGAACAAGCTATGATGTGTGAATGTTGTGGAGTTCTTTTGTTCTATGGGAATCATGAATGGTTAGACTAGAGGTATGTGGCAAGAATTACATGTACAGGGCTGGCTAGGTGTCGAAGTGAATAGAGCACCAGCCTTGGAGTCAGGAGTACCTGGGTTCAAATCCGACCTCAGACACTTAATAATCAACTAGCCGTGTGGCCTTGGGCAAGCCACTTAACTCCATTGCCTTGAAAATTCTAAAAAAAAAAAGAATTACATATACAACATCAGTATAGTACAGTACAGTGGGAGCAGAGTCAAAAGAACATTGTACACATTAGCAACAGCATTGTGAGTTGATGAGCTATGATAAGTGCAGCTCCTCTCAGTAATTCAGACATCTAAGACAACCCCAGGAGACCTGTTATAGAAAATGCCATCTAAATTCAGAGGAAAAACAAATAAACAAAGCAAAAACACATGCACACACACACACACACACACAAACACACAGAGAATCTGAATGGTTATTATGATCACTTTTCAAAACTTCTCTTTTATTTTTCCTTCCTACTCCATGTTTTTTTTCTTTTCCCTTTGTCATAATTCCTCATTACACAAAATGACTAATATGTAAATATATTAAACACAAAAATACATGTACAACTTTTTCCAGATTGTTCATCCTTGAGGGGAGGATATTAGGACAAGAGAGTGATAGAAAAATGTGAAACATAAATATGTAAGTGAATGAATGTTTAAAAACTTCTATGATATATAAGTGGAAAAATAAAATATCCCATAGAAAATTGCTTAGAGTCTCTGATGGCAGTAGAATGTATAGCAAAACAAACTGTGTGTCTGACCCACTATGACAATTCCCATCTCCTTAAACTACTTCTCCAGCTTCTAGTACCCATGGTCTCTAATTAGAGGTCTAGAGACAAGAGGGTTGAGCAAAGAAATGATGTAAGTGGCTATGGAGTTGAAAGACAGTCACTTCAGGCTTGAATGTTCACCACAAACATATCAGTGGAATGTCTCTACAACATTTCCAATAAAACCATCGAGTCACTGCTTGAAGACTTTCAGTAACCCATTACAATATTCCTGAAATCAACTCATATGCAAATGATCTTTGCAACATTCTATACTCAACATCATATTTTAGGAAAGATGGTGGTGAGACATGAAATGTCTAGGAAAGAGTAATCAGGATAAGGAAGGTAAAGTAAAGGAAGAAAGATTTCTATGTGCCAGACACTGTCTCTTCTCCCTATTCCACTTGTGGAGTTAGCAGAAAAACTTGGATCCCTCCTCCACATGGGAACTATTCTGTGTTGTCTTGTCTGCAAACCAACCATAACCAATTGTGTTGACTACTACTTTTACTGCATGTTTTCCAGGCTAATTAACATCCTGGTTGTGTTCCAGTATGTCAGTGTCCAGTTTAAAATGTGGTGTCTAGATGAGACTTGACCAGAGCAGAGGACAGTGGAATTATGACTTTAACTCAATGGACACAATGGTGCTAAGGATGCCTTGTAAAGAAAGACTCTTATTATATTTTCCTTGTAATGATTTTGTCCTTCGGTTTCAAAAAAGACCACAACATCAGGGAGATGATGCCATGACAAGCACATGAACTGGATTTGAGTGAGGAGAATGCTGTGCTAAGTCACCAATCTCACATTTTCCTCCAGAGCCATCTGAATCAGAATGACTGGAGATGATGCTGGACGTGAGGCAATCAGGGTTATTTGCCCAAGGCACACAGCTAGGTAATTATTAAGTGTCTGAGACTGGATTCCAAATCCCACCCTCTTGAGCCCAAGGCCAGTGCTCTACCCACTGGTGTATTCTAGCTATTTATATGTTGAGTCCATGTTTGGAGGTCATATACTGAGTCCCTTTCTGGACTCCCTTAACCTTCCCCAGGAGAACGAGCTTTGAATACTGGGATAACAGATCCAGGAGTGATAATTTATGAATTATCAGTCTACTCAAAAGTCTTGATCAAAAAATGTCTGAAAAATATCTTTCAGAAAATTATAATGAAAAACTCTACTAAATATACTAGATCAAGAAGACAAAATGACCTTGAAAGAACACAGAGAAAACCTCCAGAAAGTCATCTAAGAATAAAAACTCCAAAGGCCATCATAGCCAAGTTCCAAAATTCTCAAGTAAAAGAGGAAATATTGTAAACCATCAAAAAGAAACATTTTTATTTTTTATTAATATTTTATTTGTTTTTCAATTATGTACAATAGAAGTTTCTACCTATTATTTTTGCAAGGTATTGAATTTTATGTTTTTTCTTCCACCCTCCCCTCCCTCTCCCACCCCCCACAAAAGGGAGTCTGATAATCTTTACATTGTTTCCATGCTATACACTGATCAAAATTGAATGTGTTGAGAGAGAAATCATATCCTTGAGGTGAAAATAAAATATTAGAGATAACAAAATTATGTAGTACATGAGACACATTTTTTAAGGTTTTTGCAAGGCAGTGGGGTTAAGTGACTTGCTCAAGATCACAAAACTAGGTAATTATTAATTGTCTGAGACCAGATTTGAACTCAGATCCTCCAGACTCCAGGGCCTGTGCTCTATTCACTGCACCACCTAGCTGTCCACATAAGACACTTAAAAAAAATTGAAGGTAATAAACTTTGGTCTTTATTTAAACTGCACAGTTCTTTCTCTGGATACAAATGATAATGTTCATCAACAGGTGCTCTAAAATTATCCCTGGTTATTGCATTGATGGAATGATCAAGTCCATTAAGGTTGATCATCACCCCCATATTGCTGTTAGGGTGTAAAATGTTCTTCTGGTTCTGCTCATCTTGCTCAGTATCAGTTCATGCAAGTCTTTCTAGGCTTCTGTGAAACACCATCCCTCTTGGTTTCGAATAGAACTATAGTGTTCCATAACATATATATATATATATATATATATATATATATATATATATATATATCACAATTTGTTCAGCCATTCCCTAGTTGATGGACATTCACTAGATTTCCAGTTCTTTGTTACGACAGAGCTGCTATGAATATTTTTGTACAAGTGATGTTTTTACCCTTTTTCATGATCCCTTCAGGGGATAGACTCAGTAGTGTTATTGCTAGATCAAAGTGGTATGCATATTTTTATTGCCCTTTGAGCATAATTCCAGATTGCTCTCCAGAAAGGTTGGATGAGTTCACAACAATGCATTAGTGTCCCAGATTTCCCATAACCCTTCTAAAATATCCTTTCTGAACATATTGGGCAATCTGATAGGTGTGAGATGGTACTTCAAAGATGCCTTAATTGACATTTCTCTAATCAGTAATGATTTAGAACAATTTTTCATATGACTATGGATAGCTTTGATTTCCTCATCTGTAAATTGCCTTTCCATATCCTTTGACCATTTGTCAATAGGGGAATGACTTTTTTTTATATTTGACTCAGTTCTCTGTATATTTTAGAAATGTGTCCGTTGTCAGAAATACTAGTGGTAAAAATTGCTTCACAATTTCTTTTGATCTGGGTTACAGTGGTTTTGTTTGTACAAAAG
This sequence comes from Macrotis lagotis, assembly GCF_037893015.1. Lineage (NCBI taxonomy): Eukaryota > Metazoa > Chordata > Mammalia > Peramelemorphia > Peramelidae > Macrotis > Macrotis lagotis. Next base: position 14,011,964 of record NC_133666.1, read on the forward strand.
CTTTTTAATTTAATGTAATCAAAATTATCCAGGTTTTTTAAATTATGGTCTCCAATCTCTTCCTTGTTCATAAACTGCTTCCCTCTCCATATATCTGACAGGGAAACTATTCCATGATCTCCTAGTTTGCTTATAATATTCCCTTTTATGTATAAATCCTGTATAAATTTTGATCTTATCTTGGTGTAGGGTGTGTGATGTTGGTCTAATCCAACTTTCTGCCATATTAACTTCCAATTTTCCCAACAGTTTTTATCAAACAGAGAGAGTTCTTATCCCAGAAGCTGGACTCTAGGTTTATCAAAAAGCAGATTATAATTGTTTCTTACTGTCTCTTTTGCACCTAAACTATTCCACTGATCTACCACTCTATTTCATAGCAAATACAAGTTCTGATGAATGACACTTTATAATATAATTTTAGATCTGGTAAGTCTAAGCCACCTTATTTTGCAGTTTTTTTTCATTAATTCCCTGGATATTCTTGACTTTGTAATTCTCCATATAAATTTAGTTTTAAATTTTTTCTAGCTCATTAAAGTAATTTTTTGAAAGTTTGATTGGTAGGGCACTAATTAAATAGTTTAATTGAGGTAGAATTGTCATTTTTTATTCTATTGGCTTGGTCTATCCATGAGCAGTTGATATTTGTCTGGTTATTTAAATCTAATTTTAGTTACATGAAATTTGTGTTAATAGTTGTTTTCATAGAGTTCTTGAGTCTACCTTGGTAGGTAGACTCCAAGTATTTTATATTGTCTGAAGTTACTTTAAATGGGATTTATCTTTCAAGCTCTTGCTGTTTTATCTTGCTAATAATAAATAGAAAAGCCAAGGATTTATGAGGGTTTATTTTATATCCTGTGACTTTGCTAAAATTGCTCATTGTTTCCAGTAGATTTTTGGATGATTTCTTGGGATTTTCTAGATATACCATCATGTCATCTGCGAATAGTGAGAGTTTTGCTCATTTCTTCTCAATTCTAATTCCTTCAATTTCTTTTTCTCCTCTTATTGTTGAAGCTAACATTTCTTATACAATATTAAATAGTGGTGATCATGGGCATCCTTGTTCAATCCTGATCGTATTAGGAATACTTCTAGCTTATCCCCATTCCATATAATACTTACTGATGCTTTCAGATAGATACAAGGAACAATTTAAATACAAAGGAAGAACAATCAGAATTACACAGGAAGGACTTAACAGGTTCACCATTATACAATCAGAAGACCTGGAATATGATATTTCAGAGCACAAAGGACCTTGGATTACAACCAAGAACTTACTGTCCCGCAAAGTTCAGCACATTCTGTCTGCAAAAAGATGGATTTTCAAGGAAATGGAGGACTTCAAAATTTTCTGGTAAAAATATCAGAACTGAAGAGAAAATTTGATCTTCAAATAAAAACCTCAAGAGATGCATAAAAAGGCAAAGAGAAAGGGGTAAAAATTACTATACTAATTAAGAACATTAAACTGGGGGCAGTTAGGTGGCACAGAGGTTAGAGCACCGGCCCTGGAGTCAGGAGTACCTAAGTTCAAATCCGGCCTCAGACACTTAATAATGACCTAGCTGTGTGGCCTTGGGCAAGCCACTTAACCCCATTGCCTTGCAAAAACCTTTAAAGAATCACATGAAACTGTATACATCCCTAGAGGGAAAATAATACCTATAAATCTTAAGAATTGTATTTTTGTTAGGATAGTTTAAGGGTTGAATATACTTGAAGTGAATGTTCTGAGACTATATGGATATAAATGAGACTTGAAGGCAATGTTGATTATAAGGGTGGTATTGCTTATAGAGATAGAGGGAGGGAGAGTACCTAGAGGCTCTATACATAATTAAATCACAAAACTACTTTTCTTTACTAGATGCCTTACTTAAGGAGGGTTATAGTATAATAGTGGCAGAGGTTGAGGACATTCTTAGAAGGGTGGGACATAAATAGGTTAGGAAATTAGCTTGCCTTAATTCATATTTTAAATAATAAGGGTTGAAGGACCATGGATGGGGTGCTAAAGGGACAGAGGAAAAGAGTATACTTGACACTATGGTTGGAGAAGACTGTGGGTCTATATTTCACGTGCAAGAGATACAGAGGAAGAGAGTGTACTTACAGGGATTGAACAAGAAAAGTTCAAAATTTCAGGAGAGTGTGTTGGGGGGGTATACGTGGCACATGAAATTTTTTGGCTTTGCATGATGCTTTGGCTCATGAGGTTTGTGCAGCAATGGAGGGTACTTGAAAGGAGGGGTTGATATATAAGTCAACTATAATGTGATGTGATTTAAGAATCTTGAGTCATATATTTCTAATGGAACAAAAGAGGGAAGTATACTTATGACTATGGGGGAATTCTGCATATCAATCAATCAAGCAATTATTCAATCAGCCTTTGAGAACAGTATTTCTATAAGGACAGATAAAAGAAAGAAAACACCTGTAAAACCACATCTCACATCTTATAACAAAATAAGTTCAAAATGGGTACCGGATTTACACATAAAGGGTGATTCCATAGACCAATTAAGAGATTAAGAAATCCTCTATCTGTCAGATCTATGGAAAGGGGAAAAATTTTTGATCAAGAAAGAAATAGAATACATTATAAACTGTGAAAAGAATAATTCTGACTATATTAGATTAAAAAGGCTATGCACTAATAAAACTAATGCAGCCAAACTTAGAAGGAAAACATAAATCTAGGAAACCATTTTCACAGCTAAGGGTTCTGATAAAATTCCCATTTCTAAAATATATAGAGAAATGAATCAAATTTATAAACTGATAAATCATTTCCCCAATTGATAAATGGTCTAAGGATATGAACAGGCAGTTTTCAAAGGAAGAAATTATTTGGTTGATTGCTTCTTATTCTTCATTATCGAAAAAGAAGGATTTTGATAACATGGCTGAAAACATCATGCTAAAAGGAATGGGAGGAAGGACATGTCCTTGTTTCACTCCATTGGTGACCCAGGAAATCTCCAGAGGATCGTTCTCTATCCAAAACTCAGGCATGAATGCCATTGTGAAACTGACGTAGAATATGGATGAACTTCTCCAGACAACCAAATTTGGGCATAATTTTCCATAGGCCCTCATAACTGATGGTATCAAAGGCCTTGGTCAGATCTACAAACATTGATTACAGACCTCTATTCTGTTCCTGGCATTTTTCCTTTAGTTTCAGACAGCAAACGCCATATCAACTGTTCTTTAATCCTTTCTGATGTCACACTGGCTCTCAGGAAGGTGATCATCTTTTGAGTGAAGGATCAGTCTATTGATAAACACCTTGGCAAGACTCTTACCAGCAGTGAGTAGCAGAGAAATACCCCTGTGATTCTCACAGGACAGTCTATTCCCTTTACCTTTATAGATATGGATGATAGAGTCATCCTTGAATTCTTGGGGAGTAACAACTTCATTCCATATAACCTGGAAACTTTCAGTCTGCTTTTGAATGAGCAATGGATTCTGTTCAGCTGGAATAGAATCAGCACCATGCACTTTGCCACTTGAGAGGAGCCTAATGGCATTTGAATCTTCTTTGGAAGACTGAAGTTGGAAATTCAGTTTGGGACTGATTGATTTCTACTTGAGGTAAATGGTCAATGGCTTCTGTATTGATTGATGACAGTCTGTTAACAACACTGTAGAGATGTTCAGTCCATCTCTCATATTCCTATCATTAATCAATGTGGATTCATCAGCATTGAGTAGCTGAGATGCACCATAGGTCTTTGTCCCATAAATACCATCATGGCATCATAAAAGTATTTTGGTTTGTTACTATCTGCACAAAACTGAATTCCCTTTGCCTTCTTGCTGAGCCAAGAGACCTGCATCATTTGTACTTTATTTTTATGAAATGAAATGCCTCCTTCTTAGAAATGGATGGACTATCCTGCTGGTAAACACTGTGGGGTTCTCAGTTTTCATTTAGCAGTTTCTGTATTTCCCCCTCATTTTCATCAAACCAGTCTTGGTGTTTGCCAGTGTTCTGCCCAGATGAGCAAAAATTATATATAATCATATAAAAAAATGCTCCAAGTTACTATTAATTGGAGAAATGAAAATTAAAAGAACTATGAGGTATCACTGCATACTTGTCAGGTTGGTTATGACAAAAAAGAGAAAACAGTCAATGTTGGAGAGGTTGTGGGAGGATTGGGGCATTAATGCATTTTCGTGGAGTTGTGAACTAATTCAACCATTCTGGAGAGCAATATAGTACTTTTACCCAAAGGGCAATAAAACTAATCATACCCTTTGATCCAGCAATATCAATACAAGGTTTATTCCCAAAGAAATCATAAAAAATGGGAAAAGTCCCACAGGTTCCAAAATATTTGTAGAAGTTCTTTTTGTAGTGGTTAAGAATTGGAAGGGATGTCCATCAACTGGAGAATGTCTGAACAAGTTATGGTATATGAATGTTATGAAGTTCTATTTTCTATAAGAAGCCATGAGTTATCTAACTCTAGAGAAGCTTGGAAATAATTGCAGGAATTGATGCTGAGTGAGGGGAGCAGAACCAAGAGAACAACGCACACATTAGCAACAACATTGTGAGTTGCTCAACTAGAATGGATGCAGGTCCTCTCAGCAGTTCAGAGATCAAGGACAGCACTGGGTGACCTGCTTTGGCCAAGCCACTCACATCCAAACAAAGGAAAGACAAAAAAGTCACAGAATCCGAAGAAAAATTGTACAAGTTATAAATATACAAGTGCACAAATGTTGAAAAACTTTCCTAACAAGGGATTGGAAAAATAAAATAAAATATCAACAAAGGAAAAAATGAAGTATCTCAAACTACATGATACAATTGATACAACAAAAAGGCCTTTGACAAAATACAACATGCATTTATACATTTAAAAATAGTCTTTACAAAGTATAGACGTAATCTCAGGAAAAATATTCTGACAAAGCCAAAAAATACATATCATTAACAAAAGGAATAAACCAGAAGATTTCTGAAAAGATATAGGAATAAATCAAAGATGCTTGCTCTCTCTGGTATTATTTTTATAATTCTGGAAATGTTAGCAATTGCATTAAAACAATTGAAATAAATTAAAGGTGAAGACACTCAAAGAGGAAATGAAAGTATCTCTATTTGCTTGACTATCTAATGCTATACTAAGAAAATTTTAATGAATAAAACAGAACCGTGATAACTCTTTCTATGAGATGATTATGGTGCTCATACCTAAACCATGAAGAGTTAAAACAGAAAGAAAATTATAGGCCTATCTCCCTGATGAATTAGATGCAAAAATCTTAAATAAAATCTTAGCAAAGGGATTACAACAAGTTATCACTAGAATAATGCATTATGATCAAGTAAGATTTATCCCAGGAATGCAGGGTTGGTTCAATATTAGCAAAACTGTAATTAATTATATCACTAAAAATCCTATTAGAAATCATAAGATTATATCAATAGATGCTGAAAAACTTTTGACAAAATGCATCACCAATTCCTACTAAAAACACTAGAGAGTGTAGGAATAAATAGTTTGTCCCTTAGAATAAGCAGTATCTATCTGGAACCATCAACAAGAATTATATTCAATGGGGAGAGGCTAAAGGCATTTCCAATAAGATCAGAGTGAAAGAAGGATGCCTCTTATCACCACTATTATTTGATATTGTATTTAGAAATGTTAGCTTCAGCAATAAGAGAAGTAAAAGGAATTGAAGGAATTAGAATTGGGAAGGAAGAGACAAAACTCTCACTCTTTGCAGATGACATGGTGGTATACCTAGAGAATTCCAAAAAAAACATCATTTAAAAAAGTACTAGAAATAATTAGCAACTTTAGCAAAGTCATATAAACTTTAGCAAAGGATATAAGATAAACCCTTATAAATCCTCAACATTTCTATAAATGACTAGCAAGATATAGTTGAAAGAGCTAGAAAGTAAAAATCCCATTCAAATTAACCTCAAACAATGTAAAATACCTGGGAGTCTACCTGCCAAGGCAGACCCAGAAACTTTTTGTAAACAACTACAAAACACTTCTCACACAAATAAATAAATAAAATCAGATTTAAATAACTGAGCAAACATCAACTGCTCGTGGATAGATCGAGCTAATATAATAAAAGTGACAATTCTACCACAACTAAACTACCTCTTTAGTGCTATGCCAATCAAAATTCCAAAAAATTACTTTAAGTAGTTAGAAAAAATTGTAAGTAAATTCCTATGGAGAAATAAAAAGTCCTGAATTTCCAGGGATTCAGTGAAAAAAGGTGGCTTAGCCTTACCAGATCTGAAATTATATTATAAAGCATCAGTCATCAAAACTGTCTGGCATTGGCTAAGAAATAGAGTGGTATATCAGTGGAATAGATTAGGTGTAATAGCAGGAAATTATTACAGTAATCTGATCTTTGATAAACCCAAATAGTCCAGCTATTGGGATAAAAACTCTCTCTTAGATAAAAACTGTTGGGAAATTTGGAAGTCAGTATGGAAGAACCTTGGAATAGACCAACACTTCACACCCTATACAAAGATAAGATCAAAATGGATACAAGATTTAGATATATAACAAAACCAATATTATAAAGAAACTAGAGGATCAAGGAGTAGTATACCTCTCAGATCAATGGAAAGGGAATGAATTTTTGATCGAAGAAGAGATGGAGAACATCATTAAAAACAAACTAGATAACTTTGATTACATTAAATTAAAAAGCCATGATCAAAAGAACTGTAGTAAATTGGGAAACAATTTTTACAACTAGTATTTCTGACAAAGGACTCATTTCTAAAATATACAGAGAACTGAGTCAAATTTTCAATAAAACAAGCCATTCCCCAATTGTCAAATGGTCAAAGGATATGCAAAGGCAATTTAAAGATGAGGAAATCAAAGTGATCCATAGTCATATGAAAAATTGTTATAAATCACTATTTATTAGAGAAATACAAATTAAAGCATCTCTGAGGTACCACCTCACATCTCTCAGACTGGCCAAGATGACCATAAAGTACAATGATCAATGTTGGAAGGGATGTGGGTAATCTGGGACAATAACACATGATTGGTGGAGCTGTGAACTCATCCAAACTTTCTGGAGAACAATTTGGCATTATGCCTAAAGGGCAACAAAATGTGCATACCCTTTGTTCCAGCTATACTACTACTGTGTCTGTACCTTGAAGAGATTATGAAAAAGGGTAAAAATATCACTTGTGCAAAAATATTTATAGCAGCCCTGTTTGTGGTGGCAAAGAATTGGAAATTAAGTAAATCTTCATTTGGGGAATGGTTTAACAAACTGTGGTATATGTATATCATGGAACACTATTGTTCTATTAGAAACCAGGGGGAATGGTAATTCAGAGAAGCAAGGAAATATTTGCATGAACTAATGCGAGATGAGCAGAACCAGGAAAAACATTGTACATCCTAATAGCAACATGAGGGTTATAGCCAACTTTGATGGACTTGAGCATTCCCTAAGTGCAACAATCAGGGACAATTTTGGGCTATCTATAATGGAGAATTCCATATGTATCCAGAGAAATAAATGTAGAGTTTGAACAAAGACCAAAGATTATTACCTTCAATTTTAGGGAAAAAATATCTTATTAGGTAATTTTACTATTTTTTTACTTTATTTTTCTTCCTTAAGAATATGATTTCTCTCTCATCACATTCAACTTGGATCATAGTATACTGTGGAAAAAAATTTAAAGACTAGCAGACTACTTTCTGTGGGAGGTGGAGGGAGGGAAGCAAGAATAGGGGAAAAATTGTAAAATTCAAAATACATAAAATCTTTCTTAAAGTAAAAAAGCTCAATATACTTGAGGTTCAGTCACCATAATACAAAAAAATTATATTGACTCAATTATAAAGTACTCCTTGAAGAAAAGATAGATACAAGCTTTTTTTTTTTCTGGGACTGGGATCTGATGTCTAGCTTGTCGTTGACCAAGATGTTGCATATGCAGTTCAGGTCTTGCCTTTGTAGAGGTTTGTTCCCCCTGCTTTATGTCCTGGTTCTGATTTAACAGTGTATTGTTCCCAAACCAGTCCTGTCTTTTAGCCAGGTGTTTTCAGGGTTCAGACTTTTTGGGGGTTGGGATCCTCCCTGCTGGTTGGCTAACTAGCTGCTGGGACCTCTTTTATTATTAAGTTGTCAGTACCTGGAATGCACTGGGGCTAATAGCCTCCTGCTGCCTTTCCCCATCCCCTTCCTCCTGGACTTTACTTCCCCTTTTCCCCAAAGAGACAGTCCTTCACTGAAGGTCATCCATGATGGCTGTAGCTGAAAACTTCTTTGAATCTTCTCTTTTTCTTAGTTGGATCTGTAGCGTGAATGTCAGAGTAGAGACTTCATTTATCTTTGATAAAGAAAAGCTCTTGAGCAGATTAGCTTTGTGCCACCATTGTGGCTCTGTCCAGAAGTTCGTGTGAAGTCTGGTGTAGTTATTTCTGGGTTGGGGGACTCTGCTTAAGTTTGAAACTGTGGAGGAACTGAGAGTTGAGCCCCGGAGTTTAGGGAAGGTGTGGAGTGGGGAGGACGATCTGTAGCATCAGCATCTCTCTCTTGGAGCTTGGCCCCATCCCCACTGAGCCAGCAGTAACCATGCTAGTGGATGGAGCTGGAGAGAGGAGGGGGTGTGTCTTCAAGCTGGGCTGGGAAAGTTTAGAAAGGAAAAGAGAGAATGGGAAGGGAGACAATGATTAAGATTGAGAAATTATAGGACGGATGATTTCTACTTTAACTCTAAGTGTCTAGTTGGAGGAGTGGCCCAGTCGCCTGTGGAGGAGATTTAGCCTTGAAGGGAAAGAGTCCCAGCCACAGGGATGATAGGTGCTTTGGAAAAGAAGAAAGTAAAAAAAGCAAGAGTTTGGGGAAGTACTGAGGATTTTGTGTGTTGTTACATTCTTTTTTTAAGTTTTTGCAAGGCAAATGGGGTTAAGTGGCTTGCCCAAGGACACACAGCTAGGAAATTTTTTAAGTTTCTCAGGTCAGATTTGAACTCAGATATTCTGACTCCAGGGCTGGTGCTCTATCCACTGCACCACCTAGTCACTCCGTGTTGTTTCATTCTGATAAATTGGTATAGAATGGGAGGAATGAAATAATATAGATTGTTAAAGTGGTTTGAGATTTTAAACTCTATTGAAAGACCTTTGAGTTAAAGTCAAACTGAAACAACTATATTCGGTCTTAGAGTCAAACTTGGTCAGTGGGACAGACTCAGAGCATGTGCTTCATGAACTTCCATGCCCACAGTCTGTCTCAGGGTAGGTGAAAATGTTCTTCAGAACAGAAACAGGCCTTGGCTAAGAAGCCAGAGATGGGGTGGCTAGGTGGTGCTACAGTGGATAGAGACCTGAGTTCAAATCCAACTCATCATTTTCCTGTACCCTGAACCGACTTGTGGGAATAAACACACTAGATCTGAGGATCTATGGGACTCTTCTCTGCCTTGTGGAAATCGTGGAGATGAGCTGCACTGAGCCATCCCCACTTCCTCTCCCAGGTCCTGCTGTAGAATAATGGCATGCATTTCTATATTGCCTTCTCAGTGATTGAAAGTCAGACATATCAACTTCCTGAGGCACACAAGTAATATATATTGGATGTTGTGAATAGGGAACACCGCATTCATTGTATTTCTATGTTGTTAACCTGGATTATTAATAAATGCTCATTGAGTCATTGGCTTGAATTAAATTAGAATATAGTCCTTTGATTGTTAACACTCCATACTTTAAGGATGAGTAACCTTTTGGCCACTAGAAGATACAAAATGGCCTCAACAGCAGAATCTAGCCCTGTTCCATGGTGATAAACTGTCTAAATCCACTTGTGGGGAAGAGAATGACCATAAAATCATTCCAAACAAAGCCATAAAGACAAATGCAACTTGGGTACAGTTCACCTAGATTTCGTGAAGTGAATAAGAGGTTTTTAAAAGGGACAAAATATAATTTTAAAAATGTAAAGAGTAGTAGAGGGAAATTGAGGGAAAGAAAGGACAGCAAGTCAACAAAATTATTCAAAGAAAATTTGGAAAAGAGGCACAAAAAATGCTTGAAAGCATAAGTCTTTAAAAATTAGAATTTGTCACCACAAATTTAGTACTTCTACAGTTATGAGTTGTTAAAGCTGAAGTCAGGTAAATGAGTCAGTTCAATGCTGAATAAATTCATCTTAGATTTTCTGGGTCCAGTATCTGAGTGTATTCTCAAAGTGAAGAGATACAGATATTGAATATTAATATACTTGCAGATATATAGATATCCATAGAACAGCTAGATCTCATAGTGGATAGAGTTCTGGGTTGGAGTAGGGAAGACTCATTTTCTTTAACTCAAATCTGGCCTCAGACACCAGCTATCTGACCTGGGCAAATCTCTTAAGCCGATTTGCCTCAGTTTCATCATCTGTAAATAGGGTCACAGACATTAAATTAACCTTGAAGGAAAGTCATAAAACAATCACAAATTTGACTCAGATTTCAGTAGTCTCAAGTCAAGCATGCAGAATGTCTAAGTGTCCAAGAGTTGTCACAGTCATTATCCTTGGAGTATTCAAAATCAGATAGTAGTTGAGGTTACTGCTATAATCACTGCACTCAGTCATTGAATGGGTATTCTAATCTCTAATTTCAGTGGTTTTACCACACTTATCATGTTCTCTATCTTCCTCCATCTATGGCACTCCTTTTGAACAAAGCCCCTTTCCCTCCCTCCTTCCTTTTTTCCTTTCCTCTTTCAGTCTCTCTCTCTCTCTCTCTCTCTCTCTCTCTCTCTCTCTGTCACTGCCAATATTTACTCTTAAAATTTTATTTTTCCAATCACATGCAAAGATAGTTTTCAAAAATTATTGAGTTTCACATTGTTCTCCCTCACTCCCTTTCTTTGCCCTAACAAAAAAGTAATCTGATATATGTTATACATTTATAACTATGTTAAACATAGTCCATATTAATCATGATGAGAAAGAAGAATAAAATCAAAAAGGGTAGGAAAAAAGAAAAAAAAATAAGAGGAAAAGCCTCAAACTTTCCCCTTGTTTCCTGCAGCTATAAAACAAATTTTGAAAACTGAAAATCATAAGCTTTGGTCTGCATTCAGACTCCATAGTTCTTTCTCTGGATGTGGCTGGTACTTTTCATCACAAGTTCTTTAGAAATGTCTTTGATTGGGGGCAGCTAGGTGGCGCAGTGGATAAAGCACCAGCCCTGGAGTCAGGAGTACCTGGGTTCAAATCCGGTCTCAGAAATTTAATAATTACCTAGCTGTGTGGCCTGGGGCAAGCCACTTAACCACATTTGCCTGGCAAAAATCTAAGAAAAAAGAAATTTCTTTGATTATTGTACTGCTGAGATAAGCAAGTCCATCATAGTTGATCATCACATAATGTTGCTGTAAGTGTACACAAAATTCTTCCTCTTCTGCTCACTTCACTCAGCATCAGTTCATGCAAGTTTCTAGGCTTTTCTGATTTCTTACAGAACAATAGTACTCCATCACATTTATATACCACAATATGTGCAGTCATTCCCCAATTGATGGGAATTGCCTGAATTTCCAACTTCTTTCCCACCATGAAAACTATTACTAGAAATATTTTTGTATTTGTGTATTTTTTACCCTCTTTTTGGTCTCACAGACCTAGCAGTGGTAGTTTTGAATCAAGGAATATGCAGAGTTCTATTGCCCATAAGGCATAGTTGCAAACTGCTCTCCAGAAAGAATGGATAAGTTCACAACTTCACCAACAATGCATTAATGTCCCAGTTTTTCCACATCCCCTCCAACATTGATCATTTCCCATTTTTGTCATATTGGCCAACCTGATCGGTGTGCAGTGATAACTCAGAATTGCTTTAATTTGAATTTCTCAACAATAACGATTTAGGGCATTAATTTTCATATGGCCATAGATAACTTTAATTTCTTCACCTGTGAACTATCTGGTCATATCCTTTGATCATTTATCAACTAGGGAACTGACATCTATTCTTATAAATTTGATTCAGTTCTCTATAAACTTTAGAAAAGAATACTTTATCAAAAGCAATAGCTATAAAAATTATTTCCCAACTTACTGTATGCTTTTTATTGTTGGTTGCATTGTTTGCATTGGTTTTATTTGTGAAGTAAATTTTCAATTGAATGTAATAAAATTATCAATTTTTCATTCTATAATGAACCTATCTTCTTTGGACAGAAACTGCTCCCCTTTCTATAGATCTCTTAGATTTGTTGTCCCAATAGGTTTATGATATAAACGTTTATGTCTAAACACTGTACCTATTTTGACCATATCTTGGTATAGGGTGTGAGATGCTGGTGTATGCTTAGTTTCTTCTATACCATCTTCCAGTTTTCCCAATAGTTTCTATCAAAAAATGAGTTCTTATCCCAGAAGCTGGAATCTATGAGTTTATCAAATGATAGATTACAATAATCATTTACAAAGTTTCTTAACTCTATTTCTTAGCCAATAGCAAACAGTTTTGATTTTAGATCTGGGTGTGGTTAGGCCACCTTCCACTGCCAACCTTTTCCAATGTATGGACTCCATCTAGTATCTCAAATTCCCTCTTTGCTATTCATTCCTTAGGTCACTAAATAGATCCACAGGTCCATAGTTAGATATTTAGATCTAGAATGAACCTCTTATAGAATGGACTTCACCCCATCTTTTAAGAGAGGCCAAAGGAGGTGGATTGACTTACCTGAGACAGTGCAGTTAATGAGTGCCCAGAGCAGAATTTGGAGCCAGGTAGTCTTACCTCAAAGATCAGGGGTGTAGCCATGAGTTCTTATTTTCTCTTATTCTCTCATCTCAGTCAATGACTCTCATCTCTCTAGATGTATAACAAATGAAGACAAAGAATGAATGAGTAAAGATGAAATGTGATAAATCAATTCATTTGACCAGAAAATTTTTCTAAAAATTTATGGGAAAAATTATTCCTTCCAGATGCACAGTTCCAAGATGTGTGGGAACACAGGCTATTCTAACAGCCATGATGCAAATCATTTCCAGGTAAACCACCACCCGGACAGTCTCGGGAGCTGGCATGCCTCCCTGAAAGATAAGGTGTGCTGGAGTCTTTGGGAGCTGGACATTCTAGCCCACAGACCAAGGGCACTACACACAGCTGTGTTTTATCACCTCCTCCCTAACATACCCCCTTATCCTGTAATGCAAGATGCTGTACATACCCCGCTTGTGCACTCCCCCCATTCCCTCATTATTCTTTGTTCTACCCCAGGAGACCTAACAGTATATGTGTAATAGCTAAGCAGTAATAAAATTGAGCTGGAGGCATAAGGCAGTAGTGGCTTGACTCCTTATTCTCAGCTCCCCTCCAGGAGGGAGATTGCTGCTGCAAGCCACAGCAATGATGTAAGCATTGAACAGATAATTGCTGACCTGACCTACAAGATTGACTTTCCTGAATGAGTGATTTCCTTATCCTTGCTTTGATGTTTATTGAAATGAGAGATTTGAAAGGATTTCCATGACAGATTACTCTATAATGGATATCAAATCAGCATCAGCATTTCTGTACCAAAGATGATAGAAATGTTATGTAGGTATCCTGTGTTGAACCTATGTATGAGAAGTCATAGTTTAGCTTAAGAGGAGGTCTTGGAATATGCTGGGGACGTGGGAGGGTTTACTCCTTTTGAGGATTAGAAATGATACCCAATTTAAACAATACGGATATAAGAGAATATTGAAGAGTAAAATTTTAAGTATTCTTTATTAAAGTGTGTGTATGTGTGTGAGAGAGAGAGAGAGAGAGAGAGAGAGAGAGACAGAGACAGAGACAGAGACAGAGACAGAGAGAGAGAAATGAGTCTCATCCTTTCCCTTTGGAGAAGCCTGATATTTGGGGAGGAGATGAATGCTCTGTAACCCTTGTGGGCAATTACATTGGATTGTTTTCCATTTGGTACTTGTTTCCTGCAGCTACTAATTCAAGCAACAATGTTAAACATGTTGGGAAATATGAAACATGAACAAAACATCTAATTGAGTCAACATGTGTCTAGTGTGTGCATACAATTCCAGCACGAATGCATCGAGCTTTACACTATAGTTTTTCATGTTTGAGGAAAAATCATGCCTACCAATTGACTTGCTTTTTTGTCACTTAAATCAAGGAAATGATGTCAATACTATGTGCATTTCTCAGGTGAATTAGGTGATAGGTGCATAGCAGCTAACCAGGGTTTCTTCTCAGAAGAGCAGTGACAAAAACACAGGTTATTATGATGATAGATTGTCAAAATCTTTTAACACAGAGAAAGATTTCTTCTGGAACGCCCAGGCATTCAAAGGACTTGCAAGTTGAGTGACCATGGAAAGTTAACCCATACCCAGTTATTGAGAGACTAGATACCTTTCCTATTTACAAAGAGCCCCCAGAGAATGGAGAGAGCCAATTGTCACTACTGACAATCACCTACTATGTAGAGGGGGGAGAATTAGGGAGTGTAGTCCAGAGTGCTGGGCTTAGAGTCAGAAAGACTTATCTTCATGAATTCAAATCTGGTCTCAGAGACTAACTGTGCCTCCTGGACCACATTTGTTAACATCTCCTGTCAGGTTCTTTGTCTGTAAAATGAGCTGGAGAAGGAAACTGCAAACCACCACAGAAGACCCGAAATTGGGTTTTGAAGTCAGACACAACTGAAAGATATCAACCTGAGGAGAGTTATGGGACATTCTCATGTGCAGGGGGAGAGAGCAAAGAGTGAGCAAAAAGAGACTGTTCACCATCATAGAAAGATTTTCTGATCAGATTCGGTGAAGCAGTAGAGAGAGGGATTGCCCATGGGAAATAGATCTTGTGTCAAATGTCCTACATTGTTTGTTGCACGTGGGCATTACTGACTGTCTGCATGTGCTCCTTAGTTTCCTGTGATGTTCGCTGATTATGTTCCTGTAGCAATGCTGCAGTTGACTTGGCTCGTTGTCAGTTATTTTTGCAGAGAACTGTTAGTTGGCCGTGCTTTGTTGGTTGTAATTAAAAGCTGCATGACACAGAAAACAATATACTTTTTTTTCCATGTTGTTTATGGCCTGCATGTCACTGGACATGTCCCCTCTCAGATGTTGCTCTATATTGGGCCATATGTGTTACAGATTGCACCATTTAGGTTGTCATTTTGGTTTCAGTGGTATGATCGATTGGTGATGTAGCGAAGAACACCCAACAATGAAATCATCTAGAATGTAGTTGATTCACTCATCCAGCAGAGGGGAGAGTTGAAAAAGGGTTGGCCCACCTCCCCCAAGGTATTTGCAAGTTGCACATTATATAGGATTCAAATTAAAAAAAAAAACATAACATCAATCGGTTGGCCAGCATGGAGGCAATTTTCACATAAGATCAGTGGGATGCTGGAGAAATACAGTGAGAAAAAACTAAATAATCTTTGTATCTGAAATGTCAGCACAACCTTAGTTCTAGATTAATCATTAAAGAAATCTGGTCTGTAAACAACAGGTCTGCTTTCTCAGTCACACAGGGTTTGGTTCAAACAGTGAAATAACATTTTCCCACAATACCCCCCCACCCCCATCTCCGCCTTTGAGGGCTTAAAATCCAGAATTTCTATAGGAGCAGAAGCAAGAATTTGGTTAAGGTTCAAAATAACCCAAGTCAATGGAGGCATTTTCATTACTGCCCATCTTATCAAGAATTTGACACAATTATTTTAAGGAAATATAGAGATCATAATAGTGGTAACTCATGATCAGTGGAATCAAACTGAATAAGCATCAGGGTCTATAGGTCAGGCGACTCAGACTTGTACCATCAAACAAGTCCGTGATACAGGGAGAAAAAAAAAACACATGTTGCAACAAGTATATAAAAAAATAAACAAAACAAAAAAGACATGCACAATTCTATGCTTCCCTCAGTGTCATTAAAGTTGAACCAATTTAGCAGATTCATAATCTCATACACCCCCTGTGGAAGCAAAGCTAATGAAGCAGACTTTGTAGGGAAACTACATCATTTCCCCCAAATCACAACGAGACAAATTACAAGCATGACAATAAAATAAACAATATAAAGAAACTTTCAAACATAATGCAAAACTTTTTACCAGTTAAATAACATCAGTTTGTTTGAATGTATGTCTGAGTCACTTTATATAGCAAATCACTTCATCCATCCATTGGGCATTCTATACTAATTGCATTTTTAAAAAGTATAAATTGACTGTATTGTTTATTCATATAGTCTCTAATACCATATATCTAGTGCATTTTTCATTCAGGCCTGATTCATTTACAGAAGTTCAATTATCACAATACTAAATGAGATCAAATTATAATTCAGTTTTTTAGGACAAATTCAATGAACTTAAAGTTGAATTTACAATAAGTAGGAAGATTATTCAAAATCCTAATTCCAAGCTGCTTGTTCCACAAATTATATAAGATGCTGCTTTCAGTTAACTACATCCCACAGGTTTATAGAACACATTCTCATATTTTCATCTCCTCTTTAAAGTATTTTAGCCTTATAAATATCTTCTTACCATAATCTGAAAATTTACAGCAAAGATACTACATTTCAGTAACAGATTTACTCTCTGTTTCTATTGCTGTTCAGGTGTTTTAGTTGAGGACAATTCCTCATGACCCTATTTGGATTTTTATGGCAAAGCTACTGGAGTGATTCCCCATTCCTTCTTTAGCTCATTTTACAAATGAGGAAACTGAGGCAAACAGAGTTAAGTAATTTGTCTAGGGTCACTTAGCTAGTAAGTATCTGAGGCTGGATTTAAACTCAGGCCTTCCAGACTAAAGGTCTGGCCTTTTATCTTCCAGTTGCCCTCTTAATTATTTTACAGTTCTATAAATTTCTAGAAACCTTTAAAAAGTTTTGCTTATTTTGCTTCTCTGACTTTATCTTTGTAACCTCAACCTAGCTAGGATCAAAATGACAGAGAATATCTTGCAGGGTTTCTTATGCCTTTCCTAAAATTTTTATTGCTCACCAAAAGTCTCAAGTAGAAGTCCCTGATCCCTGGAGCAGAGAGGGTTAGCATTAGATTTTATCCTACTGCTTCTAGGGCTATCACCAGCTATCCTGATCCATATCTGGTCACTGCTCCCAGATGGCTTCAGAAAAAAAGTGAGGCTGGCAGTCCAATTCACTTGCATGTCATGGCCTCAATCACATTCCTGATTTCAAGGTCCTCTTCAAGAACTATGGACAAACAACAACAAGGGACAGTAGAGATAAGAGTCTTCCTTACTGTTGGAGCCCACGTTTGGCCCATGAATGCCTTAACTCTGATCAGTAATTCTGAATAGTACACATATGAGCTTCTTTCATTAACCTGAGGTCAACCCGAGTGAGAGAATTCATCAACTCTGTGTATTTTTTGATATAGTCTGATTTGTATATATGTCCTTTTTGTAACTTACATTTGACTAAGACTTTGATTATATACCTTGAACTACACACACACACACACACACACGTATAGTCCTGATTTCTGTGATCCAAAGTATTCCTTTCCTGTCTCCTTCCCAAAGAGCCATTATATATAACAATTAGTAGATTTTTAAAAAAAGATTTATTTTTAACTTAAATCCAAAAAGACAAAAAGAACATTTCCATGCACACAGAACAACATTCAGAATGAAACCATAATTCTCCATTTTACATTGCTTACTATTTTTTTTTGAAAAACTATGTTATAAATACTAAACATTATTTTCAAGAGTACCCTGTTTATATGTGTTTCCTTCTGAGATTTTTCTTCCCTGCTGTGCACTGATCCCCACCCCAGACAATAGAAAGCCACCATTAGGAAGACATACATGTGTATATGTATGTGTTTATATATGCATATATATATATATATATATATATTTAACACCATAGTATGCATACTTCTATTTAGCAGTTCTTTATCTATTATATATCTTTATCTGGAAGATAGCAACTTCTTCCTTTAGTCCTTTGTAATTGATTTAAATCTTTATAAATCTCAATATACCTTAGTCACTAGTGTGCTATTACTGCATACAAAGTTCTGTTGGTTCTGCTCATTTTACTTTTTATTTCATATCTTTCCATATTTTTCTAAAATCAGTCTGAACATTGTTTCTTATAGTACAATAGTATTTCTTGACAATTATATACAACAGCTTGTTTGGTCATTTCCCAATTGATGGGCATCCCCTCCATTTCTAGGTCTTTGCCAGCACAAAGAGAGCCACTATGAATATATTATTGAGATTTTATTTAATTTTATAAATTTAAAGTAATGGGGTTAAATGACTAGCCCAAGGTCACAGTGACTGAGGCTGAATTTGAACTCAGGTCATCGTGACTCCAGGGCCAGTACTCTAATCACTGTGCCACCTAGCTGCCCCCACTATGAATATTTTAAAACATATAAGGCTTTTTTTTTCCTTTTTCTCTAATCACCAGGGGAAACAGGCCAAATAGCAGGATTGTTGGGTCAGAGGGTATATGCAATTTTATGTCTTTTGTCATAATTTTAAATTGCTTTCTAAAATAATTCAAGGTTCTGACAGTAGACTAGTGTCCCACCTTTTCGACATCACCTCCAGCATATGTCATACTCCCCTTCATAACTAGAAGTTGTCAAAGAAATAAAAACATTTTAAAATCAGTAAAACAAAATAATTTAGCAAAAAAGTCTGAAAATATATCCAAAGTTCAAAAGTCAGGGACTTCTTACTTTAGCAAATAAGTCTCTTTACATATATATTCTTTTGGAATATGATTTTTTCATTGTAATTGTGCAACATTCCCTTTTGGGCTTTTGTGACTCTTTTTTCTTTCATTTACATTGCTTTAGTTATGGGAAAGAACCTATATGTATAAAAATTTATAGCAGCCCTTTTTATATTGGCAAAAAATTGGAAATTGAGGGTATGTCCATCAATTGAGGAATGGCTGAACAAACTATGGTTTATGAATGTAAATAAGAATGTAAATAGTTAAATAGGGAAAAGGGAAAAGAGAAGAAATTTAGAGGAAAAAAGGGAGAAGGAAATGGCAGGGAGCCCAAAAGAGATAAAGAAAAGAGGAGAAAAACTTAGCTCAACATAGATCTAGCCACATGGAGCTGGGGCCATATTGTTCCAGTCATATGGGTCTGGCTTAGAGAGATTCAAAAGGGGAAAAAGCAAAGAATGAAGGAGGAGCCAGCCCTCTGCAGAAGTCTGCTTAAACACCTTTCAGATGGGTGGGACAAGGGTGGTGCTTGGGGAGTGGTTTAGCATCTGACTCCAGGTATTCTCCAACTCTTATGACACAGGGGTGGTCCTCAAGGAATGGCTAAAACAATCCTCACTGTGCCTGTGTGGTGTTCTACACACTGTTACATTGCCCATGGGTAGCATTCTATGAACTACATACTCCCCTTAAGTCCAACATGGCAAAAGATTACATCATTTTCTGTGCCCTGCTTCATCTGGGTGGGTACATTGACTCTCAGACTCTCAGATAAATCATTTTTTGGAAATCATCTTTTGTAAACCACCCTCTGCCATGGATAAAGACCTGGCTAAGTTCATCCTCTTCCAGAGTTCTAGCATTGCAGATGATACCCAGAGATATCATTCTCTTGGAGACTGGCAATAGGACACTTCATCAAGGAGTGCCTATCTACTCACTCTCCCTCTCTGAGACACTGGTGGTACCATGAGTGGTAAACCTGCACCGGCTGCAGTCCAAGGTTATACACTATCATGCTACAAAGTTATGTTTAGGGTTTACATGGCTTGTAACATCTTACCACTATGGGACTTAGAATCAAAATTTGTGAGAAAATTTCAAAGTGCTTGCTCTTCCTTCCCTTATCCTCCTGAACAGAAAGTTTCTGCCAAAGCAGGATCAGAGCAATCCATGCCTGGAAGCTTATAACCTTTTGTAAAAATGCCCTACATAATGCCAGATCCTCCCCCTCTTCACTGGACTCCAGGATCTGCTAGGAAGAAGGGAGCTTCAAAAAAATGTCCTGGATTAACATTGTCTGCTCCAGCTCATCCCAGACCTTACATATTTTATTTTTTTTCATTAGGGAAATTAGTCTATAATTTTCTTTCTCTTCCATACCATACTGGTATCATAGAAGGAATTTGGCAGAATCCCTTTCCCCCTTATTTTTTTTCAAATAATTTGTATAAAATTGGAACTAATTGTTTCTTGACTGTTTGGTAAAATTAACTTCTGAATCCATCTGGCACTGGAAATGTTTTCTCATGGAGTTAATTGATGACTTGTTCAATTTCTTTTTCTATGATGGGACTGTTTAAGGATTTAATTTCATCTTCTTTTTAACTTAGACAATTTATGTATTTATAAATATTCATCCATTTCACTCAGATTGTCAAACTTATTAGTATGCAGTTGGGCAAAATATTTCTGAATTATTACTTTAATTTCCTTCCCATTGGTGGGTGGTGAATTCAACTTTTTCCATTTTTTTATTCCATTTTGTTTTCTTCTTTCTTTTTTTTAAATCAAATTAACCAAAGGTTTGTCTATTTTATTAGCTATTTTTCATAAAATCAACTCAGTTTCATTCATTAGTTTAGTAGTTTTCTTGTTTCCAATTTTATTAATTTCACCATTAATTTTCAGAATTTATAGTTTGATATTTTATTAGGAATTTTTGTTGTATGGGCAATGGGGGCCCAATGTCACACAGTTAGTATCAACTATCAGATCCTCCTGACTTGAAGGCTGGTGCTACCCCTAATTGGGGATTTGTATTTTGTTCTTTCTCTAACTTTTTGAGTTGCATTCCCAGTACACTGAACTCTTCTTTCTCTATTTTATTCACATAAGCATTTAGAAATATATTTTCCCTGCAAACTGCTTTGACTGTATCCAATAAATTTTATCATGTTGTTGCCTTAATTGTCATTGACTTGGATGAATTTATTAATTCTTTCTATGATTTGTTGTTTGATCCACTCATTCTTTAAAATGAGGTTATTTAGTTTCCAATTAATTTTAGGTGTATCTCTCCTTATCCCATTATTGCACACGATTTTTATTGCATCATGATCTGAAAAGGAAGGATTCAATATTTTTGCCCTTCTACATTTGACTATGAGGTGTTTATGCCCTAATACATGATCAATTTTTGTGTAGGTCTCATGTACAGCAGAAAAAATGGTATATTTATTTCTATCCCCATTCGTTTTTCTCCAGAGGTCTATCATAGCTAATATTTTTAACATTCTATTCACCTCCCTAACTTCCTTCTTGTTTATTTTTTGAGGTCCCCCACAAGTATACTTTTGCTTTCTGTCTTCCTGAAACTTATTTAGCTTCTCCAATAATTTTGATGGTATCCCACTTGGTGCATATTGGTTTAGTTTGTGCAAAACTTTCTTAATTTAATGTAATAAAAACCTGTCCATTCTGGACATTTTGGAACGTTATATCTCTCTTACTTGGTCATAAATTCTTCCCTTCCCCATAAATCTGACAGATAAACTAGTTCTTGCTCTCCTAATTGGTTTATGGATTGGTTTATCGGTTTATTGGTTTTAGACCTTTTATGTCTAAATTCTGTACCCACTTTGACCTTATCTTGGTATAGGGTGTGGACTATGCCTAGTTCGTATCACAATATTTTTCAGTTTTTCCAGCACTTTTTGTCAAATTAGGAGTTCTTTTCTCAGAAGCTGGAGTCTTTTGTTTTATCAAATAGTAAATGACTATGGTCATTTACTAATGTTCCTTTTGTACTTAATCTATTCCACTGATTTACCACTCTAATTCTTAGCCATGTCAAATAGTTTTGATGATTGATGCTTTGTATTATAGTTTTAGCTCTGGTATGGCCACCTTCCTTTGCATTGTTTCATTGATTCCCTTGATATTCTAGACCTTCTGTTCTTCCAGTTGAATTTTGCTGTTACTTTTTCTAGCTCTATACAATAATCTTTTGGTAGTTTTGATGCAGTTTCGTGCTCATATGATGAGTTAGGGTTTGAATAATGAAAGAATTTCACAAAGATTTATCACTGAGTTATAAGAGACAGATAAGTTTGGATACGCAGATGCAAGTTTATTACCTGTGGACATAGGCAAGCTAGCATGAAAAAAAAGCCAGGACTTATATAGGAGTATAGAGGGTGGTCCGTGTACTGGGAAAGAGGTAGCGGTTGGTACAGGCATATTGGAAAGGATTATGTCGGGATGTTCAAGGACAATAAAGATTCATTCC